>NC_083897.1:124997776-126197776 GCF_032452875.1 Bos javanicus
ACATTCAGAAAATGAAGATCATGGCATCCGGTCCCACCACTTCATGGGAAATAGATGGGGAAACAGTGGAAACAGTGTCAGACTTTATTTTGGGGGGCTCCAAAATCACTGCAGATGGTGACTGCAGCCATGAAATTAAAAGATGCTTACTCCATGGAAGGAAAGTTATGACCAACCTAGATAGCATATTGAAAAGCAGAGACATTACTTTGCCCACAAAGGTCCATGTAGTCAAGGCTATAGTTTTTCCTTTGGTCATGTATGGATGTGAGAGTTGGACTGTGAAGAAGGCTGAGTGCCAAAGAATTGATGCTTTTGAACTGTGGTGTTGGAGAAGACTCTTGAGAGTCCCTTGGACTGCAAGGAGATCCAACCAGTCCATTCTGGGATTTCTTTGGAAGGAATGATGCTAAAGCTGAAACTCCACTACTTTGGCCACCTCATGTGAAGAGTTGACTCATTGGAAAAGACTCTGATGCTGGGAGGGATTGAGGGCAGGAGGAGAAGGGGACGACAGAGGATGAGATGGCTGGATGGCATCACTGACTCGATGGACGTGAGTCTGAGTGAACTCTGGGAGTTGGTGATGGACAGGGAGGCCTGGCGTGCTGCGATTCATGGGGTCGCAAAGAGTCGGACACAACTGAGCGACTGAAATGAACTGAACTGAAGTAGTCAACATTGCACTTGATCACCAATGGCCTACTCTTTTTTAAGTAGTAGAAGATTCTCAGGATAAAGTCTTCAAGTTGGGAGTACTTAGTTTTTGCAAGTATCATTGGATTCCCACCTAATATATATAAGAATTGTGGAATGATGAGCTTCACTTTACCAAATTTCTTGAATTCTAAGGTCTGTCAATTTCACCTCTTGCCAAAGTGACTGCTTATTCCCCTTGTTCTCACAAATTGCTTTTAATCAGCAGTCCGCCATGTGCAAGGGCCTGAGCAGTCTGACAATCCATCTTCTTGGAATTATGCATAAAACAATAGCAACGAGGCCTGAGTCACAGCCAAGACCCAGTCAGCTTAGAGGATACACAGGCTATTTTACTATAATGAGTGGAATCTTGGGGTCAGAGAGCGTCCACAAGTAGATAAACAAAATGACCAGCCTTACCGCGTCTCTATCAGTAAATCATTGGTGTCATTCTGTCCATCTTTTCTGACTCAAGAGCATGGTTTCATGCAGTCAGACTCACAAGACTGTCTCTATCAGCTCAGGCTAGCAGACCTTTTCAACTTTTCCTTGGATGACTCGTCTTGTTTACAAGATACAAACTCTGAACTTTAGCTAACAACTGCTTTCTCCCCACCTCACCACAAAGCTCATGTCAAGAGCCTACCTTCCTTCCTAGGAAAGCAAACTTGACACCAATGCAGGATACATACTTAGGAAGGGAGCTTCCTGGCTGGATAAGAAGACTGAAAATAAGGATGCTGAGGAATTTGCTAGCAGGGAGGTAGGTGGACAGACCCACAGTTCCCAAACATCAATGTGTGCCAGAATCCCTTGAGGTGTTTGGTAAAAATACAGTTTCCTGAACCCTACTCAGAAATTCAGATTCGGAAGATCTGGGGTACAGTCAGGAAATGGCAACTTAAAGTCACACTCCAGGGGGTTTCTGATGGGAGAGGGCTGAGGACACCTGTGGGAATGGAGGTTAATGTGGTAAAACTGATTACAGAGTACACAGAGCAAGCAACAAAATCAGACAGTGCATGGGTCAGGCTTTGGAAGGGGACAAGAAGCCCTTGTTCTGACCTGGAGAGGTATTTGTACAAAAGCCAGGATAATTTCCTTGCTGAAAAGAAAAACGTCAAAGGCAGAATAAAAAGCACATAAATATGGCATATTTGAATGTCTTGTAATCTCATGTAACAAGAAAATTCTGGCAACAAAGATAGCTACTAGATTCACTCCCAGATTTGAAATGACACTAAAAAGGGTCTGCATGCCATCTGAGAGACAGCGTTTAAAACACACACACACAAGTATCTCAAAGGGACAGAGTTTTTGCGAGTCTTTAATACATGAATGGCACAAAAAGATAAACCTGAATGGAGAGTTTGATCCCTTTGATATGGGACACGTGAAATTTAACACAGTTACTTTGAGTCAGCAGATTCTTAGCTCAAAAATCATTCTGAAACAGTATATGTCCCTTTGGGGACCCCTTACCCATCTCCTAGCATCTCTGACCTCCATCTTATAAATCTCAGTCCCTCTAGGACCCACCCAGCTTCCACCTCAGTAGCAGAGCCTCCATCACAGATGTCCCCTTATTCCTCCTACCTTCACCTCAGCCAAGTTCTCATCCCCTGAGAACCACTCAATTGGAGAGCTGTCAGGCAAAGGGAATTTAATAAACATCCCTCCACACCATGCACTAACCCTCTCCAAAATGGGAAAAGCAAGAAATTTGTTAACCCAAAGAAATGGCCCTTAATGATCACTACATTTGAATGAAGGAGGCCTTTTCTCCCAGACTCTCAGACTGTCGGCCTAGATGACATTTGCGCTGTCTGGCCAGAAAAAGCTAGTTCAAGCTAAAAGTCACCATCACTTATTGCTACTCTGCACCAGGCATAATTCTAAACCCTTTAGTGGACTAACTCATGTAACGCTCACAACAGTTCTAAGAGATGAGCACTGTTATTGTCCTGGATTTACAGATGAGGAGGAGGAGGTATAGCAGGGTTCAGTGGCCTGCCTTACTAAGGTTAGCATGCCTCCAAAAGGATAGAATTGCATCTCTTAGCCCCACCTTCTACTGTCATCAAAATTGGAAGTAGCCCTGGACTCTACTAAATCAGCTGTGGCTGCATTCTTTTCCTGTGTCAGTGAGAATTATGGATTCCCAGTTTCTCTAGACAGCACTGATTATTTCCCTGAAATATAAAAAGAGTGTGTGTGTGTGAGTCACTCAGTCATGTCTGACTCTTTGCGACCCCATGGACTATAGCCTGCCAGGCTCCTCTGTCCATGGCATTCTCCAGGCAATACCAGAGTGGGAAATATAAAAAGAATCCCTTTGATATTCTACCACCCATCTGCCCAACCTCATTTCTACCACCCGCCCCCACACCGTCATCCCCAAAAGACTCCTGGATTGCTCCTGTTCTGTCTGGGTCACCCCAGTTCTTAGCCTCAAAGTAAAGGTTCTGGAAACTGCTCTGCCCAGTCTCAAGCGAAGCTCCAGTTATGTTTCTCAGGCTTAAAAGAAAATCTCGGGCCTAATGGTAATTATGCATTATTAACTGGATCCCTCTTGGTATCTTCAGCCAAGCTCAGCCTTCCCTCCCTCTCTCACTGAGCATGGCCATGCCCAGGAGGCTTTACTAAGGGAAACCCACTTCTAAGCATCAGGCCGGAAGGCAGCAGGATGGAGACGCAGCAACACTGATGAACATGGCCTATGTGAGGAGCCTGCTAGCCACCAGGAGGACAGAAGGCTTCCACGAGTCATGGACTTCCAGTCTTCAATTTGGCTAAAGCTGGTCCAGATGACCAAGGAACGAACAATCATGGTAGACGGATGCCAGCAAGGCTGGTTAAGGAGCTCAGTGCAATCATTCAAGACTTAGTCTGAGCCTAGAGGGATGAGCCTAGATGGCGTGAGAGGTAGGAGGGAGGCTCAGGAGGGAGGGGACATATACATACCTATGACTGATCCATGTTTATATATGGCAGAAACCAACACAATAGTGTAATTATCCTTCAATTAAAAATAAATCCTCCTAACAATTAACTCACGGGGCCTCAATGAACTCATTTACCTCCAAGCTATTCCAACAATATCAATTACGATTCTCATTTTCAGATAAAGTCAATAAAAGAAGGAATACTACTCTGTGATGGTGCTCTGAGTCCCCTTCTCTGTCAGCCCCCACTTCTGTTCACATAATTTTTAAAATTCAAGGAAGCGTACACTTGTAGAAGAAATCAGAAATCATCTGGTCCAACATTTGCCCTTTCAGAAGAGACCCAGGGAGCTTTTCTACTTTCCAAAAAAACATACAGCTGGTTGCATGTAAGTTCTTACAGAATTCACTAAAATATTTACATTCCATTTCAGCTTTTCTCACAAAACAAATGAGCATAGAAGACAAGTGAAAATATGAGATATTGGAAATAATTTGCTACTTGCACATTTCCAGAGTACTAAACGTGAAAAATAATACAGATATGTTTCTTTTTTTTTTTCCCCACTGAAAATGCAGAGCCTTATTTCCATTCGGGGCAATGGGCAATGTATGCATAAGGACCCCAGGTTGGGCAGGAGGAACCCCTCTGGCTGGATGAATGATTTGAGCTGATTTGAACTGATGAGCAGTGGTTTGAGAGGCAGGAAAAGGTGGGATCAAGAAGGGTCCTGAAATCTAGAGACAAAAGCCTAGTCTTCGTTGCAATGACTAAAATGGAGCTCTTGAATGTTGCTGAGGAAGGAAGTGGGAATGGTGGTTAGTGTTTAGATAGGGAGAGGATTAAAAAAAAAAAGTATGTCACACAAAGTAAACACAGGGAGGTATTATTCCTACTACATAGAGGCTAGTTAATTAAATGTCTCCCTCCATGGAACCTACATCCAGAAAACCACAAGCACTAGGTGATGATGAAGCATTATCACTATTGCTGGGAATCATTAAAAGTAATAACATATGCCAAGGGATGGAGAGTAACGTTATAAGGAGCTGACCCGCTGCTTTTAAGGAGGCACCAGTAAAGAGAATCATAAATCCTTATAATTCTATTCCAGAAACAGAAGTAGAGAACTCACAGTGGTAACTAGTCCTCATTTCTTATTTTTCTGGCTATGGATCATTGAACTCTCATTTTATCAACAGTTCTCCATTGTGTGGCTCTTAGTAGATTTCTCAAGGGGAAAGGCAAAGGGTGTCAGATAACTCCCTCTCCCAAGTCTTCTGAGACTGGCACTTGAGCACATGACCTAGGCTCAGCCAATCAGAAAGTCCCAGTTAGGTCTTCAGGGAGGCAGGCATTAGATTATTCTTGAGGCTAGCAGTGAAGTCAGGAGCCTAAAGGTGCCGGGAGGTCTAGGTATACTAGGTGTCAGCAGTAAGGCCCTAACGCGAATACAGCTTGCCCTTGGTCTTGGCCATCAGGCTCACTGTTAGTGGTTGTTTATTTTCTGTACCTGATCTCTCATTTTCTGGTCATTATAATGAACGACCCATGTCCTTCTAATCAATTCCTTTTTTCTTGAGTTATCCAGCAAGGAGAACAAACCGGTCAATCCTAAAGGAAATCAACCCTGAACATTCACTGGAAGGATGGATGCTGAAGCTGAAGCTCTAGTACGTTGGCCACCTTATTCGAAGAACTGACTCATTGGGAAAGACCCTGATGCTGGGAAAGATTGAAGGCAAAAGGAGAAGAGGGTGGCAGAGGATGAGATGATTAGATGCCATCACCGATTCAATGGACATTGAGTTTGAGCAAACTCTGAGAGAGAGTGAAAGACAGGGAAGCCTGGCATGCTGCAGTCCATGGGGTCACAAAAAGTCAGACACAACTTAGCAACTGAACAACATCAATCCAGAGTTGGATGTGATATTTTATAGATGACACTTCTGATGGCCTGTGTCATTGCAGGAAGACCATCCAATGGACATTTAGAATGGCTTGAATCCTGAGGAATAAATAATTCAGGGCAAAGGCTTGCCTGAGTATTTGTAATACTAGTCACAAGACATTATTCTAACATGCCAAATAAGCACATTCATGATAGGTTTCCAAATAGCGATCTTTAGCATTTATCGTTTTTCTACATTCCTGAAATCATCAAGCCCCATCTTTACAATCAAAGTTCAGTGTGTCTGTGAAGAGCTTCCCATAATTTAAAATGGGGATAAAGTCAGGTAGAATCATAGCACTCAGTTTGCCGCCAAGTGCTAGAAATACAGAATGTCACACACAAGGGCAGAGGCTGTATTCTAAACTATTCCAGTGACACGTCCGCTCACAAAAGTGCCTTATCTTCCTATATATTTGCATTGGCTTTCATGCCAACATGAAAAATGCAACAGATCACTAGATTTTAAAATATACCCCAGTTAATCCAGTTTTTTTTTAATCTCTAAGCATTTGCACAACTAAATAATGACATCAAAATACCATATTTATATTAGCAAAGGACAAAACAGCTAGAATCAATGTAAATAGCCACCGGGAGGGAACTAATGAAAAAATGCTACCTCCATATGATGAAATACTGTACAACCATGAAATAAAGCAAATACACGTGTAATTATAACATGAGAACCCCCAAGGCTTGTCATTAGATTAAATAAAAGTGCAGATTTGCGGTGTGATCCTATTTATTTGAAAACAAAGAAATGTCAGTTGGTATGTTTCCATTCACAAGGCGGTCAAAGAGAAAACCAGCTGATTTCAATCCACTGATGTCATTTATAGATAATAGATGCTGGGAGGGATTGGGGTCAGGAGTAGAAGGGGATGACAGAGGATGAGATGGCTGGATGGCATCACCAACTCAATGGACATGAGTTTGAGTGAACTCCGGGAGTTGGTGATGGACAGGGAGGCCTGGCGTGCTGCGATTCATGGGGTCTCAAAGAGTCAGATACAACTGAGCGACTGAACTGAACTGAACTGAGAGTAAAAAAAAAAAAAAAAAAAAAAAAACCTGAACACTTATCTAAGGTGTTGTTAATATCCCTCTAAGGAATGGGACTAAGAGAGGGTGAACTGTCATTTCTTCATTCTAAATCCATATTATTTTTAGAAATAAATTTAAAAAAAGATCCCAAATGCCATGATTGTACTAAATAGAAAACACTGATTTGAGGCTGTGGACTCTTCAGGAAATTCTTTCAAATGAGTAGTTATTACTCATAACTAGTGTGCTGAATGGATTATGCTTATTTAGAGCAATACTGATTTGAAGTACATTGTAATTCTGATTTTATGGGACTAAGCTAAAAACTCCTGGTTTTTATGATGTTTTAAGATTATCCCATACCAAAGGGAAAAGGTGGGAAGAGGAATTAGGAATCTGGGATTAATAGAGACACACTATTATATATAAAATAGATAACCAACAAGGATCTACTGTATAGTGCCGGGAACTCTACTCAGTAGTCTGTAATAATCTATATGGGAAATGAATCTGAAAAGGGTGGATATGTGTATATGTATAACTGAATCACTTTGCTGTACACCTGAAACTAATGCAACATTATAAATCAACTCTACTCTAATATAAAAAATTTTTTAATTATCCCAGTAATTGCTATGGTGAATGCTAATGGCCAAAGATTCTCTCTGTGTCCCAGGTCCTTTTGTGTTCATGCACTCATATAGATTCAAAGTTCAAGTGTGTTGATGAATTCTGACTCACTTGAAATTTGAACAGAAAACACTGGTGATTCAGAGTTCAATAGCAAACACTGATTAAGTCTAAATGATTAATAATTAAGTAGTTTAAATCATAAAGAGAACAGCAATGTCTATGAATAAAACACTGTAAAAAAAAAAAAAAAGAACATTTCTGGGATGGCTTTAGGTAAATACAGAAAAATCTTCTTAACTAGAATGTTACTGGAGGCCAACTGTAGTTGATGGCTACTTAGCAAGGAATGAGGAGTATGATCACATAACTGTGGCAATCACTCCATTTTAGCACAATGACTTCAGATAACACAACCCCTTCATTGCAATATGGGGGCTGCATGCCTTTACTTAAATCAAGATGCCTACAGTGCTCTGTTCTCCCCCTAAGGCCATCTTTGTGACATCACAGATCCTGGGTATTGTTTCTGAAGTGCATGGATCTTGATCATAAACCTAGACAGATCATAAACCTAGACTAGGCCCAAGAACCTAGACTAGGCTCATAAACTTGGACAGATCATAAGCCTAGACTAGGCCCAAGAAGACATTCCTCTCATAGGAGACTAAAGAATGAGAAATTACAAAATGCCATGTCACCTAGGAAAAGTCATCATGGTTTGAGGCAGTGGTGCTTCAAATACTCTATGGCTATTTGTCCATGTCTATGGATATTTGTTCATGCCTCCTGTATTTAAATTCAAACCATGTGGTCACCATATCCAAAATGGTTCCCAAGGGAAACCTTCAAGGCACTGGATCCAGGCTCAAAGTCCCTACTTCACAAAGAGACTCCAGAAACTCTGACCCTCTTCAAGAGTCTGATTTTCAATAGTGGTGGCCAGACGGCAAACCATTCAAGTCCATCATGGTCCCATGGATCGGAACCAAAGTTCAGGACATTGGGACAATTTCAAAGTTTCTTTAGCAGTCTGATTTCACATAAAGTCATCCTGGGAGCCCCCTCCTGTCAGTGAGTCTTCCAATCCTTCCATGGCTGCCCTACCTACATTCTGTGCCAAGAGATGTTATCAAAATGTACCATGTCCCTCTGAGTTGGTACAGCAGTCTCACTCTGGGGGGGTGGGGGGGGGACTGTCCCTCTTGGACATTACTTGGAAGAATTCTCAACCATGACAAAGCTGAAGTGGTGAGTGAACGTGGCAATGACATGCTAGGTAGTCTGGGAGCATGGCTTTGGCCTTGGCACCTGCATTACAGGGCCCATATGAGCCCAGTGCCATAATTTTAAAATAGCGTGGGGAATGTGTGGGTATGAGCAGGGAGAGGATGGTGGGAGAAGGAGATTACAGCTCTAGGAAGAGGCACCTTTTCCTGTTCAAATGGGATGACTAGGAGGAATTGTGAGGCCAAGATACGTAAATATTGATTGAAAAAAATCAGTACAAATAGCTTTCCTTTTTCAAAACTATTGTTCCACCACCTTTGTGTATAGCCAATTGCAAGCTCAAAGAAACCCCTAGAATCACAAATCGGTTCTAATTGCTCTATAATTGGTTGCTCGGATCAACAAAGAGGAAATTGGGAGATTTAATTTTCTTCAGGAAACCTAATAGCATAAGAGAAAAAGAGCGGAGGTGGGGAGCAGAGAGAGGAACACAATGGCGTGGATGCATTGACCCCTCAGCATCAAACAATCATGCAAACAAAGGCCCTTGGAGCTGGTCTGGCTCTGGCAAACAGCCATCACTGTCTTTGAAACCCTCAGTGATATTGTTGAAATCATCTTCAAAAACAGGAAACTGTGTGATTTTGATTTTCTGGCAACCTCCCCCTTTCTTGTGAACTGGCAACCTGATGTGAGCTACCAGCTCTGATTCACACTAAAGGAGGGAGGTAAAAACAAAAATATTTCCTGTTCACTTAAATCGCCATGTTTTCAGAAACAGCGCTAAAGCTAAATCACTTCTGTTCATTATTGTGCCCAAGAAACATTCTTGAAATGAGGCCCGGACAGAGGCCAGACATGCCTTTGGCTTGAGTTTCCATCTGTTGCTAGAAAGGGGAGGAAAACCCACCCTGATGAGAATGGAAATTCAGTGGGTGATGAGAGCTGTAGTAGGCAATCAGTCATTCCAGGAGGCATTTCTGCTTTGTCGGAACAAGACAGAAAATAGGTATAGAAATAGAATGGGATGTCTGTTTCCTACATCGAGGAAGCTGACCTAGAAAGGGGATTGACCAACGTCCTCTAAAGGGCCTGATGGTAAACATTTTCAGTTTTGCTGGCCACACAGCTTGTCACAAGTATTCCACTCTGTCCTATATCACAAGAGCAGCCACAGACAATACATAAACAAGTGGGCAGAGTCAGTTCAGTTCAGTCGCTCAGTCGTGTCCGACTCTTTGTGACCTCATGGACCACAGCATGCCAGGCTTCCCTGTCCATCACCAACTCCTGGAGTTTACTCAAACTCATGTCCATTGAGTCGGTGATGCCATCCAACCATCTCATCCTCTGTCGTCCCCTTCTCCTCCTGCCTTCAATCTTTCCCAGCATCAGGGTCTTTTCCAATGAGTTAGTTCTTCGCATCAGATGGCCAAAGTATTGGAGCTTCAGCTTCAGCATCAGTCTTTCCAATGAATATTCAGGACTGATTTTCTTTAGGATGGACTGGTTGGATCTCCTTGGGCAGAGCTGTGTTCCAATAAAACTTTATTTACAAACATAGATTCTTTCTGTTAAAGCATACTTCTGAGAAACAGAGTTAAAACACCAGTATGCTCTCTTTCTCTGTGGCACTAACCTCTTTTTCTAAACTGTCCTGGCCCTGGAGGGAGGAACTCTCTTCCCGTCTCTGTCTCCATATCTTCAATCCACTACAGTCTGACTACTCCCTACACAGCCCTTCAGAAACTACCAAGCAAAGAACTCTGGTGACCTCTGGATGGTCAAATCTGGGAGTGGCCTCAACCCTCCCTGAGGGCTTTGAATTGACTGACCTCGCCACAACTCTTAGAACTATGTCCTCTCTAGAACTCTGGACCCAGCTTTCCGGCTTGTCCACCCACCTCCAGCTGCTGCGTCATGGTCTGTAGTGGTACTTCCTTCTCCTTCATCTCTGCCAGGGTCAGCCTTAGCCATTTTCTGACTCATTCTCCCTGATACATCTATTAACCATGTCTGCTCTCATGGTATTGCCTTGAGATCTCTTAGATAACTGCACCTTCATCTACTCCCACCCCCAAGCTGAGAGTCACGAAGTCATCCTTGACTCCTCACCTTTGACCTGCCAGCTGGTATATTCCCACTTCATATATTGCCTTTCCCCTCCCCTACTCCCTGAGTCAGTCCCCTGTCATTGCATGGATATAAATGTCCTCAGCTGTGAGACGCCCTCCACTGAAGGACTCAGACAGTCATTCAGACAATCAAATGAAACTCTCTGAAAAACTGAAATCAGAAGCTAGTGAGAAAAACAACTATTTCCTTGAAAAGAGGAGAGTATTGGAATGTAAGGAGGTGACATCCCAGACCACTAGACAGCTTTCAAGGACTGTAGGCACTTGTCCCTTCATGAGCCCCTTCCTCACCAAAAAAAATATTTAAAATTATATTTTATGGCAACTACAGTCCAGGCTTTTTTTTTCCCTTCTGATTTTTAGAAGAAAATGAAGTAATTTGTGGGCCCTCAGCTCTGTGCCTAATGGAAAAAATTGCTCCTAAAAATGTTTGTCAGATGTTGATAAAAGCACAAAAGTTATTTTTAAAAATAAAACCTAATCTTGTTAGATATTTCCTGTTTTAAACTGTTTATTCTTCTTTTAAAGAAAAATGTAATGAATGTCTGCCAACAGGAAAAGAAATGTTAATATGAGTATTGAGATTATATTCATTTATATCATATAATATTTGGTGAAACTCAGATACTAATATAAGGATAAGAAAATCATTTTTATATGTTAATTTATTGATAGAAGTAAATCAGCATTCTGATGATGCTGTAAGTTATTTCTTTTTCCCAGCTTTATAACTGACAAGTTAAAATTGTATATATTAAGGAGTACAATATGATATTTTGATATACATATGCTGAAGCTGAAACTCCAATACTTTGGCTACCTGATGCGAGGAGCTGACTCATTTGAAAAGACCCTGATGCTGGGTAAGATTGAAGGCAGGAGGAGAAGGGGACAACAGAGGATGAGATGGTTGGATGGCATCACTGACTCACAGACATGCGTTTGAGTAAACTCCGGGAGTTGGTGATGGACAGGGAGGCCTGGTGTGCTGCAGTCCATGGGGTCACAAAGAGTCGGACACGACTGAGCAACTGAACTGAACTGAATACATTATGAGATGATTGCCACATCAAGCTAATTAATATTTCCATCACCTCATTTAGTTACCATTGTGTGGTTTTGTTTCTGTCTTTGTTATTTGTGTTGAAGACAATTGAGATCAGCTCAGCAAGTTTTAAGTATACAATTCAGTATTATTAACTATGGTCATCATCCTATACATTACACCCTCAACACTTATTCATCCTACAGAAATGAAACTGTACCCTTTGACCAACATCCTCTCCTTTCTCCTAACTCTCAACCCCTGGCAGCCACCATTTTCTTCTCTGCTTCTGTAAGTTCACCCTTTTTAGATCCTATTTATAAGTGAGATCACACAGTATTTATCTTTCTGTGTCTGGCTTATCTCACTTAACATTAGGTCCTCAAGTTTCATCTATGTTGTCACAAATGGCATGATTTCCTTCTTTCTTAAGGCTGAATGACATTCATGTATTTTATATATATGTCACATTTTCTTTATCCATTCATCCATCGATGGATATTTAGATTATTTCAATTTCTCAGCTATTGTGAATAGTGTTTCAATAAACATGGGGGTACAGATATTTCTCCCAAAGCCTGATGTCATTTCCTCTGCCAATACAGCCAGAGGTGGGATTGCTGGATCATATGTAAGGTCTATGTTTAATTTTTTGAGGAGTCTCTATACAGTTTTCATAAGGGCTTCACCAATTGATATTCCTACCAAGGGTGCTAAGGGTCCTCCAAGAAAGTAAATACTGATATGCTTTATTCATGCTTTAATAATTAAAATGAAAGCCCGCTATCACCTCTTTCAGCAACCACTAGAGAAGACATCAATGTTAAACAAAATCTCTTTACCTTTTCCATTCTATACATCACTTGAATCTTTGTGTCTTATTCTGATTCACTCAGTTACTTCATTGTTTCATCCAGCCAAAGCTTATTAAGCATAAACCTTACACCAGGAATTGTGTTCAGTCCAGCAATACAGCTGCAAGCACTATACCTTCTCTTTTAACTGTGACATTTAACACTGTATTAATTAACCTCTCATTATTCAGAAGTTGCCATTAGCACAGTGACTTCAATTGTCCATAATAATAAAGAGGTAGCTCTGATAATGCAAAAGTGATTTAGATTTTGCCTTAAAAGGCATTTTTGGGAATTCCTGTGGGGTGGGGTGGGGGAGGTGGGAGTCCCAGGAAGAGGGATCAATGTGCCTGGCTAACGATTAGGTTTCTATGACACCTCAATTCCATTTCTTGACAGCAAGGAAGATGAAGGTTTTAGGCCTGAGTTTGTTAAACAAAGGGGTTTTTTTAACCATGGGAGATCCTTCGTTCTCTACAAAGACAACTCAGATCTACTGGGGATCTGAGGCAACTTGTTGTCTTTAAAACTTGGTGTGCACACCCTTCATTAAAAGTGTGATGTGTCGAAGGAGTTGAGATTTTGTGTTTAGAATCTCTGTCTCCCAGGAGAAGCAGCTGGCCCAGCAAGGAAGGGTTGAGCACAAAATGCTCGCATTGAACGTAGGCTCCGTCACTTGGTGGAGACAATCCCACCTGCAACATCAACAGTGACTCAGACGCACTTTGGGACCCACAGCTGTGTGTCTGTCTCGCCTGGGGCAGGGGAACGGCATGTACAGAGGAGTAACAGAGAAGAAATTGGTTTGATGAAGATGCCCCAGCCGGACGCAGGTTACTAGAGACAAGGGTGTCTCCATTACAGCCCTACTGACATCCGAACAGGGTGCTGTCCTGTGCACTGTAGGGTGTTCAACAGCATCCCTGGCGTCTACACACCGTGTCCGACTCTTTGCAACCCTATAGCCCGCCAGGCTCCTCTGTCCATGGGGATTCTCTAGGCAAGAACGCTGGAGTAGGTTGTCACTCCCTCCTCCAGGGGATCTTCCCAACCCAGGGATCGAACCCAGGTCTCCCATATTGCAGGCAGATTCTTTACCGTCTGAGTCACCAGGGAAGCCCGGTCTCTGTGCACTAGGTGCCCCCCATCCCAGATGTGGCACCCCCAAAAGCCTCCAGACATTGCCAACTGTCCCCTTCAGGGCAAAATCGGCCCCAGTTGGGAACCAGTGCCCCCTGATGACCTGCTAGCCTGTCCTAAAAATCAAATGACAGAAAGCGAGTGAAGGTGAAAGTATCCGGCAGCCCCTGAAGCTCCAACCCAGGGGTTCTGGGTGCTGCCGGCCTTTTTTGTCCCTGGGGCAATTTTGAATGATGGGAGGCCCAGGCGACATGCCAGTGCAGGTCATCAAAAACAGCAAGGAGGACGAAGGCAGCATGGTGCTTGGGTGTGGGGACCCTCTGCTCTGAGCAGACGTGTCCTTCTCAGGACCAGGCAGATTAACTCTGTCATTGGAAGGTAAGGCCAGGGCCTGTGTACACAGCTCTCATTCACCCACAGACAAAGGCAGCGTTTGCTTATGGCCCAAGACTGGTCTTGTCCTCCAGGCAATTCTAATCTACTGGCTACAGAGACTCCGGAAAAGCCCGTTAAGAAGGACCCCGATGGAGTTTGCACAAAGAAGCACACAGAGGAGGGGCAGCGGTGGCAGAAGGGTGTGAGGGACAGGAAGCTTTCTGATGAATGCAGGTCTTTATTCTTAAACAGCCAGAGCCTAAAACATGCTGCTGCATTCCAGTAAAAACTTGCCAAGGGGGAATGGGGCGGGGGCGGGGGGGGATAAATTAGGAGTTTGAGATTAACAGATGCACACTACTGTATATAAAATTGACAAAGACCTACTGTATAGCCCAAGAAACTATATTCAGTATCTTTTAATAACCTATAATGGGAACAAAATCAAAAAAAGGATATACACACACATTATATATATTGACTCAGTTATATGTATAACTGAATCAATTTGCTCTACTCCTGAAACTAACACTACACGGTAAAATCAACTGTACTTCAGTAAAAAATTGTTCATTTGGGGGGAAAAAAAGGAGAGAGAGACTTGGTTTAAAAAAAAAGGAGGGGGACATATGTATACCTATGACATGTTGATGTATGACAGAAACCAACATAATATTGAAAAGCAATTATCCTTCAATTAAAAATAAATAAATTTATTTAAAAAAACACACACACAACTTTTGCCAAGAGTCTAAGACCTGGAAAAAATTTCTGAAATTTAAATGAACATGAAACACTTGAGCATCTAGAGGATTACTGAGAGTGAACCCTCATCTCCTGCAGTATCAGCCCCATTTGATAAATCTGCAATATTTGATTGGCCATCAGAGCTGAAATCACTAAGTCAGGCAACAGAACATGGATGCTCCCAGTCTTGAGCCCAATAGGCACATTTTAGAATTCTAGATGTTCTCAAAATGAGAGGTAGATTTTTTTTCATAACATTTCTTATTAAAAATTTCAAACATAATACCAGAAGAAAAGGATTTTATAGAGAATACTCTCATGTTCCCACCACCAAGATTCCACCATCAACTTTTGCTATACTTGCTTATCCACCTATTCACCTTCTCCTCTGTCCATCTACTAATTCAAGTTGTACATTTCTTTGAGCTCATTCTTAAAGAATGCTCATTTCTTTTGAGCATGACAAAAGAGCAGACGTTTTTAAAAGCCATTTCTAATTTGTTAGCCAGCATTATTACTATTTGTTGGCCAATTCACACAACTGTGTGGAGAACGGTGTTGAGGGTGGGAGGGGTCAGGCCTTGAGTTGTTAGAAACCAGGTAACTAAATTACTATATTTATTCTAATAACTTTTGAGAAATAGCCTTTAAGTTTGCTCAGACACTTCCTGTGGTCTTTGCAGATAACCTCTAGTGGAAAAAAAACTGAAGTGACCATGTTCATCCTAAACACTGTGGTAAGTGCACAAAACCTATGTGAAAAACGCATTTTCAAGTGTTCAGCTTCCTCAAGCCACTGTTGCCTCAAATACACTTCCTGCCTTTACAAAGGCTTAAAGATTTGCATATTGAGTTGTTTCTTTCTGAGAGATGTCTCACAAATACTCTAGCTTGGAAAAGAGGTTAATTGCCCCATTTCTTCAGGGGTTTCTAGCTTGGACACTTGGAGTTCTTAAAAAAATCATTTTTGGTTTGTTTCTAGGTGGCTGTGCCAAATAAGTGGCTCTGTAATCCTTGTTTGTCTCCACCTGCCTTCTCATCCTGCTTTGTTAAGATCGAGAATTGTTCCTTGATTTGATATTATCTTAAAGAAAAAAAAATGAGCTGGCATTGAATTCTTAGCTGAATTCTTAGCTAAATACTGCTTGTTGGTGTGTATGTGTGTGTTTTTCCGATTACACCACAGGCCTGGAATACCATTTTCAGCCCAACTCCTTGATGAGGCCTTTGTAAAGTTTATTTCTCCAGATGGGCTATAAAATTGTCAGGATGGTTGCACAAAGCACTCAGCAAGATGTGTCTTCTTTCTTAATTGTTACACATCTTTAGCTTGAAACAGAGGGAAACCTGAGGCCATTATGGCTTAAAATTGCCCAAGATGTCTGACTGGTTAATTGGGGAGTCAAGTAGATGGTGCAGAAATGGGGTGAGCTGGTAGTGTTTAGTGGCAGGAGGCTGGGATTCTCTTTGGGTTACTGAGAACTCCCGGATATAAAGCGGGCTGGCTGGACAGGGGAAAATGGCATCCGACCCAGAAAGGGAAATGTTCCTGTCCAAAGAAATCCTGACATAAAGTGTGAAAGTTGAGTTTCAGGCTGGTGTAGAATTTTCCAGGGTGTCACTGTGCCTGTGCCTAGGGCGGGGACCGACACTGGGGGTGGGGATTGTCTGGGATGAGCAAGGGAGTCCAAGTGGTGATGAAGGAGGCACAGGCGCAGTCTTGGGGACTCACGTGGAGATGGGGAAAGAGCTCTAGACATGATCGTTCCTCATCTCCGAGCCTATCATTTTAGGCAGAACAGATACTTCGCCCAGTGGAGTATGAAAGGCCTGGATAGATTTAAATCCATCCTGAGCATTGCTGGTCAAGAAGGTGGAGATGGATTTTGAAAGTTTCTTAGCAGAGGAAATGGGTTTACGGCTGCAGCGAAGGGGCCTCAGGCTGGGTGCTTTTTGTGCCTGATGTCAGATGGTGGAGGAGGGAGGCACCCTTGGCCGCCAGAGCTGGGTCGGTGGGTGTGTTCTCCAGGCCCAGCGATGGTGCAAGCAAAGGGTCAGCACTGGTGGGGGAAAGACTCCACAGTGGAGGAGCAGGTGTCCAGGAGACAGGCAGGGAGAAGGGTGTGCTTTGGGCGCCCCTGTTGTGGTTTCCTGTTCTTTGTTTCGTCCTGAAGCAATTCCGTTTATATCATGGTGAACTCATCACCAGGCTGAAGCAAACCCGAGTTGCAAACAGACCGAGCACATCTCCTAGAACAACAGTCTGTCTGCTCCAAGTGCTTGCAAGCCATTGGTTGGGCAAGTCTACAGCTTTGTATTAGATTCAGCTTTGTCATAGATTGACTAGAGAATCATGTCAGGCCTGGAGTGAGTGAATAAAGTAGCAAAGGACCAAATCAAGGGCCCTGAGTCTATGGCAGGTCCTCCACCCTGATACTTAAGCCCTCCTGAGCTTTGTGAATCATTTCTAAAAGCAGAGAATGAACATATCCTGAAAGAGACCTTAAAGCAAACCAGTCCTCAAACCACATGCTTGTTTTCACTCCTCCCATTGTCACACTGAACACCCTTCATAATCTTTGGACCCCTATTTTCATGAACTTGAACTTCCAGAAACTGTTGCTTAAGACATCCCTGGTACATATCTTGATCCTATGTTTAAAAAGTCATCAGGGCTTCCCTCGTGGTCTGGTGGTTAAGAATCTGTCTTGCAATGCAGAAGATACTAGTTCAACTGCTGGTACAGGAAGACCCCACATGTCGCAGAACAATAAAGCCCATGTGCCAAAACTGGGCTCGAGAGCCTACAAGCTGCAACTACTGTGCTCACATGCCTAGAGCCCCTGCTCTGCAACAGGAGAAGCCACTGCAATGAGAAGCCCGTGCACTGCAACTAGAGAGTAGCCCCCACTCTCTGCAACTAGAGAAAAGCCCGCATAAAGCAATGAAGACCCAGTGCAGTCAAAAATAAAAATAAGTAAAGCTTAAAAAAATAAAAAGCCATCTAACATGCAAAAACGCCCACAGCGCAAAGTGGAGATGAGAAAGGTTAAGAAGCAGGAAAGAGAAAACAAATGAACAATGCTTAAAGGAGCCTGGAAGCTGAATAGGGGTCAACAAACACACAGCAAATTCAAAAAGGGAAATGTAGAAGTTGCCGAACCCATTTGCTCAGCTACCACAGTACTGGCTGGCAGTGGAACTCGTTGCAGAGGGCTGGGGATTAAAAAGGTTCAGTCCCCAGAAAGCCAAGACTGATAGTTGCTAAAAACCAAAACTGTAGGAAGGATCACAATTAACTGATCCTGACCAGCAAGCCTATGCTCTAGAAGGAAAAATTTGCAACCTTGAATTGAATATCATATTAACCACCAGAACCAAATCCATCAAGAATGTTCGTAAGGAACAGAACGAAATATTATGTTGACCTTCTTCTTAAGGAATGTTATCAAAGAACATTTTCTGTTACCACTCAAAGTTACAAAGCTTTATTGTCTCTATCTGTTCTTTTCTTGTTCCCAAACTCCTCTTACACACACTATTTGTATTGCATGTTTATGTGTTTACACTGGATGTTAAGAAAGAGACTACCAAGCTTGTTGTTAGAGAAATGGTTCGTAGTAACAAATCCTTGAGGTTTGAAAGGCGGCTGTGGTTAGTTTAAGAGTTCTGGGTCCCGCCTGATTTCAGCCTGCGTCGCTTCTCCAAGTTACTGTGGTGTCCATTTCCTTTGTGAATGAAGGAAGATGCTTTCCCCTCTAGTGATTACTGGGGCTGACTGGTTTTGCTCTATACTTCCCTGGAGGACCCTGTCTTTTCTTTGGCTCACCTTCTGTTGCCCTTCCTTATTTGTAGATCACTGAGCCAGACAGGTTTCTTTTGAATGTCATTGACACTTTGTAACTAGCCAGGAAGCTAACAAGAATACCAAATGTCCCTTTCCCATCAGGGAACCACTGCTGTTTTGTTTTTCTATCCTGAACCCCAAGCGGGGAGTGGCCCGGATATAACACCCCTCTTGGCGAAGACTGATTAACTTCATGGGCAAGTGAAATTTGCACAGTGCTCTCAGAAGCTCTTGACCTGTCCAGCTCAGGACTCAGCAAGCTTTTCTTCCCAATCACCGTGGTCAATGTCTTAGTCCTATATAGCCACACCAGTCCTCAGCTTCCTCCTCAAACACAAAGTACGAAAGGACTGTGGATTCACTGGAGTGATAGCAATACTACTGCGAGGCAAAATGCAAGGACACCCAGGCTCTGAGTCAGACTTGGGTTCAAGGGGAGGCCTGGATAATATGTGTTAGGGAAGCTGGTAAAGAATCCACCTGCAATGCAGGAGACCCCAGTTCGATCCCTGGGTCAGGAAGATCCCCTGGAGAAGGGAATGGCTACCAACTCCAGTGTTCTTGCCTGAAGAATCCCCATGGACAGAGGAGCCTGGCAGGCTACAGTTCATGGGGTCACAAAAAGTCAGAGACGACTGAGTAAGTAACACTTTTCTTTCACTTGGATAACATATACTTTTGTTTTTAAAAGTTGGGTGGTGAGGTGTAACTTACACATGGTAAAAGTCACCAAGGCCTGGTATTTAGAATTGCACTTTTCTATAATCCTTGGAGGAAACTGCATCACATTCAGAGTCAGGAAGCGTGCACCCTGTTGCCATCCCACCGCCATCAATGTCACCTAATAACTCTCACCTCTGAATGGCTTCTTTTGTAAAATCTAAGAGTTGAACCAGGTGATGGTAAGACTCCCTCTAGATTTTAAGTTCATACTTTTATGTTCTAAAAGACCCTGAAACAAAACCAAATCCCAAAACTTGTCTTCTTCAAAGATCTTTAGGAACCACAGGACAAATGGACTTCCCTGGTGGTCCAGTGGTTAAAACTCTGTGCTCCCAAGGCACGGGGCTCGGGTTTGACCCCTGGTTGGGCAAGATCCTGCAGGCTGCATGGCAGAGTCAAAAAAAAAAAAAAGAATTGTATGAGTCAAGTTTGCTGTTGAAAGAATGAAGCTTCTGGAGCTCAAAGTTTCATTTTTACAGTTGCTGCTAAGGGACTTGCTAAGCATGTCAGAGCAAAGAGTTCCCACCCCTTGCTAATGTGCAGTCGGGCTCCTCCACCTCAGTCACCCCAGTCTGCAGAGGCTGTGGGAACCAGAAGTCAAGTTTCTCAGAAAGTTCAGGCTGCCTTGGACGTTGCCAGGTGGCACTGGAGTAGAAGCGCCCAGGGCAGACACACAAGGTTCTCTTCCTCTGGTTACAGAGTCTCTCCTTACATTCCTCCCTTAAACCTTTCTGAGCTTCAAGGTGAAAACTTTTCTATAGCTGGGGAGAGTCCAGCACTCTTCGGTTATGGACTGGGGGCTCTGTTCAGCCAACTTTCGAGCAAGACGTCTTGGCTTGGCTGAACTTTGTTTGCTTTGCCATGTCTCTCATCCCCCAAACCAAATACCCGAATGCTGGGAATTAGTGGAGCGCACACCTTCCTGGATCCAGGTTTACATCCAGGACTGAAATGGGACATTCACTCACACGGTGACCAGCATTGAGTTTTTGGAGAGTGCTCCCCCGCCTGTAAAACTCTCTGGCTTATAAAAAGGAACACATGTGAGTCAGTTCTAATGAGGTGGATGAATCTAGAGCCTGCTATAAAGAGTGAAGTTAAGTCAGAAAGAGAAAACAAATATCATATGTTAACGCATACATATGGAATCTAGAAAGATGGTACTGATGAATAGATTTTCAGGGCAGCAATAGAGACTCAGACAGAGAGAAAAGACTTGTGGACACCGTGGGGGAAGGGGAGGATGGGAGGAACAGAGAGATAATCATGGAAACATATACACTACCATATGTAAAATAGACAGTGGGAATTTACTGTTTGACGCAAGGAGCTCAAACCCGGGCTTGGTAACAACCTAAAGGGGTGGCAGGGAGATTCAAGGGGGAGGGGACATATGTACAAATATGGCTAATTCATGTTGATGTATGACAGAAATCAAACCAATATTGTAAAGCAATCATTAATCAATTAAAAATAAAAATAATTACATAAAAAAAGAAACACACAGAAACTCTCTGGCTTGATTCCCAGTTGAGGGAGGAGACAACCACAGTGCCCAGTCTCTCCTTTCTGCTGGTGGACACAAAAGCTTCATACATGGGGGTAGGTCCCATGAAGAGATCAGATTCCTGACTCCTGGCCATTACTGGCAGCCTTGGTTTTGACTTGTTTTGTTTTGAAGTCCTATTGGCAAGTTGATTTCCACGGAATCTTGTGGGACTGACTGAGGAAGCCACACCTAAGGCTCCACAGTCCAGTTTACAGAAGCCAGTGGCAATGTGCACTGCATCATCGTCTGATGATACTTTACCTTGTTCTATTATTTCTAAGTTGCACGTGTTGATTCCTAACATACTATAACATTTTCAATTGTGTTTTTTAAAAAGAAGAAGAATCAAAATGACCAGGAAAATCAATCACTCCTCAGTAAAGCTGAAAAATGCAGAATATCCACCTCCTCTCATTAGAATATACAGGAATAAGAGCTGGGACTCATATCTGCTTCCTTTTTTATTGCATCACCGGTGCCTAGGACAGTGCCTGGGACCTAGTGTTGAACTGATTAAACAAGGAGGCCTTAGATGGATATGGCCTATGGAAGCAAACCAAAAGCTAAGCCTGTGAAGGCCTCAAGGGTACCAAATTGAAACCAAAGGACAACCAATCCCAAACAGCCAACTATGCTAGAAGCTATAACCAATCATTTCCTTATTTTGCTTCTGCCTTTTCTCCATAAAACTCTCTCCCCAAGCTCTTGTCAGTGGAGGGCTCCTAACCACTTTCGGTTTGATGCTCCCCATTCAAATAGAATTTTTCCCTCAGTTAAATGCAGATTATCTGTTTATCTTTTAACACTAGTAAAGGCTGAGCCGATCCTTGCAGAATGATTGAATAAGTGAATTAATTAATGACCTCTCACAGAATCTTCTTGTAGAGTTGGTTTTTTTTTTAACCAAATCCCTAAATAAATCAGTATAAGTATTTACTGCACCTCAAACAAACAAACAAAAATAGAATAAAGAGAGTAGGAATGTGTCAACTATCTATTCAGAGAAGTAATAACTAAGCTTAAAAAAAAAAACTATATGAAATATCACTCAGGAGAAAAAGAAATACTGACACTTGAAACATGGTTCTCAAAATAATTATGCTGAGTAAAAGAGGCTGGGTTTAAAAGAGTATCTGCTGCATGATTTAATTTATATAAAATTAATCTACAAAATACAATTGACAGTAATAATAAATGGGTCAGTGGTTGCCTGGATACTGAGAGTGGAGGGGGAAGGATTGCAAATGGGCGTCAGGAAATGTTTAGGAATGATGGCAGTGTTCAGTGTCTTGATTGTGGAGATGGTTTTACAGGTGTGTTTATAAATCAAAGGGCTTCCCAGGTAGCTCAATTGGTAATCCGCCTGCAGGAGATCCCAGTTCGATTCCTGGGTTGGGAAGATCCCCTGGAGAAGGGATAGGCTACCCATTCCAGTATTCATGAGCTTTCCTGGTGGCTCAGAGAGTAAAGAATTCATCTGCAGTGCAGGAGACCTGGGCTCAGTCCCTGGGTCGGGAAGATCCCCTGGAGAAGGGCATGGCAACCCACTCTAGTATTCAGTTTCCCAGGAGATGTAAGAGATGCACGTTTAATCCCAGAGTCAGGAAGATCCCCTGGAGAAGGAAATGGTAACCCACTCCAGCATTCTTGCCTGGAGAATCCCATGGACAGAGGAGCCTGGCAGGCTACAGTCCGTAGCATCTCACCGAGTTGGACACAACTGAAGGCACTTAGCACACACACATATAAATCAAAACTCATCATATTGCACACTTTAAATACATGCAGTTTGCTGCTGTTGTTCAGTCACTAAGTAGTGTCTGACTCTTTGCAACCCCATGGATTGCAGCACATCAGGCCTCCCTGTCCCTCACTATCTCCCAGAGTTTGCCCAAGTTCATGTCCCTTGTACATATACATATTCATATAGTAAACATGCAGTTTACTGTATGTCAATTGCTCAATAAAGTTGAAAAATGCAAAATGAGTACATTCTAATGTACCAATCAAGAACTACCATCTGAGTAGTTCATTAATTAATTCAAGAGAATTAATCCAATACGCACTCAAAGAAGTGATGTTAATGAAGTACATTTATGCTTGTCATGATACATCATAGGTTTCTATTTCAGAAGCAAAGTCACCACAACTATGATCCACAGACCTTTTGCTTTATCCATAGACCTGCTTCTCCATCTCCCCCTCCACCCTTTCATTTTAATACTCATTCAACAAGTGTTTGTTGTACTGTTTTGTTGGTGAATTTTCTATCAGTCTCCTCTGATCTCTTTTGAACTCGGGTCCCGTCTTCCAAATTGCTAGGTACCCACCATCCACTCCCATCCTCCTCTCCAGAAGCTTATCTTAAAATCTAGGGGTCTTAAAATCTAGGGTTTTTCTCTTCCGACCTACAAATCCTTGATAAAGCAATGAAGAACACCAGGACTGTGAAAGAAGATGAGGAAGAATTCCCCAGCTGTTTACTAAGAAAGCAATCTCTGTCACTGAAATTCTGGAGCTTTGCCCCAAGTCTCACCGGAAGAAGCTCTATCTAAAAAGAATGTCTGTTCCCAGCTGGCTCTCGCCTTGTTTTGCACGCAACCAATAAACTTGTGTCAGCTCAGAGAGAGGGAGATGGCGTAAGTGGGAGTAACTACTTAAAGTGAAAAGAAACATGAGATGTTGATATTTCCTTGACACAAACCCTGATCACTTTCTTTCTTGCTAGGCTTCCCAACTTTTCCAGATGGTGCAGTCCATCATGTCTGGGCTGTTCCCATATGCACGGTGGTTTACTAGTCCATATTCCCACCAAGGTCATCTCATGACCTGGAGTACCACTGAGCTGGTTTCCTTTTCAGATATTCTTGGGCCACATTTTCATTTCCCCCACATCCTCACTTTTGAAAAATTCTATGTGAAATCATCTTTCCCCAGCGAGGCTAGTTAAGGGGTGACTGATCAGGAGACAACAAATGACTCTAGAGTCGAGGGTCCCAGGTTTGAGTCCTGGCCTTGTAACCTTTGAGACTTCAGAATTGCTGATGACTCTCAGAGCCTCCGTTTCTTTATCTATAAAAAGAGGCGATAATACTAACCTGCATTTTTAAATTCTTTTTTACAATACAAGAATTTTATTGCTACTGACCCATGTTTTCTAAAACAGCAAGAATGAATTGTGCCCAATGCTGAGTAAAGGCTGACTAATTCCTCTCACTCTCATTGGTAGGGTGAGTTCAGCCGTTTGCCTTTGGGAAAATCCTCAGCTCTTCACTGCATCCGTAGTTTGTTTATTCTTGTTTGTTTTCTTGGGGTTCCCCCCTTTCTTTCCACTTGGACAGTTACTAAGCCTCGGGGGGTCTTAGCTCACAGAGAATTGTAAATCTCAGATGCTAATAAATTTTATGGCTCCGATCTAATTAGCCAAAGACCTCTGAGGCCTGCCAGGCACTTCATTAATTGTGTTATATCTAAGACCGTGGGGAAGTTGGGTGGTTTCCTTGGAAATACCCAAGTTCATAGATTTAGGTCATGGGTTTTCTGCAAATTTCTTACAGGGAATCAAATATGTGTCCGAACGATTAGTGTTCAAGTCTGCTTTTGCCTTGCTCTCATCACTAGTAAGGAGTGCTTTATGGCTGTGGTCCAGATTAAATTGCTTTGTGGGTAAAATGATTTCCTGTATGTATTCTTATATCAAAATCAATCAGTCTCTTTCTCTCTCTTTTCAAAAAATAAAGTGGCCCACATTCACGAGCTGTAGAATCTGGCAAGGGTAACTGTTATGATCTGCTGTAACCTCCCACTGTTGAAAAAGAAGATTCTTGAGAAGGCCCAAGCAAGAGGCTGGAGTCAACTCCCTTTCCTGCCAATCCACCGCTCTCTCCGAACTGGCCAGTCAGTATCTTTTTTTTCTGGCTCCCAGATCCACTCCCAGCACCCGTGGTTTCATGTCAGTCAGGTCTGCTTTTTACACACACAGAGTTCTGAATTATGTTTGCAGTCCAGTCCAACCTTCATAAATGACCATCCACGTCCACCTGAAAGTCTTCTTCTGCAATGGAAGAAGGATACTCAACCACTTAATATTTGCAAACGCCCACCAGTAGACAAGACGGCAGAGCCCGGAGAGAGCAGAAGGGATGGGAAACTCGTTAGCTGCCTATTGAATTCAAAGGAAAACAGGCACTTCCCCCAGATGTGCAAGGCGAGGAATGGGATTCTTTTCATGTGTCAGCACCCAGTGCGCCTGCTCATTGTAAGACTGAAAACACACATGGGGTATCCTCCTATTCTCCTCTGGAGGAGCGGAAAAGAGAACAGGTGGGATGTGGGAGAGGAAAAAGGAAGGGACCCCGACAGGCACTGGAAGGGACCCGCTGCATCCCTTGAAGATAAGGCCCTGCGTTGAGAATGGGGAGTGTAGAACCGGGAACTCTATTAGCTTGGTAAACAGTTGGCTCATCCCCCCTAATGGGAGGAGATCTCATATTTGCTTTTGTCTAGTTGCCCAGCACTGTTCAGCAAGCAAATCATAGAAACCTAAGGGCCAATGTCAATCACTTTCTGTCCCCCACAATCTTCACACCGTCTCTCCATATGTCCCATCCTTTATCAGTGATGGGGTGAAGAAGCTGCTTGACAGAAGTACTCCTGACTCCTCTTCCCTCTGCTGCTGCTACTGCTGCTAAGTCACTCCAGTTGTGTCCGACTCTGTGTGACCCCATGGACCACAGCCTACCAGGCTCCTCCATCCATGGGATTTGCCAGGCAAGAGTACTGGAATGGGGTACCATTGCCTTCTCTGCTCTTCCCTCTAGTTTCCCGCAATTCCAATGTCTCAGATAGGTTGTGGCATGGAGCTAGGGAACACAGCATGGATGACCCCACAGAGCAACCCAGAAGGATAAGAGAGAGGGGTTGTTGGGGAAAGAGGAAAACCCATCTGGGCAGGCTGAGCTCTGTTTGCAAACAAGGCAACTGGCTAAAAAGGGAAAGATGCATTCAGTTCAAAGCCTGTACTTCTAGTGTTCACTGCCGCCCTATTCACTATAGCCAAGACATGGGAGCAACCTAAATGTCCATCAACAGATGAGTGGATAAAGAGGTGGTGCATATATGCAGTGGAATATTACTCAGCCATAAAAAAGAATGAACTAATGCCATTTGTGTCAACATGGATGGACCTAGAGATTATCATACTGAGTGAAGTAAGTCAGACAGAGAAAGACAAATATCATATGAAATCACTTATATGTGGAATCTAAAAACAAAAGACTCAAATGAACTTAGTTACAAAACAGAAATAGAAAAAGGACACAAATGAACTTAGTTACAAAACAGAAATAGACCCACAGACAGAAAACAAACTTATGGTTACCAAAGCAAAAACATGGTGTATGGGGAGGATAAACTAGGAGTTTGAGATTAACATATACACACTGCTATATATAAAACAAATAAACAACAAGGGCCTACTGTATAGCACAGGGAACTATATTCAATATTTTGTAATAACCTATAAGGGAAAAGAATCTGAAAAAGAACAGCTATAGATAGATACATAGATATTTGAATCACTGTGCTATACACTTGAAACTAACACAACATTATAAATAAACTATATTTCAGTAAAACAAAACAAAAAGACTGTTACTGTGTTTATCTGACACCAAATCCCTGATTTGACTGGGTTCCCTTCCCTTCTACAGAGCAGTTTTTGACTGAAATGGTCCATTGTGACTTCATTGTGGAAACAGCTTCATAGCAGAATTTGTGTTGGGAGTCAAGTTGTGGAAATGTGATCCTCAAATCATTATGGAATCATGAGATAAAAAGAAAGAGAGTTGCAACAGTTTATAGGAAGTCTAAAGCAAAAGCGGAAAGAATCGATACTGAAAATAGGAGCCTTAACTGTATCCAAATCTCAGTTTAGTTTATCCCGATCTTACTCAGGTTGAAATGCAGGTTGACCTCACAACTTGAGAATCCCTGGGAACTAGTCATGTTCCAAGGAATTTTCCATTTCAGGTAAACAAGCTGTTGTTTGGGGTGGGCCGGGGAGAGGGGGAGGGGGGGTTTCCTTTCAAGTTACTCTTATCTTTTATCAAGGCCAAAGGCAGAACAGTGGTAACACTAAAGAAAAGCAAACATCAGAGCATGATATCAGAACAGGCTCCTACCCAGCAGCCCACGGTCAATATCTGTGGTTCTCAGTCCCCACCCTCCCATGTTAATTCATCATCTCCACCTGCTCCCAGATTAAGTCTCCCGATCTAGATGTCCAGTCCAAGGCCTCTTTCCCAAACTTATTAGAAGGAGAAGGAACTTCCCTGGTGGTCCAGTGGTTAAGAATCTACCTTGCAATGCAGGGGACATGGGTTCAATCCCTGGTCAGGGAACTAAGATCCCTCCTGCTGCAACTACTGAGCCGGTGGGCCACAACGAGAGAGTCCTTGCACCACAAGAAAAGATCCACATGACACAATGCAAATCCCATTTGCTGCAACCAAGATTCAACGTAGCCAAAGAAAGAAAGAAGGATGATCTTGAAAATGACCCTAATAGGTACACTGTAACATTCTTATTACAAAACATCAGATTATCCCACTCCCTGCTGTTGGCAGCCCCAAAACCTGAGAATCAGATGGCACCAGGACAAGGCCCATGGGCTTCTTCCCCATCCTTTGTACCCCGTGCTCACCAGCCATCCATCTATGTCTTCTCTCTTCCATGCAGTGCAGTGAGAGGCTCTCACCCTCCTCCCACTTCCAAGGCCTCTGCGCTTGCTGCCTGTCAGCCTGGGACACTTTGGCCCCCAGTTTTTCTTGCGGCTGACTCACTCCAGTCATCTTGTCTGAGCCCAAGCTCTCCTTCTCGAAGCCAGACTTTCCCAGATCACTTGAGACAAATCCACTGCTCCCCCACCTTCTTCCTTCTCCATCTATTTACCTTATTTTTTATCTTCTTTCATTGACTCGAAGCTGATTGAGTTTATTCTAAGGGCAGAGATCTTGCTTGGCTTTTTCAAGCTATATTTATTGAATGAATAAATAGCCACACACAGGCCAGCCTTCTCCCGCTGCATCCCTACCCAGGAGGGATTCAACTTAGAGGTTTTCCATTTCTAGAAACTTCCATCCCCCTCAACCACTACCTCTGTCCACCGCCCGCCCCCCCCACACACACACATACCTTTCTCACACCATCTCATCCTACCCCACCGTCCCACTCTCGAGGAGACCTGAATATACTTAGATTCATACTTAACACGTGGAACTGCAGTATCTCCCCCCAATTCCTTAAGCTTCCTTTGAATGTATGATGCATATGTGAATCTCTGGCGTATGCTAGGCCCACGTGCTCAGTAAACACTTGCTGGCTCCATAAATAAACTAATGAAGGAATCAAAGGGGCTTATTAGCACAGCTGATGGTCTATTTTTATATCGGGTTTTACTGGAAATCAGCAAACGTTTTCCGGGAAGGCCTAAATGGTGAATATTTGAGGGTTTGCGGGCTATACAATCTCTGCTGCAGCTCCTGCACTCTGCCCTTGCAGCAGGAAGGAATGAGCTGGGCTGTGTGCCAGGAACACTTCATTTACAGAAATAGGCGGTGGGTTGGATTTGGCACCTACCTGGCAAAGATCCTTAAAAGGTATTGCTTTGTTTAGCCCTAAAATACTTCGAGACAGATATTAGAATTCTTCTTGGAGAGGAAGAAATTGGGACTCACAGAGGCTGAGTAACTTGCTACAAGTGGGAGAGTCGACCTATCCACTCCAGAGCATACACCGAAAGACCCAAGGAATGATCTAGAAAGAAGGAGGTGGTCATCATCTGGAGAAGACTGAGGTATTGAAGATGATCAGCAAAGTGTTTTCTTAAGAACCTTTAGGATCAACAAGCAAAAGTGTTTAAAATGAAAGGTCAAGTGCTACTGCTGCTGCTTTTTGCCTTTTTTTTTTTTTTTTTTTTTTTGGTATTTGGTGTTGCAGAACATTCAAATGATTTGAAGGAGAAAAACGTTTCTTACATGATGTAGATTTGGGGAGAGTCTTGGGCTCTTGCCTGGCACAAAACGCTAAGCTGTCCTGAGTTGTCTGTGCCCAGATGCCTGGAGGGGGCAGGGGTTCAGGGAAAGGCAGGGCCCAGCATGTATTGCGAACGCACCCTGCACACTTAGTATCGCCTGATTCTCCACAACCACTGCCTTCGAATCAGCGATGACCCCTCATCAACAAGAAAAGGGAATCAGTGCAGACCTCTGTGTAGGCCACGGCAACCTGCCTGCAAAAGCATATTAATTTGGATCTGCCAGAGAAAGTGACTCAATTTGACCTTAAGGAGATTTCCCTTAGGATGCTTTCCTGCCTCTATTTCAGCAGCCTGTAAAAATTATAAAACATAAAAAGTCTCTTAATTTTAAAGCATAAAGAAGCTAAGCTAAATTTGGATTTATACATCCAACTGGGTATAATTTGAGTGTCTTCTCCCTTGGAACATGGAAATAAACATCGTCTGTCTAAGCCAGGGCATGCAATGGTAACAATTCCATTGGATCTATTTTGGCATTGGTTTATGTTGACTAGAGGGAAGGAGGAAGGGAGGGAAAGAAAAAGAACTTGGGTCTGCTGGCCTCAGGCAAGTTACTTAACCTTTCTGTGCCTCACTTTCCTCTTTGTAAAATAGATGCAATGATACTTAGACTTCAAAAGGCTTTTATGAGGACTAAGTGAAAAAAGTGAAAGTCAAGTGGCCCAGTCACCTCCAACTCTTTGCGACCACATGGACTGTAGCCTACCAGGCTCTTCCGTCCATGGAATTTTCCAGGCAAGAGTACTGGAGTGGGTTGCCATTTCCTTCTCCAGGGGATCTTCCTGACCCAGGGATCTAATAGAACCTGTAATCCAAGATGTCTGCTCTTATGAGAGGAAGTTCTCCTGGTCATTACAATCATATTCCAATCCCTCTTTTTAAAAATAAGGAAAATGGAGCCAGAACACATTAGTGACACATAGCATTCAGATACAAAGCTGCTCTGTCTTTACATAGACCAAAGCCTTTAGGATGTTTTTTTTTAAAAAGCTTTCAACTATGTATTGAAACGTTTTTACCATTAATTCAGTAACACAAAAAAATGCTTTGTATGCAGAAATTTTTACACATAGCTTCTCTACACATCTTTCCAGTAAAATGATACAGATTTGAGTGAAAGGATCAGCTGGTGTTTTGGAGTTTCTTGTAAAGCATTCCAGCTTGTTCTTAGACCAAGTCAGGTGGATTAAAAATGATCCTTGGAAAAATCTTATCCAACTGATTATTGCTGGGTGATGTTTGTACAGTCTTTTTGAAGTTTTCTCTCCTCCTGAATATCTATTAAATAAAAAATGATTAAACTTTTTGAACGAGTGATTTCACTCCTGGAAATACATCATACAGAATCTCTTGTATAAGTGCACATAATCCAGTAGAAGGATGTTTACTGTAGCATCATCAACTTTCCATAACATTAAAATATCCTTCAGACACCATGTTTTAAAATGATGCTTACTCTCCCATTTTGCTACACCATCATTTATCTGACTAATGTCCTTTGCTTGGCTATTCAGGTTATTTCAAACTTTCTCTTACTACAGCTGGAGACATGAATATTCTTGTGGGGAATCCACACAGAAGAGCCTCTGTGAAGAGAAAAAAGATGGTGAGGAGATGAATCTTTTATACTAGAACACACACCACAGCATACAGAGAATGAAAGAGTAAAGTCACTCAGTCATGTCTGACTCTTTGCAATCCCATGGACTGTAGCCCGCCAGGCTCCTCCGTCCATGGGATTCTCCTGGCAAGAATACTGGAGTGGGTTGCCATTTCCTTTTCCTGGGGATCTTCCCGAGCCAGGGATCATACCTGGGTCTTCCGCATTGCAGGCAGACTCTTTACCACCTGAGCCACCAGGGAATCAGAGAATGAAAGAGGCAGCACAATTAGTGAGGTAATTAAAAGCCAGCATCCATGGCACGGTTCCTCTGCTAACAGAGAGAGTAGCTTGCAGGCATGGAATGCCTTTCTTCTTGAAGAAAGGAATCACCCCAGGCTTGGCTGGGAGTCCCTCCAGCTGCTGATCTGCGAGAGGTGATCACTCCATGGTGATTTACAGAGAGAAAAATGTGGCCCCTGGTTGATTTTTAAACTACCCAGCATGCATGCTTAGTCCCTCAGTCCGACTCTTCACAACCCCATGGACTGTAGCCTGCCAGGCTCCTCTGTCCATGGGATTTTCCAGGCAACAATACTGGAGTGGGTTGCCATTTCCTCCTCCAGGGCATCTTCCGGACTCACGGATCGAATGTGCGTCTCTTATATCTCCTGCATTGCAGGCAGATTCTTCACCAGCTGAGCCATCGGGGAAGCCCTAAACTACCCAGGGATAAACCCATATGGAGAATTTCCTGTGCAGGAAACCTCCTATGTTCCTTGTCCAGGGTACAGAAGAAGGAAATGGAGTGGGGATGGGGGCAAAGAGCCGGGAGATTTCCACGTGGTCACTGTCCTGCAACATCCTGACTGAAAGCTTTTAAAGAGGCTGGTGGAGGCGAGGATGACAAATCAAATGAAGCCTCTCTTTCCACCTTGGGAACAAGAGCATGTTCCTCAGAATTGAAACTGTGAGTCAACCTTGGTAACAACGTGGCTTCGAACTGAACCATGTGTAGTAAAATAAATGTAAAATTGATTTCAGAATAAAGCCATCCACTGTGATCATTGACATTATAGTGGGAGTTATTTTTAGGGGGAAACCAGAAATAAAAGGATCCTTGTGACCTACACCATATCAGCTGCACCTTCACTGTGCCGTTAAGAGCTGTCCACAGCTCCACTGGGGGAAACGGATACAGGTTATTGAAAGATCAGAGTGTGCAGAAAAAGTCAAAACAATTACTGACAATATAGACTAGGTAGTTAAGTCAACTTTATTGAGTCCGTTCAGCAATTCATTCATTGAAGATAGTTTGTACTAGGATCTCCGTACAAGTTTAGAGGTAAAATAGAGGCAAAGAAAGACCTTTTAAACTCTGTCGTTCTTGATCTCAGTCATAAAAAAAACAACATTGTCAGCAGAAATTACACGGTACCCCAGTTTTTAGCAGAACGGAATTACAGAGGGTGGCTTTAAGATAGTTTCTCCTTTTCTGTTTTTGTTTGGTTGTCATGGAAGTGGGTGTCTTTGGGGCAATTCTGAGGGTGTCTGCTCCAAAGAGCTGTGTCTAACTTCTTCGCCCAATGCTCTTCAGGTAGTAGGAGCAAGGAGAGGTGGCTTTACTGAATGTGACTTAAGCAAAAGCACAGGTCTTAAAATGAGATTCCATTGGAAAGAGATTTGACTGGAGATGGAATGGAGGCTTCCCTTGTGGCTCAGATGGTAAAGAATCCACCTGCAATGCTGGAGACCTGGGTTCGATCCCTGGGTTGGAAAGATCCCCTGGAGAAGGGAACATGCTGGAAAGCATGCCATGAATGACTTTTCGACCCATCCAGGGATCTTCCCAACCCAGGGATCACACCCAGGTCTCCCACATTGCAGGCAGATTCTTTACCATCTGAGCCACCAGGGAAGCTCAGAATACTGGAGTGGGTAGCGTATCCCTTCTCCAGGGGATCTTCCTGACCCAGGAATTGAACCAGTGTTTCCTGCATTGCAGGCAGATTCTTTCGCAACTGAACTCAGAGAAGCCCAGGAAGGCTACAAGGAGATGAAAATATGAGTGAACAACTGTCGTCCAAAGGTCTGACATGGATCAGAGACAAGTGAGTTATTCAGAAAACTGAAGCATACTTTCTGAGCAAGCTGTGCTTCCTGCACTTGACTCAGAGACAGTGACTTCATCTTTCCGGATCTGAGACTCCTCATGAAAATGGAAGACAAAAGGCCCTGCCTGAAGGATGGCTGCCCAATAGCGGGGGCTTATTTCCTCCTGCTCCTGCTCTGCGCCTCTTGCAGGCCCAGCTCCCAACAGTCCCCAGATGGCTTTGCTCCAGTCCGTGTAGCTCAAAGCTCTCCTCAGTGTTGTCAATGGAAACCTTGGGGGAGCTGCTGAGTATGTGGCTCAGTCCTCACACACTTCCATGGCTGATTAGACCACCCTAGGAATGGGTCACAGGGGAGAAAACTGTCCTCCTGATTATTTGCCATAGGAGACAGGTTGGTTAAATACAAAATGATCAGTTCAGTATATTATATATTTTATAATACATGACCATGTCCTTGGTCAGACTCTATACAATATATGCCAAAGTAAAATACAGTGGAAATCAGAACAACAACAAATCATGCAGTAGCAATGGTCTATGATTTGGGGCCCCAAATGGAAGGAGAAGCACAGGCAGATCCATGACAGTGAATGGCATTTATTCTTTCCTAGTGTTTTAAAATGTCATTGTAAGGATTCACCTGACCAGTTCTTTTTCTTTCTTTTCCCATGAAAGACACTAATGTTACTAACACAATAATAATTATAACTAAAGGCATTCAGTGCTCTCTGTGTGCCAGGCATTGTCCTAGATGTTTTGCATGCATGACCTCATTAACTTTCTTTCAACAACAGTTTTTTTTTTTTTTTTTTGGCCACACAGCGTGACTTGAGGGATCTTAGTTCCCCGACAAGGGATTGAACCTGTGCCCCCTGCATTGGAAGCATGGAGTCTTAACCTCGGGATCACCAGGGAAGTCTGTCAACAATGCTTTGAACCTGCCCTTATCGTTCTCATTCTAGAGATGAGGAAACTGAGCCTTGGAAAAATAAACTCGCTTAATACCACACAGCCAGAAAGCAGGACTGCTGCCACTGGAATCACATCCAGCCGTCTTTCCCAGGACCACACCACACCAGAGAAAGGAGACTTGTGGGGTTTTGGGACTCATAGGTGTGTGCTACTGCATTCAACCTTCTCTCTCTAAAGGGATGGGAGGTAATCATATTTCTGATTCTATCATGAGCACACCCCTCCTACTATCTCGTTGAGGTTCCTTCTTTATGTCTTTAGTTGTAGAAGATCTTTTTTGGAAGGTCCCAGTCTTTTTCATCAGTGGTTATTCAGCAGTTAGGTATGATGTTGGTGTTTGTGTGAGAGGAGGTGAGCTCAAGGTCCTTCTGTTCTGTCATCTTGCTCTGGGATCAGGAATTAATGTTTCCAAACAGAGACGCAAAGTGGGACCTGCCTTCGTCGGTGAAAGGCTATTAATGGCGGGGCTGGGGAGGCATTCCATAAAAGGCCTGGCTATGCTTTTCCCCCTTGGAATTGCCCAGCACTGCAGAACAATGGCTCTGGGGTATCTGGGATCTGTCAAAGACCAGTCAATATGAATACAAGAGCGATATCTAATTCTACCATGAGCTTGTGGCAGACAGAAAGTCCCAGAGGTTTACATTTTGGGCCGTGAAAGGCGAGGCAATAGAGGGAACTTTCCCTCAACACAGGGACCTCTTCATCCAGAAGCAAGCAGACCCGGGAAGATGCTGTGCTACTATGCCTGCCGGAGCCCTGCACCCCATCATGCCAGATGAGGATCCTGCCTTCCTTATGGTTCCAAGGCAAGATGCCCAACGGTGAACATTGCAAACTGTCAGTTCCTGAAGAAGGAACTTGGAAGCCACATGTCCTGAAGTCTACAAAGGAGGTGACATGGTATAATTTGTTGGCCTCCGAGGCCTGCCCCCAAATCCGCAACTCTCGAAACCTGAGGTTAAAGAGGAACAAAGCAGCTCTGTTCTCTTTTTGCCTTTATTTACTTCCTCATCCACTGTGTCCCGGCATGAAAAAAAAAATGAGCCTATGGTTTCTCCAGTGTGGTCAGTGGACAGAACGCAAAGGACAGGGCTTCATGATGGAGCCCAAGTTTGGGGCAAAGAGTCCAGAATGCCACCTGCTGTGATGAAAGCAGCCAGAAGTCACAGTAGTCAGGGGTCACTTCTGAGATGGCTGCACTTTGCGGTCAGGGGGAGAGTCTGCCTCTTAGAGACGTTGGCAAGGGAAGAGAATAAGCCACCTCATTGCTGAATCGATGAAAATGTCAAGGGATACTTCTAGTAAAGATTCTCAACAGTTTCAAGGACCTGAGATTTGAGAGCTATCCTTGGCAATACAAGGCTTATATCTGATGCCTGCCCTAGAGCACTTAGATTCCAATGGAGACATAAGAAACCAAATCCTGAAGTTTATGGAGGAAAGAAGGTACTAATAGCAGGGCAGAGTTTGACTGCTTGGACAGTGGTCCCCCAATATTTTCTATGGCCCAGTGATTAAGGGAGTTGAAAATCTGGAATTTTGCCCATAGTCCATATCTTCCAAGTTCCAAATTCAAAAACTGTCAAACCATGCAACTTTTCTGGTCCAGATTTGTAAATGTGTAACATAAGCAAGATAACTGAAGTCCCTTCACATAATTGTGTTTGCAAAAAGGCCCTGTGACTTTTAGTTGTGTCAGCTCAAAGGAGGGAGATGTTGAAGAGAAACAGAGGAACTCTCAGTAGAACTGATAGAGCCACGGATGTGAGGGGGAAAAATGTCTGCATTCAGGGAAGGAGATGAGCAAGTCCTGGAGACCCGGGTGGCTGATGCAGAAGCTTCCTGAAAGACGATGGTGGAGCAGCGGACTGGAAAAGATACAGAGCCCGGAACATGGGATACAAATGGGACCGCGTGTCACGGTGATGTACGGCATCTCCCAAATTTCAAATGCTTTGCTTCCCTGTGGTGACTTACTGGTTCTGTGCCTTTCATTCCACCATCGTCAATATACATCTATTCCATCTAATCAAAACAGCCACCACTGATCAAGCGATTTCTAGCGTCAGGCACCGTTCTGTGGGCCCCATATATTGCCCTCCTTAATCCTCACAACAGCCACGTGGCATACACTGTACTACTCCTTCCATTCAAGATGAGAAAACCGAGGCACAGAGAGGTTAATTAGCTTAGTCAAGGTCACATAGCTTGAAAGTGGTCCAACCCGAGATTGAACCCACACTGTTTGATGATAGAGCCCCACCCTTACCCTCTAACTTGAAAGATCCTTTTGCTGGGAAAAAAAAAAAAAAGAAATCTAGATTGTTGAGTATTCATCCAACGAGGTATCCAGGAGGTCTATGTAGTTTGTCGGTTCATTTGATACATGCAAGCCTGACCACAGTAGCCCTGATCCTCAGACGGTGTCAATACAGGCAGGGGATAATTGCCTCCCATTAAGCTGGAAATGTTGTTTCCCGATTCCTTGGCTGACCCGCCAGGCAAATCTACTGCAGGAACAGTTTTCATGGCATTTGTGACAAACTTCTATGATAAGAAAGACATAAATCGACTGCCTTCTTTCACAGACCACACCGGCCTGGTAGCTCTCAGCTGTGCAGTGACAACAAATAACACGCCATGGGGCCGCCATAAGTGGGTGCTTATCCCTTTTCAGCCTTTTTAATCCCGGACAAGCAAAGAGCATTCACAGGAACGAAGGAGATGCTGCTATTCAATCATGTTATATATGAAAAGATATTTCTGCAATTAAAAAAATGTTTGATCACGTCTGCAAGAGCCAGTGCAAGTGTTCCATTCGTCTTCCTACAACTGTGTCACTGCACCTTAGAGCTCACTCACTTGTGTAACGTGGGGGAACGAAGAGTGCTGCTTCCTCATTGTCGCACAAGGCACTGCAGCCCCTCAGCTGTTATGAAACACTGCTGAGCTTCACAACAGGAAGTACAGTCCATGGCCAGTACATAAAGCCCTTCCTTCCCTTTTAGCAGCCCCAGAACTTCCTTATCCTCAGTTCCAAATCCTTTTACAGATGTCAACTTAGGACCTTAGGTTTCCCTTTCCCTCTCTGAGCTCCTCTAGGGGTCAAACAGTATGAATCGGGCTTCTGTAACTCACCCCTCCTTTTAGGTAGTGTGTGTGTGTGTGTGTGTGTGTGTTCAGTCATATCCATCTCTTCACAACCTCATGGATTGTAGCCCACCAGGCTCCTCTGTCCATGGGATTTCCCAGGCAAGAAATACTGGAGTGGGCTGCCATTTCCTTCTTCAGGTTACAAGCAAGCAAAGAGACAAGCAATACTATCTGCCTTGTTCCCACGGAAAGCATGACATCATAAGGGAAAAGCTCACTTGACCGTCCCCATCTTTCTTTTGTAAATATTTTGAGTAGGGCTTTATCAACATCATTTTGCCCTTGAGTTGGAATTTCCCTTTTAATTTAGCCCTGGCAGGCCCAGTTCAAAATCCAACCAGGGAGCCTGAAGGAGGCAAGAGTATTTTGTATATAAATCTTTGCAAACATAATAGAAAGTGTAAAAAGAGCTCTGCAAATAGCTGTTCAAGCTCAGCAACTACAATTCATGCCAGGCAAGTGGGGAAAAAATACTAATGTGTCTGTGATTATACATGAGAAGAAGGAAAGAGGTTCCTGAAAAAGCATACAGCTAATAAACATTTCGTTCCTAGATCCAAGAACGCACTTGCTCCAGAATTTCTATGGCTAGGTGCGTTCGTTTCCTCTCGCTACTGTAACAAATGACTGCAAACTTAGTGGCTTAAAATAAGACAATTTTTTTTCTCACACAGCTCTATAGATCAAAAGCCTGGCATGGATCTCGCCGGGCTAAGATCAAGGTGTTGGCTATGTTGTGTTATATTCTGGAGGCTTTCTGGGAGAATCCACTTCCTTGCTTCTTCCAGCGTCTAAAGCTGCCGGCATTCCCTGGCTCACGGTCCCTTCCTCTGCTTTCAAAGCTGATTCTGTCCAGCCAAGTTCTCTTCATGCCACCATCTCTCTGGTTCTCTCTTCCATAGTCACATCTTCCTTTTTCACTTGTAAGGACTCTTGTGATTACATTGGGCTCACCCAAGTACTCCAGGATCATCATCCCATTTTAAGTTCATCTGATTAGCAATCTTAATTCCGTCTGCAGCCTAAATTCCCCTTTGCCTTGTCACATACGTTTTCACAGTTTCCAGGGTTTAGGATATGAACATCTTTCAGTTCAGTTCAGTTCAGTCCAGTCACTCAGTCATGTCTGACTCTTTGCAACCCCATGAATCGCAGCATGCCAGGCCTCCCTGTCCACCACCAACTCTCAGAGTTCACTCAGACTCACGTCCATCAAGTCAGTGATGCCATCCAGCCATCTCATCCTCTGTCATCCCCTTCTCCTCCTGCCCCCAATCCCTCCCAGCATCAGAGTCTTTTCCAATGAGTCAACTCTTCGCATGAGGTGGCCAAAGTACTGGAGTTTCAGCTTTAGCATCATTCCTTCCAAAGAAATCCCAGGGCTGATCTTCTTCAGAATGGACTGGTTGGATCTCCTTGCAGTCCAAGGGACTCTCAAGAGTCTTCTCCAACACCACAGTTCAAAAGCATCAATTCTTCAGTGCTCAGCCTTCTTCACAGTCCATGAACATCTTTGCAGAACCATTATTTTCTCTACCACAACAGGCTATATATATATTTTTTCTTAGTAATATAACATTTGTTCTCTTTCTCCTGTGACAAGACCCTCATATTTCTAGGAATTCAAAAGCAGGAAAATGTTAAGATACATGAAGTCATATAAATAATAGCCACTCCAGTACTCATTATGCACGTGGGCATGCTAAATCGCTTCAGTCGTGTCTGACTCTTTGCCACCCTATGGCCTGTAGCTGGGCTCCTCTGTTATATCGGGTAATATATTGGGTTGGCCAAAAAGTTTGTTCAGGCTGTTCCATAACACCTTATGGACAAATCCGAATGAACCTTTTGGCCAACCCAATACTTACTCTACATTCATGTGTTTTTCTGAGTTTTTACCAGAACCCTGTAAAATAGACAGTGTGGATGATAATATTCTCATGTTCAGTTGAAAAAAATCTGAGGTTCAGAAAGATTCAGGTTCAGTCAGCTATTGAGGGCACCCTGGCTTCCAATGAGCCATGAAAGGCACATTTTTTTTCCTGCCTTCTCAACCTCCAGGCCCTCACCCAGGGAGGCCTCCCCCATTCTCCCCCAGCCTCTCCCTCTTCTCTCATCCTGAAGCTGCCTCGTGAGTCCCGGAGCTAAAGAGCTGGAATCCTGACAGCCCTCCCAGTCCTGGCTGGTCCTCGGCATCAGCCCCACCCCTGCTCCCAATACTGAAGTCTGGGGTTGTGGCCTGGGCATGTTGAGAATTGTGTGGAAGATGTGACTGCTAGAGCATCAGTGCTACATCTCGGCCATCTTTGCATCAAGAAAGCAAATTCTCATGAGAGATCAGAAGCTTTGAATATGGAAAGCAGAACTTGGGGACCCTTTGGCTGAACCCCACCTGAAATCCCATAGGTTTTCAACACCGTGATTTCTTCTGACATCAGTGGATGCCCTGCTTTTGGAGAATGCTGCTTTCAACTCTGTGTTGGGTCTCTCTCCCGCAAGAGATCCTCTCTGGGGACCAAACTGAGGCTGTGTGTCAGTCAGCTGGCCCCATTTCCCTGCAGCCCTTTGGTTTCAGTGGAGGAAATGGGGCCACACCCCGCGAGTCAAGCCCCTACATGGATGAGAGTCAGGAGCGGCAGAGTGAGGGGAGAGCAGAGATGATCACCGCCAACAAAACGAATAACCAACCACTGAAAATGACTGCTTTTCTGTTGGGTGCTGACATGGTACAGGTTTTGGCTGTTTTCCTGTGCTTTTAGCTGGGGATAAAGGCACTCTTTTTGTGAGTTCTTTGCTGTAAAATCAAACAGTTCAACCAACTACCATGTGATAAAGAATAAGATTGCTGGAGTCTCTTCCTAATGAGCCTTGCTTGAAAATCATACACACACAAATTGTCCCAGTATTAGGTTTCTTGGAGACCAGGACACTGCCCAGTTCTAAGAGTCTATATCTCCCATGATTAGCTCAACACCCCTGCAGTATTTTCTCCTTCTTAGTGAGGTCAAATTGGGCAGAGCCCTGTGTATCACCTTTCCAGATCTCCCTCCCAGCCCACTGACTAGCTAGGAATGACTTCTGATTTTTCCTGAGCTCATAGCAAATGTGTCCTCAGTGATACCTCTTTCTGCAACCTAGAGTTTCTGTCTGCAAACCACACTAGCTGTGTGCATCCCATGGTATGGTGGCATTAGTGGTAAAGAACCCGCCTGCTAATGCAGATGTAAGAGACATGGGTTCGATCCCTGGGTTGGGAAGATCCCATGGAGGAGGGCATGGCAACCCACTCCAGTATTCTTGATTGGAGAAGCCCATGGACAGAGGAGCCTGGCGGGCTACAGTCCATGGGGTCGCAAAGAGTCAGACATGACTGAAGCGACTTAGCATGCACACATGCTTGACAACTAGACAGCGACTGCTTGAGGTCATTTCAACCCTGCCTCTCAGAGTTAGTCCAGCCAGGGGCCTGCATAGAATAGGTGCTCAGCGAGGCTGGTGAAAAGATCAGCTAGATGTGTACAAGTGGACGTTTGCTAGAAAAAACAGCTACCAAATGCCATCTTGTGCCTGGGATTGGCTCCTGGGAGAGAAAAAGCATATTAATGGAAAAGCTGATGAAACCCAAATAAAATCTAGAGTTGAATTAATAGCACTGCCCCAATGTCAGTTTCTTTGTTTTACAGACAGTGAAAATGTCAGATGTTAACACTGGGGGAGGGGTATATGGGACTCTGTATGATCTTTGCAACTTGTTGGCAAACGTAATCCCAGAACAAAAAGTTTGCTCAAACAAAAAGAACAAGTTTGCAATTTGGTTTTAAAGACAGGGAGACGTTTTAAGATCAGTGGTACAATACGAAAAGTGGGTTTGATCTTTTCTCGGCCCCTCCCTTCTTCATTCCCCCTATCCTGGGTCCTGGCTCACTGGCTAGAGGTGTAGAATGGGCGGTGGGTGTCCTCTTCTACCCCCACATCTGGAAGTGGGCACAATTCAAAGTACAAAAGATTTAACCATTCCAAGTGACAGTGAGAAGGGCCATTTGAATCAAAAGGAGTGTTTTCCTTTGATTTACCAGAATACCTCTGGAAAGTGTTGGCGTTCACCCAGCCAAGATCACAGTCTCACGTGGAAAATGCTGAGTCGCCCCTCAGCCTCAGCCTTAAGACCCTGCAATGGACTGAGATCTGGTGATGACGAGAAGGGCGTTTGCCTTCACCATTCCCTTCCCCGAGGCCGGGAGGATGTTACAGGCTGGACCTGATATTGACCAGGAAACTAGTCTTTGTTTCCCTGGGTGGCTTATCCAGGTCATAGAAGACCGTCCAGTAACTGATAAGAGAAAGGTGCCTTTACTTGCCACCCCTCGAGTTCAACTCCAAACAAAAGAGACTGATGAAAACTCCCAGAGTGAAGTCCAAACTGCTGGGCCACTGCTGGGTGGCTCAGAGGGTTCCATTTGTCCTTACTGAGAGTGTTGGGGGGGAGTCCAACTGGCCTGAGATGGAACAACCATCATATCTGGTTGGTGACAAGTCTTAACTACCAGAAGGAGGAAGGTAGTCTGTAAGATTCTGGCAAATGCAGAGAAATCCAATGTCAGCTCTCCACCACCCACTCACCACCCCATCCTCACAACTCCCGCCAGGTTTTACTGAATACAGACAAATGGCCCCAAGTCTCTCAAACTGAGATGAAGCCCCTCGTAGCAATGAAACCCTAGACACACCACGACGGCTTTTGCCTCCGCAAGAAAAAACGGGAACTGTTCAGCCTGTGTCCGCTTAGAGCTGTAAGTTTACTTTTTTCTTATTATCACTGTGAGCATTTTCCTCTGAGAAAAAACTGAGCTTGCAAAACGACTTGAGGGGCTTAGTCCTCCCCAGCTCAGCCAGCTCACAGGGCGGGCGCCTGGCTTTTCCCTCCTGAACAGATCTCTGGGGCCCCAGGACGTGCATTCACATGCGAGGGTTCAGCCCAGGTAGTGGACCCCAAGACTTTGCAATAGCCAGTAGCAACTTGGTCCAGATGTCAACAGCCACAGAAGGTGGGTTTTGTGAGAATCCTGCTCTCTGCAGATGGGCTCTGCCGTCTATCCCAAACCAGGGCCCTGTGAATACTCCCCGCTCCCTTCAGGATGGCTCAAGCGAAGGACTGAACAGTGGGTGGTGGCAGCCCCTCGCAGAGGAAAAGCCTCACCATGGGACCAGCTCTCGGCTATTTTTATTTCCCAGTCAAAGATGCACGCTTTCATTTGTTGACACAGACTGAGTCACCCTTGCAGCCGAGATTAGCATGCAGGAGTCTCAGCTTGCAATCTGGTGGGGAGACACTTCCAACATTATTTATGCAACGGTCCTCCTTGCTCACTTCTCCCATCCCTGAGTTTCTGACACATGAACCCCTTCTTTTCATGGCACAAACCATGTGGCCTCCATCGCCTCTTCGATCAAGTGACTTGACCACGTGGCCCGGGCAGCCGGCAGAGATAACTCCGGGTCTGAGACATCTGTTTCTTGCCCAGATAATTACGTGCTTAACATTGTAATTCAGGCTTGGCACTGGTATTTCATAATGTTTTCTTTTTTTAAGCTGGATTCTTCCAAGGGAGGGGAGGAGGGTAATGGGGAAGGAAAGAAAGGGAATGCCAGCTTTGACTCTGAGGTTCTTCTGCAGCTGTGCTGAGGCAAACTGGAGCAGGGGTGCCTGGACCTCACTACTCAAAGTGTGGTCCATGGACTAGCAACATCAGCATCACCAGGCTTCTTGTTGGAAATGCAGAGTCTTGAACCTCAGCTAGACATCTTGAATTGGAATCTGCATTTTCACAAGATTCCCAGCTGACTCTCATGCACAAGACAGTGGGCAGTGTCCTGAGCGCTCAAGGACCGTCCAGTTGGTGGGGTCAACTCTGGACCACTCTGGAGTCACCAACTGGTATATTAACCCGTTTTACTTAGGTCTGTCTAGTCAAGGCTATGGTTTTTCCAGTGGTCATGTATAGATGTGAGAGTTGGACTGTGAAGAAAGCTGAGCACTGAAGAATTGATGCTTTTGAACTGTGGTGTTGGAGAAGACTCCTGAGAGTCCCTTGGACTGCAAGGAGATCCAACCAGTCCATCCTAAAGGAGATCAGTCTGGGTGTTCACTGAAAGGACTGATGTTGAAGCTGAAACTCCAATACTTTGGCCACCTGATGCGAAGAGCTGACTCATTTGAAAAGACCTTAATGCTAGGAAAGAGTGAGGGCAGGAGGAGAAGGGGATGACAGAGGATGAGATGGTTGGATGGCATCACCGACTCAATGGACATGAGTTTGGGTAAATTCTGGGAGATTTTTATGGACAGGGAGGCCTGGCACGCTGCAGTCCATGGGATCACAAAGAGTCGGACACAATTGAGTGACTGAAATGAACTGAACTGAACTGAACTGATTTTCAGTAGCCAGGTACAGATAAGAGAGTTGGACCATAAAGAAGGCTGAGTGCCGAAGAACTGATGCTTTCGAATTGTGGTGTTGGAGAAGACTCTTGAGAGTCCCTTAGACTGCAATGAGATCAAAGCAGTAGATCCTAAAGGAACTCAACCCTGAATATCCATTGGAAGGACTAATGCTGAAGCTGAAGCTCCAATACTTTGGCCACCTGAAGTGAAGAGCCGACTCATTGGTAAAAGACCCTGATGCTGGAAAAAACTGAGGGCAAGAGGAGAAGGGGAGACGGAGGATAAGGTGGTTGGATGGCATCACCAACACAGTGGACATGGGTTTGAGAAAATTCTGGGAGGTAGTGAAGGACAGGGAAGCCTGGCATGCTGCAATTCATGGGGTCACAAAGAGTCAGACACAACTTAGTGACCGAACAACAACAACATCTTAGGTACCATTACTGCTGGCATAAGTTGGTAGGGGGACAGTGTTGGACAATTTATTTTGTACTCATAAAAAAATAAGTACAAATTGATTGCAAAGGGAAGAAATGATAAACCTCAAAGTCTCATGATAGCAACTAATTTCCAACTGGGAGCAAGCCGAGGGTGGAAGCAAGAGTATTGATCTTGAGTAGCAAGAGCTTGGTTTTATTCCCAGAGGATACAAGTCAGCGGGGGACCCTTGGGCCATCTCTCAATGCCCCTGTTTCTTCATCTGTGCAGAGGGCGAATGGTGATGAAACTTACTAAGTTTTATGATCCTAATCTGTATAAAATAGCACAGGTCCCCACCTCCCATGCTCTATCTCCTTTACACTATTTTGCTTTTCTCCAAAGCATTTATCAATATGTCTAGCATATTATATATTTCTCTTTTTTTGGTCAGTGTTTCCTTGCTAGAATGCAAGCTCCCTTGATGCAGAAGTCTGTATTTTAGTCAGACTCCAAATGTTGGAAAAGCCTCAAGTATACAGGGAAAGATAAATCTCATATGATATCATTACACGAAGAATCATTAAAAAAATTATACAAATGAACTTATATACAAAACAGAAAGAGACCCACAGACATAGAAAACACACCGTTACCAAAGGGGAAGGTGGGAGGGGTGAATTAGGAATTTGGGATTAACATATATACATTATTATATATAATAGATAAACAAGTACCTACTGTAGAGCACAGGGAACTACCACATTCAACATTTTGTAATAACCTATAAGGGGAAAGAATCTGAAAAAGTATATATATATATGAGTGCTTGTATGCTAAGTCGCTTCAGTCGTGTCCGACTCTGTGACGCTATGGATTGTAGCCCACCAGGCTCCTCTGTCCATGGGATTCTCCAGGCAAGAATACTGGAGTGGACTGCTGTGCCCTCCTCCAGAGGATCTTCCCAACTCAGGGATCAAACTCAGGTCTCCCATATTGCAGACAGGTTCTTTACCATCTGACCCACCAGGGAAGCCTATATATATGAAACTGAATCACTTTGCTATACACCTGAAACTAGTAAACCATTGTGAATCAACTATACTTCAATTTAAAAGAAATTTATTGAATGCATCATATCCCCTCTCCTTTTTTTTTTTTTCCCCTCTCCTTTTTTATCACTCACTGAGAAATAGCTCTTCCACTTGGGATCCAGTATTTCAAAAGGAAAACTAATTTTCCCTTCCCACCAAAACTTCATGGAAAGCTTGGAAAGGTACTTATGGGCAGATTAGTAACATCTTTCAAAAAGTCCTTATACAAATGTTCCAGGCCTATCAGATGTTGTCCTTCATAGACTCTTCATTTTTCTAAGATGTAAAAATATCAGAGGACTAGCTTGAGATGAATGGTGACAACTATGGAAATTTAGGACTGGCCAAAAAAGGAAAAATTTCCCTGTAGTAGTGTCATATGTTTTTCCTCATTAGTTGTTCCTATTTAAACCCTTAGCGTTTCTCTCCATCTTCTCTTCACACTCACAAGCACATTTCAGATGTTCCTCACTCCCTAATTTGTTGTTATGTCTAAGGGTTGGTGAGACAAAATCCTGTGGAAACTCATACAGATAATCATTTGCCTGGAATACATTTGTCAACTGGGATTCAAATGAACTTCAAGCTGTAAGCATAGGATTTGCTGGCAGTGTGCTTAGACCCAATAATGACATGGATCCCTGCCTTGGTTGGAGGCCGTAGGAAGCAATGGTGATCCACCATTGTCCAGCATTCTTGGTCCCAGCATGGTCACACAGCTCAACTCAAGTGTTCCTCATCCCACAGAGCTACTTGGAAGATGTTATTGCATGTAACATGGGTTCAGACAGTTTCCCCTCTTAGCACTGTTTTTTGGTTTGTTTTGGTTTTTGTTTTGAAATCTTAAGACCCACCCAGAACTCATCCTGATACATGGAGGTGTGGAAGCATTGGAAGTAGGTAGGCTATAAATGTCCATCAACAGGTAAATGGATAAAGAAGATGTGGTACGTATATACAATGGAATACTACTCAGCCATAAAAAGAACAAAATAATGCCATTGGCAGCAACAGGGATGCACCTAGAGATTATCATACTAAGTGAAGGAAGTCAGACAGAGAAAGACAAATATCATCTGATATAGCTTATATGTGGAATCTAAAATAAAAAGATACAAATGAACTTATTTATAAAACAGAAAGAGACCCACAGACATAGAGAACAAATTTATAGTCACCAAAGGGGAAAGGGAGGGAGGGATAAATTAGGAGTTTGGGATTAACAGATACACACCAATATATATAAAGTGGGCTTCCCTGGTGGCTCATAAGGTAAAGAATCCACCTGCAATGTGGGAGACCTAGGTTCAATCCCTGGGTTGGGAATATCCCCTGGAGAAGGGAACAGTAACTCACTCCAGTATTCTGGTCTGGAGAATTCCATGGACAAAGGAACCTGGCAGGCTATAGTCCATGGGGTTGCAAAGCATCAGACATGACTGAGCAACTTTCATTTCACTTCACTTCATATATAAAGTAGATAACCAATAAGGACCTATTGTATAGCACAGGGAACTATACTCAATATTTTATAATAACCAATAATGGAAAATAATTTGAAAAATAATATATATATGCATAACTGAATCACTTTGCTGTACACTTGAAACGAACACAACATTGTAAATCAACTACACTTCAATTAAATAAAAGATGCAAAAAAGGAAGGGAATATGACAAAGCCAAAAAAAAATAGGAGGTAGGTCTGCCAAAAGCCTAAGTGGATACACACGCCACCACGTTCTATTTCTCTTTGTTTAACAATGCCTCTACTTATTCTTATTTTTTCTTTTCTGGCTTTGAGCAGTGATGTGTTTTGTTCCAAAAGAGAACCACCATAGAAAGGAGTTGTACATTGCTCATCCAATCTCAGGGCTCTGTTTTTGCAGGATTCTTCTGCCTACTCACTATTTCATATGCATTTAAATTCAAAACTCACTAAGTCAGAACTGAAACTATGTGGGTTTCAGGTCTCCTTTTCCATTTGCCTTTCTTCACAAACCAGGGAGCCCTATACAGAGATATGCGTGCGTGCCAGGAACCAGGAGCAAGAAGGCTCTGAGATGCTGTACTGGAAGCTGTGATGATGCAGCTTGCCTAGTCACCATAGACCTTTAGAGATGGAGAGGACCAGAAAGAGGCCTGGAGAGAACCTGATCCAATTCCATCATATTACAAATGAGAAAGTCAAAGCCAGAGAGAGTAACCCTCCCAAAGTCACTGGGCTATTTAGAAGCCAAGGGCAGACCCATACATCTTGGCAGCAGTTGGGTACCCATATCTAGATCTGTTTGGTCCACTATTTGACAGCAAGGTCAGAGAACCATGCAATTTAAAACAAAAACAAAAAACTTAGAGACAGTGGCAAGTCTCTGTACATTATTTAATGTGAAAAAACATCCCCACTTATTTTTAAAGAAGGCAACATAAGCAAGGATCTAGACCCCATGAAGAGTTCTTAGTAGTCCTTAAACAGAGAGATCTGTATAATTCCCAAGCAATTCTATGCAACCAGAGTTAAGGTGACGTGTGTTTAATATCCAGCAACCTAGAGAAGAAGTACTAATGAGGTTTTGGAACTGAGTTAATTGGGACATTTTCTCAGTAGAGGTAAGGTTTGGAGGTCATTGCCACTTAGATAAAGTCCCTAAAAACCAGCCTGTGAGGAAGGCATCCGTGAATCTAGTGGGTCAAGATTTTCCAAACAAGTTCATACCAGCCACAAGCTAAGAGCCAAACGACAGTCACAAAGGAATCTGAAGGGGAGCTTCTGTGCTGAGAATGAATGGAGCCTTTTCAACAATTTTTAGGATAACTTGTTGACAAGATGACCATAAAAATTATGATGAAAAGACATAAGAAACAAATTATTTTCAAGCAAGACTAAAGTACAGGTGAAAAAGGTGGTTATTGAGGGCATTTTTTTTTTTTCACATGACTATTCCAGCAGTCCATGGGTCAGGTCTAGATCCTTTACCCATCCAGCCATGTGACCCTGATGGTCCTTTCAGGAGGGAATAGGTCTCTGCAGTCTCTATGCTCATCAGGAAACTGAAAGACTCGGCAGTAGTAAGAAAAGAAAGCAAAACGCTCTGCAAAGGACAAAGTCTGCAAAGATGGAAAGTGTTAATTCACAAACATGTGGTCAGATTCTCACTAGATGGAGGTTGGAGGCCCTTCACTTTGTACTAACACATAAAATGAGTTGCTGCAACCAGAAATCTGTTTGAAAGGTCTGCACAGTGGTTCTGCCCAGGCAGAAGACGATCAAGAGGAGGGACCAAGCAATGCATGAACAGCTGGTGCTTAATTCCCATCCCTGGAAATGAGACACTGAGAAGCAGTTAGAAAACAAGGCCTGGAGTCACCCAAATGGCTGAGTGAAAACAAGCAGAGACTCGACACTGGGTCCCACCAAATGAATGCAATGCCCTAACTAGAAGATGCATCTTTTAAAATAAATTTCAAAACTCATAGTATCTTGGGGGCAGGCCACAAAAAATTCAGGGTGCCAAAAAGGGGTCCCTTTTTTTAAAAGTTCAGAACTGCCGACAGAGCAATAGAAATTAAACCTATCAATATAAAGGAAAATATAAATGGACAAGGAAAAACCAAGGGACTTTCAGAGAGGAGAAAGATGCTGAAAGTCCTAGAAAAGGAGAATTTTAATTCTTCAGCTAGTGTCTTTGTGGCCACAAAGGTAGAAGTTTCTTTTGGTTTCAACAGGACGGTTTGGTTAGCAGAATATGGGAATTAGGCTAAGGTTTGAAGGAAGAATCATCAAAATCTCTGAAAAGGGTTTTTGTTTCCAACCCAGAGGGAAAAAATCTGAACCTTTTTTATTATTTTTTTTTGCTATACTGAATGATTTATTCATATACTGCATATACACAGAGAATGACAAAGAGAGAAATGGCTTTGCAACTTTGGGGCCTTAATCTTCCGGTTCTAAAAGGAGCAAAACAGTGTCATATTCCTTCCAGAGACAGAGAAGTACAGTTTGATGAAATGAATCGTCACATTTTTACGAGGTTCTTTGAAATATTTAGCTTTAAGAGGCCATAGAAATGCAAATGATTAACAGGAAGTCAGGGAGGACCAAAGGCTGCCAAGCCCACCAAGGTGGCTAAAGGCAGATTTCTCACAAAATCTCCAGACACATGGAAAAAAGGCAAAAGTGGGCTTTAGAGATGCATGGTCTTGTAAACTTCTCTTCAATGTAATCCTGGCAGTACAAACTGTACCACTGACCCAGGAACTGGTGATTCAAATCTAACGGTATCCTAAACAGAAGAACTCGCAGGGTGGGTTAGAAAAATAGAAGGATAAGGAGGCAGAAGAGTCATGCATTCAACAAACACGAACCCTGCCATCTCTGGTTGTCCAGGATACAAAGGTACATAAAACGCACTGTCCTTCTCCCTCAGAGCTCACATCCGGCTTACATCTTAAAATCTTTAAGGTCCATTAGTAAAGGAAAAAAAGAAAAAGAAAACCTTCAAAATCAGGGAAAGGAAATCCAAAAGCATTTTCTATTTTCTCATGCTATGCCAGATTTTTGCCCCAGCTTTATTAAGACATAAAAGTTAGATTTTTTTTTTAAAGTCACTCTAGTTTATGTTGTCTTAAAAAACATCGCATCCTAGTGTGAGGGCAAGAGAGAATTCTAAAAATATGAGTTTGTGTATTTAACCTCATATTCTATTAAAGAGCTAGAACAAATGGATTTAAATCAGTGATATTTGAGCTGAAGGCTTGGAGTCCATTATCAGCCTGTCTGGAAATGATTTCCTTACTCTCTGGGGTTCTTAATTTTTATTTGCATGTGTTTCTGCCAGTGGCGGAAAGGTCGGCAAGAGGAAACACTGTTGTGGGCCCCCAATCTGGCTCATTCTTGAGAAATGGCTGAGCTGGCTCCTGGGGACAGGCTCATGCTTCTAGAAAATTGTGGGCCTGTCAAAGCAGTCATCACAGCCACAACAGCACTGCTGTTTCAAATGCCAGATTCAGTGTGGTTTTTTTTTTTTTTGTTTTTTTTTTTTTTAATTCCTTAGCCGAAGAACAGACAAGCAAACACAGACACTTTCTGCCTGCTTTGTTCGAGACTTTCTTAGCAAGGCCTTAGAAGAATGTATGGGCAGGTGTTCCTGCTCTGTCTGGAAAAACAAAACACAGCAGTGTAGAAGAGTACAAAAGGTTTCACTTCCTTTTTAACCTTTACTGAGCGGAAAAGAACAACTTGAAGATGGTGTCTCTGGGGAGAAGAGAGTGACTTCCTGGCTGCCTTTGTCAAGAGAGACCCTGCCGGGTGACCCATCTTCAGACAATACAGAGAAGCACGGTTTCTTATGCCTTTCACAGACACAGACAATTAAGTAATGTGGAGTGCTGACTTAACATCCTCTCCTGAACATTTCAGGGTTTCTGATAACCAAAAAGATGATGCCACCTCGGATAAAATGCACCTCTCTGTAAGGTGTTCAAATGTGCTCCAAGGAGTCTACCCACGGGCCAGCTGCTTAAATGGCTCACACAGTCCAGAAATATAAGACAAAAACTGCAATAGCACCACGTGGATTATTCCTCTTAACAATAATGCTGCAAGTGGCACATATAATATATAAATGTGTATATACAAATAATAGTATTATATACATAATATTATACATATCGGGAGAGAGAGAGGGAGATAGTTGGTTATACTTTAAGAAAAATGTCTGGAAGGAAAAGAAGGAACGCATAAAAACAAAAGTCATCAAGTTTGAGAAGTGAATAGCACAAGACATTCACTCTCAGATTCTCTTAGTATCATGGGTAATACCCTCTGACCATATGAACCCTTCCTCGCATCTACTGCTTCTTTGTTTTGAAAAAGGCAAAGGCTTCCAGGTTTTAAAGAGAGGAATCTCAGGTGTAACGCTGAGCTTCAGATAACAATTATCCTGTTTTGTCACTTATTAAAAAGAAAGTGAGAAGAGTTGAATGGGGAAAAATACAGCTGGCGATCACTGAATGAGAAACGCATGTGGGAGGAAATGCGTGGGAGAAACCGAACACTTGGTTCAGAGGTGGAAACTGCATCTGACTGGTTGCTGGCAATTCTACCTTCCTGGTGGCAGCTGGGCTGCTTGTTTTTCCCTCCAAGAGATGTGGAAGAGAGCAACAAAAAGCTGGCTTACTCCGACTAGAAGCCCTTGGTTTGGCCGCTGGTAAACTGGAAATCAAGCTAAACACATGTGCTGAATGACCAGGCAATTCAGCCTCACTCTTGTTCTCTTCTAGAATTAGGTAACCCGTGGAATGGTTTGGACCAACTTTCCAGAAAATGAGTGAGGCGTATGGATGTCACCACAACTTTGAACAACGCTTGTCACGAGATTTATAGTCCCTGGAATAGGAGCGCAAATTTCTTATGGCCAAAGTCCCTCTGTGTTTCATCTGTTTGCCTTTCAGTATCTTACACACAATAGATGCTTCCTAAGTGTGTGTTGAATGAATGAAATCTGCGCATGGCCCATCGACCCCACCCTTCCAAATACATGTGTTATCAATAAGCAAATAAACCAAAAGGATAAACAATGAATCCATGTAAAGCCCAGACTATCTATGTGTATACAGACTTCTACTACGGATGCTTCGAAACTTCTGGATAATCGATTGCCTGCATCCTTCTACATTCCTCCAACGATTTAATGATAAAAATAGATTATATACTGGGATACATTCTGAAGTAAGGCAAGAAATAATCTACCAAGCCTATTAAGTCGTTCTGTTCTGTGGTCTAAAATAATTCCTATTTTATGAAAAATTGAGCAAGATCTGAATCTGCCACTTAGGATGGTTTGCTAGTACTTGACAATGAAACTCAGAATGTTGCTGCATCTTGATGTCATTTCCCTCCCTCCTCTCTTTTCTATACAATTTTAGAACAGCGAGTTCTTTGGTTCACTCTGATAGGAAGAGCCCAAAGCACCAGCCATGTCAAGAATCCCAAGATGGCAGAGTTTCTGGACCTATGGCACAGGCCCTGCTCCCTGGAATTTTCTTTTCGCAGTCTCCCCAGACACAGCCCATACCCACACCAGCCACTCTGAAGAGGTTTCCTCAGCCAGCAGGCCCTCTCCCTGTTACCATGGCAGCAGCCATTCTGGAGAACAAGAAGCCAATACAAGGAGAAGACAAAGCCCAGACTGTGTGATTCCTGTCTGCCCACTGCGGTAAGCACGCGCCAACGTGGGGATGTGGGTGTTGCGCGTATCAGGAAGTCTGGAATCCAGGGAATCTATGTGACTTTACTTCCAAGTGTGAAAGTGTTAGTCATCCAGTCATGTCCAACTCTTTGAGACCCCATGGACTGTAGCCCACCAGGCTCCTCTGTCCATGCAATTCTTCAGGCAAGAGTACTGGAGTGAGTTGCCATTTCCTTCTCCAGGGACACGAGCAAATCTAGAGTGGTGTTTTTGTATGGAGTCTTCATGTTTGGGGGGCGGTTTGTTTTTATTTGTTCCTTTCCTTTCCTTCAGAGAAGAAGGCCTTAAAAGAACCCTTCAGCATAAGACTGCGAGGTAGGTAAGAATTACTGGCTTCCCTGGTGGCCCAGTGGTAAAGAATTCACCTGTCAATGCAGGAGACACAGGTTTGACCCCTGGGTTGGGAAAATCCCCCGGAAAAGAGAATGGCTATTCAGTATTCTTGCCTGGAGAATTCTATTGAAAGAGGAGCCTGGCGGGCTACAATCCATGGGGTTGCAAAGAGTCAGACATGACTGAGCAACTAACACAGGAACTACAGATGCTGGGTAGAATATTTGTATTTCTCCCTTTGCTACACATACTTTATTAAGATCTTTGGCAAGTGTTCTTATACTCTGACTTTCTCTATTGGCTTCATATTAATAGACCTTATCTTAGATGAAGGAAGAAGGCAGGGGCCATGTGGGCGGATTAAGTGTCTGTCAGTTCAAATAGCTCTGTGGGTAACAATAAAGAGAAAAAAATAATTTGGTGAAGCAAGCGATTTGACTTTAAAAAGAAGATAATCCTATCAATCCACAGACAATTGCTATGTACAATTACAATGTACTTTTGTCCAGATTTAAATTCAATCTATATTTATTTGGTGCAGACGCTTTCACAGACTTATCTCACTTTGTGTTCAAACACCATTTACTGAGCTAGCTTGTTCTTAGTAAGTCATTTCTATTATAAAACCAGGACTAACTTGCATTCCTAATTCCTTCCTCTCGTCTGGCTCTTTGAAGATCCTGGGATGCACATCCTGGTGATATCTAGCATAATTTTTTCTGATGGATGAATAAAACACCTGTATGTATGAAAATGAATATCGAATGAAAATATCTGACACCTATTCACCACTTGCTATTTGCCAGTCACTGTGCCAGACCCTTTATAAGTGTAATCTTATTTAATTCTGCCATCAGCCCCAAAGTGGTAGGTGCAAGAACGCTAAAATGATGCTAGAATGATCTCCAATTTACAGCTGAGAGCACTGAGGCATAGAGAATTTTAATTACTTGTACATTCACACAGCTAGCTAGTGGAAGAGTGAAGACTCAAAGTTGGCTCCCTATGACCCTGAGAGTCATGCTTTCTTCGCCCAGTGTGATATTCTAAGATGATATCTACCATTTTGGGTCCTGGTGTTGTGCCATGATTAGATTTATGTTATATGACAAAGGAGGCTTTCCTGGTGGCTCAGACGGTAAAGTGTCTGTCTGCAACACAGGAGACCCAGGTTCAGTCCCCCGGTTGGGAAGATCTCCTGGAGAAGGAAATGGCAACCCCACTCCAGTATTCTTGCCTGGAAAATCCCATAGAGCCTGATGGGCTACAGTCCAGTGGGTCGCAAAGAGTCGGACACGAATGAGCAACTTCCCTTCACTTCATATGCCAAAGGTGATGGATGTTGCTCCCTTGATGGTGTAACATCAGGTGGCAAGGCAGAAGGGACTTTGCAAATGTAATTAAGGTCCCAAATCAGTGAACTCTAAGTCATCTAGAGGGTGATTATCCTGAGTGGGCCTGACTGAATCAGTCGGGCATCCTTTAAAAGAGGGCTTAGGCCTTCTCTGAGTCAGAGAGTCAGAGACTCTTCACAACCTTGAAGAAGCCAGCCACCACGTGTTTTATAGCTTCAAGGAAAATAATTCTGACCCCAAACCAACTTGAACTTGGAAGGAGACCCAAGCTTGCAGATGAGACCACAAGCCCCAGCTGACACCTTGATTGCACCTTGGTGAGATCCTGAGCAAAGATCTAGCTAACCATTTCCCAGACTCCTCATGGACAAAAACTGTGAGATGATAAATGTGTTGCTGTAAGCAACTAAATTTGTGGTGATTTGTTATGCAACAGTAGAAAATTAAGCCAATAAGAATGTGAACAATTTGATAACACAAATAAAACTATCAATTAAAAGTTTGGGACTTCCCTGGCGGTTCAGTGGTTAGGACTCTGTGCTTCCATTTCGGGGGGCATGGGTTCCATCCCTGGTTGGGAAACTAAGATCCTGTACACTGTACAGTGAAGTCAAAAAATATTTATATCTTCTAATAACCTATAAGGAAAAGGATCTTAAAAAGAATATATATATAAATATATACACACACACATATGTATAGCTAAATCACTTTGCTGTACACTTGAAACACAACATTGTAAATCAGCTATATTTCAATAAAAAAAATTTTAAAGTTTGAGCACACAAGTATGTAAAAAAATGTATTATGCATTTATAAATTATATACAGGAGATTGTGTAAGGTAAGCTAAGTCACTTCAATCGTGTCCAACTCTGTGCAACCCCACAGACGGCAGCCCACCAGGCTCCCCCGTCCCTGGGATTCTCCAGGCAAGAACACTGGAGTGGGTTGCCATTTCCTTCTCCAATGCATGAAAGTGAAAAGTGAAAGTGAAGTCACTCAGTCGTGTCCGACTCTTCGCTACCCCATGGACTGCAGCCTTGGGGAGGAGTGCAGGCTCCTCCACTCATGGGATTTTCCAGGCAAGGGTACTGGAGTGGGGTGCCTTTGCCTTCTCCAGAGATTGTGTGTTCAGTTGCTAAGTCATGCCTGACTCTTTGCGACCCCAAAGACTGTAGCCCTGGAGGCTCCTCTGTCCGTGGGATTCTCAAGGCAAGAATACTAGAGTGGGTTGCCATGCCTTCCTCCAGGGGATCTTCCCAACCCAGGGATAGAACCCACGTCTCCTATGTCTCCTGCATTGGCAAGTGGGTTCTTTACCACTAGCACCACCTGGGAAATCCCATACAGGAGGTTGCTGTGTGCTGTGCTTAGTCCCTCAGTCGTGTCCAACTCTTTGTGACCCCATGGACTGTAGCCTGCCAGGCTCCTCTGTCCATGGGGATTCTCCAGGCAAGAATACTGGAGTTGGTTGCCATGCCCTCCTCCAGGGGATCTTCCCAACCGAGGGACAGAATCCAGGTCTCCTGCATTGCAGGAGGATTCTTTACCATCTGAGCCACCAGGAAAGCCCCCAGTACTGGAGATTATCCCCAAGTAAAACATGAGATACCCACATACACACACAAACCAGAAATTACAAAGTATAACCATTGTTCTTAGCCAGGTCCATTCTCCACCACGGCCAAGGTTAATACAAGTACTGAAATTCTAATCTTCATTATACCCTCACAAATGGATGAAAATCTGTCCAAAATAAAAGGAAGTGGCAGGGTTTTTGAAAACCTGACTATAGCCCTTCTCCAGAGGCCATTTACGGAAGACACAGACTCAGCCTTTACATGCTCACCACCGAAGTATGTGTGCTTTGACACGCTAAACATTCAAAGGTCACCCTGATCACTGCCTACACTGACCGAGGTCAGAGGTGAGTGACCTCATCCAGCAGTCAGTCAGCAAGGGTTTGCAATGACCTAGTGCTGCACAGTTCTGCAACCAGAAAGGGAAGCAGGCTAGTCCAGAAAAGGCACATTTTGACAATAGATAAAATATGCCCGCAATCCTTGGGCTCTATTCTCCAGACTTCCCCACAATGCAAAATTTAGATTTTTGTTTTTTACTTTTATCTCTAGATTTTAATTTCCCCCACTTATGCAAGATGCTGCACTAGAAATGACATCACATGTGAAGCTTGGTTTATATCCCAGGCCATTTCATTGCAATCATTTTTCTATGTCTACCCACTTCATGCTGGGGTTCAGTTCTCCTTCCCAAAATAGCTTTATTTGGAACAGGAAGCAGCAAACTTTTTCTCAAATGGGCCACATAGTAAACATTTTCTGTTTTGCAGGTCATAGAGTCTCTGACAGAGCTACCCACTTCTGCCACTGAACATAACAAGCCACATGTGAACGAGGGTACCAATCAGACTTTATGGACACTGAAATGTGATGGTCATGTAATTTTTATATGCCAAGAAATACTATTCCTTTGATTTGTTTTCCAGTCATTTACAAATATAAACACCAGCCTTAGCATTCAGGCTATAGCAAAACAGGCAGCTGGCCAAACCTGGCCCTCCGGCCAGAGCTCGATGACTCTGATATATAGAGAGACATTATCAGAGTTAATGAATTAGTCATTATAAAAGGTTCTTCTCTTTTTTTGGAATGAATATTTTTACAGATGAAAAAGCAGGAGTAAGTATATACACATGTATTAAATTAGCAAAGATGTGTTTAGAGTGGTCAGGTTTATAAATCATGCCAGATCTTTATAGAGGAGGCTGATTTTATTTTTGCTAAGGGCACTTGTTGTGCATTTCATTCTACACAAGAAACTCAGTCAACCCAGGTGTAGTTTGTAGTTCTTACAACTAAAGACCCAAGCAGTAGGTTAAAATTACCATGCAGTCCTTTGCACTAGTTGACATACACACATCACTATGTATTAAAAATGGACCAGGTGATGGCAGAATCCCTAAATGTTATTGGTGGCAATCAGCCAAGATAACTAAACCAAAGTGACTCAGCAAACCCAGATCTCGGCCATCTTCAGATAATCATGGACAAACTCCAAATGTCCAGTTTCCCTATGTCCTCATTCATTGCACTGAAATATATAATTTTAGTCTCAAATACAGCTAACTGTAATGTCATGCTGGTATTATGTTATAAAACAAACAAGTATAACGTTATAGATGTAAAAGACTGGACTAGAGTTTGCAAATTCTTATAAAAAGCATTTCTTTAGCCGATGGGAAACATGGCAAATGGCAATTCCACTTTCCAAAATTCAATTTTTTTGGCACTAAAATGCTATATATACACACACACATATATAATTTTGTCTTTTTACAAACCTCAAAAGAAGGAATGAAAGAAAGAAGGAAGAAAGGGAGGAAAAGTATGAATCATTTTTCTACAGCTAGACAGAACACTACTCTTATGATTTTGTCTTGTCCTGTTGGGTTATCAGAGTTTTGCTGGACTAACCCAGCGGTCATGTATGGATGTGAAACCTGGACCATAAAGAAGGCTGAGCACCAAAGAATTGATGCTTTCAAACTGTGGTGCTGGAGAAGACTCTTGAGAGTCCCTTAGACTGCAATGAGACCAAACCAGTCAATCCTATAGGAAATCAACCCTGAATCTTCATTGGAAGGATCAATGCTGAAGCTAAAGCTCCATTACTTTGGCCACCTGATCTGAAGAGCCAACTCATTGAAAAAGACCTTGGTGCTTGGAAAGACTGAGGGCAGGAGAAGGGGGTGATGGAGAGTGAGGTGGTTGGATGGCATTCCCAACTCAATGGACATGAGTTTGAGCAAGCTCCAGGAGATAGTGAAAGACAGGGAAGCCTGGCATGCTGCAGTCCATGGGGTTGCAAAGAGTCAGACACGACTGAGCAACTGAACAACAACAACCCCAACTTTATGCCATTGTATCCTCTACAGTGTAATATCTTGACAGATAATGAAAAATGAGGAGGATCCACTTGGGTGGTCTGGCAAAACTCAGTTTAAAGTAAATATAAGCTCTCTGGAGATATCTACCATGAGGAATGTTCTTTTAAAAGCTCATTGTTTGTTTTAATCCAATAGGAAAAAAAAGATAAAAACTGAAGAATAAGATCTATAAAGAGAAAGCACAAATATTAAGACTGGCAAGGGGAAATAGGCAGTCAGGGGATGGACTGAAAGCCAAGTTCAACTTTCAGATTGTCCTGGCAAAACTGATAATAGTGAAGGATTAAGGCTCACCTGAGCACAATATCTTAGTTAAACTCAGTAACTCTTAATGAAAAATCTATTAGTATATTTAAACTGAACAAACTTTTTGGCCAACCCAATATATGTCCTTATAATGTTTTCAAACACAGCTTTCTGTTTGTATGACTATATATATATATATATATATATATATATATACACATCTGAAAAATAAAGAAAAATACAAAGAAGAATATGCAATTAATAAGCAAATCCACCACCCATAACTAATGCCTTCTGTTGTTAAGGAGAGATTGTATTCTTTATGGGGAGGCGGGTATTTCATGATTACAACAAAAATTTCAAACTTTTATCTATAACAGTCAAGTAAGGTTAATAACCCAATTTCTAACTATAGAACTAAGGAAACTTTAATCGAGAAAAATTGTGACATGACCAAGACCACCTAGATTCTCATATGTTCAATCAGGATAAGAAATTAGTGTCCTCCAACTTATAGCCTAGTTCTTAAAATATTTCAGGCCATAATCCTAGGCGAGAACCAAAATTTGTCCTCAGCCCTGGGAGAACTGTGATTTACAAAATACCAGCTTCTGTGCAAAATGAGACCTTGATGCTGAAAAGAATTAGTGTGCCTTAAGTTTCATAGCTCTCTAATTAAAGAGGAGCTTTAGACTTACTCCCCAGAGGTTTTAATATTGTTACTTTAATTTATAGCTGTTCTTTAATTTTAATAGTCAAATGAAAGCTTTAATTATAATCAAGCAGTTCTTCATATGGAAAGATAGCACTGCTGGCTCACCTTCAACAGACCATGTGTTTTCAGTTATTTTCTAGGGTGGGGAAGAAGGGACCACAGTGAGTATTAAACCACCCCGATTCAAACAGTGTACATTTGCTCAAGATCTCTCTAGACAAAACTAGGACTGAGACTACAGCTAAAGAATCACACAAAACTATGCCGCCATGTCAGATCTAGAGCCTTGATTTTACTTGCTTTATACATCAAGCAGATTGCCATGAACTGTTACAGAAGACTTCACTACATTAACAGATGCTCTGTGTACTAACGAGATATGAGGAGTATTAAATTATTAAAAACAAATCTAGGTTGAATACTTGGTACCCAATTTAAAGTTGTTATCTTCTGTCATTTACTTTCTTTCAATAAACTTTATAGTGTTTGTCACAGCTAAGAAATTAACAAGCCTGTGTTACTGTTAACTAAACAGAAGACTTTATTCCAGTTTCACCCACATTTCCATTCCTCTTTCTGTTCCAGAATTCAATCCAGGATCCCACATTACATTTAGTAATCATCTTAGTCTCCTCAGAACTGACAGCTTCTGCATCTTCCCATATTTTTTCATGACCTTGGCAGTTTTCAGTAGTCAGATAGGAATTTTATAGAATGTCCCTTGATCTGGGAGTGCATGATGTTTGTCTCATTAGACTGGGGTTATGCATTTTTGGAAAGTGGCAAAGTTCCCTTCTCATGACAACACATCAGAAGGTACCTGATATCTATATAACATCGCTGACAATGTCACCCTTCATCACTTGGTTAAGGTGCTATCTGGCAGGTTTCTCCACTATAATATTGCTGTTTTTTCCTCCCCTGTCATACTCTAGTTTTAGAAGGAGTTACTAAATCTAGCCCAGTGTGGCTGGGAAGTGCGGAGGGGTTAATCTCTCCCTCTTGGACAGAGTAGCTTCATACATCATTTGGAATTATTCTGTAAAGAAGATGTGTATTTTCTCCCCTATGATGTTATCTTTTCATGCCCAAAGCATGGTGACCAGGCAAATTTTCATTTAGAGAAAATGTCTTTTGAAACTCAACAGTCAATTTGAATGCAAGTTAATTGTTGTCAGACACTGGATGCTATATTCTTTTAGGAAAATTTCAGCTCTCCATCTGGGTAAAATCAGACATTTCAGTGTCTAATTAACAGTGGACTCAAGGTAGGATAACAATGAAAGAGTAGGGCAAAAGTGTGACAAGGGTGGAAAGGAGAAGAAAGGGTCAGGCCAGCTGAAGTGCCCCTCACTGGTATAACGAGTTAGTCTCCACCATTCAGCAAGAGACTCGCCCATTCAGCAAGAGGAAATTCCTCCTAGGTCACTAACTCTTTAAGTCACTGAATCTAGAGACAGGTTTTTGCCTGGTTATTAGCCCGCTAATCAATAGCCATTATGCTTTATGCATCCAACCTACACATCTCTGACTTGTAATAAAAAGGGCTTTATCTGGGCAGCAATCTAACACTAGGGATAGAGTCTAACTGAAATGATTAAGTCGTTTAAATGGTTATAATCAATTACAGGTACTACCATGGATGTACAATTTTAGCTTTGCTCACCAGGCCCTTTCATTGATTGGGAAAACGTTTTCTGATCTACAACAGGTCATCTTGGTTCTATTGTCTAGATTCCTTTTTTTTTTTTTTTTGCCTCTTTCTCATTTTGTTGTTTTTGCTGTTCCCCATTTCTTATGTATTTTTCCAGGGGATTTTGCAGATTTATTAATACAATTTTTTTTTTCACCAGAACTTTTCAATCCTGGGGGTCTCTCTGCAAATCCTGTTTCCTTTTACTCCCACGGAAGACACAGCTCCCTTGTCTTTAGCACTCTTCTGACTTGGCACCTCTAGTCAGAGTTGTATCTCCCTACCTCCTTTCCCCATGGAGGAAGTGGTTCTAGATTTCTCCTTTAAACCAGTATGTGCTGTGGTCGGAGGAAATCCTGTCATCTGGTGGGGGAAAGACAAGCGTCTTGGCTGACTCCCACCTGGTGGACTATCTGACAGAAAGGAAACCAATGAGTCTCTGGGAGGTTGCCTGTTTTCTCCCTTTAAACATCCCTATGTGGCCCATGTTACAGGATCCAAGGAGCCATGATGCCAAAAGTTTATGGTAAGCCACGTGAGCATTAGGAAGACTTTGATTCTGTTAGATGAGAATACATCGTCATCCTCTCCACATGGAAAGTGGCAAAGAAGTTGACTGATTTATTCATCAGTTCAGTTCAGTTCAGTTACTCAGTCGTGTCCAACTCTTTGCAACCCCATGAATTGCAGCATGCCAGGCCTCCCTGTCCATCACCAACTCCCAGAGTTCACCCAAACTCATGTCCATTGAGTTGGTGATGCCATCCAACCATCTATCTCATCCTCTGTCATCCCCTTCTCCTCCCGCCCTCAATCGTTCCCATTGTCAGGGCAAAATAAGTATAGAGAGAAACAAATAAGGAGAGAGAGCAAAGGAGAGGACGCAGAGGTAAGCTGCTGCCAACAGATGATGTTCACAATTGAAAATAGTGCTTCAATTAATGAACATGAGTTCTGGATCTTGATGCCAAAGTACAGGAAGTGCAAATCACATCATGAGCTGCACCACTCAGTAAACATCAGCAAAATCCAGACTGTGGGAAACTTTACAAGTCCAACACCCCAGGTGGTGGTGGTGGTGGTGGTGGTGGTGGTTTAGTCACTAAGTCGTGCCCGACTCTTGTGATCCCATGGACTGTAGCCTACCAGGCTCCTTTGTCCGTGGGATTCTCCAGGCAAGAACACTGGAGTGGGTTGCCATTTTCTTCTCCAAATACCCCAGGTACTTCAACAGAAAATTTGTATGGAAAAGGAAGGATTGGCGGAAGATGTAGATGAAAAGACACAAATTTTCAAAAATAACTAAATTTGTATTAAGTTAGAGTATAGCACCTCGGGGTGCACTTACAAATGATAAAACCATAAGAAAATGAAAGCAGATTATTAGTATAAATGCAGAGGAGGGGTTCATATGGAGGTGTTGAGACTGGAACGGAACCCAGGTGGGGCTCCCGGGATGGGTGACCAAGTTCTATTTCTCGACCTGAGTTTCCATTATAAGAGCTGGATATCTGCCTTATAACACATTAAACTATAGGTTTGTGTGTTCTTTTTGTAGTTTTCTTTACTTTTTTCAATTTTACAACAAAAGGTTAAAATGTCTCTACTTAGTTGCCAATAATTAAAACCTGGGGGACTGCACATTTAAAGTTCTCTATTTCTGCCTTCTCTTGAAAAATCAGAATTGGCAACACTGGGTGCATGTTTCCTTATGGAGCTGAAAGGGCTGCCTCGTTTCTCTCTACAGAGCTTGACCTCTCCGGTTATTTATGTGACCTGCTGGGCACCTGTAAACACATGAATTTCCGACCCCAGGGGTGGGGAAAACTAGCTATATCTTTCACCTTTTATTGGCAAGATTCCTATATGTTGTGTGTAAATTCAATAGAAAGCAGTTCAACTCACATTTCTCAAGCATATACTCCACAGAGCTCCACACGAGGATCTCTTCTATTCCTCCCCAGCCCAGGAGCCTCCAATATGGAAAGGGAAACCGAGATTTAGGTCATCACCCTATTCCAGTGAGGTGTAGATTCTAAAGTCTTCATAGAAAGTACCAGTAGGATGCAGCAGGCATTGGGGAAGGGCAGAATCAATCTAAGCTAAGGTCTAAGGAGACTCCTTGGAGGATGTGAAAGGAACTGGGCCTTGGAAAATGACTGGGATGAGGATGGGGCCAAAAGGGAAGAGAGAACTTGACAGAAAGAAAAATTTGAACCCAGGGACACAGCTGGAGGCTTGTAGACCAGTGTTTGCATTAAATTCCCAGTGCTGGTGAATGATGGACATGAGTGGCGAGTCACAAGATACAGGCGTTTTTTCAAGTGTCTTGAACGACAATGATGCCATTGACCAAGTTGGGAGGACAAGTTTTGTAGACAGGATGACTTTAAGCAATGGAGCCTAAGAGAGAGCCAGATGGAGTTCAAAGGAGTCATAAAGTCATCATGTTAAAGAAACTTACTAGGCGAAGCCATGGGGAAAGGAAGAGCATAGATGAGGAAGACTATAAGGTCAAGGTTAGCTCTGTGCACAAACCAATATCTAAGGGGCAGGTGAAGCAGAGCCAGAGAAAAAGATGAGTGAAGAGAAGCAGGAGAATTCAGGACCAGGGGAGACGCTAGAATCACCACCCCAAAAGTGATAGGTGGACTACAGATGAAATTTTCCAGGATGACGGAGGACAGATCTTGTCTACTTGGCCATTTGGATTTAAAAAAAAGGAAAAAGCTATTTGGACATCAATGAGAAGTAGCTTTATTTTCTTTCCTAATTAAGCAGTGTCATTTATTGTCATGCTGTGGGCATGCATGCTCAGTCGCTCAGTCGTGTTTGACTCTGGGACCCCATGGACTATAGCCCGCCAGGTTCCTCTGTCCGTGGGATTTCCCAGGCAAGAATACTGGAGTGGGCTGCCATTTCCTCCTCCAGGGGATCTTCCTGACCCAGGGATTGAACCTGCAACTCCTGCCCTGGCAGGCGAATTCTTTACCACTGAGCCACCAAGGAAGTCCAGGTCATTAATGTTTGTTTCCCACGTGGTATTCTGCACTTGCCTTGTGCACATTTCCAATCACTGCAGCAGCACCATTGTTTTTTCCTATGGCCACCTGGGCTCCTCATCTCTGTCATTACAGTAAATCTACAACCAATCCCAAGCCTTTGATTTTCCTTCCACTCCATTCCCCTTGGTCCCTGCTGATTCACAGCTCCTAGAAGTTTTTCCTTATGACTTCTTATATCATGGAATAACTTTCTGATGGATGCAAAAAAAAAAACAACTGCAATTATCCTCTCTCCTCCCACAAACCCATTTGTTCAGTAAAATATTTGTCTCTGCCCACAGAGCTGATCACCAGTTTACTACTTCAATCATCCGGGTGTAACTGGATCTATGGGTCATGATTCCTGGTGGGTTAGATGGTGCCTCGCCCCTCTCCCCAACAGCTCTACCCATGTCAAATCCCTGGAACTCATGAATGTTAACTTATTTGGAAAAGGAGCTTTTACAGATTTAAGGATTTTGAAATGAGACCATCCTGGATTGCCTGGGTGGGCCTTAACCCCAATGACAAGTGAGTGTCCTTAAAAGAGGAGAAGACACAGAGAGTCATAAGTGATTGAAGACCAGCTTTTAGTGTGCAAACCCTAGAATAAGGCACTGCAAACCACACAGAGCTCACCAGAAATAAATAAGTAAATATAATTTTAATTATTTCAAATATATTAACCGCTGTCCACACCAGTATAAAAATTGGAAGCAAATCAACATGAAATGAGTTTCTAGTATGGAGATGTGACTGCCTGTGTTGTTGAAATGTAGACTAAGAAACACCAATAAAAGTCTGATGTATTACCTTCTCATGCTTGGTTAATGTCAATTAATAATTGTTAATGACAATTGGCTTTGTTGATGGCAAGCATGGGCAGTCCATTCTTTGCCCTATCCTCCATATAGCTTCATTTTAAACAGGAAGAATCTAGAAACTACCTCACGTGGGCTAAGTGATTTTACTTCTGAAAAGCCCCAGTTGCCAAAGGGGAGTTTATAAAACTCCTTAGTGAAGCAGACAGGCCCTTAAACCATCTGCTGTCATGTATCTCCCAACCCAAGTATTACGTGGCAAACATGGAGCTCGGTGAAATTGTTGGGTAAATGAACCGATCTATGGCTCACGCTCTATGTGGCTTTTCATGTACACAGGTCTGCCTCTCCCATCAGGCCCAGCTAGGATGCAGATTCCTATCCCCAGCAGCTAGGAAAGAGCTGGGTACACAGGAAGTGCTCAATATATGTTTGCAGAACAACTTTTTTTTTCTACCCTTCATGCAAGCCATGACTTCAGGTTGCAATAACAGGATGACATGGATATGTGTATAATATTATGTATATATAGTGTATATATTTAACCTCATGAAATATTTTTGTTCTTAGATTAGGAAAACTCTATGACAAAGTCTCTGCATAGCCAAAGGTATCAGCCACTTACAAAATTCAGTGTGGTGATGAAGAAAAGCATAATTTCCTATGGTTTGACAATAATGGGACAAGAATAGCTTCAACTGCTTTGAATAGATTATGAACATAAATTGTCCCTCTCTGTTGAGGCTCAAAGTTCTGGGGTCCTACTAAATGGAAGTGACCCAGCTGTCCATCAGCCAGGTGCTAGGCTTAAAGATATCCTCATGTGGTCGCCATTTTGCTACACCATCTGAGGGATTTCAAAATTTGAATGATCATTGTTTTTGCCCCTGTCAGTCTTTGTCAAATTGGAGAAAGAAGGTTGACAGAGGAAGGGTAGGAATTTAGCAATAAGAAGTGTTTCATAAGAAAACAAACTTATGGTTTTCAAAGGAGAAAGCTGAGGGGAAGGGAAGGGATAAATTAGGAGCTTGGCATTAACAGATACACATAGTAGTATATATAAAATAGATAACCAATAAGGACTTACTGTATAGCACAGGGAATTATACTCAATATTTTGTAATAACCTATGAGGGAAAAGAATCTGAAAAAAAAAAAGATATATGTGTGTCTTTGTGTGTTTGCTGTACATCTGAAAGTAACACAGCATTGTAAATCAACTATACTTCAATAAAATAAAGTTAAAAAAAAGAGAGAAGTCTTCCTCTGGAAATTCAGCATCTAAATAATAAAATCGTAGAACTGATTTTAAAATAACATCCAGCCAGTCCATTCCTAAATCTTGGGCATTTCTCATAAAAGATTGTCAGATGAGAGGCAAGAGTTACTATGCCTAATCTTTCTATGCTGAAAAATATTTGATTGTGATGCAAAGAATCAGGTGGTTTCCATCAAATATCACTCACCCTTGAGCTTTCAGAGGGATTTCAATGGAGTCATTATACAGACATTTGGGGAAAAGTCCACACCAAAGCAGAGAATAGATCTTCACACACACTTAAAAATACAAAGCCCTTGGGTTCGACATTCACCCTAAAAATGGAGAAGAATACTTTCTTAGCATTTTTTACTCAGGTTGAGATAAAAAGGATATCTTGAACTAAGGGAAGACACACAAGGGCAGAGGCTACATTTTATTTATGACAATCTCTGTGGCAAATAAAATACCTGGCATGTACTGGGCAAGCAATAAACATCAGTGGAGTGAATGAATGATCCAGCGCCCTGGCTTAATATTATGGAGTTGGTTACAAGCACTGATTGAAACCCAGCTCACAACAGATGGTGGCAAATTAGCATTCAAAGCTCTTTAAATATATTTGTAAAAGAAGTATTAAATTTCATGAATGGAGATTCCACATTACCTGTGACTTTACTTTCATTATATTTAGGTGTGTATTAGCAATAAATATTGAGAAGAATGTCCCTGTATAGTCTCCTTGATTAATAAGGAGACATTAATATATGTAGTGTCCTTGGTGGCTCAGACAGTAAAGAATCTGCCTGCAGTGCAGGAGACTGGAGTACAATCCCTGGGTCAGGAAGATCCCCTGGAGAAGGAAATAGCAACCCATTCCAGTATTCTTGCCTGGAGAATTCCATGGACAGAGGAGCCTAGCAGGCCCCAGTCCATGGGTTTGCAGAGTTGGACACAATGTAGCGACTAACAACTTAACTTTACAGACACACACACACACACACTCACTCACACACACACACACACACACACAGGGCTTCCCTTGTGGCCCAGAGGTAACGAATCCTCCTGTAAGACAGGAGACATGGAGACATGGGTCCGATCCCTGGGTCAGGAATATCCTCTGGAGAAGGAAATGGCAACCCATTCTAGTATTCTTGCCTGGAAAATCCCATGGACAGAGGAGCCTGGTGAGCTGCAGTCCATGGGGCTGCAAAGAGTTGTACATGACTTAGCTACAAAACCACCACTACCATATACATATACATATACATATACATATATATTGGAATAGGAAATGGCAACCCACTCCGTATTCTTGCCTGGAGAATCCCACGGCCAGAGGAGCCTGGTAGATTATGGCCCATGAGATAGCAAGGAGTTGGACATGACTGAGCGACTAAGCAAACATATATATATGTGTGTATATATGTGTTCAGTAGCTCAGTTGTGTTCGACTCTCTGCAACCCTATGGATTATAGCCCTCCACACTCCCCCATTCATGAAATTTTCCAGGCAAGACTATATATATATTTTTTTTTAATTGTATATCTATTATTGTATATAAAATTGCATATATATTAAAATATATATATTAAAATTATGTTTTGAGCATGCTATTCACATACTCAAAAGTATGTTCAAAAACATGTTAAATGAGATCGCCATCAGTTAATAGAGGAAAAGGGTTTGCTGAAGCCCTAGTATTTGTCCACCACTACACAAGGCACGCTATTGGACGTAGAAGAAAAAATACACAAATGGGAACACAGACTACATGGACCCTGCTCACAAAAGAGCTGGGCTGGTACCAGCATGGGTGTGTGACTAGAGGGATAAAAAAAATACACGTATCCAAGATCAAAATAAGCCAGGTAAATAGAGGTCACAGACACATATTTTATTCTTAGCTTACTTCATGGAACATCTGTATCTTCAATTTGTAATTCAATCCCTTCTCTTTACATGCAAATAAAATATAGTTGAACTTCAAACTGGTGTATTTCATTCTCTTAGATTGGTGTGTAAGCCACTCTAAAAAGTGAGAAATTGGGGTGAGGGACTGGGGAGGGTAATTTTCTTATTCTCTTGCCAGGCCAGTGAATGCTACCAGCGTAAATAAGCGTGAAGCGCTTTTCAAGCTATGAAACAATGTTTTCAATTTACATGATTGAACTAAAAAGAGATCAAGATTTTTATTTTTTGGCCATAATGTTGTTTGCAAAATGCACTGTTTTTTCAAGTAAGCACAAAATTGGCCCCATACATTTTTAGAAAGGATAGAAAATTATTTTGGTGTCTTGAGGAGTTAAAGACGCTTCTTTAGGGAAATAAATCTTCCCGGTACATTTCAAGGAGACGCTGTCTAATTCACAAGGCCTGTGAGGAGGATGCAATGATTATCAGGCATGGAAGAGGCCCTGGGGGCGGAGGGAGCTCCACGTTTGCACACATCCCCCCAGCTCCCCCATATATACAATCCTCCAACATCAGCCCCAAGACTATGCTGTTCTCCTGAAAGAATGAAGTAGCCTGAAAACTGTATCCGTTGGAAGACTGAAAAGGGTAGCTGTGATGGTTGAGGCATTTGTAAGATTTAGAAATGAATAAGACTCTGTCCCAAGCCTCTGTCTGTGAGCCTCTTACTTCCTCTATTTTTGCTTTATTCTTCCTGCTCAATTCAAAGTTTGCAGAAGTCCCAGCCCAGACTGGACGGTGCAAACTTCAACTTTTACATAAGCTCCCTTGGCTTGTATTATTTCTGGGGGTTTGGCGGGGAGAGGGTCTAAGACTTTCACTGTCATTCTAACGGTGACCCTCAGGTCCCCTTTGTGAAAAGCACGGTCCACTCCAAACGCAATAGTGAGGGTATAAATCCCCAAACTGATTCATAAATACCCCAACCCTCTGCAAAGATCCTCTCTTGGGAAGAGAATTCTCCGTTTCCCAGCAAAAAAACAAAACAAAACAAAAGCAGCGTCTCTCCCCCACCCCCTCCATGTACAGCAGTAAAGTGTACAATGTGATAGATACATGCAGAAGCTTTTGGGTTTCGCCATCCCACACACCAAGCAGGCAAAATTCAATCCTTACCAGATTTCTCATTTTACTTTTTTTTTTTTCTGGCAACGTTTGAGCTTTGTTGTCCCGGGAGAGAAAGGTCTTCTCTCCCATCACTTGATTTCATGACTCACCCGTTTCCCCTTAAATGCTCCTTTTTATTTTAAAACGGAGGAAGACTGGAGTTGTGTGCATTTCTTACCATCTGATTTCATCTTGGCATTGTTTGAAAAATGCAGTCAGTAAACACCTGAGCTTGGTTATATCTTTGTGCCTTGGACATTTTCATTTTGCCCACACCCCTCCTTACAGGCAGGAAGAGAACACGCAGGGCTTGGGGGGGGGGGCGGACTCCATCTTGAGAAGGCTCCCGGACTTTTGTGCTCGCTGCTTGGTTCTTCATCTATCCAGCAGGGCGAAGCCCTCCAGGTTTTGCAGCCGCCGGTTTTGCACCTATCCCTGCCCTTGTGAAGCAGATAAAGGCTTCTTGGTGATGATCTGGTTGTCTATAAACCACAGGTAAATGGTTTCCTGTGCCTTTCTCAAAATAAGTGTTGAGCAAAAGGAAACAAAATCAACCAATTTAATCATCAACAATGTGCCCTCCAGCCCCTCTCCTTAAAAATGTGTATTTTCCTAAGTCAGTTTTTTTTTGGTGGGGGTATAGTTTATGTCTTGGACATTTGCATTGTGAATCTCAGCTTTGCTGAACTATTTATTCAACGATCATTAAATGCTGTTTCCACTTAAAATTAATATTTTAAAAAATATTCGCGCCCTTCCTTATATAAAGGAGGAATCCGTTGAAGACGTTTAAGACATCCCCTTCTCCTTTAAAACCCTGCCATCTTATTTCCCTTTCTGCACCTTAAATGCCTCTTGAACAAGGACTTGGAGTTTTTTACCCATCAATATAGGTATTCAAGTAATTGAGAAGTTATCAAGGACTCAAAAAAGGTAAAGCTCTGGAGGGTGAGCCCATTAAATCCTATTGGACTTACACAGCACAATTTCATCCTTGCCCAGCTGCTGTCCTTTAAATTTGAAGATTTCCTTTCATTATCTAGATTGAGAATTTTAAGTCATATTTATTAATCCTAAATGCACTTTACAAAAAACTTTAAATATTGAATTCGAATTGGAATCAGACATTAGACAAAGAAGGAAGCACGCCTTCAATCCTTTATAAAGCAGCTGTTAAATGTCATTTTTCCGTATATGACAAGACTGGTAACTGGCTAAATACGCCAAGTTTGACACCTGAAGTAGTGTGCTGTGAATTATACCACCTTCAATTTCTTGATCAGATGAGAGGTTCAATGTAGGCTTAACAAACCCTTTAAAAGTAAAGGACTGCAAGTATTTTTATCAGTTTTCACTCAACTCCGGATACCAGGAATTCAATCAGCCTAAGAAAATGAACCATTTCCCAATTACCCAGTGTAGATGAGGTATTTCACATACCTGGATGAAACCCATTTTGGTCTTTTACCCAAATTGCCAGATGTTTGTCATCTATCACTCCCCAGGTCACCCACTTTGGACCCTTTTACCAAGATTTCATCTGAGTAAGCCACTCCTTTCAGAGACCAAAGCGTCACACCAGCCAGGTTTTAAAACTTTTTATTTGCATAATAAAAAAATTGTGCATTCCAATAATTAAAATCATTTGAACAACAAAAAAAAAAATGGCACTCTGATTAAACTGCATTTTACAGCCCGCAGAACACCTTGGACCAGCTTTTTACTCTAGATTTCACTGTCGTCCCACCCAGCTTCCTCCTTCACCAACATGCAAGTTCTTTTCCTTCCCTGCCAGCCACACAGGCAGATGGGAGAGGCAGGCGCGGCCTACGTTGTCAGTAGTTCTCCATTCTTTGATGTGAAAAGGGGTAGCACAGTCATTTAAACTCGATCCAACCTCTTTGCATCTTACAAAGTTAAACAGCTAAAAGAAGTAAAATAAGAAGGCAATGCTTGTGGAATGTACAGTGCATACTGGCGGCGCACGCTTCATTACGACTCGCCTGCTTGCTTCTCCTGTTCAATCGCTGTGATGGGAAAGAAAAAGAAAAAAGATGGAGCGGGTGAAGATGCGTATTCAGTATAGCGTAACATAGGATTACAGTCCTTTCTTTTGAAAAACATCTCTCCTTATCATACAAATTCTATCAAGTACCAATAGGCATTCCATCATGAAATGCTTATACAAAACAGAACATTTTTACAGATAAAAGGATACCGGCATCTGCATATTAATATGGAATATTAAACATTGCATTAAATTACTAAACCCCATTGTTTGTTGGCTGAAGTTTTAAATTAACCTTTGCAAGCCACCAGAATCAAAAAGCTGTTGGCTCCTCCCGCACTCCCTGCCCCCACCCCAATTCTTCTTCCAGCCCCTCCCATCCTCTCCTACCCACCCGGCCACTCCCGCTCAGCGTTTTCCAAAGAAGGGGGGTGGCTTACTTTCTTTCGAAGGCAGTGGATTTTTCTCTTGCGTTTCCGTTTTCTTCAATTTCGACTTATCGAACTTCTCAATCTCAGCCATATCGGGTTTGTCAGACATGGTTGCAGAGGGCGCTGCAGGTACAAAGCCAAGAGGTTGAGGGTGAGCCACCTACCCCTCGTCTGTCTGGGCTCAGAAAACGCCTTCTGCCTTCCTGTCTCCTGCCTGAAGACGCACTTTTAACTCCTACCACTTTCATTCAGGACTAAACATCTTCCTCTTTCTACAGCGGGGAAAAAAAAAAGAAGAGCGCTTTCCCGCTCCCTTTAGGATTTCAAAACGCGAGGGGCCAAATTGGGAAGACCGCCCACGTTAGGAGGCGGAATCTCAGGCAAGCGTGAAATTAATCACCGCCGATTAATGGCGGCGTTTCAACATAAAAGTGAAGTCATTTCAAGTTTAAGGGGAAGAAAATCGAGTAAGATTTCCGAAAATGAAGCCAAGGCTGCACAAAATGTTTCTTTTTTTGTATACTTGGCCTCCTCCCCAAAGACGCGAGCCATGCGGCTTTCTTTTCTTCTCACAAAGGCGGCAGCTGCGGCCGGGCGCCACCGACCACCGCCCTCCCCGCTTCCTCCCTCTCGCCAACAATGCAGCCAGCCGCACACAAAGCTATATCGATTAGGATCTCCATTTAGGAGCAATTCGGCAGCTCTGCACACGTCCCCCTGCAAGGACGTTTTCAAGATTTCATAATATAGCCCCGCAGCCCTAAACCTAACACATACAGCCCACGAAGCCAACGGAGGCGAGAGAAATAACTGTGAGTCTGAAGCTCCGGACTTGGGTGGGTGTGAGCTGGAACAAAGGATCTTTCTATTCCTGATTCATCAACGCCTAAGAGGCTACGCATAATGCCTTTGAGAGTAGGAAAGAAAAAACTGTTCCCTTCCAAACGGCAATAACAAAAAGTCAGTTTTAAAACATATTTAAAAACCACCGAATTCCCGACCCCATTACCCATCTGAACGGTCTAGCATTCCCCATGCTCCCGAGGAGCAGCATTTTCCCAGGACGATCCCTCGCGCTGGGTTGCGGGCGGCGAGGGGGTGAGCGCGGGGCGGGAAGGGGAGCGGAAGGCAGGAGGTAGAGGGCCCCGGGGCTCACCGGAGCGAACTGCGAGCGAGTGAAGTCGAATCTGCGCTGTGGCCGCCGCGAGTGCCGAGCGGGGCGCGGCAGGCGCAACTATATGCGCGCTCCTATGCAAATGAGGTGACGTCACCCGCCCGCCCGCTTAACTCCTTCGCGCCGGGTTTCGTCTCCGGAACGGCGTCAGGGGCCTGTATGGCGTTTGGGGGGGGCTCCGCGTCCACCCATGCACCAAGCCACGACGAGGGCGGCAAAATAAAGCACGTAAAGCGTCCCATCCCCGCCGCACTTCCTTCGTAACGCATCCCCCTCCCCTTTATGTTCGTTCTAGCTGCGTGGATTTTTGCAGCGGCCGTGAAAACCGGCCCTTGGGGATCCTAGCGTGATAACTAAGGGCCTGGGTGGTACCTAGCGGGACAGGCATTCCTTTACTGTGAAACTGCCTTTGTCCGTGGCAGACATCCCCCAGCCGGGGTGCAGTATGCCTCGCCTCGCGGCCTCGCCCACTTGCAGAGCTGCGATTCCTGTGACTCAGCTTTCAGACCAGTGGAAGCCCTACGCCCCACCCTAGCCCTCTTTGTCTCCTCGCTAGCATTCTCCTAAACTTGACTGCGAAGTAAAGCACCCTTAAGTGATTTTTTAAAAGAAAAATTTCTCACTGAAACACGCCTTTTTTTTTTTTTTTCAATGCTGTAATTGTGGTGGGCATCCAAACCAAATAACCGGAATATTTGCTAGTTGGTGGTTAATTTTTCAGGGATTTATTGAGTACGTCGCCTCCCTCTTAGAAAAATTAAGTCTCAAGTTCAAGCTCTGCTATTGACTTGCTGCCGGACAAGGGGGAAGTTCCTTTACTTTCCTGTTCCTTATTTCCCTAAATTATAAAAGTGATTGCTAAGGAGGCCCTGGTACAAGGCCAAAGGCTGCGGTCCCATTATGTCTAAAACCTGAATATTAAATTGAAAAGGCGAACTCTGTATTTCGAAGGGACTGTTTTGAGCAGGATTCCATTTTGAAGTGCGTATCTGAGTTACATCCGGAAACATGGGAGCTCGAGGTAGAGTGGAGCAGTTTTCAAAATGGCACCTGACTCTGTGAACACGAGGGACCCCCGCCCCTTGCGGCTGAAACAAGTTACAAATACCATGGGGGTGGGGCTGCCCGAGGCCTGTGAAGGGAAAAAAGCCAGGTTGCGAAGGTTTTCAGATAAAGCAGTTGGCAGTGCAATGCTCCCCTCCTCCTTCTCCCTCAGAAAATGTTTCTAGAAACCTCTTGCTAATCTCATTTATGGCAGAGGCTTTTGTCTCACTGGGGATTAAAATCAATTGTTATATAGACTCTTAACAGCAGGAGCACCTCCGACTTCCCCATTTCTTCGTCCACTAGACTTCCTTCTTCGTGGTGGGGAGCAGGTGACCGTCTGGTTCCCCAGTTCCTGCTCTGCTCGGCGGGCAGCCATTCTGCTCCTGAACTGGGGGCACTGAGCCTTCAGGCAGGCACAGGATGTCACCTCTCTGGTTCCACGTCCCTCTGACCTTCCCCTAGTTGACTGGTCGGTGAGTCCACTTCATCGTGGAAACTCAGGGTGGATTTGGGGCCCTTTTCAGCGACAGCTGCTTCATGCCAACACCATTTCTCTGGGGTCTGGAGAGTCCAGTTCCCCTCACCCAGCCGCTGTCAAAAATCACTTCTTTCCTCCTCAGTCTCCGGATCACAAGGGGACGCCACTAAGGCTCCCCGCTTCTCCCTGAGACCTTTTCCTCAGAGAGGGATAGGCCTTGCTGAGGCAATGCAGGAGTAGAAGTCTGCAGAAGCCTGGGGCATTTTTCCACTTAGGTAATGGCAGCTTTCCTGCTGCTTGTCTGTTTAGATACCGATAGAAAGGAAGGGAAAGTGGGGGAGGCGGCTCTCTAAAAGGAAGAGAGGCCCGAGAGTTGGCCCTGATGTCCTGACTTGCCTGGGGTGCTAGAAAGAATGGAGGGGGCAGCAGGAGGCAGATGGAAGCAAATGTGAATTCAAGGAATATTCCTCAGAGTTGTGTGACCCTGGCCTGTGAATGAATTTTTCTGTGTTTTCTCCTCTGCGAAATGGGCTTGGTCAGTCCTTAAACTCTCAGGGTTGCTGGGAGACCAAAATGCTTCAGACAGTGTATGACACTGTTGTTATTGTTTTGCTTTGTATTATTATCATTTAGGATGGAAGGCTGAGGAAAAAAATGCTTAGTGTTTGAAATTGACTGCACATTTTATATTAGTTCTTTGTCTTATAAAGGACCAGTTGACTGAGAGTTTCGTGAGATCTTTTGCTAATTTTTCAGCCAATAAAAAATAATTTCAGGCAGGCATTGTAGTATGGGGCTTTACATGTGTTTTCACCTTTCCTGCCCAGGGCCTTTCCATGAGGAGAGATTTACAGGTGGGGAAACTGAGGATTAGATATCCAGGGCTGTGAAAACTCAGCCAGTAGCAACTCTGTGGTACATGCTGAGAAAATTCTTCAGCCCCAGACCCCAAGTCTGCACCTGACACCCAGCAGGAAGAGCGTGGGGCAAACTGTCTTGTTTCCCACAATGCCTGGTTATGTAGTAGTTGCTCAGTTAACAGTGAAGGACGACCTGGGACTAACTGGCTTCAGTACAGAAGACCCTTGCCCCTGACTCAACTCCACTCTGCCCCTGTGACTCAGGCCACCATGCTTTCTTCGCTACAGTCCTTTCAGTATTGATGTTTTAGACGTCAGGGGGTCATTCCTGCCTCCTAGAAGCTGCCGTCTGTAACTGAGTTAGCATGTGCTGGGCCACCACTGGAGGTGAGAGGTCTCAAGCCCAAGAAAAGGCTCGTGGTTTGGAGGGACCAAAGAACAGCAAGCAGGGTGTGCTCGGCGCTCTCCAGCAAAAGCTGAGGAGACAGCCCACCCGGCCCTGGCCCTGCCTTCCTCATCCTGGGGGCCACAGACCCCGTGCAGACTGTGTCGAGAGAGAGCCTGCCCTGGAAGGTGGCCAGCTCCAAGTCCGTGCCCAGTGGAACCAGGAAGCGGTGTCAGGGCACGCTGTGTTTCATGTTGCTTTCCGGGGCGGGCTGGACACAGATTTGGAGCTATTTCCAAAGCTGGAGAAACAGGCCTTGAGGTCTGTTGAGTTCAGGAAAATTCATCCTATTATTTTTAAGTGATTTTGCGTACAGCACTGACCAGAGAAGAGGAAAAGGAATGGAGATGAAGCGGGGCTCCCAACTCTTTGCTTTCTGAGGCCCAGGTAGCTTGGTCCATGCTTTTGGGCCTCCTGCCATCTGCCCCCACCTGCCTCGATCCACCTTCCCCTGTGGCCCCGCAAGCTGCATCTGTTCATCCAAATCCCCTTAAAGACACAGCCCAAGCCCCCACCCCCACCCCACCGTGATGACAGGGAGGTGATATTTAGTGGTCTCACTATGTATTTTGGATCCTTGGTTAAAAGCCTTTTGTGTATAACATCTGATTTAATTCTCACCCTGAGCAGGGGCTACTAATATGCCCATTTTACTGCTGAAGAAGCTGAGGCTCAGGGAATCTAAGTAATTTGCTGGAGATTATCTCCCAAGGTCTGTCTACCGTGTCTACATCCCACGGAAACCTATCTCTCCTGGAGTCCCCAGCATGGGCGGCTCCACATTGCACTCAGTGCCAGGGAACCAAAGGTGCCCCCAGCGAGGGGCTGAAAAGGAGGGGATGCTGCCAGGAGAACAGAGGAGAGTCGGAGAACACTCTCAAGAAGGTTGGCCTGGGGGCTGCTAACTTCCCTGTCCGCTTTGTTGATCTGATGGAATCTTAGAGCCGAGGGGAACTTTCCAGGGGATCTCATTCCGCCCAGTTCCCTTCTGTGGCTTGAATTTGCCTCTACAACATCCCCTCCAAGTGGTTACTTGGCCTCCTCACAGCAAGGGCAACAATAAGAAGGCAGAGAACTTTCCAGTATGCGCAGGGGACAAGGATTTTCACCCGGGATTGCATTGAATGGGAAAAACTGAAAGGAAATAAAGTTGTAAGGCAGGCAGGGGCCAGAGGGTATAATAATAACAAAAACAACAACCAGAACTAGCACAACAAAACCAACCGCAGCAGTAGTCATGCCCATAATAATAGCCAAGAGTCTTTTGAGGGCTCGCCATAAACAGGGGAGCTTTCCATGTATCACCCCAAATCCTTGCACACATCTCAGACAGAGGCACTCTAAGGTTCCCCATTTTGCCAATGAAAGAATCTTGGAGAAATCAGATAACTTACCCAAACCACACAGTGAAAGCCTGAGGCAACATATGAACTCAGACTAGCTGGCTCAGAAACTGCCTCATTGAAACACAACACTTTTCTAAAAACCTACCCTAAGGCCTTTCGTTGTTCTGTAGGCCGCTTCAGGGTAGAGTTCTGTTCCATTGCAAGAAACCATCCAGGGTTTCCAGCACTAAAACGTTGAAGCATACATATCATAGTCATAGATCATATCAATTAAAAATTTGCCTGCTCCAATTTTCAAATGATTTTGTTACAGTAACCCAATCTGCTTTTTGCCTCCTCCGACACAGCCTGACACAGTCGCGGTAACGATTCTTTATCATGAACACTGACAGTTTCACACAGCTTTTCACTACTTTAATATTTTCCCCTGCAGTTGTTCATATTATGGTGGTTAAAAAAAAAATTAGTAGGTCAAATAACATATTGAAAGGCGAGGCATTACGTATAGCCCATGGCCTTCTGTGTTAAAAATGAAACTTTTTATTCCACTGTGAAGTCGAATTATCATTAGCAAGTAGAAAGTGTTCATGTATTTTAATGTGCTTCTTTGAAGGACGCCAAAGCTTTTTTTATAGAATATAGTTCCCACATCATCAGCAGAAGGTGGCTAATGGCTAATGAGAGAAATGAAGCTGAGGTGGGCAATGGACAGGTGGCCCAAATTTGGGGGGACACCTCACATGGGCCCTAATCAGGCTTATTGGATGACTGACCATTGCTCCTCCCCTAGGTTGGATTTTTGGGGCCTGTGATGTGTGCTGTTGCACAAGGCCCCACACTCACAGAGGCACTGTGCTTCGCTTAACACTCTGCCACCGCCATCTTGAAAGTCTTAATAATTTTGAACCAAGGGCCCCATGTTTTCATTCTGCACTGTGTCCCCAAGTTATGAAGCCAGTCCTGCCCCTCTCGTTCTCATTCCCTCTGTGCTCCCAATGCCCCTGGCTTTTCCTGGGGTCCACTGACTCATCTGCCTGGAATGCCCTCTCTTATCTTGACCACTCAGCTGCCCAGGTGTGGAAAGGTTTGAGTGTATACATGAGATGGTTCAGCCTCTCCCTCCTCTGCTAAGCTTCAAAGTTGCACTTGGAGGTGGTGGCCTGGGGTAGTCACTGCCTTTTTTCAAGGAGCTATGCCTGATGCATATGCCAGCTCTCTTCCCTTCTTTTCTTCCATGTTATTTTTCCTGTTCGAGGGATGCCTGCAGTGATTGGCCTACTTGCGCATCAGAACTGACTGGCACATACCAAGGCCAATGAAGGAACAAGCCTTTCCCAGCATCTCCACCCACTTCCCCAAGTCTCCCTTGAGCCTTCCCAGGGAAAGAACCTCATAGGCATCGTTTCCATCAAAGCAAGAAGATGAGGAGGAGGATGTCATCTTTTCACCCAAAGGCAACACATGGAGCAAATGAAAGCACCAGGAAAGAGAGAGCTGAGTTCCAGCTTTATGCCATGCCATTTTTAGACAGGAATGAACTGTCTGAGAGGGTCAAGATGATATGGACAAATGGGATTCCTAGACACCACAATGACCAAATCTCACTTTAACAATAGATTTTACTAAATATTTAAAAGTTAATCATATTCTTCACAGAGGTAAATAGTTAATGTTCATACGACCCAGTAATTCTACTTTTAGAACTGAACCCCTGTTCAATTGCTGATAACAGTGCCCCAAAGAACTGAAAGCATGTACTCAAATACTTGTACACTGGTTCACAGCAGCACAATTCCAATTGCCAAAAAGTGGGAACGGTCCAAATGTCCCTCAGTGGATGAATGGATAAATAAAATGTGGTCTAGCCATATGGTGGAATATTATTTAGCCATAAAAAGGAATGAAGCACTGATGCATGCTGCCACATGGAAGGCCCTTGAAAACCTGCTAAGAAGCCAGATACAGAAGACCATGTATTATATGATTCCATTTATATGAACCATCCAGAAGAGACAACTCCATGGAAAGAGAAAGGAGATTAGAGGTTGCCAAGGAATTGGGGAGGGAGGAAAAGGGTGTGGTGACTTAACAGGTCCAAGGTTTCCTTTTAGGGTGATGAAAATGTTTGGGAACTAATTAGAGGCAGTGATTGCATCAGGCTGCGAATGTGCTAAATGCCACTGAATTGTTCACTTTTAAATGGTTAATGTTATGTGAATTGTAACTCAATTTTTAAAATGAAAAAAAAAGAAGAAAAGTGAATCTAGTCCCATTTCCTCACTCCCCAGCCCTGGGTTCTGAGGAAATGGGAGGGGAGTCAGGGTGGAGTAAGCTTCAGGGGTTCTTAACTCTTTTTGTGCCAGGGCGAACTAAGGAAACCTCTAGACTCTCAGAATTATATAAATGCAGAAAACAAAAAAGCTGGGACCACGAATGAAAGCAGTTCCATTTCCATACAGTTACCGCAAGGGTTGTAAGCATTGTGATGTAGTGATATACATGCTTCTTTCTGCATTAAATAACACAATTTAGGAGGCGGTCACACACCCAGCATAATTCAAACTGGAGATGAGTGTGTAGTGTCCACAATCTGCGAAATGTGGACACGTATAAAAATACCTGTGATTTCTGTTATTGCCACAATCTCAGGAACTGCTGATAACAGGGGTTCCTTGCTGTTACGGACAGAATGTTTGAACGAAGGCAGGTGTCTATAAGCCAGGAAGCGAGCTCTCACCAGACACTGAATTTGCCAGCACCTTGACTGTGGACTCCCCAGCCTCCCAAACTGTGAGAAATAAATGCCTTTTGTTGGACTTCCCTGGTGGTCTGGGGGCTAACATTCCATGCTTCCAGTACAAGAGGCCTGAGTTCAATCCTTGGTCAGGGAACTAGATCCCACATACCTCAACTAAGACCCGCAACAGCCAAATAAATAAACATTAAAAAAAAATGTCTGTTGTTGAAGCTAAGAGATGTGCCTCCACCTACCCTTGAAGGAAATGCTAACACTCGGTTAGAGGTTGATGCAAATAAAGATGTGATTTTTGTCTAAGTTCATGGATTCTCTCCAGAGATCACTTGAATGTCTGTGGACCCGAGTCTATCTAAAAGAGATGTCTCTTGAATTAGAGAAAGTCCCCAGCAGGGTTTCTGAGACAGAAAGGAAGAGATGGTTACCAATACATCTGGGCTTCCCTGGTGGCTCAGACAGTTAAGAATCCGCTTACAATGCAGGAGACCCGGCTTCCATTCCTGAGTCCAGAAGATCCTCTGGAGAAGGGCATGGCTACCCACTCTGGTATTCTTGCCTGGAGAATACCATGGACTGAGGATCCTGGCAGGCTACAGTCCATGGAGTCACAAAGAGTCAGACATGACTGAAGAGACTTAGCACGCACGCACACACATATCGGATAAACCACTGAAGAACTCTGCTGTGGAAATTTAATCTACTCCTTCCCCCTGCATGCTGTCTGCATGGCCTAAATTCCACAGTCGAGAACAGATTACCTAAAAAGGTTTAGGCACTAGCTCAGGGGAACCAGCATATTGGACAACAGTTGGGAAAAAAATTAAACTAACACGACTGGCTAACAGCTTACAGGTGTCACCTTACATTCTGGGCTGCGGTAATTCTTATGTAATACAACTCACATTTATCTGATGTTTCTACACTTTATCAATGCATTTTCTCATTTTGGCGTCATTTTATCCTTCAAGCACCCTTATGCAGATAAAGGAATGAGGTGCTGGAATCAATCTTTCCCAGAGGATGAAACTCAGCACAGAGAGTTTTTGTGACCTGCCCAAGGGTATTCAGCTGGTTAGCTGAGCCAAGACCACAAACTAACTCCTGACTTGAAACTGTAGGCCCCAGTCCTCTAGGCATGGTTTTAGGTGTCTAGAGCTCAGACAATGCATCCTTCAGGAGAAAGATTTGAGATCTAGGATGACAAGGAGCCAAATTCAGTCACTTGTGAAACACAGTCATCTATGGGCAGTATTATTAATATAACTAACTGTAGGATGGGGCTTCCCCTGTGGCTCAGCTGGTAAAGAATCCGCCTGTTATGTGGGAAACCTGGGTTCGATCCCTGGGTTGGGAAGATCCCCTGGAGAAGGGAAAGGCTACTCACTCCAGTATTCTGGCCTGGAGAATTCCACGGATTGTATAGTCCATGGGGAATTCCTCATTCATGAAAGTGGCTCACCCAACATACTTATACACATGCTCTCCCCCAACTCTTATTTTACTACTTACGGGCCTTGGCACAGAGAGTAAGCGTACATTTGGACTTCAGTCTCTTTTTCTGTCTACATCCAGACAGGGACATAATTTTAGTTTGGGCCAGGAGGAGGTATTTTAATGTCTGAGTTTTCTATTTTGTACTCTATGGCTATGTTTGCATAAATGCTTTACTTTTTTAGCTAAAATACTTGATCTGGTTTTGCATATGAAAGAATGTAGCTGGCCTTGGTCCCTGGTTCCCTGGAGGGAGCCTTGAAACTTTTGGCATTTCCCAAGTGTTTGGGGTGTCTTTATTATTCCTGATGGGCCCCTTGGACCAGTCCCAGTTGTTTATGATAACAAGGTGACTTACAGAAAAGCTGCAAAAACACAATGAAGAAACAATGAAGAGTTCCTGTTTACTCATCATCCAGATTCACCAATTGGTAATATTTTGCTTTATCGTTCTTTCTCTAACGCTTTATCTGTCATCTATCTCCTAAACTCTTTGCAAATATGACACTTTTTAGCCCCAAATAATTGGTGTGCATTTACTAAGAGCAAGGCCCTTCTCCAGCATAGCCACTGGACAATTATCAGTACTAGGAAATTTCACATTGCTCCAACACTGTTATCTTAGCTACAGACCCAATTCACTTTCTGCCAATTAGCCCGAGACGATCCTTATAACATTTTTTTTTCTGATCCAGATTTCAATCCAGGAGCATGTATCACATTTAGTTGTGATGTCCCATTAGTGTATTTTAATTTAGAACTTCCTCAGTCTCTCTTGGTGTTCCATGACACGAATATTTTTGAAGACGACAAGCCAGTTGTTTTGTGGAATTTCCCTTGAATTAGGTTTGCCTGATGTTTCCTCGTGATTAGATTGGGGCTTTGCCTTTTTGGCAGGAATACTACACAAGGGATGCTGTGGCCTTTTCAGTGTCTCCCATCAGGAGGCACGTGGTACTGGTTTGTTCCATTGTTGGGGATGTTAATGTTGATCACTTGACTAAGGTGTTCTCTGCCAGATTCCTCCATGGAGAAGCCATTATGCTATGAGACGTGCTTTTGATTGTATCTCTGTTCCTTACGTGGTGTGGCTCTTTTAGCAGTCCTCAAAAAGAACTCTTAGCCCAGTAATACCACAGACTTGGTGGATTACAAACAACAGAAATTTACGTCCTACATTTCTGCAGGCTGGATGTTGAGATCAGAGTGCCAGCATCATTGGGTGAAGGCCCTCTTCAGGGCCACAGAGTTCTCATTGTAGCCTTAAGTGGCAAAAAGGCTAGGGAGCTCTGTGTGTGTGGGGGGGGGTCCTCTGTTATAAGGGCACTAATAACATTCATGAAGGCCTCACCTCTTGATACCATCACATTGAGGGATAGTATTTCAACACAAGAATTTTGGAGAGGACACGTTCAGACCATACCAATCACTCATGGTGGGATTAATTGTAACCTCCAAGAAGGTGAATTACTCTCCCCACCATGCAAAAACCCAGCTGAGATTCTATACGACATTGAAGGATCTGGAGAAACCATGTTCACACCATCCCCGCTTACAGGTAACTTGGCTGTCACTTGAGCAGTACCGCAGTATTCAAAATGTATGCCATTTCCAAAGGAAAATATTTAAAAAGATAAAACATGGCAAATATATTTTCATGAAGTAGACTCATTAAGGTCTTTTCTTATTAGATGCTAGGGTATGGGGTAATGGGGGCTGCTTGTTGAACCTCATAGGATATAATTTGATCTCAAAAGGCAGACCAGAAAGTTGAAGGACTCCCTTCCATCAGTGCCCTATGCAGTGTTGAGAGTCTCAGAGGGTCTTCGACTAGCCTGGCATTGAATAGGTGTTTGAGAATCATTTGTTAGTTGAGGGGAGCCTGCTGTCCACCTGCCGTGCTGGGGGACGTGGACTGAGCCTTTGGGGGGAATCGTGGCTGAGAGTAACAATACAAGGCTCATCCCCAGAGGACTGTCCCACGTGTTCCAGCATTCCCCTAACGACCTGGCTGGGTAGGCAGAGCAAACACCCAAAACATCCATCTTACAATGGAAGAAACTGAGGCCCAGAGATGTAACATGCCCAAGGATGCTTGGTGAGGGAAACCAACCATTTAATGTGACAGTTTCAGTTTTCTTTTTCAGCATCTGATTTGCATTTTCCTCCCTCAAACAGGGGCAGCAAGTAAGGAGAAGGTGAGGCCTCAGATACTGCAAAAGTTGTTTTGACTAGGTCAATTGACATCAGTTTTGTGTTTTGGGGTGCATTTTGTTATCTGTTTTGCTTTGATGGGAACACACTAACATTTGTAGTTCTAAATACTCTCTGTTGGATCCTCTTAATAACCCCAAGAACTTGGTCTTAGGATGCTCATTTCACAGATGGAAAAACTGAAGCTGTGGAGTTTGGCAAATGGCTCATCTGGTTCCACAGTCTGGTCTTGAAGCCCCTTTCACTGAGCCAGAATTGATGTGAGGAGATCCCTGCCCCCTGCATAGGAAGCTTTCAGATGCAAATCAAATAAGGAACCCTTGTGTGTCCCTTTCAGACTGGCAAAGTGAGAAGGTGGGGTAAACCTCCAGACCTGAGGTTGGTCAGAATGCAAGGGAAGGAGAGTGGGAAGCAGTTCTCCCAGGCCCTGGTGGGAAGTATAAATTCAACTTTTCAGAGGTACCAATGGCTTTCCCAGCATTTCTAATGTGATCTAGTGATTCCACTGTTAAAATTATTTTCAATGGCTGTATTTGGACACACACAGAGAGAGAGATCTACATCCATATACATATATATTAATAACCTTTTCCCCATAGCACTGTTACTAAGAGGAAAACCTACAATCAACCTAAGTGTATATTAATTAGATCACTTAAATACAGGATAGAATACCCAAACAATGGAAAATGACACGGCTGTTAGAAAAAGATTGGGGCAGGTTTATTCACAATGCCCTGAAAGAATGTCCAAAATATACTTACATGAATAAAAGAACCTCAGAAATAGTGTACGATCTCCTCCGTGCAATAAAAAAGTGAGATGTATTGAGACAATTGCCAAAAGGGAGTTTTAAGAACCGTGAATAGAGGTTACCTCTGGGGGAGGAAAATGGACAGTCCTCTATTATTTACATTTTTCCCAGAAGCAGGTACTATACCTTTCTATTTTAAAATATTTTAAATCATTTTATGTTTTCCTTTCATCTTTTATAGATTTTAAAAATATTCTTTATGGGGATGGTGGGGGACACTATGTATTACTGTGTGTTGGGGCAGGGGGTATATGGGAAATCTCCATGCCTTTCACCCAGTTTCGCTGTGAACCTAAAACTGCTCTCAAAAATAAAGCCTACTGAAAAATATAAAGAGCTATATATATTATTTGTACCCTTTCCTGCCCCCCAAAACTTCATAAAACCAACACAAATGGGAGCTGAGTATGCATTTGAAAAAAATCAAATGTGACCTTGGACTTGGGGTTTCTTTAGTAAGAAAACACCTTTGAAAGGAAGTGAAACAGGCCTTCAGGAAGGTGTAGGGGCACTTCCTGCTTAGCTGCACTTGAAGGAACTTGAGTTCTTAAAGGGGCAGGAGGACAGTCTTCTCCAAACCATGGCTCTTACAATCCAAAATCAAACTGGCTGTATACAGGTCCCCAGCGGACTTCCATTCTAGAAGGCAACTCAAGTACAGTTGAGTTATCCAGCCCTGCACAGGTGCAGTTCAGAGCCATCCTTCTGGAGAGTTCTGTATTGGAGGTTCCCTTGTAAGGTGTGAGCACCACATTTCAGTTCGGTGGACTGAACTATATTTTCAGGACATTCCGCCCCGGATTCATGTAATGGTGTATGTGCGTGTCTGTTATCCACGTGTTGGGTTTCTCTAAGTGGAGGCCCCAGGGGCCAGGCTGGCCCACGATAAAAGCTTATGCGGGTGCAGAGGCTTCGTGTTTAGCTGCTGCTATTATTTTTACATTTTCTCACTCATTCCTGCCCTCCTGACAGCCAAGCAAGTGTGTGACAGGGCAGCCAGCATCCCACTTAGAAGGGAAGGAACAGGACAGATGCCCAGCGACTTGCCCAAGGTCTCTGGGTGTGTAGCGAGCCCACAAGCAGATCCCAAGCCTAGCAAGCTGGCCTCCAGCCCAGTGCCCCCGCAGGGGAGGAGCCGTGGTTTCCTGGGGTTTCATCATTCGTCAGTCCGTTTATGTGCAAGTAACTTTCCACTGACTTCTCCTGTGCCTGCCCCGAGGGTTAAATGCCAATGAAGCGTGGCCGTGGGAGTTCTAACCAGGGCGGGGTCCACGTGGGTAGTGGATGAGGGGAGAGCCTGGGAAAACAGGTGAGGCTGGTGCAGGCAGCATCGAACCTTCCTTCTCTGCCTCTCATCCATGCCCACGATCCCCAGTGACTCCCACTTGGCGACCTTGTGGGCTTCAGGGCCTGGGAGACGAAAAAGGGTGGCACAGAGGAGGAGGTAGGGGGTGGGAGACAGAACGGAGCATCTTCACAGCTCGTTCCTTCTGACATCAGCCAACTGTGGTTTTCCCGGCAGTATGTTCACCTCCAGGGAAGCCCAGCAGAGAAGCTGCCCGCACCTGCCCTACAGTCGCCATGATCACTGCCGATACTGACAGGATTCTGACGCCCTGGTGAAGACCGTGTCCTGTGTAGCCTTAAAGGAAACCCATCTTCTCCTTTTCCCCACTGTTTCCCACCATACCCCAGCATGGATGCTCCATTTAGCGGGTTAAAAAAGCAGGGTGTTCCAAGACTAGACTTTCAGATAAATAACAGATAGCTTTTGGAGTCTGTTATCTCATGCAGTCTTCGAGACATTTAAATTTAAAGGTGATTCCTCGTGTATCTGAAAGTCCAGTTTAATGGGGCATCAGAGAGTTGATCTGGCAATCGTACCCTGAGAAGGGACACTTAGACCTGTCCACCAGACAACTGAAGAGCTGTCTGTCCACCCAGATCCACCCAAACACAGGCAGGCAGGCAGGCAGGCAGACACACACACACACACACACACACACACACAAAGAGCCCTTAGTCAGTCTCAGGCCTCTCAGTTCTCCCCCAGGGCCTCCTGCCAGCCCTGCCCCACCGGGTCCTCTGAAATAGGAGGGAGGGGGAGGGGAAGGAGAGGAGGGGGAAAGAGAACTCTGGCATCAGGGGCAGCAGCCCAGAGAAGGCTGCAGACAGCCCAGCAGATGGGAGCCACCAACAGCACAAACAGGCCTGCGAGGCTTGGAGCTGGTCCACCAATCACGCCCACGATCAGATCCACAGCTCCTGTGTGTCAAGACAAATGAGCCAAAAGACTTCCCTGCACTGCCTAAGGCCCTGTGGGATATGTGCATTGAGCCGAGGCTCCTCCTCCCGCAGAGGTTGGCCCCAGTCCTGGCTTCTGGTGGCCACACAAAGGCAGGATTGAGAACGGGCAGCCAGGGAGAGCCAGCTCCTGGGGACACAGAAAGTTTCTGTCCTCACCCCTCAGCGCCTTCCAGCTCTCGTGGGGCAGAGAACGGCTTGGAGAGGCCACCATGCGCCAGGCAGCGTGCTCACACGACCGCAGCGTGCCTGCCCTTGCAGACTTCTCTTCCTAATCAACTCGATGGACAGTGAATTTACATCAAATAAAGCACATTCATTTTAGGTTTCCATCCATGGATGTGGATGACCACGTGCGCCAGTGTCTCCATCATCCCAGGTGCTGGAGATACAAAATATTTCTGTGGCCCTAGAAAGTTCCTTGCCTCTCAGCCATTTGAGAGACTTGGCTTTAAATGGCGCCCTCCTGGGTGAAGCTTTGACTTCCTGAAGCAGAAGGCAGTTTCCCCACACCCCCTGCCTCGGGAAAATCTTCCATTGTTACGATTGCTCCCCTTGTTGCCATCTGTCTGCTTGCTCCCTGTCAGGCCTGTTTCCTTGGGGCGGGCCTAGGTTTTATTTCTGTTTGTATCTCTAGGACACAGACACCTATCAGCCCTGAGGGAATAAGGTTTGCTGAATGCTTCTGGGGCAGAGTTGAACCCTGAAAGTAGGAAGATGATGAATCCAGAGAGTTTCTCTTCCAAGGCAGGTAAAGATCGGGTCGTCTTCCCCTCTCCCCTGTGGCCTGGCTCAACACAGATTTCTGATCTTTTATCGGTCTCTGTTTATCAGGAGCCTGTATCAGTAAACAAAAGAAGTTTCGAGCATCAAGCCCTAAGCCCCTGCACCGGCCCCAAGCTGTGCAACTGAGGGAATTCAGGCTTGAGACAAGCAGGATACTGGCCCTGAGGTGCACATCAAAGGAATGATTTCAGTGAGCCCAGACTCTTATCTTCTCATACTTAGGAAAGCACCAAATTCATTAACTAGAGATGTCTGGTTTTCTTTATCAGTAATCTTTTGACGTGCTGACGACGGCATTTTTGCATAAACTCCTATATTTCCTGGCTCCTCCCTTACCTCTTGAGAGCACTTCTGCAGAGTGATGTGAGAGGCTGTGATCTGGGCCTAAGTCCTCAGTTTGCCCGCCGAATAAAACCTAATTCTCAACTTTTAGGTTGTGCTTTCCCTCTCTCTCTCTTTTTTTTTTTTTTCAGTCAACAACCCCATGTGGGAGGACCAGCCCATGAGTCCTTCTTTCCAGGACAAGCAAAAGGCTTAATCCACCCTTGTGACCATAGTGTCAGCTGATGGTACCTTCATTCCCAGTGACAACAGAGAAGTAATAATAAAGATGATATAACTTATATAGATGCTTCTGATCTTCAGTGTCATTCAGGATCATTGTAGAAAGTCTGAAGAATATGATAACTGACATATATGGGCTGCTTATCAAGCATGCCAGGGACCAATTCAAGCAATGCTCATTTCATCTTTAGAACAAGGTAATGTGGTAGGCATGAGGTAAGAACTAGCATTGTTAACCGCCGCCCCCCCCCCACCAACACACACACCCTTTATAGAAAGGAGCCACCTAACTTGTCCAAATCCCATGGCTAAAAAGTGGGAGCTGGGATCTCAATCCAGGCATTCAGGCTTGAGGTGGGCCACTACCCAGGCCCCTCCCAAGTGTAAGAGAAGACTCTGGGAGAGATTTGGAAGAACACTCCTTTTTTTTTTTTTTTTCCTTTTTCTGATTTTGTTTTAACTGCATAGTTTCTTTCCTCTGAAATTGACAATTATTGTCATATGATATAATTACATACAAGGAACACAATCAAAGAACTGATAATACCTCTGGAAACTGGAATATTCAGGGGGAAAAATCCAAATTGAGAAATAAGTGAATGTAGAGCCAGTGACAGCTGTTCTTTTCAGGAAGTGAAATCAATTTTTATCTCCTCAAAGAATTTCTTCTTCCTGAAGAAATGTATCCTGTTCACTGCGGGCTCAAAGGCTAAGTGTGTGTAGGTGATGATACCCCAAGACAGGCCTGAGGTCCCCAAAATGAAAGGCCAGGTCATCAGGCCTCAGCAGCTTTTCCTTCCCCCCCCCCCATATGCAGATGGTAACCCAAACTCATCATTTTGACTTGCCTGGGCTTGGGAAGATCCCCTGGAGGAGTGCATGGCAAACCATTCCAGTATTCTTCCTGGGAAATCCCATGGACAGAGGAGCCGGGCGGGCTACAACCTATAGGGTCACAAAGAATCGGACACAACTGAAACGACTTTGCACGTGCACACACACACACACGTTGTCCATTTCTCCCCATTTCCCTGCCTCTGCTCCCAGAGCCCCTCATCATTGTGCTCCTAGGGTGTCATCAGAACAGCTTCCTCCAGGTCGTGCTCGTGCCCAGGCCTGCCCTGTTCCACACAGCCCCTCAGGAGAGTTCTCTGACCTGTGTCTACATCACCTCCTGTGTCTAAACCTTCCAGTATGTTTCGAACGTATGCTATTTACCAGCATGCTTCTGCTTCCTGCAAGTCCCCAGACCGGCAGTCACAAGGGTACCTCATCCCTCATGCATATTCCTCTCCATTGCCTCCACTTCCAGACCACTGCATATACCATTCCTGCTGCTAAGAATGCACGAGTCTGGGGAGTGGGGTGGGTTGGGGGGGGGGGAGGAAGGCTCAAGAGGGAGGGGACATAGATAGGATTCTGATGGATTCCCCTTGATGTGCAGCAGAGAGCACCACAGCATTGGAAAGCAATTAGCCTGGAAAAAAAAAAAAAAGCATGCTTACTTCCAACCTGTAATTGTCCTGACTCTGACACTGACAAGCCATGTAACTATAAAATAAAAATAACTGTGAAGGGCATAGAACAGGGTGGGCAACACTGGGAGTGAGCAATAAATGAGACACATCTTTTCTCTCCGTCTCACACAGGAGGAAACACAGCCTCAGTGAGTTCATCAGTGGCCCATGGATGTCACGTGACAGAAAGTGACGCAATTCACTTTCACTTCTCTGTGAATGTGAACTTTCCTACGTAGCCCTGACTTTTCTCAGCACGTGATCACATCTGCTCTCAGTGCATTAACTGTGTGACAGTAGCTAAGACCTGTTCATACCTCTTTTACTCCTTTTTATAAAGCCTTGAAAGTAAGCCAAACACAGAGCTGGCATTTCTCACATTTGATAAATGAGGGCAGAGTAAATAAGTGACTAGCCTAAAGGCTCAAATCCAATTATCAGCTTTGCTGAGACAAAGATGGCGACATCAGAGTCTGGGGCTCCTATAACTCATTCATCACGATGTCTGGAACCAGAACCTTCCTTCCTCTCTGCAGATTGCCCAACAGGACACACACTGGTCTGGGGGACAGGCTACTTCTGGGGCCGATGGGTAGGTAGTCTTGATCTTTCCTGCAGCTCCCAGACTGCACTGAGGGAAGTGGGGGATGGGAGGAAGGCAGCTCCAGACACTACCAAGAGATGCTTTTAACTGTCATGAAGCTGTGAGAGCCCAGCCCTATGATTCTTGGTGATGATGAGGTGCAGTAATATTGCTAATATCAGAGTCTAGCATTCATTCACACATTAATTCATTCTGAATCGAGTTACTATGCTCTGGTCTTGGGGGAAAGTAGCACACTGGCAGAAAATGGTGCAAAAGTGAGGAGCAAACTATCTTGCTGTCAGGGATTAGGGAGAAGACGGACAGGGAGGCCAAGAATTATAACCATACAGTAAACCAGAGGGCCCCAAGCTCACGGACCAGTACCACCTGTCAGATGAGCTGCAGCATTGGATTAGAAGCAAAGCACGATAAACCTAATGCGCCTGAATCATCCGGAAACCATCCCGCCCCCTCTCCAGTCAGAAAACTGTCTTCCACGAAACCAGTCCCTGGTGCCAAAAAGGTTGCGGACCTACATAAACGCTAAAAGCCAGGTATTACGGGAAACTCAGGGGTAAAAGCAAAGGTATAGAAAGAGTGAGAGGGGAAAAAACAAAAGCCTCTCCCAGACTGTGGAAGCCAGTCCACTGTATTCCCTTCCGATGGCTGCTGTAACAAATGACATGACTTCGGTGGCTTAAACACCACAAATGTATTCTTACGGCTCTGGACATCAGAAGTGCCTCATAGGTCTCACGGGGCCACAGTCAAGGTGCTGGAGGGCTGTGTTTCTGTCTGAAGACGCTAGAGAAGAATCTGCTTTCTTACCTCTTGCAGCTTCTACAAGCCATCTGCACTCTTTGGCTTGCAGCTCCTTCCTCCATCTGCAAAAACAGGAAGGTAGGGACTTCCCTGGTGGCCCAGGGGTTGAGAATCCACTGGCCAATGCAGACGCCACCGGTTCCATCCCTGGTCTGGGAAGCTCCCACACACCGTGGGGGGCAACTAACCCGGAACTAAGTCCCGGCGCCCACGTGCCGCAACTCCTGAAGCCCGGGAGCCTAGAGCCAGTGCTCAGCAACAAGAGAAGCCAATGAAATTAGAAGCCTGTACACCTGTGACAAAGAACAGCGTTTCTGAGCCCCCTCCCCACGCCCCCCAATCGCTGCAACTAGAGAAAAGCCTGCGCAGCAACGAAGACCCAGCACAACCAAAAATAAATACAGTAATTAAAACGAAAAAAAAAGGCAAAAAACTCCAGCAACGCAGCCTCTCTTTGGCCCTTTTCCTTTAGCTACATTCCCTCTGCTTCTCCCTCCGTCTTCGACTTGTAAGGACGCTTGTGATTACATTGGCTTCATCTGGGTAATTCAGGAGTCCCTATTTTCAGGTCAGCTGACTAGCAACCTTCATTCCAGCTGCAACGTCAATTCCCTTCTGGCACATGACCTTCACAGTCACAGGCTCCAGGCAGTGGGCTGTGAACAGCTTTGCGGGCCATTATTCTGCCTGCTGCACCCATTTCATAGATTACAGTGTGGCCTTGAGCAGTTTGTTCTAGACTCTCCCAGACTATAAATAACATCTGTAAACAGTAGAAATCACACCCACCCTGCCCGTCTCACAATGTTGTCCTGAGAATTTAATGAGAGAGTGTATGTGAAAGTACCAGAAAAAATACTAAAGCCCTATGTTGCTATATGGGGTGGCTCAGTGGTAAAGAATTCACCTGTCAATGCAGGAGACACAGGAGACCTGGGTTTGATCCCTGGGTCGGGAAGATCCCCTGGAGGAGGACATGGGGACCCACTCCAGGACTCTTGCCTGGAGAATCCCTTGGCAGAGGATCCTGGCGGGCTGCAGTCCATGGGGTTGCACAGAGTGACTGAGAGCATGGCAGCATATGTGTTTGTATGGTCAGGGATGGGGTGGTGGGATGACAAGGACATACCCTCTTGTGAGTATCTGTGACATTCTAGGAAGGCACCACAAGATGGTTTCTCCTAGGTGGTACACATCTCTTCCCAATTCCACATTCAGTGACGTCCCACTGGTATCTGGAAATCAGCCATGGTGGGAGCATTTACATCATGGAAATAGGCAAACACTACCAATCAGGGTGCTTCCCATGCCCCTCCCGGCCCCCACTCGTGTTTAAATATTCCCAGCACATCACAGCTTTATCCCATTTCTTTAAGAGAAACCATCTAACATGATTATCATTACCTTGGAGGAGGGATCCCTTCTGGCCCCAGGGACCAGTTTCACGCAAGACAGTTTTTCCACAGACCGAGGTAGAAGGATGCTTTGGGGATGATTCAAGCGCATAACATTTATTATGCACTGTATTTCTATTATTATTACATCAGCTCCTCCTCAGATAATCAGGCATTATATCCCGGAAGTTGGGGGCCCCTGCTTTAGAAGACAGAAGAGCAAGGTGAAGCCTGAAGCCAGTGATAAACCTGCATAAGATCACACTCCTGGTGAGAGGGAGGTGAGGCCAGCTTGTCACATACTCCAAGGATCTAGCCCGTCCAGCACACCCCGTGACCATGTTACAGCCCCCCAGTTCTGCAGCTAGACTAGAGGGCAGTTAGTCTAACTATCCAAAAGAGTCATGGGACCTTACCGCATGCTTAAAAATGTAACCATCAACATAAGGTGCTAGACGACCGTTTTTTTTGGCTGTGAAAGTGATGTGTCCTGGGGCTCACCCAGATCACTGCCTCCAGTGGTGGCCCCATGTACTAATCTTTAAACAGACTTGACCTAAATTGTGCCTGGAGCCTTCAGCTCCAGAGTTTCGGCAACATATGGAAACGGTGACATCACTTGCCAACACAAAGGTTCAAAGAGATGTGGCACCAACAAGCTGCCAGGTCACTCAAAAGTCCAAGTGCCACATGGCTTCCTCTTAGACAACCTGGAAGTATTTGAAGGTCAGCCAATATGAATACAATCCCTTCATTCACAGATGGATAAAGTAAATAGCAGGCTGGTATTTGGGGGGAGCAGTTAATGGAGGCAATTGGAGAGAGAAAAAAACTGACTTTCCTTTATGTTCCATTTAAATCAGGTTCCCATGTCTCTGACCCTGCACTAAGTGTTCCTTCCTAAGCTTGGGCTTCTATTTCAAACGAGCTCAAGGCATGAGGAATCTGGTTAGTGGATTTCATTAACACAGGAGCAAAGGTTCACATCTAACAGTGGTTCTGTCTTGGCAGAATACCAGGATCACCTGGGGATCTTTGAAAGCTCCAGCTGCCCATATTACATCCAGAGCAGTTCATCAGAAGCTCTGGGCTGGGACCCTGGAGCCATACTTGCCCATGGAGACCCTCAGCTGAGAGGCTCCCTGGTGCTGAGTTTATTTTTCTCACTCCCACTTTCCATTCAATTTCTGGGGTTTCCTGTTGTTCATAAAGTGTCTGTTTGAGAAAAGCTTAGTATCCAGTTACAGCTGGAGGCCCTGGCTGGGCAGGAGGTGAAAGGCCTCAGCACTTTCTAGATGTTTCAGGGAAGAAAGCGGCCCCACACCTAGAAAACCAGTTCTCCCAGCCTCATCTGACATCACCAGGAGCCAATGAAAAACTTGCACTTGAGTTGACTGGTTCCTGTCTAAACTGATTAAACCGAGAACTGACTGGACAAACCATGTAGGGTTATGCCCCCCTGACGCCCCCAACTGCTCTTTTTAGGAGAGCCTATTCTCTGATGTGCACTGATCCAGCCGTCTATCAGCTTGCTTAGTCTCAACACATTTGTTCTGAGGCTGTGGGTGGAGGAGGATTTGTTTCCCAGGCAGGTGAGAAGCCAGGTCTGAGTAAACAATAATTCCACACCCCAAGATCCTTGTGAGAGAGAAGATTTTGGTAGATCGTGGCTGCCACCTGGTGGCAATAATTGGTAATTGACTCCCGTGGAAGCATCACACCCCTTGGTGGAGGTCAATCCTAGCTGCAGTCATCTCACCTCGTTGCTCCATATGTACCAGCAGTGCTGCAGGCAGAAAGAACTTTTCCTTAAACATATAAGATAGGGTAATGCAGATAGGGAGACACATGCATCAAAGCACATGAGCTTTGGATCATGTTCACTTGCAACTTAAATGAGCCTTCTTTTTGTAATTATTCATGTTCTATGATCAGAAAATCATGATTGTGTGTTCAGATTAGGGCCAAACATGATACTTCTGACCACTGGAAGCTGGGAAGGTGTGAAAAACCCATCCTGAGGAACTGGAGGAGCAGGGAGACCAGAAGAAGGCAAACTGTCACAGCTTGGGTGGTTCAGTCGGTAGGTGTTCGCTCAAACTATATCCTCTCAACATTGCTCAAACGAACATCATTAGGACACATTCATTTAAGATACTGCCAACAGGAAACAAACCATGGAAATCTCTGAAAAGGCTAATGTGTGCATTATTTATGTAATAAACATATTTATCAGATCACTTTCTAGAATTTCATTCTGCCTGTCTTAAACGACTGCTCTAAGATACCCCATGCTTAGCACTTGGGGGAATACAGGTGTGAGGCAGGGCTTCTCAACCTTGGCACTGCCAGTATTTTTCACAATTCTTTGTTGGGGGAGGGGTGTCCTCTGCATCGTAGGATGTTTAGCAGCAAGCCTGATCTCTACTTACTACATGCCACCGCACCCTCTCCCATAGTTTATATGCTATACCTATCAAGGAAAAAACATAATAATTCCTAGAGTCCAAGTCTCTATCCGTTGGCTATAGATTATAAAAAGTTGCCCACTTTTGTCCTTAAACTGGGGAGGGAAAAAAAAAAGAGGTTTGTTCCACGTTTATACCACAGCATACTCACACCTGTATCCTCCTGAGTGCCAAGCACAGAGAATCTTAGAGCAGTCATTTAATAAATGTAGAGTGGAATTCTGGAAAATTCTTGCAAGTGAACTGATAAATGTTCTCCCTTTGCCTTCTTCTTCGTCTGTGCTGCACTTGCTCTGAACCACAGCCCCGCCTTCAAAGAAGGCGGCAAGTGATTTCTGTCCAGGCGCGGAGCCTCATGGACTCAGCACCACAGCATCCAAGATGGCTGGTGCTATCTAGGACCCAAAGGACAACTGGCATGCTTGCTGCTGTGAGTGGGGAAGGGGGAAACAGAGGGTTAAGGAGCTCCCCCATAGGTGCTGCGGTGTGACATATGACAGTGGGCCCTCCTGCCCATATCTATCTGAACTTTCATTCATGCATCCATTCATTCACTCACTTGAGAAGTATTTCCTGAGAATCTCTGTGTGTCAGGCACGATAATAAATGTTGGGGACACAATGATGGACAGAAAGGAACCTTCTCTCATCTCTAGAGGCCACAGTCTAACAGAAGACCCATGTGTTAAAAGCACTCTATCCATTTCTCTGTTGTCTTCGCAATAAAACTTGTGATCAATGCTAAGATGATAGTCTAGGTGAGATTTGGAGGTTAGGGAACAGCCTCTCTAAGTGAACCTCTCCCTGTAGGATGAGCAGGAGTTAGGAAATTGAAGCCTGGAGGAGGAGGGACCTCAGGGCAGTAGCATGTGTGGAGGTACTGAGGCAAGAGGGTTTGGTGTGTTCTCAGCATGAACCAAAGGCTAGTTATGGGGATGCACAGAGAGGAGGCTGGAGGAGCAGGCCAATGGGAGATTACAGAGAGTCCTGTGTGCCTTGTTTAGGATTAAGATTTTAAATTTAATTCAGTAGTTGCACCTTTTACACAAATCACTGGCTGTTGGAACTGAACTGGAGGGATCAGAGTAGATACCAGCAAACCAATAAGAGATGCTCATAGCTTGGATAAGGCACGGTGATGATGGAGACAGAGACTGAGGATGGATCGGAGAGAAATTTAAGAGGTCAAGACTGCTAGATGGGGACTTCTCTGGTGGTCCAGTGGTTAAGACTCTGCTCCCAATGCAGGGGCCCTGGGTTCGATCCCTGCTCAGGGGACTAGATCCCACGTGCCATACCTAAGACCCGGCACAGCCAAGGGGAAAAAAAAAACCCTGCTAGACGAACGGTTGGGTATGGGAGTAAGATGGAGTAGTCGACAGTGAGCCTCAGGTGTCTGCCTTGGGGAACTGCCTCTGAGCTTCTCCTACAAGTCCAGACATCGATCACTCTTGATTAGCTCTGAGTTTCTGGCATCATCATTACTGAGATAGAGTTATACTTAAAATAGGCCAGGTATAATGTCAAAGGAGAGGAAGACTGGGAAAACAGAGGGGTCTTCTTTTCTCTCCTAGAAATGCAACTCACTAGAAATGAAAAGGCTCAAAAAAATAAAGAGCTTCCCCATGGCAATATTCTGCTATCATAAGTGGGGTTTTGGTTTTTCTCTCTGTACCTCTCATCTCTTCGCACACTGAAGGGACATTTATAAAGACCATTTTCTCTTTGGGGTCATTGGCAGACGATGTCCCGTGATGGCCCCTTCTGGTTCAAAATCCAGTTATCCCTCACCTTGTTCCTCCAAGACTACACCGTGATTGCTGAGTGAGACATGGATTGACCAATTCTCCCATTCAAGGGCAGAAAGAGAACATGACTGCATGACCTTCTTTTGTGCTCACGGGAAATAATGGATACCATTATGGCTTTAAGTTCAAGGATAATGAGGGTGGAAACCTGGCCGTATCACTATTATAGCTTTATTAATGGCTGAGAGGGGAATTGCCTTTATTCTTCCAATATTCATAAATGACTTTCCCTTTCACAAGGGCATTTTCAACTTTCACAGAGTTCTGAGTAATTTCTAAAGAAGCAAAGCCACAGTTGTTGTTATGAGTTGAACTGTGTCCTTCCCAAATTTTATGTTGAAGTCATAACTCCCAGTACCTCAGAGTATGACCTCATTTGGAGGGACTTCCCTGGTGGTCCAATGGTTAAGACCCCACGTTCCCAATGCAGGGGGCTGGCGTTTGATCCTTGGTCGGGGAACCAGATCCCACATGCCACAACTAAGAGCGCAGTCAAATAAAATAAATAAGAAAAGTAAATATTAAAAAAAAAATAAAACACTACTTCCTTCCAAAAAAGGAAGACTATGACCTCATTTGGAAACAGAGCTGCTGCAGATGTTATCGGTTAAAACACAGCCATGTTGGAGGAGGGGTGGACCCTGACTCCAGTAGGACTAATGTCCTTATAAGAGCAGAGAGACAGGGAGGGAAGGTGGCCATGCAACAATGGAGGCAGAGACCAGAGTGGTGCAGCAACGGGCCAAGGAACTCTGAGGACTGCCAGCAACATCAGGAGCTAGAAAAGGCAAAGAAGGACCCTCGGCTACAAGTTTCAGAGGAACCATGGCCCCGTAGACACCCAGATTTCAGACTTCTAGCCCTCAGAACTGTGAGACAATAAACTTTGATTGTTTTAAGCCACCCAGTTTGGGGTACTTTGTTTTGGTGATGCTAGGAAATGAATACAGTTGTAATATTGGAAAATCACATAGAGATCACGTAGTTCATTCTAGACATGAGGAATCATGCTCAGAAAGGTGGAGCGGGAACTTCCCTGGGGGTCCAGTGGTTAAGACTTGGTGCTCCCAAGGCAGGGGGCCCAGGTTTGACCGGGGGTCAGGGAACTAGATCCCACATGTCACAACTAAGACCAGTACAGCCAAATAAATTTTTTTAAAAAGGATAAAAAAAAGAAATGCAGAGTGATTTGCTATGATCAGACCTGGGTATTCTAATTCCTGTGGTTCAGGGTTCTTTACAGAGGCCAACCACCAGAGATCAGTGCCAAACAGGGATTTGGCAAATCTTGACCAGCTACCCCCCAAAAGAGGAAGACCAAACTAAGCTGATAGAGACGACTTCAGGAGTAGAACAGAAATGCCAGGAGCTTCAGACATGGTGAGGCCATGCTGGAAAAGCCACCGAAAAAAATGGCAAAGAAGAGAAATAAGGCTGTCAGGAGATTCACAGAGTTGTGCAGCCAACAAGACATCCTGTGACCACATGCAGTCACTTCCCAGCTTCTCTTGGCTCCCCCAGCCCTGGGGGAACCACTTACCCAATTTCTGTCCCTATGGATTTGCTTATTCTGGACATTTCCTATAAATGGCATCAGACAACATGTAGTTTCTTGTGACTGGCATCTTTCACTGAGCATCTGGTTTCTAAGGCACATCCATGTTGTCCTGTGTGTCAGTACTCCATTCCTTTCTAAGGCTGGATAATACTCCAGTGTATGGCGATAGCCCATTTTATTTATCCATTCAACAGCTGATAGATATTGGGCATTTCGGAACCTACCTTAGGACTCAGTACATATTGGTTGTTCAAAAAGCATCTGTCCATTAAGTAGAAATTGTGAATTGAAGAAGATAGATGACATAAAGGGATTTTATTTTCTTATGCTCTAATGATCTCCAGTTATTTTCAGGTCAATTTCATAAGGCACCTCTTCAAGATTCATACTGCAATGGACAGAAGATCCTATGGACAGATGCAGAGGAACAAAGGGCTAGCAGAGGTGGTAGGGAGGGACATCACTGTCTCACTTAGGAGAACTACATAAAGGGTACCAATACATACGCATCCTGATTTTACGTCTTCTGAATAGGAAGTAAGTGAAAGTGAAATTGCTGTCGTGTCTGACTCTTTGGGACTCCATGGACTGTGGCCTACCAGGTTCCTCTATCCATAGGATTTTCCAGGAAAGAGTACTGGAGTGGGTTTCCATTTCCTTCTCCAGGGGATCTTCCTGACCCAGGGATCGAACCAGGTCTCCTGCATTGCAGGCAGACGCTTTACCATCTGAGCTACCAGGGAAGTCCAATCCCCAGGGAATAGGAAGTAAAGATAGAATTAATTTCTATGTTAACAATTGTACACATTTCATGAAAACTTTTCCACCTTTGATATCTATTAAAGGTTTTCTTTTTCCCTAAGGATTCTCCAAAAACCCAGTGTTGGTGGTAATTTTATCTTTTAATCCCCTTAGGTTTTACTTTGGTGCCAGCAAATTTGGAAAACTCAGCAGTGGCCACAGGACTGGAAAAGGTCAGTTTGTCTAGTCAAGGCTATGGTTTTTCCAGTGGTCATATATGGATGTGAGAGTTGGACTGTGAAGAAAGCTGAGTGCTGAAGAATTGATGCTTTTGAACTGTGGTGTTGGAGAAGACTCTTGAGAGTCCCTTGGACTGCAAGGAGATCCAACCAGTCCATCCTAAGGGAGATCAGTCCTGGGTGTTCATTGGAAGGACTGATGCTAAAGCTGAAACTCCAATACTTTGGCCACCTCATGCGAAGAGTTGACTCATTGGAAAAGACCCTGATGCTGAGAGGGATTGGGGGCAGGAGGAGAAGGGGACGACAGAGGATGAGATGGCTGGATGGCATCACTGACTCGATGGACATGAGTTTGGGTAAACTCTGGGAGTTGGTGATGGACAGGGAGGCCTGGCATGCTGCGATTCATGGGGTCACAAAGAGTCAGACACAACTGAGTGACTGAACTGAACTGAGGTTTTACTTATTTTTAAAATTGAACTATAGTTGATTTACAATGTCATGTTAATTTCTGTATACAGCAAAGTGACAGTTATATACATATATACACTCTTCTTCATATTCTTTTCCATTATGGTTTATCCCAGGACACTGAATATAGTTCCCTGTGCCTTACAGTAGGACTTTGTTGTCCATCTATTCTAGATGTAATAGTTTGCATCTGCTAACCCGAAACTCCCAGTCCATCTCCTCCCACCCTCCTTGGCAAACACAAGTCTGTTCTCGATGTCAATGAGTCTGGTTCTGCTCCACAGATGGATCCCTTTGGGTCATATTTCAGATTCCACATATAAGTGATATCTCAGTACAATAATTTCTAGGTCCGTCCATGTTGCTGCAAGTGGCATTATTTCATTCTTTTTCTTATAGCTGAGTCCATTGTATATATGTACTGCCTCTTCTTTATCCATTCATCTGTCAATGGACATTCAGGTAATTTATTTTATTACAGATTTACTTCCCTGTGTATTTATTATATGCTCATGATGTGAAATGAAGCATTTTAATAATTAACTTCATGATTTACAGCAATGGTGATTGACAGATAACTCCAAATGCTTCTAATTTAGCTGCACACTTAAAAAATGGTTAAGAAGCAAACAAACAAAAAAACTTAACTACCATCCATCTTAGCCTTTAAATGGTATCTAAATCTTAGAAGTAAAATATTATAGCCAGTGTTTATAAAAAGTAATTATAAAAGGACTAATGCAACCATAACATAATATAACCAAATAGCCATGGATATATGATAAATCTAAACAGCAACTTAACATCAGAACTCTTACAGTCACAAAAGTCCTGAGATACTGAAAAGAAGGCAGAGCAGGCCAACTGTCAGGATGGCCATAGTGATCCCTGCTCCTGGTGTTCACCATTTACAACCGAGATGGCAGGCTGAGCGAGCTTACCATGACTGCCCGCCTTGGTCATAGACTACTTTCCCGGGACTGAGGTGATCACTCCCATGGAGCTGGCAGGGCCGCTGATTTACTTCTAACAATCAGAATATGGCCAGAGTGAGGGGTTATCACTTCCCTGATTGGATTACAAAGATGGCGACTTCCATTGTGTCAGCAACCTGTCTCTCTTGCTGGCTTTGCTGAAGCGAGCTGCCACGGGCAAGGGTCCGTCCATGTGGCCACGAACTGAGGGTAGCCTTGGGCCAGCAGCCCAGGGAGAACTCAGTCCTGAAAACCACCACACAAATGTAGGCTCTGAAGTGGATGCTAACCGTAGCAGATGCCTGTGGCCCTGGCTGACAGAGAGATTACCGCCTTTGAGGGGCCCTGAGCCAGAACTCAAGCCCGGACTCCTGGTCCACAGAGACGATGACACAACAAAGTGTATCATTTTAAGCCATTAAGTTTGGAGTACTCTGTTATACAGCAAGTGACAGCTAAGAACAAAAGGAGCATTGCTGTGCATTTTGACTATGCCTGTGACCCCTGGCTTAACATCAGTTAGTATTGCTTAATGGAATTGACATACAAGTTGTTATACCGTGAATCGTTGGCTGTTAGGACGACATTTTTCAGACTCTGCCAAAACAAGCCTTCCGCCTTGGGGTTATCAGGCCACTGGAGGATGGAACTCTTGCAGATCCTCTGCCGCAGTCTCAAATACTGCGAATGCTGCAACACTGGCTCCAGCAGAATAAAGACAATCACGTCCATATTCTCCTCCATTAGCCTCTGCAAGGCCAAGTAGAATGCCGTTTTAAAATTCCAGTTTTTGGCATATTTTTTGGTTAAAACAAATATTGTTTTCTTGCTTTGGTTGATGCTCTGCATGAGGTTGTCGATGATGGCTAGACCCGGGTCCCAATCCCTTTCCTCTAAACACAGGAGCACATTCTTGTCCTCACTCTCTTCCAGGTGGAAGCGCAATTCATTGATCACCCAGTCCGTGACAGAAGCGTCTTTGGTGTCATAAGAAATGTAAGCATCATAGAAAGTCTGGGATGTGGACAGAGACCTGTAGCCTTTGACCTTAGCTAAGCACACATGGTAGATAAACCAAGCATCCCAGTAAAACCAGTGGTGGGCCAGGGCAGCCAGCATCACTGAGATGGTGACAGAAAAGGTTAAGAAACAGAATATGGCTGCAATGGTATCTGAAACACAAGTGCTGAGGTCTAGACTCACAATGCTCTTGCCTTCTTGATCCCCAGGACTGGCACAAATGACATCGGTCAGTCTGGGAACCCTGACGTTCAGATTTCTGTCCATCCATTCTAGAAAATCTCCGAAGTCACAGGTACAGTCAAAAGGGTTACCCCCTAGTTCCAAAACAGTTAACTTGGTGGCGGTCTTCGTTTCAAATGTGGATCTGTTGAGCATCTTGAGCTGGTTGGAGTTCAAATCGAGGTGTATCAGGCTGCTGGCTCCAGAAAGAAAATCAGACGGCAGGTGGGAAATTCTGTTTCGACTCAGCAGTAGCGTCTCAAGAGAAGATGCAAATGTAGATAGGCTATTGGTTAAAAAGAACAGCTGGTTTCCACTTAAGTCAAGCAATCTGAGGTGAGGGAAGTATTCCAGTAATGACCAGTTAAAGAAATTTAACATGTTATCATTTATATATAGGTCAGTGAGAGTCCTGGGCAAGTTAAGGAAGGCCTGACTGGAGATATGCCGAAGGTTATTACGGGCTAAGTCAAGCCGGGTCAGATTGGTGAGATTTTGAAAAATTTGCCAGTACCTGACATCTTGAGCATTCCACAGAAGGTCAAGGCGGTTCCCACTGAAAACTAATTCTCCCAGGGACGCGCTTTTCAGTTGTGTTTCTGTTAAAGTAAAAATGTCATTGTTGCTCAAGTTTAAAACTCTCAGGTTAGTTAAATGTTCAATAAATCCTAGACGGTGCGTTACCCCTGCTATTCGGAAATAGTGCGCATTGTAGCTGAGATCGAGAACTTCTAACAATGGCAATTCACTGAAAGCAGCATCGTCATCAAAGTCTAGTCTATTGTTTGTCAAATCCAAATACTTGATACCAGACAAGCATGAAAATTCCGTTCCATTTAACACCTGGCCATTGCCATTTGAAGATAGATTTAAACAGGAAATGTTGCCAAAATCTTTAAACTGGTTTACCCCAATAAAGAAAATACTGTTCAAGCTTAAATCTAAGGCACTGCCAAGACGTGAACATTCTGTCTTTATTAAAGGACGGGTGTTATGATAAAAATTCGAATGTGGGTCAAATTGAATATCGGCTGAGCGTCGCTTCAGGATGTGACTTTGGAAAGAGGTCCCATTTGCATCATGTTGCTCGGTATCACTGACCAAGGGTGATATTCTGTTTTCTGACAAGTAAATGATTTTCAGGTTGGGGAACCAGTGGAAAATACTAAAATCAATCTGCTTAATAAAGTTAACGCCCAAGTTGATAGTCGTTAAATTTGAGAGGTTCCGCAGGGGCTCGAAATCTTCCTTTCTAAGTTCCTGGAACACATAACCTCTTAAATGCAACATCTGGAGAGATATAAGCTTCGAGAAATTTTTGGAAATGTTAATGTACTGAGGGTATTTTTTCAGTTCATAGTTGTAAGATAAATCAAGTATTTCTAAGGAGGGCAATTTTGTCAAAAATTCCCCCGAGGCTATTTCGTCCATTAAATAGTTGAATTCAAGATCCAATACCTTCAGATTGTGCATGTTGTCAAACCAGCTGGCAGGAACCTTCCTGAGCGAAGTGCTAGAGAGGTTTAGGTAGCGAAGTTGGGTCAGGGTTTGAAAAGCAAGAGGGTGTATCTGAATTGAAGCATCTCCTTGGCAAGGTACACAGGGAAATGGAGCGTTAAAACATCTCGGGCAGTTTCCACTTAAATCTAGTACTCTTAAATTGCTCAGTTCCTTGAAGTCTTCTTCACTGACGTTTCCAATATGGGTATTACTAAGGTAGAGTTCTGTTAGCGAGCTTGGCAGACTTGGTGGCACGCTGTGAAGGGGATTAAAAGATAATGACAGCACCTTCAACTTGGTAAGGTTTTGGAATGCTCCATTTTCTATGGTAAATTTTTTATCACAAGCAAAATAACAGTTCCAGCCCAAATAGAGACTTTCCAGGTTCCCAAGTCCAGAAGTGTTCTTTTTCGTTAACGTAATTATGTTGTTTTGAATTAGACTAAGTTTTTTTAAAGATTCTGGCAAACCAGCTGGTATTTGTTGTAACTGGTTGTCTTCCAGCAGCAACTCCCTTAGGTGTTTGAGGTTGAGAAATGCCCCGTCTGTAATAGTCATAGCTTTCTTTACAGCGGGATTTCCACTCTGGGACTTGGCATTATGGTTCAGGTTGATTTTAGTCAGATTTTGCAGCCCTTGAAAGGATTCATTCGTTACCCGTGTGATGAAATTATCAGACAGGTCTACTTCCGTCACATCTTTGTCCACTGTTTGGGGTACTTCCTGTAATCGACGACCATTACATTCTGCAATAAAAGAGCCATTTTCGTTTTTCACATCACAAGGATAGCTTCGGGGATAACTGGCTTCAGTGAAGAACTCACAGGAATCAGAGATGAGCAGGAAAAGGGATGTCAGAAGCAAAAAGTGAAGGGTCATGTTTTCCTAAGGAAAATCAAAGTAGAGTCACAATGTTAGACTGGCAGTATTTTCTAGGCATTTCAGGATGAAATTCGCAGTGCTTTGACCATACTTTGAATGAGTTCTGAAGTAGGAGTTCTCTGAACGGTTAAAGAAATTGCAGTAAGTTCAGAATGGTTTTAGTTTTTCACCCTGTTCAGTTTCTTGATGTTCAAAGAAGCCAAAGATGAAGTTATCTGAGATGTGATGACAAGAAAACATGGAAAGCTTTGGCAGAAGCACACAGCAAGATGCCCCACCATCACAGGGGGCCTGATGTTGGATCCTGGCTATGGTTCATGCCAGACCTATAGCAGAGCAAGGTATATGTCTGTTGCTTCAGTCTATTAGCATAACTCAAGGAAACGCTGGCCAGCCCCAAGGAGAGTCCAGATCCAGCTTCTACTAGGCCATCCTTCAAGATTTCCAAGCCAGAGTCTCTCTACCTTATCTACACAACCATATATTTTATTGATATTTCCCACAATCTGTCTATACCTCTATGATGGTATGTATCAAATTCTCTCATGTCCCAGCATGACAGGAAAGTGGACACTTTCGGTTTATAATAATAGCAAAGTGTCACGTGTTATGCTAAACATGAACATTTTCCCACCCATGTTTATGCTCCCTACAATGCAATAGGTTCCATTATTATCCATAGGTTGTAAGTGAGACTCCAACTCAGAGACTTAACTAATTTTCAGAAGGATAATACACTGCAGAGGTGAGACGAGTCCATCAGATTCCAACATGGTGCTTTTAACCACTAACCACTGAGAGAGCCATTTCCTAGGCAGGTTGATAGGGAGTCTAGGGGTCCCCAAAGAGAGAGGGGTCTGGAATTCTCAAGGAGGAAGAAAGGACAAATTTTTTTTTCTTTCTCCACATTCCTTAGGATTATATAACAATCATGTATCCTGCCTAAGGACAGTCTTTGGATTCAACCTTCTGTTATCTTAAAATGTTAATTATGGGAGTAGACCTGATCTTTACAAGGATGTATCTTGCCTGAGGACCATGTTATCTTAAAATGTAAATTATGGGAGTAGGTCTGATGAAGTCTTTACAACCTCCAGATATTCTTTGGATTATATAACTTCATTATTAACACTAGCAAGCGGGTACTCTTTCTGCCCCCTTCTTATGCCTATGTCAGAAGCTTTCTCTATCTCCTTTATACTTTAATAAAACTTTATTACACAAAAGCTCTGAGTGATCAAGCCTCGTCTCTGGCCCCGGATTGAATTCTTCTCCTCCGGGGGCCAAGAATCCCGGTGTATTCGCATGATTCAACAACCTTTCACCATCATGCTACACAATATCATTTTGAAATCTTTATGTTAGAATATATCTTCAAATGTAGACAACACTCAAAAAGTTTTTTGTAGGGAGGCTACCACTTATATATCTCTTATCATACAAACACTGGTATTAATAGCCATTCTTTTGCTTTTGTAAACTTTTGTGCGCATGACATTTAATGTTTTTGTACGTACTCTATAATGTTTAGTAGAGTGTCTCACTTTCTGTGATTCTTCCTTAACAGTGGGCTGAAAATATTATTTTCGTAATTATACAAAGCAATGAAAAGATTAATGTGATTGGTATGATCAAGGGTTATAGTTAAAAAAACAAAAACAAAAACAAAACTCTCAAAATCATATTTCACTGGGTGTGGAGACCAATCTTTACTAAACTGTATTTTTCACTAAAATCCAACTCATCTCCTTAGTGTGAGTTATACCAAGTACGTGCTCTCTTTTTAAATTCTCCTAAAATTTAGGGTTAGTGAACTAACAGTCACTGCTGCTGCTGCTGCTAAGTCGCCTCAGTCGTGTCCGACTCTATGTGACCCCATGGACTGCAGCCTACCAGGCTTTTCCATCCATGGGATTCTCCAGGCAAGAACACTGGAGTAGGTTGCCATTTCCTTCTCCAATGCATGAAAGTGGAAAGTGAAAGTGAAGTCGCTCAGTCGTGTCCGACTCTTTGAAACCACACGGACTGCAGGCTACCAGGCTCCTCCATCCATGGAATTTTCCGGGCGACAGTACTGGAGTGGGGTGCCATTGCCTTCTCCCAACAGTCACTACTGTACCCTTACTACAATATAAAAAACTTTCATATGGATGTTGAGAAATCTGAGGATCAATAATTATTGCCCATTCATAAGAGCCAAGGAAAAGCCAGCTCCTTACGAGACGGAAGTTAAAGTGGAACAGAACTTGCAGGCATTTTCAGTTACCTGTAGTTACTTCCAAATACAGCACCATCAAGGTACCACTGTTTAATGTTTAGCTTTTACTGAAAGAAAGCCTGGCTTTACATGGGGTAGGTAGAATTTTAAGGCGATCCCTATGACCTTTGCCCCCTGGCATTACTCCTGTAATTACATTATGTGGCAAAAAGATTATCTAGATGGGCCTAATCTAATCATATGTGCATGCCAAAGCCGCTTCAGTCATGTCCAGTTCTTTGTGACCCCATGGAGTGTAGCCTGTCAGGCTCCTCTGTCCAAGGGATTCTGCAGGCAAGAATACTGGAGTGGGTTGCCATTTCTTTCTCCAGGAGAAGAAATGGACACATCATTGCAGACTTGAAGCTGGAGGGGTGGGTCCCTGGCAAGGAATGTAGGCATCCTGTGAAAGCTGAGAGTGGCTCCCTGTTGACAGCAAGGAAATGGGGGCCCTGATTTGACAACCCAAAGAACTGAAATTGAGGGACAGCCCAAATGAACTTGGAAATGACTCCTAAGCCAGAACCTAGTGATAAGAGTCCAGCTGGCCAACACCTTGACTTGAGTCTCATGAGACCTAGAGCAGAGAATCCACTTAAGCCCACCCAATCTCTAATGCCCAGAAATGTAAGCTAATAAATGAGCATTGTTTGAAGGGTTTAAACATGGGGGTTATTTGTTATGCGGCAATGGAAAACTAATACATCTAGAAAACATCTGTGAAAAGATGCTTCATGGCTTCAAAATATGCAGCTTTTGCGGACTCCACCCCAGGTCTCCAAGTTCAACGTCTCTGTTGGGAGAGACCATGTGCCAGGAGGGTAATGAACCTTGGAGAAGCAAGGAGCTTGGGTAGGTGACCCAGGCAATACTGTGTTTGCTTGCCACCTAAGCAGATCTCAGCCTATGTGACTTTCAAGTGTGAACATCGCTAGATTTGGAAGTCACTTCCTGACTCTTCCTTGTCCTTTCCTAGCTAGTAGGTGCCTTGGGGTGGGGGAAGTGCTAATGTTAAAGAACCCACCTCCCAATGCAGGAGACATAAGAGATGCGGGTTTGATCCCTGGGTCGGAAAGATCTCCTGGAGCAAGGAATGGCAACCCACTCCAGTATTCTTGCCTGCAGAATCCCATGGACAGAGGAGCCTGACAGGCTGCATGGGGTTGCACAGAGTTGGACACGACTGAAACAATTTAGAAGGCACGCACGCACAGATTATTAGTTAACTCACAGACATAGATGAAACACAACCACATTACAAGAACTCAGTTATGACACAAACAAGTGAGACTAGAAGAGCCTTAAAACAGGAGGATTTCACCTCTTCATGGAGGCTGGGAAAGGTTTCCCTGAGGAAGTGAAACTCGAGCTGGGATTTTCAGGTTGCTTTGGCATGAAGAAGACAGAAAGATGTCAAAAGAATGTCTCAGCATATGAAAAGGCCCTGTGAGCATTCCTTTGAGTTTCCCACATGGTGCCACCACAGGAGCCCTGGACAGCAAACAAGAGGGGTAATGGTGTGGGCCAGAGACAAAGCACAGCAGGTTTCAAATCCTCAAAGCCCACTGAAACCTGTGGGGAACTGCTTGCAACAGCAGGACTCAGAATAAGAAGTAGGGCCAAGAGGACTGGAAGGCCATGTGAGAGACAATGTGGACAGAGATCCTCAGCACCTCCATGTCACTACCATCAGCAGACATTTCTCAAATCTCATCTGAATGAGCATGTGACTGTAAGGGACTGAAAGAAAGTCACGGATGTAAGAATCCACGAGTGTGGATTTTGATCTTGATCTGAGGAGCAATGCAAGCAGGGTGGTGCCATGCTCATTATTCTACAGTAGTCTCTGGAAAGAGGGCACAGACCTTCAGGAGAGGTATTTTTCACTGATTCTACTGTGTAGGTGAGGCTGTGGGGAATCAAGTATTCCTATATTTTACTTAAGTGAAAGTGAAAGTGAAGTCACTCAGTCGTGTCCAACTCTTTGCGACCCTGTGGACTGTAGCCCACCAGGCTCCTCCATTCATGGGATTCTCCAGGCAAGAATACTGGAGTGGGTTGCCATTTCCTACTTGGAGGGGTCTAAATTAGGGCCACCTTTAAGGTGGAGAGAAATTTGTAATATCTATCAAAATTAGAGAGACATACTTAGAACTTAACAATTTCAATTCTAGAAGTAGACCACAAGAGAGACCTTCACATACACAAATGCCTATCTACAAGGATATGCCATGCTGGGCCGTCAGCAATAGCAAAAGATTTGAAATAATCTAGATGCCTATGAGTCGTGTTCTGGTTAAATAAAGCAGGATGCTATAGTCATAAATGGAATACTATACAGCCATTAAAAAGGAAAAGGTAACTCTACATTCATTTATTCATTCAAAAATATTTACTAAGCATATACTTTATTGGGGGAAATATAGCAATGAACAAAACAGATGAAAATATCTGTCCATTTGGAGCAGTATGTTAGATGGTGGAAAGTACTAGGGAGAAAATGATGGGAAAGGGGATGGTCATGTAGACTGTCCCTCAGTTGGGATGTGTCTAATGTCTTTGTCAGGATTAGACTGGGGTAATGGGTTTGGGGGAGGGCAATCACAAAGGTCAAAGGCCACTTAAGTCACAGCTGAGCAATGGCACATACATGACTTCCACTGTTGGTGCAGAGCTTGATCACCTGGCTGAGGTAGTGCCTATCAGCTTCCTGTTAATAGATTAATAAATAATTTAAAAATATATTTTTAAAAAGTCTCTTGGGGAACAGGTGGCAAGGCAAGCTGGTTGCAGACTCTTCCCTGCATGCAGTACACAGAGTACTGTTAGTAGGTGAGACATTTCTATGTGGGTGCTTGGGTGGGGTGGGGTGGGGGTGTCCCCAGGACAGGATGGTGCTGTGCAGCCTCCCTGCTGCTGCTGCTGCTGCTAAGTCGCTTCAGTAGTGTCTGACTCTGTGTGACCCCATAGATGGCAGGCCACCAAGCTCCCCCGTCCCTGGGATTCTCCAGGCAAGAACACTGGAGTGGGTTGCCATTTTCTTCTCAAATGCGTGAAAGTGAAAAGTGAAAGTGAAGTCGCTCAGTCATGTCCGACTCTTCACGACCCCATGGACTGCAGCCTACCAGGCTCCTCCATCCATGGGATTTTCCAGGCATGAGTACCGGAGTGGGGTGCCATTGCCTTCTCCAGTGCAGCCTCCCTAGCCTCAAGTTAATTCCTCAACATCTGATTCCAAACTCAATTATCACACAACACTGAGCAATTGAGGAGAAAAGCCTCTAGGTGGCGCTGGAGACCACAAGAAGAGCCCTTTGACACTTGCCTGAATATTGAAGCTTCACTATTTTGGCCACCTGATGCAAAGAGCCCACTTGTTGGAAAAGACCCTGATGCTGGGAAAGACTGAGGGCAAGAGAAGAAGGGCACGACAGAGCAAGAGATGTTTCAATGGTGTCACAGACTCAATGGACATAAGTTTGAGCAAACTCCGAGAGATGGTGATGGACAGGGAAGCCTGGGGTGCTGGAGTCCACGGGGTCACAAAGACTCGGACACAAATGAGCGACTGAACACCACCACCATGGCCTCCCAGAGAATCTGAGGCAACTTAGGGGCTAGGCCATGGAAATAAGCAGAATATTGCAGAGAGGATTTCTAAGTGAAGAGCTTGAGGTTCCTAACTCCTGCCTCCCAAAAGAGTGTCCTGAGGTAAAAACAGGATTTGACAAATTCCAAATAACTTCAATTTAAAGAGAAGTACATGGATGGAAAGAGTGGGAGGTGTGAAGTAGGCATCTAACAAAGATCTTAAAGAGAAAGCCCGATAGTTCAAGCCTCTCCACCTACCTCAGGGCCTCAGAGAGGCAAAACGGACTGCAAATGCTCATCATCCATAGCGCAAACCCTAACTCACAACATCCACTGGCCTCTGAGGTGAGATGGCAGAGCCCAAAGCCCTGGGCAGCAAAAGCCCCACCTCGGTAGCCAAGTTCTTCCTCTTAGTCACACTCATGCCTCTGGCTTCCAAAAGTCTTGGCTCCAAAAGGACCTCAAAGGGAAACAGAACCCAGAGAACTAAGAAGGGTACTTGAGAGAATTTACTCCCTTAGTGAATAAATGAATAATAAATAATGAAAAAAAAAAAACATTCAGCCTGGCAGAATAAAAATGGCAACTCTGCAAATAAAATAGAGAAATGGCAACTATGTGGAAGAAGGAAAAAAAAAAAAGAGAAATAGCAACTCTGAAAATAGAAGGGAAAGGGTCAATTATGCAAATAGGATAGAAAGCCAAACTATGCAAATAAAGCTGAGAGAGAGAGGGAGAGACAGAGAGAGACACTTCTGTTGTTTGAGGCTAATAGCTGAAGGTACCCATTAAAGTGAGAGCAAAGAGTTAGGATTCTACAAGGTGAGAAAGGACATTAAGAGGAAAGCACAGCAGACACGGACTGTGTATGAACTTGAGGAAGACCGAAAGCAGATGGATGAGTGGTAGGTGGTACAGCAGAGTGGAGAAGGGCTAAAGCTGACGAGAGCGAGGTCAATTCATAGCAGACAAGCCCACAAAAGACTCGGGAGCTGCAGACAGCAGTCACAGGGGAGTCACCAGTGGAGTGCCAGGTGGGGCTGCACGAAGGATGGCCTGGAAGTCTGCATGAGAAGTTAGACCCCGCCTGAGTCCCTCCCTGAGACGTACTACCTTGAAAGGTTGAATCCAGAGCCTTGGTTCAGGAATTCAGGCACCAAGTGAAGGCAGGGGTGAACTGTCACAAAGCAAACAGGAGGGTTAAAGCCCTGTGTGTCTCTGGAGCGCAGATCCCCATTCTCTTCCCTCCTCTGGCCCTGGGGCCCCTAACATCCACCTGGTTCATAAATGCTCCACTCCACCCCCCAAGCAGAAGACTGGAGCACCTCATTGGGAAAATGGAAAGGCACAGTAGCAGGGCCACAGTGGCAAAAATTAAGAGGTTGCCCCAAAAGGTAGTCATCAAGATGAAAATAGTTTACAAAAAAATGAAAGTTCCTGATGGACCATATATCACTATGAAATAATGACAGAATCGGACCCTGCATGTGCCATGCAGTAAGTCCCCTGCCTTCCTCCATCCCAGCTCTGGTTCCAAGAAAACTTACTTTACCAAAATAGGCCCCCAGCCTGTGGGCCAGAGTTCCTCACTATGACTTTTAAAAATAGAACACTAAAATATTATGTGTCCTGACTGCCAAGCTGTTGGGGACCTTACCTGCCTGCAATTCTGCACCCAAAGCTAGGACCTCACTCCCCTCACCCTAGCCCTGACCCTGCACCACAAAAGAGACCTGTGATCACAGTGGTGCACCCAGCCCAGAGGTTTGCTCCCATCCTAGGCTGGGACCCATCATTTGGAAGGCCTGTCCTTGCAACTGAAACTTCTCATCAGCTGTTTGGGGTTCCACGCTTGAGTACGAAGTAACAGTCAGTACCAGTCACCTGGCATTTACCCAGCATCAAAGAGAGATGCACATAGGCAAAAAAAAAAAAAAAAAGGAAAATCACAGACAAAGGAATTAGTAGAATCAGGTCTTCTGGTCACCAGGACAGTGGCTGATGGTTTATATTCTGAATGCAGGTCCTGTCTTGTACCGGTGCTCAATAATCTCTCTGCAGTTCTGAAATTCTTAAAAATCTGAGCACCAGAAGATTTGGGGTTTTTTTCCTAACTTATTTGACAGAAAAAGCTGATCTGAACTGAGCTAAGGCTACTAAAATTTTTATTTATCCACTTATGGGAGCTCTGTGGTTTCAGAGTGGAAATTACCACATGTGTTATCGTCAGGGCTGCTGTGGACCCATCCAAAGTGTTTTATAATAAATCCTCTATGTACTATGATGGCATCACCAACTCAATGGACATGAGTTTGAGCAAGCTCTGGGAGATGGTGAAGGACAGGGAAGTTTGGAGTGCTGCAGTCCATGGGGTTGCAAAGAGTCAGACATGACTTAGCAACTGAACAACAAAACTATCTTCTCTCGCTACAGTGCAAATTCTGAACTTTGACACAATTCTAGCCTACAGGTTGCAGGCAATGGATTGTGATTCAATAATTAAATCTCCTTCACTGGAAACCTATTAGCAATTCCTGAACTGTGCTTGGCATATGTCAGATCAGAAAAGAGAACGTGGTTGTCAACAACACTGAGTTTTGACTTCGTGGGCCTGAGATGCTTTGGCCTTTACCAGCCTCTTCCTCCATTAAAAAAAAAAAAATTAGTAAAAAATTATATGTTATGACCACGTTGGCATAAAGACAAATATAACCCAGACTGGAATATATTCACTCTTCTGCAGATTTTAAAAACAACTAAAGTCTTTGCTTAAAGTGTCACAGGCCTTGTGTCTTTTCTGACCAAAGAGAAACTGGCGCTGGTTGTCAATGATGGTATCCTGGGGCTCAGACCAGGTCCTGGGAAAGTAGTCAAGATAAATAGGAGATACTTGCTTAAAAGTAAGGTAAGTATTAGGTTGGGAGAGGCTGAAGGGGAGGCCTAGGGTTGAGTGGAAGTGGCAGAATAGAGGACCAGAAAAGGACAGTGTTGCAGGTTGAATCGTGTCACCCTAAAATGATATGCTGACATTTTAGCTTCTCCATGTGAATGTGACTATGTTTGGAAATAGGGTCTCTGAAGTTGGAATCAAGCTAAGGTGAGGTCATACTTAGACTTGTTCAGTTGCTAAGCTGTATCCAACTCTTTTGCGATCTTATAAACTGTAGCCTGCCAGGCTCCTCTGCCCATGGGATTTCCCAGGCAAGGATACTGGACTGGGTTACCATTTCCTTCTCCAGGGGATCTTCCCCACCCAGGGATCGAAATCATGTATCCTGCACTGGCAGGCAGACTCTACCACCAAGCCACCAGGGAAGCCCCATACTAGACTCAAATGGGCCCTCACCCAGTGACTGCTATTCTGATAAGAAGAGAGAAATTTGGACACAGACAAGGGAAGAGAGCCATGTGGAGATGGAGACAGAGACCGGAGTGATATGTCTACAGGCCAAGGAACATCAAGGACTGCCAGGCACCACCAGACACTGGGGGAAAAGGCACAGCCCAGACTGTCCCTCACAGCCTCCAATTGGTAGAGGACACATTTCTGTTGTTTTGAGTCACCCAGTTGGTGGCAGCCCCAGGAAACAGAGAGGAAGAGCAGAGAGCAGGGGAAAAAGTGCTGACCAGTGGACCCCATGGCTGAGCCAAGTTCGATCTGCTAGATACAGCTCTTTGGCCGTGGCAGTGAGCTCTCTGCATAGCACACCCTGCCAACGATGGTCCAGTCTACACGGTCTCCCTGTGTGTTGCTTTGGAATATCCAATGGGAAAAAAAAATCGAGAACCCATTTCTTTAAAGAAGCATATGAATCAGATCAGATCAGTTGCTCAGTCGCGTCCAAGTCTTTGCGACCCCATGAATCGCAGCACGCCAGGCCTCCCTGTCCATCACCAACTCCTGGAGTTCACTCAGACTCACGTCCATCGAGTCAGTGATGACATCCAGCCATCTCATCCTCTGTCATCCCCTTCTCCTCCTGCCCCCAATCCCTCCCAGCATCAGAGTCTTTTCCAATGAGTCAACTCTTCGCATGAGGTGGCCAAAGTACTGGAGTTTCAGCTTTAGTATCATTCCTTCCAAAGAAATCCCAGGGCTGATCTCCTTCAGAATGGACTGGTTGGATCTCCTTGCTGTCCAAGGGAGTCTCAGGAGTCTTCTCCAACACCACAGTTCAAAAGCATCAATTCTTCAGCGCTCAGCCTTCTTCACAGTCCAACTCTCACATTCATACCTGACCACAGGAAAAACCATAGCCTTGACTAGATGAACCTTTGTTGGCAAAGTAATGTCTCTGCTTTTCAATATGCTATCTAGGTTGGTCATAAGTTTCCTTCCAAGGAGTAAGCGTCTTTTAATTTCATGGCTGCAGTCATGATCTGTAATGATTTTACAACAAAAGAAATTTGCCTCACATCCTGCTCCATGCTGAATAAATTTCAAAAAATTGCTCACTATTGAGGCAGTCATTTCATAACTGTTTTCCTGATTTCCACAGCAAATCAGTTCTCTGGCTGGGTCCATGGTGTATGATAATCCAGTCCTCTTTTTCCCTCATAGCTCAGTCGGTAAGGAATCTGCCTGCAGTTCAGGAGACCTGGGTTCAATTTCTGGGTTGGGAAGATCCCCTGGAGAAGGAAATGGCAAGCCACTCCAGTGTTCTTGCCTGGAGAATCCCATGGATAGAGGAGCCTGGCAGGCTACAGTCCATGAAGTCACAAAGAGTAGGACTACTTCACCTCTCTCTCTGAAAGCCTCCTTTGCTAAGATGTGATCTGCCTCATGCCATCTCCTGAGCTGCACTACTTTCTCAGAATGGATCCTGCTGATGCCCCCGACACAAAAGTGTCAAAGGAACCTATGGATTGTTAAAGATGATGAATCCGCCCAACTGAATCACTGAGCTGATGGCCATGATGCATGATTCCACTGGAACTAAATGGAACTAAATGCTTGCCAAACGAAACGTTTTCTAATTTTGCATGGGTTCTGATGTCTTCATAGTTGACTATGTTGAGCACTGATACATTATGAAAGTAAATTGATAAAGAAGTGGCAGAGAGAATTTGTCACCTGAGATGAAATTTACAGTAAATACTAGCTACTTGACTTGATCCATTCCACATTTGATGGATTCACTAACACCTTTGGAAGACCAAAGAAACCACTACCACATTAAATGCACGTATCAACGAAGAGGTGGAGCCTGATTTCATACACATAAAAATATGAAAAATTATGCTATTTGAAATTTAGCAAATATGGTAGCACACGTTTGTTGAGTGCTTTATCATGAGGCAAACACTGGGAGCACAAATCATGTATTTTCTTGTCTGATCTTCATAAAAATCAGTGAGGTGGGTGCTGTCATAAGCCCTCATTTTACAGACATGGAGCCTGAGACTCAGAGGCTCATTTACCCAAGGTCAATCAGATGGTAGGTGGCAGAACGGAAACTGAGTCTAAAGGTACCCACATAGGTAACAAGGTGGTACCAAGCGATGATCTGGTTTCAGTTATCAGCAGAAACACCACAGCCATACATGGAACCTTCTGGACTTAAATGGCTGGGAGTATTACCCACCTTGCCTTTCCACTGATGCCACAGAGCACTTACAGGTGCTCTGTAATTCCATAGAACAACTGGAAATCCATTGATTCTAGACATATTAGCCAATGAGTGGCTATTAACAATCAGCTGAAAACTCAACCCAGTCTGTGCTAGGTAACGTTGACCCAGAACCATGGGTTATGCATTTACATGTACTGTCTCTATAGCCCTGAAGAGTTATAAATTGGGAGTAACAATTTAAAAAACAACAAATCCCTCAGCACTGTTCAATAGGTCAGCTGAACTCAAAGGATATTTCCCTGGAATGACATCCCCCTCAATAGACCCCAGAGGTGACGCTGAGACGCACTTACAAATAATATCCAACTGAGTTTCCAAGGCTGACCCTGGGTCGTGACACCCTCCCATGTCAGACATACCCTGATACTCTGTCAGTCTGGGTTTCCACAGGACTGACTTCTCTCTCATCAATTCCTGTGCACTTTTTATGATTATTACATGAAAGAATGAGAAGCAGAAAGAAGAGTGGACAATATCAAGTGTCCCTGCCCTGATCCACAGCCTCAGCTTTTTGGATAAGGTATACGTGGAACTTTTATTTTGCTTTCTGGAATCAAGCTGAGAGGCTAATGAATAAGCTTCAGGTCTTTCTGGAGGCTTTGTCAGTCCCACTCCCAAAAGTCTGTGCTCCTTGTGGAAAAGACCAAATGGGATGTTCAGATGCTTCTCTAAGGCGGTGGTCCTTGACTCTAGCTGCTCGCAGAGATACTTGGGAAGTTGAAAAGCTACCAATGCCCAGGCCCACTCCAGAGATGCTGATTCTATTAGTCTGTGGTTCAGTCTGGACAGGGGGATTTTTTAAAGTTCACTCTGTGGTTCTGACACATAGTCAAGCCTAAGAACCTGTACTCTTGAGACCAGGAGTCAGCAAGCCTTCTACCCACCACCAATGACAGGGAGGCAGGGCATTTTTCCAAGTTGAGTTTGATTTTGTTCTAGTATCATTTTCTTTTAATGCAATTATATTGGCTATCAGAACAGTTTGCAAATATCAAGTAGAAATGGGATAAGATTAAATGCAATTCCCTATATATCATTGGCCCTGCTGGCCTAATTCCTTCTGAGCCTTTGCAGTCATTCTGCAAAGCATCAGAGAATTTCAGAGCAGACTTAATTTACTTTCAAGATCTATAATGGGCAGTCACTGGATATAAAAAAATGAACTTCAAGAACTTACATATGTTAAATAGTGGTAAAAAAAAAAATAACTCCAAGAACTTTAATAGGCACTAAATGATCATGGAAAAAATATACTAAAGTAAACATTGGATGAGATTCTCTGGAAATCAGTCTTTGCAATGGTGCTTAAATTGCATTCAATTATCGAGAAAATACATGATTTTTAAAAAATCGTTAAGTTTTTCAACCTGACAGTTCTTGACAGTAACAAAAACTTACCACCTTCTATGTCTAAACACTACAGAAGATAATTATAGCAACAGTAACATCTTCACTTGAACACTCTGAACAAGAAAGCCTGGAAATACTGAATGCACCTGAAGCTCCTGGTAGGAGATGAAGTCCAGGTTCTGCCCAGGCACTAGCAAGCAGCCTGAGTGAGCAAAGACAGCTTGTCCTTTTCTGTAGAAATAGCAAAGAACAAACACCTCCCCTCCAGCCTCTTGGCTCTAGATGAGAATACTATTTCTGGCAGGACCGGATCAATTCCTAACTTGGAATTCACTTCTTTTCCTCTTGAAAATGCTAAGACCACGGCATTGGATTTCTGACACTTCCTGCACGCCAGACCACTCCACCTACATTTAGAGCTGCTCCAAGACTTCGCCTTTTCATGCTCATCTGCCCGTTCACCACTTCTTTGGTCACAGTTATTTGCCACCAAACCCTGTTTCATGGCCAGAAATCCTCTATTTTGCTGGAAAGCTTTGTTAAAAGAATAGAAGGGGCTTACCGCGCCTCTGGTGGTGTCCTAACTGCTCATTCTAGAACCTGCGGTGCTGCCGAGTGGCAACCTCTGTGCTGTTGGGTGTATGCGCACAAAGAAACTAACCAACTTCCTAAAACTGGCCGCTTTACCAGCAGCAGAGCCTCGCCTACGGTTTGCAGAAGCTTATATGGGAAGAAGGGAACTCGTGATTTCTTAACTGTTGCCAAATCATTTATTGACTAGGCTGTACAATTTCAAAACTGAAGTGGAGGGGGTGGGAAAAAGGCATTTATAAAATGATCTAAATATAACCCAAGCCAGATCGACCTGGCGCATCTTTGTGAGTTTGGGTTCGTTTGTCCAGGTGGGTTGGTGGGCAGTTGCTGCAAGGATCCCCAGCGAAATGTTAAGAGCAGTGAGCTCTGGGGAGCAGGATGAGGGGGAAAGGAGGGAGAAATGGGGAAATTTTTCCTTAAAAAAATTTAGGGTGTTTTTTTCCCAACTTTACCACAAATGTATACTTGATTTATGGTTGCACAAACTCATTTTACTCATGGAATTCATGGATGCAGTTAAATAACATTTGAATGGCTTCATCTTTGTTCTGCCCATCTCTGGGACAGCCCTTGGTGTGGTGGGCACGGGTCCCCCCACCATCTTCCTCCTGGGTGTCCTTGAACCCCAGACAGTCCCTAGCATGTAGCATAACTCAATACACCTTTGGTGAATGACTGAAGGGATGAGCAGGAGCATGAGGCAGGAAAATTTTACTTCCTGATCTGCTGATAAGTGGATTGCTTCTTAAGGTCTCAGAGAGAAGGCTGTAGAAGGTTTACCAAGAGCAGGAGTCAGCAAACTCCAGCATGTGGGCCAAACCTGGGCAGGGAGTAGAGAACGATTTTCACAGATGAACCTTTGCCATTGATTGGTTGAGAAAGAACACTATCTATAAACTCCCATGAGGCAAAAGAATTCCAGAGAGTTCCATTCTTATTAATAGACTTATAAAAAAAACCCTGCATTTGATTAATATTTATAAAATTCCTCTTTTCTTAAAGAACCTACATGCTGCTGCTGCTGCTGCTAAGTTGCTTTAGTCGTGTCCGACCCTGTGCGACCCCATAGACAGCAGCCCACCAGGCTCCCCTCCAGGCTTCCCTCTCCAGGCAAGAACACTGGAGTGGGTTGCCATTTCCTTCTCCAATGCATGAAAGTGAAAAGTGAAAGTGAAAAGTGAAAGTGAAGTCGCTCAGCTGTGTCCAACTCTTAGCGACCTCATGGACTGTAGCCTACCAGGCTCCTCCATCCATGGGATTTTCCAGGCAAGAGTACTGGAGTGGGTTGCCATTGCCTTCTCTGAAGAACCTACATAATGCCCTCAATTGGCCTATTGTCCTGCAAAGCCTAAAATATTTACTTTACAGAAAATATCTGCTGACCCGTGGCCAAAAGAATAGTCTCAAAAGGGATATAATGTGGTTCATTTCCCTGACTCTCCTTGAATTGGAGGGAGCCACTTGGGGGGCAGAGTGGGTAGGGGGTTACATTTTCTCACACACACACACACTTCACCATTATTATTTTCCCTCAGGCCCATGGTCTGCCTCTTGTGCATGACTTCCAGATGACAACCTCATTACAAAGGCATGCCTTTCAGAACACGCAGGCTTGGCAGCAACTCTTGAACTGCCCTCCACTGGTCTCTCAGGTGATTCATGGCCTGACACATGGCGTGAGAAAGATATCATAGATATTCCTATGATATCAGAGAACACGACCCGTGGCTTCATGGAATCACCAAAACTCTGGGTTATAATCAACATGAAGGCCTCATCTGGCCACCACCCAGTCCTCTTGCGTGTATGTGTGAGTGTGTGTGCACTCAGTCGTGTCCGGCTCTTTGCAATCCCGTGGACTGTACGCCCACCAAGTTCCTCTGTCCATGGGGTTTCCCATGCAAGAATACTGAAGTGGGTTGCCATTTCCTCCTCCAGGGGATCTTCCTGACTCAGGGATCGAACCCGTGTCTCCTGCTTTGCAGGTGGGTTCTTTACCACTGAGCTACCAGGGAAGCCCCACCCAGTCTCTTGGTTTCCCTTAAAACATTTGCTTAGAAATAAAGTTTAAGAAAGTCAGTCAGTGTGACTGCCAGTAGTAGAGCAGTGGAGCATGCTCAGCCTTTTGAGAAAAAGCCAGACACATGTGGCCTGGCCCCAGGCTACAGAAATCACCCACCAGGCAGCTGGGATCACACAAAGCATGGCACACACTTGCGTTATACTTGCCAACAGTCCAGTGCCCACGCCAGGCAGATCAGAAAAATGAGCTACTTATTCAAATCAAATGAGCCATCACAGGTTTTTCCACACAGCCAGTAACCAAAAAAGATGAGCATGCAAATGGAATCAACATCAGGTCAAAACAGTCACCATGAGCCAGAAGTTGATCCCACGTGGAAAGTGGCCTTAAGGACCCAGCCCTCTGCCCAAGCCCAGAAACCAGCTTTCAGGGCCCAGGTCCGCTCTCCCCACTCTGGGAGAGCCCAGAGCTTCAGGCAGCTCTTCCCTTGCTCTTCCCCTCGCCATGCATGCAGACTCGGATCTTTATTTGGCAATGGAGGCGATCAAGTGCTCCCACCAGGAAAACCCACCAGGCAGCATGCATATTCCAGATGCACAAACCCCCATCCAGGGCACATGAGCCTCTCTGAGCCTCAGTGTTCTCATCTGTCAAATGGGGAGAAGAATAACAGTATCCTTGAACAGGGGCTGTGAGGATTAAATCATGCTTACAGAACCCTCAGTACAGTCCCTAGCACAGAGTAAGCACTCCAGAAGCGGAGCAGATTATTACTTCTCTCACTGTCATGGACTTCACTCGCCTCTGACTGCTGCCTGAAGTAGGCCTGGAGGACCACTCCAGGTCTGGCCACGAAAGCTTAAAACTAGTCTAGATAACTCCTCAGTGCCAATTAGAAAATGACAGCACAAGAAGCCATCTGCCAATGTAGTGGTTATGGGTTCAATCCCTGGTCCAGGAAGATTCTACGTGTCGTGGAGCAGCTGAGCCTGTGTGCCACAGTTACCAAAGTTTGCTGAGAGCATGCTTCCTATGGGCTGATGTACTCGACATCAGGGCGCAGAGCTGAATAAGAGGAGGGAGGGCTGGATTCCAGGCTTGCTTGGCCATATGAGCAGTGGACAACCTATGCAAGTTTACATGGCTGCCCAGCTAAATGCAACTCATTGCATCATACTGAATGGGACCATCTCCCCTCAACAGCACACCTGACTTACCAAGAATGGGGACAAGGGAAGGTCTCTGTTGTTCTTGGCAAATTCCCTTCTTGAGTCAGGCACAGGTTGCATGCAGCCCAATTACCTGACAATCTCAGTCTTTCCATCAATTGAAACCTCTTCCTGTCTTTCCTAAAGTCAGTGTCCCCCATATAATTGGCCAAGACATCAGAAAAACCCATAGCACCCTACAGCTGGAAGGGCCCCTTATTTCATGGATGAGGAAACAAGCCAAAGGTCAAGAGTGCAACAGTGCTGGAGAGAACTCTTGCGGCTCCACTTCTGCTCCTGTGTTCTTTCAACTTCTCCCTTTGTTAACCTGCTAAGAAAGGATGTGCTTCATAGCCACAGCTGACTTAGGCAGGGCTTACTATGGGCCTGGAATTTTTCCTTGATTAATTTCTTTACCTTGCCCAGAAACCCCATGATGGAGGGACTGTGACAATTTCCAATTTTCCTATGAAGAAACTGAAGCACAAAGAGGTTAAGAAAAGTGTCGTATTCTGGACTTCCCTGGTGGTCCAGTGCATAAGAATCCACCTGCCAATGTATAGGGTTACGGGTTTGATCCCTGCTCCAGGAAGATTCCACATGTCACAGAGTGACTAAGCCTGTGTGCCACAGTTATTAAAGCTGGTGTTCTAGAGCCCATACTCTCCACCAAGAGAAGCCACTGCAACATAAGCCCCTGCTCATCACAACTCGGGAAAGCCCACACAAAGCGATGAAGACCCAGCACAGTGAGGAAACAAAGTCATGTTCCTCTGGCTCCAGAACTGTGCTCTTACCCACTATCCAATATCCTAACCACGCACAGGATCCCAGAGACTCATAAAAGCCATCTACTTTGGCAAAGAGAAGATTGTAGGTGACACTCAACAAAGTAGCTTCCAATGTGGTAGAATCAAACGCTGGGTTCTAAAGGGCTAAACAAGTAGTGAGGGATGACAACAAACATGGTCACTTTCCAGCTCCAACCCCAGCACGCCAGAGGAACTTTCCAGAAGGAGCACACCGATGATCCCCATCATGGTGGAGGTGGAACCCCTCAGCTGAGAAGCAAATTTCTCTGCAATCTTGATCCAGTCTTTCCCAATGTTCCCTCTCCGTAGCCTTGGACCCCAGTCCTCCTCAGGTTGACATGACTGCCCCTCACTGCTTGAGAAGGCCCCACACCCTGCTCGCCTCTGCAGCCTTCTTCCTGCTTCATGGTGAGCTCTGCGCTGGCCCCCACCTCCTGGGATGGGTGCCTCCTAGCTAGAGGCGTTTGGGGCACAGCTGTCAGCAGCCTGCTCATCTCAGCCAGCACCCACGTGGCCAGGCCCACCCAGCAGACGTGTGCCCTGTGTTCAGTTCCCAGGCCCCTCCCTACTTCTGGTGGCATTTAATCTCCTCCGTCCCAGGCACCCACCTGTGGCTCTGCTGCTGCTGCTAAGTCGCTTCAGTCGTGTCTGACTCTGTGTGACCCCAGAGACGGCAGCCCACCAGGCTCCCCCATCCCTGGGATTCTCCAGGCAAGAACACTGGAGTGGGTTGCCATTTCCTTCTCCAATGCAGAAAAGTGAAAAATGAAAGGGAATCAGTCGTTTCTGACTCCCAGCGACCCCATCTGGGGTCCCTCCTCCATCCATGGGATTTTCCAGGCAAGAGTACTGAGGCTCTAGCCATGTACATTTCACACTGTGCTTTGGTGGTTGGTAAAATCTCCACTTTTAGAGATAGAAGCATGCTTGCGAAGCTCCAGTAATTCGCCCCAATGAACCAAAAGCTCTGTAGAACTTGTCACGTTCTGTCTTGCATTGTATTTTGGTAGGTCCATTTTACCTCCTCTATCAGACAGTAAACCTTCTGAACCCAAGGGCTGGGTTTTGGGGTTTTTGTTTTTCGGCTGTGCTGTGTGGTTTGTGGGATCTTAGTTCCCCAACCAGTGAGTGAACCCACGCCCTTGGCAGTGAAAGCATGGAGTCCTAACCACTGGACTACCAGGGAAGTTCCAGGTTTTGTTTCTTAATGGCTATGCTGTATACACTGTATGGACATAACATGTTATTTAATGAATCTCCTATTGATTGACTCTTGGGTGTCCTAATCATTTTTTTTTCCCTGAGCTGTAAGTATTGATGACTTATAATACTACGTTAGCTTCAGGTGGTTTATTTAAAATAGCCAAGACAAGAAGGTAACCCAAGCACCCATCAACAGATGACTGGCTTAAGAAGATGTGGTGTGTATACACACACACACACGTTCCGTTGTATGCATATGCGTATGTGTATATATACACAATGGAATATTACTGTGCCATAAAAAAGAATGAAGTATTGTCCTGATTTTTTAACATTACAAACAATGCCACAATAAACACCTTTGGAGGGAAGGTCATTTTAGAAGAACTATGTTCAAGTGAGGGGAAGTGCCAGCAGGATGGACAAGAGGGATGATGAAGCATATCTGATACAGCAAGTAGGCCAAAGGGAGTGAACCAGAAGCAGAGGTGGGTGGAGCTGTAACTTAGGAAGGGCCACCTAAGGGGGGGCCACCTAAAGAGGGGCCACCACTCCTTGCAAACATGACGGGCTCTTTGGGGAAAGGATCTCATTTTTGTGAGCTGGTGTGGAAGACAGTCACGTAAAACATATTTTGATGTTGAGGGGAGGAGATTTGAAGAAGTGCATGTTGGGGGCCTCCAATTTCTCTGTGATGGATATAGGAGGTGAGGTTGGTTACCAGGAGAGAGCGCAGCTGGTAGAAGGGCACGTGTCAGTACTAGAGGCTGAGAACATGTGAGAAGACTCGGAGGACAGCCACGTAATTCACGCAGATGAGGGCACACTGAACACATAACATGCTCTTAGGTTTGAGGCCCCGGGCTGGGTGCAGAGAGGAAGACTCCAGGTCATCAATGGATTTCCCACAATCCTCAGAACTCTTTCTTCTCTCTCTTCACCCCAACTTGTCTTCTTTCCTCTTGCCTTCTAATTCTCTTTTCCCAATCTTCACTTCTCTCAACATGGTGCTTCTAGTGTTGTATAAAACCATTTTGGTTTCTTCTTTTCTGGGTCTGCACTCCACACTCCCCTCCCAGCCCCTCAAAGGACTTCAGTACCCCTCCAGGGTCAGAAATTACTTCTGGAAGATCCAGCCCATGGCAAAGGAGCTAATAACCATCCTGCCACCAGGTGGCGCTCCCCACCCAGTATTTTGGACTTGTGACTATAGGCAGAGGGGTTCTTCTTGTGTGATGCTGCTACTGCTACTGCTGCTGCTAAGTCGCTTCAGTCGTGTCCGACTCTGTGTGACCCCAGAGACGGCAGCCCACCAGGCTCCCCTGTCCCTGGGATTCTCCAGGCAAGAACACTGGAGTGGGTTGCCATTTCCTTCTCCAATGCATGAAAGTGAAAAGTGAAAGTGAAGTCGCTCAGTTGTGCCCGACTCTTAGCAACCCCATGGACTGCAGCCTACCAGGCTCCTCCATCCATGGGATTTGCCAGGCAAGAGTACTGGAGTGGGGTGCCATTGCCTTCTCCTTTGTGTGATGTGTATGGGATAAAATGAGTATAAAATTTTACTGCAAAGGTTACTACAATCTACACATGTATACAAGGCTTATTCCTCATGTGGGGGCCATTTCAGTTAAGGCAACTCGAGTTTCCAAATAAAAACAATGTTTATGCACAATTTGCCCTATGGGTCTCAAAGGTTTAAGATTCAAGGAAAACAAACACCATGAAGCAATAAGCTTTTGCCCCTCCATCTGGGAACAGATAGAGACTTTTAACTAAACAATGATCTAGAGAAGGGTCAATTTCATAAATGAAGAAAGTGTATGTGGATTTCCCTGCTGGTCCACTGGCTTAAGACTCTGCACTCCCAATGCAGGGGCCTGGGTTCGATCCCCAGTCAAAGGAACTAGATTCCACGTGCCACAGCCAAGAGTTCAGAAGCTGCAGCTAAAAGATCCTGCATGCTACAATGAAGAACTAAGACCCAGTACAGCCAAATGACTACACTTAAAAAAAAAAGAAACTGAATGAAATAGAGCTCGGACACTCCAGGAGATAGTGAAGGACGGGGAAGCCCATGGGATCGTAAAAAATCGGACACAACTGAGCAACTAAACAACAACAATACTCAATCCACTTACTGAGTTAGATTTTGAGAAAACAAAACAAAACCAGATTACAAAAGAAAGCCAGCCAGGTAGAAAACGTTCCAGGAGTATAGTGGAGAGCTAATGCACCCGGTGTGGGTGTCAGTCTACCAACTGGGATGCACAGCAAGACAGCTTCATTTCCTATGATTTGATTTTGTTTCTGTCCCTGAGCTTTCATTCTACCTGAGGTCTCCCGAAGGTCAACTCAGACCTTCAGGGGACCGGAGGAGCCTTGCCTTCCAGGACTTGTATGCAGCTTCTGAGTCTAATATAGTAACACCTGGGGGTGGGGGATGCATGTGAGAGAATGCACAATCTATTTCTTAAGCATTTTCCACAGAAAGTTGGCAGGTCCTCTCTTTTCTCGGAATCAACCGGACTTCTCAGCCCTCCAATTCCCTTCCCTCTTGGCTTCTCTCTCCCCCCCCCCCCAAAAAAAAAAACGGTTGAGGGACTTCCCTTGTAGTCCAGGTTTAAGATTCCAGGCTCCCAAGGCAGGCGGCATGGGCTCGAACTCGATCCCACCAGCTGAGACTAAAGGTCCCAAACACCACAACTAAGACCCGGTGCTGCCCAATAAATAAATAACAAAATCCAAATAACGTACTCACCCCACCCAAGACTCCCAAGGCAGTGGGCACAGAGCTTAAGGCCAACTTGAATCAGAATGATGAAAATGGAAGAAGACAGATGTCATTCTTAAAGATGACTCTGCCTCCCAGTGCCATCTTAGCATCCAGGGCAGGGTTTTGCAAAGGTTTCTCTCTACAGCACGTGCATAGAATCAGCTGTTTTTTAATTTAAAATGCAAATGTCAGGACTCAAAAAACTCAGGAGCTCTGGGGCCAACGAAGTTTGAGCACTACTCAATAGAGCAGGAGTTCTCCAAGTGTGATTCTTAGCCGAGCAGCTTTGGAGCCCCCAGCCCAGCTTGTTAGAAGATGCAAGTTTGCAGGCTCCAACTCGAGACCTACTGAATCAGAAACTGAAGTGGGACCCAGCCATCTGAAGTTTAACAAGCCTCCTCAGCTGACTCTGCGCATGCTCAGGTCTCAGACCTAACTGCAATACAGCAAAGATTCTAAAGCAATGGTTCATACTGTTGCCTGCAAATTGGAATCACCTGCAAGCTTTTAAATCCAAACGCTCTATCCCAGACCAATTAAATCAGCATATTCATGGATGGAGATTTTTAAAGAACCTCATGTAATTTTGGGGCTTCCCTTGTGACTCAGCTGGTAAGGAATCTGCCTGCAATGTGGGAGACCTGGGTTCGATCCCCGGGTTGGGAAGATCCCCTGGAAAACTCCATGAACTGCTACCCACTCCAGTATTCTGGCCTGGAGAACTCCATGAACTGTATAGTCCATGGGGTCGCAAAGAGTCGGACACAACTGAGCGACTTTCACATAATTTCAAGGGCAGCCAAGGTTAAGAACCACTTTTAGGAAGTGGGGAAACTGAGGCCTCACCAGGACTGTCTTAGAATAAATGAACCCTCCCTGCTGGGATAGCCTGGTATTGTCCCCAGCCTGAGACTCTCTGTAGTCCTTATTATGGATGGAATAGGGTCACCTTACACCTGTGTGTTTGCATGGATTAAAGACTTAAATGCAGGACCTAACACCATAAAACTCCTCGAGGAAAACAGGAAACACCTCCTTAACACTGATCTTGGCAATGTCTTTTTAGATATGACACCAGAAGCACAAACCACAGAAGCAAGAATCAGCAAGTAGGACTACATCAAACTGAAAAGCTTCTGCACAGCAAAGAAACACATCAACAAAATGAAAAGGCCATCTATAAAGTAGGAGAGAGTGTTTGCAAACCATATATCCAATTAGGGGTTACTATTCAAAATACATAACGAACCTATATTACTCAATGGCAAAAAGCGAGCAATCAATTTTAAAATGGACAGAGGATCTGAACAGGCATCTTCCCAAAGAAAACATACTAATTGCCAACAGGTACATGAAAAGGGAAATACAAACCAAAACCACAATGAGATATCCCCTCACACCAGTTAGAATGACTATCATCAAAAAAAAAAAAAAAAAGAAAAGAAATAACAAATGCTGGCAAGGATGTAGACAACAAGGAACACTTGTGCACTGTTAATGGGGATGTAAATTGGGGCGACCACTATAGAAAACAGTATGGAGGTACCTCAAAAAATTATACCATATGATCCAGTAATTCCAGTTTTGGGTAAAATTTATCTGAATAAAATGAAAACACTAATTTGGAAAGGTGTCTGCCCCCCCATCGCCCCGTGTTCACTGCAGCCTTATTTACTTTAGCCAAGATACAGAAACAGGCTATCCCAGCAGGGAGGGTAAGTGTCCACTGATGTATGGATGGAGAAAGAAATGTGAGATATATATATATATATATATATATATATATAATATATATATATCAGCCATAAAAATAAAGGAAATTCTACCATTTGGAACAACATGGATGAATGTGAAGGACATTATGCTAAGTGAAATAAGTCAAAGAGAGTAAAACAAATACTGTCCGATGTCTTTATAAGTAGAATCTAAAATAGTCACGGAGAAGGCAATGGCAAGCCACTCCAGTACTCTTGCCTAGAAAACCCCAGGGATGGAGGAGCTTGGTGGGCTGCAGTCCATGGGGTCTCAAAGAGTCGGACACGACTGAGCGACTTCACTTTCACTTTTCACTTTCACACAGTGGAGAAGGCAATGGCAACCCACTCCAGTGTTCTTGCCTGGAGAATCCCAGGGACGGCAGAGCCTGGTGGGCTGCCGTCTATGGGGTCGCACAGAGTCGGACACGACTGAAGGGACTTAGCAGCAGCAAAATAGTCAAACTCGGGACTTCTCTGGTGGTCCAGTGATTAAGACTCGGTCAGTTATCTATTTTATATATAGCAGTGCTGTACACCTGAAACTAGCACAACATTATAAATCAACTATTTTCAGTGAAAAAAATGTTTTAAGTGTAAGCAGAAGAGGAGACTCCCTCCAGAGTATCATTCTGAATCAATAAGAATCGGTCTGTTCCTTTTCAACAGAGAAATTAAATAGTTCACTTCTGGGGGGAAGGTCTTTTTAAAATTTATTTATTTTTTAATTGAAGGATAATTGCTTTACAGAATTTTGTTGTTTTCTGTCAAACACCAACAAGAATAAGCCACTTTTTCACCATGAAAATCAGCAAATACCCATTGGCTCTTCAGCTTTTAGAGCTGCAATGTCCAACAAAAATGAGTCACATATGTAATTTAAATTTCCTAGCAGTCACAATTAAAATGTAAAAAGAAACAGGTACAATTCATTAAAATAGCATATATAACCCAATATGGGCTTCCCTGGTAGCACAGCAATAAAGAATTCACCTGTAACGCAAGAGATGTGGGTTTTATCCCCAGACTGGGAAGATCCCCTAGAGAAGGAAATGGCAACCCACTCCTGTATTCTTGCCTGGGAAATCCCATGGACAGAGGAGCCTAGTGGGCTACAGTCCACCAGGTCACAAAGAGTTGGACACAACTTAGTGACTAACATAACCACAGGCTAACCCAGTATCTCAAAAATACTATGTAAAAATGTATGACAGTATAAAATTATTAGAGACATTTTATATTTTAAAAAAAGGGAGAAAGAGAGAGAGTCTGCCTACCAATGCAGGGGACGTGGATTTGATCCCCGGCCTAGGAACCAAGATCCCACATTCTGCAGGGCAACTAAACCCATGTGCCATAACTACTGAAGCCCACATGCCTAGAACCTGTGCTCCATAACAAGAGAAGCCAGTGTGAAGAGAAGCTCGCAGCACGACTAGAGAAAGCCTGCGTACAGCAACAAAGAGTCAGCACAGCCACAAAATACATAAATAAGTTATAAAAAGAAAATAGTCAATTAATTTTTGACTATTAAAAATTTTGACTAATTAAAAATAATTTTAAAAATTTTATTTTTAATATAAAAATTAAATAGTCAAACTCATAGACTCAGGGAGTAGAATGGTGCTTACTAGGGGCTAGAATAAGGTGGCTGGGGCAGATGGGAGACGTTGGTCAAAGGGTACAAACTTCCAGTTATAAGATGAATAAGCTGAGGATCAAATGCAAGGCACGATTATTACATTACTAATACTGTATTTTACACTGGAAATTTGCTGAGAGTAGATGTTAAATGTTCTCACCACACCCGCCCCAACAAAATGGTAGCTATGTCAGGTGGTGGATATGTGGTAATCATTTCACTAGATATGCATATATTAAACCACCACATTGCAGACCTTCAATATATACAATTTTTATTTGCCAATTCTGTCTCAATAAAATCAGGGAGAAAAAGAAAAAGGAAGGAAAAAAACCCACCAGTCTAGAGTAATAGACGTCAACTGCACATCCACTGATACAAATGCAATTAGTAAAAACATTAAGATTCTGTTTACACCAAACTATACTAAATAGTCTTTGTTTAAGAAAGTCAATTAGGTGCAAAACACATGTTCATTTTTTATTGGGCACTAATTGCCTGCATAAAGTAACAACTGTACTTGAGACTTAAAATCATGAAATTTTGAAGCCACCATCTATCTTGAAAATAGGAGTACAACCAGAGCTCTGATTTATGAGTTTGGAAATTGCATATGTTCCTGTTTAAACATGTGCCATGTTCAACCATATGTGGTTCCTTTAAATCTATTTATAGACAGTAAGTATATTTAAGGCAGTCATGTGTAGCACACCGGTTGTAGATAAAATTACACAATGTCTTTTTCTTCTCTTTGACTATCAGACTGAAGACTTGCCTGTTAGTCAACTTTAATGTGCAGGAATCACCCGGGGACCTGATTCAAGAGGTCTGGGTTGGGACCTGAGACTCTGTATTTCTAACAAATCCCAGAGGGTCACTTCCATCTCTCTCTCTCTCTCTCTCTCTCTCTCTCTCTCTCTCTCAATTAAATGGGCACTCAGCAGTCCTCATCTTCCACTTCATTTCAGCATCATGTGACATTGTCCTTATCACCCTCGCTTCCTTGATTTCTTGGATACTGCTCTCCTGATTTTTCTTCTCTGTCTACTCCTTTTCACTGTCCTTTCCAGGCTCATCTTCTGCCAGCTGTGAACAATTAGAATTCTTCAAAGCTCAATTCCCATCATCTTTGCATCTACTCCAAACATTGCCCTTAGGTCAGTGGTTCTCCATTGAGGTGTATTTTGTCCCCCAAAGGACATTTGAGGGATGGATGGTTTTCACAGCTTGAGGGGAGGAGAGGTGCTCATGGTATCTAGTGGGTAGAGGCTGGGGATGCTGCTAAACACCCTACAATGCACAGGACAGCTCTCCCTTCAAAAGCATACCCCCCACACACTTCATCCCAACAAAGGCCTTTTTGTCGGTAATGCTGAGGTTAATAAGCTCTACACTAGGGCAGTTCTTCTCACACTGTAGCATGCCTGGCAACCGCCTGGGTCTGTTGTTGAATTCAGATTCTGATTTAGCAGGTACAAAGCGGGCTTTTCTAAGGAGCTTCCAGGAGGTGCCAATGTGGCTGGTCCGGGGACCACAGTTTGGATAGAAAGGCCCTAAATTATATCATTGCTATGCAAGGCGTCCGTCACTGTCATCACCACAGGAGACCTGAACTACGTGTCTCTAGTTCACAGCTCTCTTTCTTGAGCTCCATAGATGATGGTCAACTACTGACTCAGCATCTCCAATGTGGGTACTGGAAACCTCCCCAGATCAATATTACTAAGCCACACTTGTGATCTCCTACCTCCAAATGCTGTCCTCTTTCAATGCTGTCTCGTTCAGCATTTTCACATCTCAGCTCTGGTGGTCTTCCTTAGGCTGCCTGCTCCTCCAGTTCCCCAATCTGACTCATTACTCTGACCTGTAATGTGAGAATTATATAACCTTCTGGAACATTCTTCCTTTCCTTCAAAGTACTTAAATCTCCCCCAATATGATTATCTGAGTAATGAGTTTCTGAATAAGCTCTGAAGAAATGAAATATTTCTATTTTTGCTGATCAGCGTCTCCTTGGGCCCTAGAATGATGCCTGGTCCATAATAATATTTATTGACTACCTGAATAAAATGAATAAATGAATGAGTGAGTGAGTGAATATAATTGACAGCTTCTAAATACATCAATATAATGCAGAATACAAATTCTAAATAACTTATTCGGCACTATTTCATAAATGCTTAAAAGGAAATTATGGCACCCAGTCAATAATACACGACTGAGTGACTGAACTGAATTGAATCAATAATAAGGAATCTTAGAAATGATATCTTTAGTGCCCTTGAAGGTAACAACTCTGTCTGTCTCCAGAAAGGATGAGAAATCTTTAAGTTTTGGTCTTAGACTCTAAAAAGAAGAGTCTTCTTCATTTCATGCGTCCAAGCATGGCCTGATGTTGTAGAAGCTAATTTATTAATATAGTACATTTAATTGAGATTTTATTCACGTCTTATTGATTCAGAATGATACTCTGGAGGGAGTTTCCTCTTCTACTTACACTAAAAAAATTTCTTTAATTGAATATAGTTGATTTACAACGTTGTGCTAGTTTCAGGTGTTCAGTTCACTTCAGTCGCTCAGTCATGTCTGACTCTTTGGGACCCCATGGGCTGCAGCACGCCAGGCCTCCCTGTCAATTACCAACTCCCAGAGCTTGCTCAAACTCATGTCCATCGAGTTGGTGATGCCATCCAACCATCTCATCCTCTGTCATCCCCTTCTCCTCCCGCCCTCAATCCTTCCCAGCATCAGGGTCTTTATCAATGATTTAGTTCTTTGCATCAGGTGGCCAAAGTATTGGAGTTTCAGCTTCAGCATCAGTCCTTCCAATGAACATTCAGGATTGATTTCCTTTAGGATTGACTGGTTGGATCTCCTTGCAGTCCAAGGGACTCTCAAGAGTCTTCTCCAACACCGCAGTTCAAAAGCATCAATTCTTTGGCACTCAGCTTTCTTTATAGTCCAACTCTCACATCCATACATGACCACTGGAAAAACCATAGCTTTGACTAGACAGAACTTTGTTGACAGAGTAATGTCTCTGCTTTTTAATATGCTGTCTAGGTTGGTCATAGCTTTTCTTCCAAGAAGCAAGTACCTTTTAATTTCATGGCTGCAATCACCATCTGCAGTGATTTTGGAGCCCAAGAAAATAAAGTCTGTCACTGTTTCCATTGTTTCCCCATCTGTTTGCCATGAAGCAATGGGACCGGATGCCATGATCTTTGTTTTTTGAATGCTGAGTTTTAAGCCAGCTTTTTCACTTTCCTCTTTCACTTTCATCAAGAGGCTTTTTAGTTCCTCTTCACTTTCTGCCATAAGGGTGGTGTCATCTGCGTATCTGAGGTTATTGATATTTCTCTTGGCAATCTTGATTCCAGCTTGTGCTTCATCCAGCCCGGCATTTTGCATGATGTACTCTGCATATAAGCTAAATAAGCAGGGTGACAATATACAGCCTTGACGTACTCCTTTCCCGATTTGGAACCAGTCGGTTGTTCCATGTCTGGTTCTAACTGTTGCTTCTTGACCTGCATACAGATTTCTCAGGAGGCAGGTAAGGTGGTCTTGTATTCCCATCTCTTTCAGAATTTTCCAGTTTGTTGTGATACACACAGTCAAAGGCTTTGGCGTAATCAATAAAGCAGAAGTACATGTTTTTCTGGAATTCTCTTACTTATTCCATGATCCAACAGATGCTGGCAATTTGATCTCTGGTTCCTCTGCCTTTTCTAAATCCAGCTTGAACATCTGGAAGTTCATGGTTCGTGTACTGTTGAAGTCTGGCTTAGAGAATTCTGACCATTACTTTGCTAGCGTGTGAGATGAGTACAGTTGTGTGGTAGTTTGAACATTCTTTGGCATTGCCCTTCTTAGGGATTGGAATGAAAACCGATCTTTTCCACTTCGGTGACCACTGCTGGGTTTTCCAAATTTGCTGGTAAATTGAGTGCAGCACTTTCACAGCATCATCTTTTAGGATTTGAAATAGCTCCACTGGAATTCCATCACATCCACTAGCTTTGTTCGTAGTGATGCTTCCTGAGGCCCACTTGACTTCGCATTTCAGGATGTCTGGCTCTAGGTGAGTGATCACACCATCGTGACTATCTGGGTCGTGAAGATCTTTTTTGTACAGGTTCTTTGTGTATTCTTGCCACCTCTTCTTAATATCTTCTGCTTCTGTTAGGTCCATACCATTTCTGTCCTGTATTGTGCCCATCTTTGAATGAAATGTTCCCTGTTACCTCTCATTTTCTTGAAGAGATCTCTAGTCTTTTTCATTCTATTTCTTTGCATTGGTCGCTGAGGAAGGCTTTCTTATCTCTCCTTGCTATTCTTGGGAGCTCTAACAAGATCTCTTCACTCAGTGACATCAAGTCCTAAAGTGGGGCATGTGGTCTGCTATGGGCTGATTGATGATAGCTGGAAAATGGTAACTGCTCCTGCCTGTCTCAGTCCCCTGGCTCTTGTTCTCTCAGAACAGCCTGCCAATAGAACGGCACACCCCCCACAGCCTTGCTTCTACCACCCTGAGGTAAGCCCTGTATAACAGGGCACCTGCACTCTGGATTGAAGTTTCTTCTTTTCTGCCTGTAGCTGGGTGGGCCAACTCCATGGAGTTGGGGGGTTAGAGAGGTGTCAGATGACAAGTCTATGCCATGGGCATCAAATTTAGCAAATGCTGGGTCTTAACTCCACCTGACGCCAGAATGTATAGCTCAGCAGGAGAGAAGAGTAAGGAACTCGACTCCCCCAGACCCCAACAATTCTGCAAACTTCACGTTCTAAATGGAATCCTAAACATCCAAGTGAACCTCACCAAGGCGGGACTTGATGCAGGTTTGGTATCTAGCACCTCTTAGGGAGAGATCAACCGTGCCCATCACATTCTCAGAAGAGAGCACTTTATGCTTTTGTATGTAAACCTTGATACGGTCTCTCTCCACAAGGCTTTTTAAAAGAAGTTTTTGGAAAACAGGTGATATCAGGAAAATTGTAAACTCATATGTGACAATGGAAAAAACCCATTATATTCAGTCAGTGAAAATACCAGGAGATGGTGGGGGAGGGGAAGAACAGGAAAAACTGCATCCTGATTTTTGACAGTAAAGAAGCACACAGGCTTCTATGTAGATGAACATGGAGCTCCTTCAGATTTGTGGATTTTCTTCATCTTCTTGTAGGATCATAGGAAAAAGCAGAACTGGTGACATATGGGAAATTGGATCAATGAAAAGGGACTTTCCTCTGATAAGTTTTGAGCAGGAAGTGGTCAGCATTCTCATGGTACGAAGATTATGGAAAATGAAAACTTATACTTACAAAAAAGGCCTAAAAAATGAGCTCTGGGTATCTGAGACATTTCTGGAAAGTCTCATGGACTTCAATTCAAAGAAAGCAAGAGGAGACCAAACAATGAGTGAGACTATGTAATGCGTGGAAGCGCTAACAAATGAAATATCACCCTTTGCATAAAAAAATTAATTATATGAATATAATACATGAAATACATAAATTTTATACAGCAGGAAAGGCCAGAAGAAGGAAATTTCCAGATACTGTACACTAAGAGCCAAAGACTAAAAATATTAGTGAATATGAGGAATGAATTACTGAATATGAGGAATGTTCTATATATATAAGAGCAAGTGAGCATGCCATCATCTTTGACTTGTTTAATGCTACCTGTGGGAGGTGGTCATGAAACCCCCAAGCATCATGCCCACCCAGAGACAGTTTTCATCAACTCACAGTTAAGTAGGATGGGAAAGACCGCTAATCCTCAAACAATTAAATTACAGCAGGCTTTAAAGATGCCATTTATGGGCTAAGGGGGGTGATGAGGAGGTGGAGGAGGAGAACAGGTAGATTAGTCAGAAATAGGAGAGAGAGAGAGAGAGTGCTTAGTGAGTGAGACTGGAGTCAAGAGAGCGACTAAAGGGTGTCACTACTACATAAACCACAGTTCAACATGACGGCCACGTTCTATGGAAAGAGGAGATGTGTCATAGGGAAAAGAAAGCCCCTCACCCAGTTAACTCAGGTTTTTCATCTACACCCACATGTGCAAATGGCAATGCATGGCCAGCCCCTTCTTGAGACAACAAGCCAAGCAATGGAAATAAGTGGTTGAAACAAAGAGTTAATAGTCTATGGTCCTCAATATTTTTATATTGCCCTCTCATTAATAAACAACATTGAACATACAGCCCTACATATTTCTGTGTTAACACACTGGACATATGATAAAATAGCCACAGACACACTTTCTAAAAGATGATTATATCTATTATATTCTCTGTCCGCACCCCACTTTTGGACCTAGGACCCCACTCCAGTACTCTTGCCTGGAAAATCCCATGGACGGAGGAGCCTGGAAGGCTGCAGTTCATGGGGTCGCTAAGAGTCAGACACGACTGAGCGACTTCACTTTCACTTTTCACTTTCATGCATTGGAGAAGGAAATGGCAACCCACTCCAGTGTGTTCTTGCCTGGAGAATCCCAGGGACGGGGGAGCCTGGTGGGCTGCCGTCTATGGGCTCGCACAGCGTCGGACACGACTGAAGTGACTTAGCAGCAAGGGTCTCAGAAGCAGACCAGCAACACACATGAAGTTCCACTAGGTGGCGCTCTGCACCGCATATGTACAACCACAGTCAGCATCTAATTCAGTCAGACACTAGGAAACTGACAGTCAAGACATCCTTGAAACCGTGACCACAAGCAGCAACTCTACTGGTCAGGATCCTCAGGACTTCGAATCACTTCGCCACCTGTCTCTGTCACTACTCAAATCTGTTCGGTTTGTGCCTGCCCAAACTGTCTTCACATTTTAGCCCTGAACAGAACTGCCAATCCTATATGGTTAGACTATGTCCCTACTCAAAACAAGCACCGAGAGGGAAGCAATTTGAGTTGAAGGGCAGTGGGTTAAGAGCACCGAGGTCTGGATGCAGGAGAAAGAGAAATTGAGCATATCTGGGGGCTCGGGCTTTCCTTGCTGAAAGATCCCCGTGTTGACTCTCCCTGGTATCCCAAAGGAAGATGTGGTGCTTCCTGCACGGGCTCTGCAAACCAGCTGCTTCAGAAGCACTTAGGGAGTTTCCAAAATGTCCTGAGTACCAGAGATCAGGATCTCTGGCATGAAGGACTGGAAGCCACATGATATCTAAGCTCCTTGGGTGAGTCTGCTGCAGCTGCTGCTGCTAAATCGCTTCAGTTGTGTCCGACTCTGTGCGACCCCATAGATGGCAGCCCACCAGGCTCCCCCGTCCCTGGGATTCTCCAGGCAAGAACACTGGAGTGGGTAGCCATTGCCTTCACCAATGCATGAAAGTGAAAAGTGAAAGTGAAGTCACCCCTGTAAAATTGGGAGAACCAACTGGTCTGAGTGGACAGCTGGGTCAGTTTGGGGTAGGGCCATTTCCAGCCTCATGGACCTTGGCAGTTGACTTAACACATCTGATCGCACCTTCATCTCTGAGTTAATCCATCCTCTTTAAGATGGAGCCCCTAATACCACCTTCAGGGAGCTGCTGTGAAGATTTAATGGAATAAATGAGGTGCTGAGCTTGGCATTTGCTGCTTTATAAATGTGACTCCTTCCCCTCCACTTCCCTCTCCAGACCCCACTAGATAACGCTGTCCAGGTACCAGTGACTTCATCTTATGCCCTTCTTCCCAAGATCCTTCTTGCTATCTCCTCACCTGTCATTCCCTTGGGGGCCTGCCCTCAAGAGGAAGAGCAAATTGGTGATTATTTTACAGTTCATTCTTCCCATTCCACTTTCATCGAAGGGTAACTAAATGGTGGGAAATGAGGACCCAGGGGAGAGAGATGAGCACTATAAAAGATTGTTATTTAATGCATTTCTTGTTGTTTAGTTGCTAAGTCATGTCTGACTCTTTTGCGACCCCAGGGACTGTAGCCCACCAGGCTCCTCTATCCATAGGATTTCCTGGGCAAGTATACTCCAGTGGGTTGCCATTTCCTCCTCCAGGGAATCTTCCAGGATCAGGGATTGAACCCATGTCTGCTGCTTGGGAGGTGGACTCTTTATGAGACTGAGCCACTGAACCACCAGGGAAGCCCACTTAGTGCATACCACCTGATTACAAGGTCCTGCTTGGTGGACCACCACTTGGACCTGGCCCAGGATATTACCCACTGTTTCAAGGTGACTTCAGGACAGCAGGATGGTTCTAACTGCCAAAAGAGTCCACCCCCGTCCCACTCCCTGCCAGTTTTCTTAGCAGCACAGTCCCCGTGGACAAAGGGCCGCAGATATGGGTTCATGGAGATGTTCCTACCAAGTTCTATGGCTCATGCAATTCACTATTGCAAAAGCCTCTGGGATGTCTGACCCGCTGCATCTCCTTGGCCAGTGATGGGTGAAGCAGTCATGTGTATCATACAAGACAAAGATGGTGTCCTAGTTGTCTGTCTCTGGCCTTTGCTTCAGGGGCGCCACCAGCCAGGATCCTGAGAACCGTTTTCTTGTGTCAGAAGCATCTGCCCATCTCACCGTGACCACTGGTGGGCTCTAGGGATGTCTGAAAATTGCCACAATGCCACAGGGACTTCCTCTTACCCTCCAGAACTAACAGACTGTTTCTGGAGGGTGCTTGTGAGACACTGGGACTCAAACCTCCTCAATTAGTCTGGGCTTTTTCAAAACTGTTAATATAAATCACCAAGAGGGAGATGGGATGCTTATACAAAGAAATACAACCACTGAAATGTCATGGCAAACACATTAGAAACTGTCAATACTTACAACCCAAGAGCAGGGTAATCTTGAAGGCAGAGGACCAGATCTCATCCAGTTTCTTAGCCCACATGCTTGAAAATCGAGATAAGTTGAAAGAATATGAATTTGAATGTGACAGAGAGTCTGGCCCATGTCAGCCAGGGAAAGTTTCACCATGCCAATTCAGAAGCTCAGGCTCAGTGAAGCAGGTGGGGATTGACTCTGTGTGTGTGGGAAAGAGACCAGTGTTAAACCAGGATGACACACCAAACCAGTGCTTCCCCACAAAAGAATCCACCTGCAACAGTGGCTCCTTCTCTTCATTCTTGTGCAGGACACGAGGCTTGCCGGGGGCCCTAAAGCCGAAAAGGGAACTGAGAGGTAGGGGGAGACAAAAGAAGAGATATAAAACCCTCAAACAGGGTGCAAGTGCCCTGCTGTTATCTCCCTGTCACCAGCATGGATGGCCCTTCTGCCACACAAGCTCCTCATGAGTTTGGGGCTTTTTTGCTCTTTGTGACCCTCCCCCCTCACTATGTTGGTCGGCTGGTGCATCTCATGTTTGCCTCCGTTACATTAACTCAGTGACATGGATTCATTTTCAGGCCTCATGTTCTCCAGAGAACATCTCCTTTGGAGTCACCTTTAATCACGTTCTTTGGTCATTTTCTTCCCACACTGATATTTGTATTTCCAGAGAGACAAGGAATTCCCAGAGCTTCTCAGGCTCAAGGGTTCAGACTTCCAGCAGAGGGGCCTCGTCTCCCACTACCAACTGCTCCTGAGGTCCGGCATCCCACCACCCAGCTGGTCAATCTGCCCCACGGCCAGGGTTCTCTGTCCACTTGAGTGTGTGCAGAAGAGGTGGAGGGCAAATCAAACCTTGTCCCCACCCCCCATTGTAAAACAGGGTCATCAATACCTTACAGGAGATACAAGCTGGATCCCCTTGGTGAGGACCACGAGAGGCCAACAAAAAGCGTGTTTTATAGCGGGGGCGGGGGGGGGGGCAGGGACAGCCTCCTGAAAAAGAGGTGTGTGCATCCTTGCTGTCCCCGTCAGCTTCCTCGGGAACAAGACAAGACGCCCAGACTGTTACATCACTGCGGCCCCTCTCATGTAGTCTGTACTCCCTGACTACATGTAAGAGATCAGCTGGACCTAAGACTGTTTGGACAGAGCTGGGAGCAGACGTGAGGATGGGCCAAGAGACCTTAAGAGACCCTGACTTAGCCGTGGGGTTGCAGTCAGACTCAGACTTTCTCTGCTCTATGAACTGCAGCTCTGTGTTTCGCCTTTTTCACAGCCATAACGCTTACCTGCCCAATGCCTCTCTTGGCTTGGATCCTACGAATGTCCAAGTCGTGCTAAGGTACAGTCTCTATCTGAGGAAGAAGGACAGGTTCAGGGCTGGAAGAGGTTGGGAACCCCTTCATGGTAGCATGGGATTCATGGACAATCCGGAGTCTCTTCCCCACTCAGAGCTTGGCAGGGGACCTAGCAGTCATGTTTTCCTGGTGGCCTGAGTTGTTGGCTTTCGATCCAAGCCATCTATGAATGGCTCTAATGGTACAGGACTCCACAGAGGACCCTCAGGAGATTAAGAGTGACTTGTCAAGATACAAAGGAATTAAAATGAAAACCATCTGTTACTGTGCTTTGGGTCATTTCCTACAACAAACCACTGTGCACAACCTCGTGTTGAAATATGCTGTGGTTTCTGAGTTGTGTTGTTGTCAGTTTCCCTTCCTCTTGATTCATTTCAGAAGATGTTTGTCTTCAAGTGCTTCATGGTTTATAAATCACCAAAATAACTTAAACCTTGTATAGTTATGTGTTTTAATAGAAGAAATTTATGATGCCAACAGCCAATTTTTATGACGTTATCTTTGTTTTCACATAGGCACCTATGAAGTACAATCTAGCTTACTGAGGCTCAGATCGTTGGCTCTGTGGATTCCAGAGATTAATTTGGGAGTTTGTGACCCTTATTGATTACATGTCCTTTGGAAATAATACATATAGCCATCCTCAGAGTAAAACCTTTGTCTTTTCCATATATGAAGAAAACACAGTTATCTCCCAGATAATTTGAAGTCTGGGATTTGAAGCTATCTTCTAAAGGGCACAGACACCTCTGTAGGTAACTTTTTTCATGAAATAAAAACAAACAGGTCACATTTCAGACTTTGGACTCATGCAAATTTATACACACTTAGAAAGTATGTGTCTTCAGAACATCTTGGTTCTTTCTGGTGTTTTTTTTTTTTTTTTTTTTTTTGAGTACTGAAGCCAAAGTTCAAGACTCAAGCTTTCTCAGTGTTAATGGTGGTAAACCTCTGTTCCTCCCCCAGCCTCCAAATTTAAAGGAATCCATGTGACTGTCATCCCTGCTTGCTAACTCTAAATAAATATATGCTCTTGGGGTTCTCCTTTAGAGTTTATCATCAAAGCTGTCTGACGTTGATGGATCAGGTTTTCAGATAATTACAAGTATGCAGTATTAGTTAATAAAGCAGTTTGAAAGATCATTGGATGAGGCAACTTTTCTTTGGAAACAGTACTTTGCCATGCAGATAAAAAAATCTGTCTTAGATCGGCTGCTGTAACAAAACATCACAAACTGCATGGCTTAAAGAACAAACATTTATTTCTCACAAGTCTGAAGCATGGAAGCCAGTCTGGAGGAAATCAGAATGCCAACGTGATCTGGTTCTGCTGAGGGTCCTCTTGTGTGTTATAGACTGGCAGCCTCTCTCCATACCCTCACACAGTGGGAACACAGCAAGTTAGTCCCCTGACTGCTTCCTCTAAGGCAGTAATCCCATCACGAGGGCTCCAGTCTCATGACCTAACCACTTCCTAAAAACCCCACCTCCCAACACCATCACATTGGGATATTAGGATTTCAACATATGAACCTGGGGGGAGAGAAACATTTAGTCCAGAGCCATATTTAAGCAGGTAAATTATCATCAAAAGTAAAGAGCATGACTTTGCATACAGAGTGCTTTATTCTTCTCCCACTTGTAAGTAGACTATATCCATCGATGACAAAGATGTTTCTGTTTCCCCAAAGAGCCCAATAACAGGCCCAGGAGAGAAAGAGCAAGGAGCACTTGAGCTGCAACCACCTGCTGGGGGCCAGCACATGGTCTGCACAGAACGGGGCACTAGATAGTTGAGTCAATTGGCTGAAGAGTTAACTGTGTCTTTATTTTTACCACTAATTAACTGGTACATTTTAATGCCATATAAGCAGACTCTGAGCCTTTTTTTAACCCTATTTCTATACATACCAGTGCCTCTTAAGGGTAGAAGTGCAGTTCTTGGTGACTGTGTGTATGTGAAATAATCACAATTACAGGAGAATCAAAGTCCCACATCCTCTACTTGCCACCCTTCTCCCAACAGTATTTTATGCAAGGGCAGAAGACAAAGACTCAAGTGCAAATGGAGACAGAGAGAGCTGAGAAAGATGACTTGATGCTTATATAAATCCCATTTTTCCACTTCCTTTGTCATGTATTGGTGACTCCTCTCCAATATGGGCAATCCCAGGGCTTGAAGAATCTTAAAACGCTCTTCTGGCAACACATGGGTGAGCCTATCAAGGCAGCCAAGCTTCTCCTTGGTAGCAGTCACATTCGGCAAAGAAGGGCTAGGCTGTCTCTTTGAACACCTGACTGTAGGTCACGTGATTGTCTGTGGCCAGGGCATTTTTCAGACACTGCCAGAAGTACGGGTGAGCCTGTGGGTTTGTTGGCCACTCAAGGACAGAACTGCCACAGAGCCTCTTCCGGAGTTGGAGAAACTTGGACTTCTGAAGGGGCTTCTCAAGGAATATCAAGATGATTACATCCACTTTTTCATCCATGAGCCTCTGATGGGATAAGTAAAATGCTATCTTAAAATTTTCAGTCTTTGCGTACTTGTCTGTCATCACAAACACTGTCTTTTTGCTAAGCTGTATGCTCTGGGAAAGATTTTCCAGAACAGGCTGCCCTGGTAACCAGTCCCTTTCCTCAAGACATAAATTAAAACACTTCTCTCTCGGGTCTTCCAATTTGGCCACCAGCTCGTCCAAAACCCACTCTGTCACTGCTGGGTCTTTAGTGTCATATACAATGAAAGCATCATAGCAAGAATTGGGTGATATCAGACGTCGATACCCTTTTATTTTGGCTTTACAGAAATGATAACTATACCACACATCCCAGAAATAGAGATGGTTTGCTATTGTGATCATCATCAGAGAGAGAACTGCTGATATGGAAAGTGAGAACAGGATGAAGTTAGTCAGATCTAACTCACAGGTATATAGATCCAGAGAGACTACACTCTGGCCCTTGTGTGCTCCTGGTCCCATGCAAGTCACATCTGTGGCCAAGTAAGGAATAGTCACCTCGGTATGGTTAACCCACCAGACAAACCACACAGCATCACAGTTGCACAGAAATCGATTGTGATGCAGAAACAAAATGTTCAGATTGTTGAGGACGTTTTCTGGAAAACTCGTCTTTTGGATAACCTGAATTTTATTTGAGCTGAGGTCCAGATGTCGCAACTGGAAAGCACCTTGGAGAAAATACTTTGTCAGGCACCTGATTTGATTATTCTTAAGTATGAGTTTCTTGAGGCTGCGGGAACAGTTGGATAATCTCTCAGGGACAGTCTTCAGCTGGTTGAAGCTGAGGTCCAAAGTTTCTAGATTCTTCAGACTCTGTAGTCTTTCCCAACTGAAAGACTTGAGCCCATTTTTGGCTAAGGAGAGAGTCTTTAGATTTGGAGGCATACTATCAAAAACTCCCAAAGGTAAGAAACTCAGAGAATTTTCAGAGATGTCTAGCTCTTCTAAGTTTAGCAGATTCTTAAAGAATTTTAAGTATCTGTTATCACCATCTCTCCATAAAATATCCAAATGGTTGCCTCTGAACTCCAGAATTTGAAGAGATTCACTCTCCATGGTCCTGCTGGTGGAGGTAGCAATGTCATTATAGTTCATCATCAGTTTCCTCAGAACCTTGAGGTTCTTGGTAAAATTTAGCATGTGAGTAATTCCTTCTGATTGAAAATAATGGCTGTTACTGCTTATATCTAGGACTTCCAGGTTGTGCAGCTCCTCAAATGCAGTTGAGTAGAGTAAATCAAGCCGATTGTTAGAGAAGTCCAAATATTTCAACTCCACTAAAGGCTGAAATTCACTTCCATTAAGCGTCTGGCTAATGCTATTTCCTGATAAGTTTAGGCATTTGAGGAAAGAAAGATGCTGGAAATCAGAAGGCTTGATAAAAAATATATTATTTCTACTAAGGTCCAAGGTCTGTCCATACATATAACAATCTTCATTAAGAGGTAAGAAAGAAGGAGGCTCTTTGCTCTTGGACCGGCAGCTCCTTGCATACTCATCATATCTGAAATAATGCAGTGTTTCAAGGACCTGGGGCCCATGGCCTTCTACAGAAGTTCTCCTGTTAGAGCAGAAACCACCTTCAGGTGAATCTCCCGAAGGTGATATTTTATTCACTGAAAGATCTATGAATTTCAATGTTTTAAATTGGTTAAAAATGCTGAGGTTAGCAATTTTTATAAAGTTAGTGCCAAGATCAAGAACTTCAAGATTGGGAAGATTATGTAATGGGAAGAGGTTTAAACTATTCAGCTCTTTAAAGACATAGCCTTTGATTCGCAAAACTTTCAATTTTTTCAGTGAAGAAAATGCATCTGATAGATTTATAACTGCATGGTAGACCTGAAGATCATAATTGAAAGACAGATCCAAGTTGACAAGGTTATGAAGAAGATGTAAAAATTTGGCATCCCCAATTTCTTTGGCCAAGAAGTTTTGGGAAAGATCTAGTTCTTTAAGTTTGTTAATGTTTTTAAACCATCTTTGGGGCACGTGCTGTAGAGAGTTACTGTGTAGACGTAAGACTTGCAATTCTGTCAATGCATCAAAAGCATTTGGATCAATCTGTAGGGGAGAATTATTTTCACAGGGTGTGCAAGGAAATGGAACATTATAACAACGAGGGCAATTTCCACTCAGATCAAGAACTTGTAGTTGACTGAGGTTATTAAAATCATCTTCTTGGATTTTTGTAATGATGTTATTGTAAAGATAGAGTTCTGTCAAACTAGATGGCAAAACAGTGGGGACAGCTGAGATATTGTTATCTTTTAGGGAGAGCAATTTTAAATTTCTCATATTTAGGAAAGCATCTTTTTCGATAGTAAATGAAACATTACAAGGGTTACGATAGTAACAGTTTTGGCCCAGGTAGAGTATTTCTAGGTTGGCCAGTTCTGTTAGATTCTCCTTCATGATCAAAAAGATGTTGTTGGCCTCCAGGCTCAGCAGCTGTAAGCTGGGAGGAAGATCCTGAGGTATTTCTAGAAGCTGGTTTCCATCCAGGTAAAGAGATTTTAAATACGTGAGTTTGCTAAAGCTGTTGGGTTTAATCTGTAGCCTTTTGGTGCACACGTTGTCTTTTGGCCCCAGTCGAACAGGTACGCAGTTGCATCTGAAATCGATCTCCACCAGATGGTCCAGCCGGTGAAAGGAGGCTGGAGAGATGCCTGCTATGTGGTTAATGGTGAGGGTAAGGTTGGTGGCATTGGCAGGAATACCTCCAGGAATTTCTGTCAAATGCTTGTCTGTGCAGTCCACAATCACATGGGTATTTGGGGCATCCAGAGTGACATCACAGGGCAGAGTTTTAGGAAACCATCTAGCCCCAAGGAGTCCAGAAATTAGGATCATGTTAAAAAGGATAGGAAACTGTCTCTTCAATGTCCACATTGGAAACACCTGAAAGTATAAGAATAAATCACCCATTTAAAATACACCAAGATCCAGAATTTAAAACTCCCGTTTGCTGCCTCTCTCTTGCTCCATTTGAAAAATCAACAGCTCAGGTTTATCGTTCTCAACTGTCTAAATAGCATCCCTGCCCCCACCCCATGACTGTAGTTGTCAATTACTGAGGTTCATAAAAACGTACATATTTCGCTTTCAGCATCTTGGCTTTTGTTATATCGCTTTTCAGATAGGGGAAGCAGCATTTTCCTATTCCCTGTTACTTATAATGTTACAATGGAAGAGCCGTCAACATGCTGCCAAAGTCTGAAATGCAACTACATCTGGTAAGAAAACCTTTAGTGCAATTAACATTTGCTTGTTAAGCCCACCTGGTACACATTACAAGAGTCCTTTACCACATCTGAGCTTCTTAATATGCTAAGTAGGGAAACACTTTGCAGACTGAGACACAGCTCAGCGATATTAACTGATCTGTTTATGGTCACCCAACTCCTGATATTTTGGCACTGCTATCTATAAGCCCATTTTCCTCTTGGACTATTTTTGGAAATCATCTCCAAGATGACTTGGGGATGAACATTTTCCCTACACATTGGGTTTACATTACACAGATTAGGAAAGGGGATAATATAGTAGGGTACCACCTGGGTGATCCCCAATTGATCAAACAGGATACTCATGGGAATGAAAGGGGAGGGGCTTTAATAATTTATGCCAAGACTACAGGCACAAAGACTCTCTCAGACCAACTGGGACATGTGGGAACCTACTCTTACGGGTAATTCTTGGGCATCTATGTTTAGTATCAGAAACACCTGGACTCTGGGCAAAAAAGACCTTAAGAGGGAATATGGGACATAATGAAGAGTTTTACTAACCACCCTATTAACTCGAGCTTGCCTTGCATAGGGGGTGGTTTACCATAGACTCGCTCTCAAGTTTCAGAATTTCTATCAGTATTTTCCTCCAGAACACTGGTTTTCATTTCGCCTGTGTTCATCCATGGGGTGATCTAGCCTGGGTCTCTACAACAGCTTTCCAGCTCAGTTAATGCTTTCATCCCCTCAACTGACTGAATCAACCAGTCATGCTCATATCTAATAAATCTACTGCCTACTTCCCTTAATTCCTTTAATAGGGGATAAATAAGCAAAATTTTCCCTCAGCATTTTCTCTACTGCAAGATGGTTAAAGAAGGAGTTCAAAGAGCTTCTTCACACATCTTTGCACGCCTAAAGCTTGTTAATTTATTATCATTTTATTAAGTCTTTTCCTCCCATTTCTACCTGTTTTCTTGCACCTGTCCACTTTTCTCCTTGTCTGCTCCCACCCCGTACTCCACTTTGCCAGGAGGTTTCACCTGGACTATCATCACACTGGACTCAAACCTGGTCTCCTTGACTCCCATCCTCCTCTACAATTCATCCATCAAGAGCATCAGAGCAGTCTTTATAAACACGAATCAGATCAATTACAGTGATCACTCATTATGTTTTGAATGAAGTCCAAAGTCTTTGCCATTGTTTATATCATGCATGTTTTGACACTAGCCTACCACACTGACCTTGAACCACTTTTCCCCTTCTTTGACCACATGGCAGATATCCGGCCTGTTTTCTGTTCTGCATTTGAGTCAGTCTTGGCACTTGCTGTTCCCGCTTCCTGAAATGATCTTTCTCCTCCTCTTCCCACAGCCAGGTCATTCTCATCCCCTGGGTGTCTGCTTAAATGACACATCCCCAGAGAGGCTGTCTCTGAGCAACTTGTCTAAACACCCTCCCATGTAATAACAGTGATAAAGACAGGAGCAGTAATTAACTTAGATAGCATTTAGCATATGTTGGGCAAAGTTTGCAGTGCTTTACATATATTAACTCACTCATTTCATCTTCATATTAACCACATGAGGGCAGCATTACAGGTCTTTGGTCCCTTATCCACAACCTTTGCAACTAGATGTGTTTTGGAACTCAGAATTTTTCAGATTTTAGAAGGCAATGTGATGTATGTACCTCATATTATGTAACACTCCAACTGGAATCTGGGGCAGCATCTCATAATCAAACACATAAAAATTTGTGCAATAAAGCACAGGATTGTCCACTCTAAGTGGGATTTAAAAAACAAGAACAAAAACAACAAACACTAGATCATCTGGTTCTGGTCTAAGATTCATCTCCAAATGAGTTCAGATTAAGTTGTGCTTACCATCAGCTGAGTTAGGACAAAGCTTTCAGTTTAGGGATTCTGGAATTGTAGACCTCTATTATTATCCCCATTTTACAGATAAGTCAACTGTGGCAGAGAGAGGTATATGTACTCTGTATTAGACTACTGTGCTTTATTTCTTTCATAGTCTTTAGCACAATCAGAAATAATCCTGTGGATCATTTATATGCTTCTGGTTTATGTGCTTATTTGTTTTATATATATTTTGCATGCAAATGTTAGCTTCGAGAGAGCAGGGTTTTGTGTGCCCTCATGTAAAACAATGTCTCACACTTAATGCTGATTATGTTTGCAAAATACATGAATGAAAGAATAAATGCATAAATGAGTGAACAGTGAAATACAGCAAAATAGTTAAAAGAAATCCTCCTTGGAGTAGGTTAGGTGTACAACATAATGATTTGAGATATTGCAAAATGATCACCACAGTAAGTTTAGTTACCACACATAGTTTCAAGTTTTTTTTTCTTCTGATGAGAACTTTTAAGATCTACTGTCTTAGCAACTTTGAAATACGCAATACACCATACTTACATGACATTCCCAGAAGGCCAACTTCAGTTTTACTCTAAGGGGAAATTGCTTGACAATATTCCTAATGATGACATGTGATGATTAACTCCTAACTGTTCCAGGCAATTTTATGAAAGAAATGCCCTAGGGCTGAAGTTAGCCTAGCGGGGAGGGGAAGCTAACTTTATTTTTTTTTAATTGGAGGATAATTACTTTACAATATTGTGATGGTTTTTGCCATACATCAACATGAATCTGCCACAGATGTACATGTGTCCCCCTTCAACTTGAACCCTCCTCCCACCGTCCTCCCCATCCTATCCCTCTGGGTTGTCCCAGAGCACCAGCTTTGGGTGCCCTGGAAAGCTAACTTTAGTTTTAGTTCTATAAGATGGATGGAAGGAAACATAGCTTCGCTAAGTGAGGTTTTCACTGCCTGCAGCCTGAATTCTAAAGATGATTAAGACTTCCTTAATTTGGGGCCTTCTGGGTTTGAAAAAGCCAACTGCCTTACCCCAAACAATAGCAGATGTCATGGATACAGCTTTAAGAGGAAGTAAGTGTATGTTCACACACATTTTTCTAGCACTTTCCATTAAGCATTTTCTAGAAGACAGTGAAAGCCAGCCCAGGGCCCCCAAAATCTGATTAGGAGTGCTGCCTTCTTCTTGACTCAGACAGCCTCTGGGAAGTTGATTAAATTGAGAGACAAGAACACTGAGGGAATACAGAATCTTCAGACTTAAGTGGTCTAAAGCTGCTCTGGCCAATGTGATGGCCACTGGTCACGTGTAGCTGTTTCTATTTAAATGAAATAAAATGAAGTGCAACTTTCAAATTCAGTCTCTCAGTCACACTAACCATATTTCAAGCGCTCAAAGTCACCTCAGGTTCGTGGTTACTGTATTCAAGCACACAGATACGGAATATTTTCCATCACTGTGCAAAGTTCTAGTAGACAGAGCTGGTCTAGACTAGAGGTTGGCAAACTTCTTCTCTAAAGGGCAGGACAGTCAATATTTTAGACTCAGTTCAGTTCAGTTGCTCAGTTGTGTCTGACTCTTTGCGACCCCATGAACTGCAGCACGCCAGGCCTCCCTATCCATCACCAACTCCCAGAGCTTACCCAAACTCAAGTTTATTGAATTGGTGATGCCATCCAACCATCTCATCCTCTGTCGTCCCCTTCTCCGTCTGCCCTCAATCTTTCCCAGCATAATTGAAGCTATTAATGTGGGTACTTAAATAACCACTTAGAACATTATGAATCAAGGTGGTAAAAAATAATTCTCAGCTCACAAAAACAGGTAACAGGACAGATTTGGTCCATGGGTCGTAGTTTTCAGGGCCCCGGTCTGGGCAAAAACTTCCATTTGCACATGGAATTACCTCAAAGCAAATCCAGTTCAAGTCTGCCAAATATGAAAAGAAATCATATCACCTGTAAACCTCTAAGTTGCCTCATGGGCCACTAATTTCAACCAATAGCTTTTAGCCAATTATTTCATCCTCACCCCAAGAAATAGGTTCACTGACAATGAGGACACTGAGATGCAGAAACTATAGAACTTGCCTGCCAGGAGATCTGGCATGCAGTGCTGGCCCTCAGCAATTCTCCTGGCTTACCTTCCCAGAAGTCTAGGTATTAATTCACCCATGTCTCCCTCTAGGAGGTAAAACACTCTAGGGGCTGTGGCCTTATCTGTCTTGACCATTTCTGATGATGCCTGCCACCTAGTGAGCACAAGACAAATATCGGGCAAGTAAACCAAGGCTTTGAACGTTCTTAAAATCCCGTGGAGGCTCACATTCAATGATCACAAACAGTAAAGTCTTTCCAAAGATCAGATTTTTGATAAGGCAGTGAGGAGGGACCAGGAGGGCTGGGGTCTTCTCAAGGAAGGAAGGAAGGAAGGAAGAAGGTGAAGTCGCTTAGTTGTGTCTGACTCTTTGTGATCCCATGGACTGCAGTCTACCAGGATCCTCTGTCCTCTAGGGCTTGCCTAGTGGCTCAGAGGTTAAAGCGTCTGCCTGCAATGCAGGAGACCTAAGTGCAATCCCTGGGTCAGGAAGATCCCCTGGAGAAGGAAATGTCAACCCACTCCAGTATTCTCGCCTGGAGAATCCCATGGAAGGAGGAGCCTGGTGGGCTATAGTCCACGGGGTCACAAAGAGTCAGACAAGACTGAGCGACTTCACTTCACTTTCACTTTGTGACCCCATGGACTGTAGTCTACCAGGATCCTCTGTCCATGGGATTTTCCAGGCAAGAATACTGGAGTGGGTTGCCATTTCCTTGTCCAGATCTTTCTGACCCAGGGATTGAACCCGGGTCTCCTGCATTGTAGGCAGACACTTTACCATCTGAGCCATCAGCAAAGTCTGAAATCGGAAAAGAGCCACAGAAGAAAAGGGGATGGTATCCAAGGGAGGCCCTGGGGAGCAGACCTATAGAAGGACTCCTATGCAATCTGTTTTCTCAGAAGTTCTTCCCCCTGGAACCTGAAACCTGAGTGGGAGCACAGAACTCATTTGTCTCTCCTGGGAACAAGCACAGCCAGGATGGGACTGTCCCTGACTTGTATTCAGTCGCTGAGTCCCAGCCCAGGCAAGCTGGATGCCGGACAAGCCTTCTCGTGGCTCTCTGCGCCAGCTGCCTGGAACTCACAGATGGGTTCTGATCAAGCAGGAGAGGAAGAAAACTGAGTCAATGAACAAAGCCTTTTAAATGTGTTAATGAGAAATAATACCTTTCAGGCTTCCAAACAGAAAAGGTATGTTTGAGAAGATGATTGTAAAATGTGAAATAGTCCTTTATTCCCAATTTCCCAAAGTATGGAAACTTCCCCTTTCAAACCATGGGGAACTACATGGCTTCAGAATTAAGCTAGGACCTTCGCTTCAACTAAAGGCCATTTTTAAATGTAAGTGTTCATTCAGCATGATATGAGGTCTGTTTTTTTCATTTCATACAAATAACCCACATTATTTTTTTTTTGCAATAATTGCCAAAGACATACATCTTTCAGGAATTTGATTTGTAAAATAACATAATTCACCATAATAGGCCTGGCTTTAGTCATGAATCATAGCTGATTACACATGCAAATATACTGGGTAAATTTGGATGCTCAATTAGCAAGCTAATTATGGTAAAAATGGGACTGTTTGATTTTGTACTCACAGGTGTTCTGTTCTCTCAGTAAATCACCTTTTTGTTAAAATGGAAAATGTAGAATTCACACTGACTAGTCATCAGACAGTCATTTGTGTGTTTTTTTTTTTATAATGGTCAATTACCAGGTATTTATTATGTTCTTAGATGCCAAAGAAGATACTTTGTTTATATTACATCACTGAGCCCTGACAATGAAGTTTAAAAGACATAAATATTCCCATTTTGCTGATGAGAAAACAGGGATCAGAAAAGCAGTTTCAAACCAAGATTCAAACTCCATTTTAACCAATCATCTTCCAGTTATTTCATATTGTTCCAACAAATGCACTTGGTATGCTATATACATGCATTTTGGTTAATTTCCTTTTCAGTTAAAGGATTTTTGGTCATCTAATGTTTTGATATTGTGGTATTTGGAGTTTTCATAATAAAAATGTCCAAATATTATGAAAAGGTATTTATGATTTGAGTGGGACCAACTCGAGAGAAAAAAAGAGACTTTTCAGATCATATAGTTCTTAGGTGTGCATTCATATCCAGTAATGCTATGCTAGCATAGTTCATGGATTTATAAATTTAAAGGCAGACTGAGCTTTAGCTTCCTAATAAAGAAATATATGCCAAGGCCCCCAGATGCAAACATGCTGGAATCACCACAAAAATGGCAACAAAGGAGGAATAGAGAGTAAAAGGAGATGAATTCAAAGAGGGAGGAGCTGTAGTCCCACATTGAGGATTCCTACAGGGACTTGTCAGCCATCCCAACAAGGAATGGAAGATCGATCCATTGCAAATTTTTAAGTCAAAGAGTGCCATGGTCTGACTTCCATGTTACAAAGATCATGCTGGTTACTGCCTTGAAAGAGACAACGAGGGGTGAGGTTGGAAGCGTGGAGACCAGTCAAGAGGCTATGATGGTAATTCAAGCAAAAGCCCCAGCTGGCTGGGGTAGAGGTGGTGAGAACTAGCCAGATACTTGGATAGATTTGGAAGGTGAAGCCAAATCAAGTAGGACTTTCAAGTTCTTGGAAGAAAATGAGAAGAGGGGTTGGAGGCAGCCAGCATTTCTGAGAAGCTTCCTGCAAAGGGGAACAAAGATGCTGGCGGTAGTTCCCAGGGCCAAGAGGGTCAAGAGGATTTATTTGAGGATGGGAGGAATAACGGTACATTGTAATGATGGTGAGAGGGAAAAAAACTTTTTTCCAAAAACCCCATCATTAATAATAGTACCAATGACAATGCAGGAGAGATGGGAGAATGCTGGTGCGTGGAGCCCAGGGAAGGAAGCAGGCAGGTGACCCAGTGCACTAGTGGAGAGATTTGGCTTTAGCAAGGAGCCTAACAATTCCATCCTTAGTATAAGAGTCTGCAAACTATGCAATTATCTCCCACCTCCTTAGAAGCTGGGCAGGCTTTTGGGACTGTCTGGAGGACAGCAGCAAAGTAGGACTGCACAACTTCCCAGGCAGGGACAGACAAGGTGGGAGACTTTCACGGCACCCGGTGCTCCATCTTTCCCTGTCTCTCTCTCCACCTGAACTGGAGTCCTGAGCCACCAGCCTTGGAAGAAGCCCGGGGACAGCACAGCTGACATGTTGGGGAGACCACCCAGAGACAGGGGCAGCCTGCAGCTGCGGAGCTTGCCCATCTGGGCACCAGACCTGTGTGGGCGGAGCCCAGCCCCTGACATTGACTGCAAGGCGAGGGGGAACACACACCAGCGCCAGAGTCACCTTGCTGAGCCCAGTCAACCTGTGGGCCCGCCACTCCTAACACTCGAGGACAGTGGTTGTTTCGAGCCAGTGGGTTTGGGGGTGATCTGCTCTGCCGTGGTGGGTAACCAGACCATAAGTCAAGCAGGACGGGCAGGTGTAGAAGCTCTAGGTGGGCACATAAGTGGGGAGGAGCAGGTGGGTAATCTCTTCCAATTGCTGTGATGCTCTTGGGGAGACGGTGAGCAGCCGGCAGGAGGGGCTGGTGGGGCGAGGGAGAGGGGAAGGTGGAGAGAGTCCTCTAGGCAGAGAAGTCAGGTGTGATTACCTGGTGGCAGGGAAAAACCCTTCACCATTCGGTATTTCATCTGCATTCCCCTCGCAGTCTTTATTATGTAATTTTCCATAGCCCCTGATCTGGTTGGATGAAAGGCCTACAGAAAAATTCTTCACAGAAGGAAATTGACCTCAAGGTGAGAACGAGTGAGGCCAGGGGACACTCACGGTTACACTCAGTTAAGAGAAGATCTGCTCCCTCCTTCGCTCATCTACCCAACAGACTGTCTGAAAGGCCAGCATACTGGGCATCCTCTGTGGGCTGTGACATGCCAGCCTTCAAGGGACCACAGGTCAGTGCCCTCAGATACCCCTCCCATTTATTTTCAAGATGAGAGAGCAGGAAAAAAAAAAAAAAAAAGGCCACATTGCTTGAGTTGAAAAGGAAGTGTTGGAATATGCATTTCCGGTGGAGGGAGTCACTGAAGCCAAGCTACTAAAGCCAAGCAGACCACGGCGCAGTGGGGATCCCCCACGTGGACGGGCTGGGTTGAAGCAGAGGTGATGGCAGGCTGGAGAATCATGAGACAGGGACCAGGAAGAGACAAGGAGTGGGGCGCAATTGTGGGAAATCCTTGAATTCGAATTCAGTAAACTTTTGTCATGTTGCCGTGACACTGAATTGTTTGATAACTAAATAAGCGTTGTATATATCACCCTAGTGGCTAACCAAGGTCTGCGAATAATGGAACTTAACAGATGTGATATTGTTTTATAGGCCAGACTCCACTGGGAATTTCCCTACTAGACTTACAATGACCAAATATCCCCTTTTTGCAAATTTTTGAAATATTTCTAATTATAGGCTAACCTCTGAAAAGTGTAATTACCATAGACATCAAAGTTTCATTATATAACAACCAAAAGATTAAGTACAAGGACATAACCCATTTACTTAAAAAATAGACTTTTTATCATTTCCTTTCTCCCATTTTAGCCCAACAGACCTAGTTTTCAAAATAAAAGAGTCAAACGATATAAAGGAGTCTTATATAAATTAGAAATTCAACAGCTACTTTGCATCATAACAGGCACCAAAGACCAGAAGAAATTACATCTTACTTGACCTCATACCCTACCCTCTTTTTTCCATAAAGGAAAACTGTCAACTTGGCAAACTTTTTCGGTAAAGAGCCAGTCAGTAAATATTTTGTTTTGCAGGCCATACAGTCTGTATCACAGCTACTCAAATTTGCCACTGCAGTGCAAAAGCAGTTATAGACAATATATAAACAAATATGCAAATACTAAAGCTAATTGTGGGCACAAAAATTTGAATTTAATATAACTCTTAAGGGTCACAAAGCAGTATACTTCCTTTGACTTTTTCAATCATTTAAAGAGATTAAAAAAACCTCTTAGCTTGTGGGCTCTACAAAAACAGGTGGCAGGCTGGCTATGACCCACACCCATTATTTGCATTGCAACCTAAACTTTGAGGGACTTCTGAGATATAAAAATGATCTATTCTTGGGGTGCAAAGACGCTGGTTGGTTGGTTGATCTGTAATGATTGCTTTTAATTTTAGTATGATTTTCCCTATTTTTAAATAATCAGTTTTGATTAGTTTAGTTAATGGACTGCTTTGTTTGGCCAGGAAGGAGTGTGCTATATCTAAGAGCAGAATAATGTTTTTATTTGTAAAATCGCTTAACTACTGTTATATCTTGGCATGTTGCCTCTAACACTCATCTCCCTCTTCCTGTATCTATTTCAAATAGTGAGAAGCACTTCAATACTGCCAGGTGCTTCATCTAGTAAAGTTTTGATTTTAAGTTCTTATTCTGTCATCTAAGCTGTCTTGGACATTAGTGAATCACTTTCCCTCATGAGCCTCTGATTTCTCAACTATAAAATGGTTTGAATACAGGGCTCTTTTGTGAAACTATTGAGAAAACTATTGAGAAACTATTGAGAAAAACTATTTATGCAAACTGTCATTCCAGATGAACCACCATTTAGCAAGCATCTAGTATGTGCATTAAAAACATCAGGAATAAACAATACTTCACTACTAGATTGCTTTTTCCGTTTACCATTTTATCATGAGTACTTATGTCATTCAGTATTCTTTTAAAAAATATGAGACTTCCCTGGCAGTCCAGTGGTTAAGACTCCAGGCTCTCAATTCAGGGTCACAGGTTCAATTCCTGGTTGGGGCACTAAGATCCTGTATGTCAACCAGCACAGCCAAAAAACCAAAATTAAACAAATAAATAAACAGATGATCTGATGGTTATATAACATGCTACTTAATGTCAGTCAGTCAGTCAGTTCAGTCGCTCAGTCGTGTCCGACTCTTTGCGACCCTATGAATTACAGCACGCCAGGCCTCCCTGTCCATCACCAACTCCCGGAGTTCACTCAAACTCATGTCCATTTAGTCGGTGATGCCATCCAGACATCTCATCCTCTGTAGTCCCCTTTTCCTCCTGCCCCAAATCCTTCCCAGCATCAGAGTCTTTTCCAATGAGTCAAATCCTCGCATGAGGTAGCCAAAGTACTGGAGTTTCAGCTTTAGCATCATTCCTTCCAAAGAACACCCAGGACTGATCTCCTTTAGAATGGACTGGTTGGATCTCCTTGCAGTCCAAGGGACTCTCAAGAGTCTTCTCCAACACCACAGTTCAAAAGCATCAATTCTTCAGTGCTCAGCTTTCTTCACAGTCCAACTTTCAAATCCATACATGACTACTGGAAAAACCATAGCCTTGACTAGACGGACCTTTGTTGGCAAAGTAATGTCTCTGGAGGACCACAATTAATGAACCCTTTCCCAACACTGGACATGAGATGTTCTCTTTGCTATGCTGCACAGACTACCTTCATAAATTGCTTGTGACATCCCTGATCATTTCTTTAAGAAGAGTTTCTAGAAGTGGAGTTTCCATATCAAAGGGTCTGAACTATAACTATTAATAAGATCGAATAATTTCCCTATGCTTTTTGACCTTTTCTGGTTTTTTAAAAAACTGTTTTCATATTTTTTCTTATAAAAGATATCCCAATTTTTTTCTTAAGGACTACATTATCGCACTTGAAGCCCACATTGAAGCCCTGAGTAGGAGTGTGTGCTGGGCTCGGTCTAGGTAGAACAGAGGGGTCTCCACCACGGCTTCCAGGGTCGAGCTGCCCAGCCAAAACCAGAAGTTCTTAGACTCTTGAAGCCCCGGCTCCCTCATCTATGACTTACAAGGCTGCTTAGAGGGTGAAATCGAAACAGAGACGTCCAGCCCTAAGCACGATGCTCACTATAGTAAGCAGTCAATAAATGTGAGCTCTCTTTACTACCATCAATCCTATCACGCCATCCCTCAAGGGGCACAGGCAGATGTGGGCCTCAGTTTGCCTATAAACAGACATCTGAGTTTCTAGGAAATGAAACTCTACACTGTTGCTTCTCTGTCTCTTCACACAGTGTCCTGTGGTTAAGTCTTCATTAGACCTTAGACATGAAATGAGCCTGGGAGCCCACCTTCCAATCTAGAAGTCAGAGTGGGTTCCTGGTACAAGTACTCCATTGTGTCTAGTTGGGGTGACAAAATAATTTCAGCAAGAAGTCACTGGTGTCTTTTTCTGATGAATTTTGTGGCATGCCTAATAACTCATACCACATGCAAAGGATCTAAATATACATTCTGTTATTTGAGCCTCCACAATGGCCCAGCAAGGCAACTAGAGAGCCATAGTAATGTTCATTTTATAGTATAAAAAAAAAGCTGACTTTCAGGGGGCTTAAGTGATAAACCTAAGGATCCCTCACTAGTAACTGGGATAGTGAACACGACAGTCTCTCTGTGACTAAACTTTAGTCAAGCTCCTCTGACTCAGCCTTGATATTTGGGCTTTTGTGTTCATGTGGCCATTTTTCACAAGGATCCTGTCAGGTTGGTTTAGGAAGAGCCCCTCACCACAGTTTCATTATCCTTGCTATCTGATCAAATACCCCATCTCTATGACCCCCCAGGGAACAGTCCATCTTCCTGGCCTGCTTTCAGCAAGAACCCTGTCAGGTGGGTCGAGTCAGAACCACCCCACGCCCTGCCACCCCTGATGTTTCCTCTTAGTAATTTTCCACCCGCTGACCTCCACTCTGCTCCTGGACTATAAATCCCACATGCCTCTGCACTATTTGGAACTGATCCCAGTCCTATACTACAGTCTCATTTCCCCGATTGCAACAGTTCCTGAACAATATCTGTTTTTACAGCTTTATCTACTGTCCGGTTCTGGTTTTCTTGGACTGCATGGGAGCCCAGGCTCCCTGTATTTCTAGTCCTATGCATCCTGCCCACTCCCTCCCCTGCATACTCGTTTAGACACCACCAAATGCTAGAAAAACACAAAGGAACCTCAGTAACTTGTATGGTAATAAAGCCCGAAACGAGGGCTTCCCTAGTGGCTCAGTTGGTAAAGAATCTGCCTGCAATGCAGGAGACCTGGGTTCAATCCCTGGGTCAGGAAGATCCCCTGGAAAAGGAAATGGCAACCCACTCTAGTACTCTTGCCTGAAGAATTCCAAGGATGGAGGAGCCCGGCAGGCTACAGTCCATGGGACCACAAAGAGTTGGATACGAGTGTACAACTAACTTTCAAAACCAAAAACGTGGGGTGAAAAAAGTTAGACCCATAGAAGCTATTTCCCCAATTCAAACATTTGCTCCTCCTCAGGGCAGGATGCATTAATTCTTATAGGAAGGAGAACACAGCAAGTATTGATTAATCTTAATTAATCTTAATTAATTGAAATTACTACCACCTGAGCCACCAGGGAAGTCCATAGGAATGAGAACACAGCAAGTATTGATTAATCTTAATTAATTGAAATTACACAATACCCCCATGATTAATCTTGGTTATGAAAGATCATGAAAGTTTTCCTCAGTAAATAACTGAAGTACAGATAACTTAAACATCTCTCTTGCTAGCCAGTTTCAGTTCTTCCACAAAAAAGGACAAATAACACTTTTTAGGGATCTCTTAGCTGTCCTTACCATTTTCAGTCTTCTTCCAAAATGAAACAGAGAGGTCTGGTTGAAGAGAGCAGAACATGAGAGGTGTCAAGATCAGCCTGAGATGGACCCAGTAGCATCAACTAAGATAAACAGAAAACACCAAACTTTACCTTGCAAAGACAGCAAAGGATTGATGCTTCAAATTGTGCTGGAAAGGCTGCTTTAATATACGCTGTTGAAAACACTTATTAATAGTATTTACTTCCTCAAGTCCAAGTATCAAGCCCAAATATACAGACGAGAGACACACTCCATAAAACCATTTCCAGCATTATTGTAAAAGTCTGACTTTATCTTCAAAGAAGTGACATTTGAGACTACCAAAACTCTTCTTCAGATTCTAAAAAAAAATTTTTTGCATATGATTTGGGTCCCTTCCCCTCTCTCCCCTTCTCTCTGAGAATGGCTCACAGATCTAGGTACTTAAATGATCTGAGTTCTTCCCAATGTTTAAAATACCTTTCTTTGCTGCATGGAGTGAGTCCAGGTCTGGAGTCTTCTGAGGTGAAGAGATGAGCTGTGGAAGACCTACCTAAGTCATGGAGACTCCAGGCTGCCAGTCGTGAACTTTCTAAGTGCAAAGACTGGTTAGGGGGTAGGGGGAGGAGTGTGACTATTTATGCCATCTCAGACATGAGGTTTGCAGAAGCAGCAGGTTCCTTTTATTTCTACCACCACAGTCAGGGAAACCTCATGTCTAAATTCAAGCAACTTGGCTGGCTGATGTTTTTTTCTAGAAGTTTCTCAACTGGCGCACTCCTGCCATTTCTGGTGAGCTACATCTTTGTGGCATTGTAAGAGGCTGAGCAGCAACCCTGACTTCAGCCCACGAGATGCCAGCCACACTGCCCCTCGACAATCACAGATGTCTCTAGACATTGTAATACAGCCCCTGCCCCTGACTGAGAACCGTCATTCTACAGGTATCTTTGAGACGTGTCTACATTTCCCTTGTTCTCTCTTAGGCTCAGCTGAAAGGGATTCTGGTTTCTAAGCAGGGGCAGACTTGGTTCTCTCACTTGGGTGAAATGAGGGCAGCTATACTCGCAGTCCAGGGTCAGGTAAAACCGTTTCTCAAAGTGGGGTTTCTGGGAGACTCATTCCCTTCTGAAGTGATTACTGGGCCTTTTAGGGGGTAGAGTCAAAATATCGGTGGTTATGTTTAAAAGTCCACCTAGTCGATCCAGAGAGAATTTGAAAATTGCCAAGAGTGCCACAGGAAAACCAGTTGCTAACCATCAGTGATATCTACTGGATTGAAAAGCAAGCAGTGCCCTAGGTCAGCTGAAAAACTACTAGATACAATAATAAATGATCTTTACTGGGAGTTTATTTTGAACTGGACTGTTCTAACTGCATAATATGTATTATTTCATTGACTACTAAAAAGAACGAAGAAACATCTTCTTAGCCTTCAATTTTTTTTTTTTTTTTTTTTTACAAATAATGGAATTAATGCAGAAAAGATACTGGACTCTCCTCAGGTCACATACCATGTAAATGATATTCACACAAGCAAAAATTAAATGCCTTCTTATCATACCACTTTGACATGCAAATAATACATAAAAATTAATAGCTTTCTCACATATTTTGTTGTTTGGTTGCTAAGATGTGTCTGACTCTTTGAGACCCCATAGACTGTAGCCTGCCAGGCTCCTCTGTCCATGGGATTTCCCAGGCAGGAATACTGGAGTGGGTTGCCATTTCCTTCTCCAAATAAACATTTCCTTCTCACATATAGACAGTAACTAATCCAGATGCATAATAGAACTTCCATGTAAAAGAGCAACAAAAAATATGAAACATTTGGGAAGAAAATTGTCATGAAATGCTTGGGAACGAAGAAGGTGGTAGATGGGCAGGGGTCAATGACGCCTTACCTCGCAGGCTGCTTCCTATCCATTTATTTGCCCCTCTGAATCTGCTCTCCATGCCTTCCTACCCAGCTATGTGTCTGGGCAGGCTGAGTTGTATGAACTTCATCACTAGCTGGCACACTTCTGGTTGAGTTCGGCCAATGCAGAGAGAGGTCAGAGCACCCCTGGGCTCCCTTCCTCTCTGAGGCTGTGGGTTGGCTACAACCCTCCAATGAGGCTCTCATCAGGTGATGCTCCAGGGCCACTCTTTGTGAATTCTACTGTTTCCTCACCTCGCCATTTTAGGCCTGGGGTTGTAAAGACTCAACCCTTGAAATGCTGAACCTTGTTTCTGATTTCCCTATATTCTGTGCACACTATCAAGAATAGTGACTTTTCCCAATTCATCAGTTTCTTATTCTGAGTGTGCCACATGTTTTTCTTGTCAGGAACCTGGAAGACACAGAGAAGATGTAAAAAGATAAAGAGAAATAGATCGTTATTAGGGCTAGAGGTCACAGCAAGGCATTTTTGGTTTATCACAAAGATTAGGGTTATGCTATCCATAAATGTTATCTCCTCTGGATAGTAAAGGGTACATGACCAGATAGCTCTTATAAAAATGAGCCACTGGATCTGACTGGGTTAAGATCCCCAGTGAGAACAGCCAGAAAGAAAAAGTAACAAGGGGAGGATTTTTTTTTTCTTGATCTCTAAACGCTTCAATGGCATAGTGCCGGCACATCAGTGAAAGGGATGAGACAGCAAATTTTAGTAAAAGCATATATGGGGGGGCCACCCTGGTGGTCCAGAGGTAAAGGATCCAGCGTCCAGGGCCATGGGCTCAATCCCTGATCAAGGAGCTAAGATCCCACACACCGTGGGATATCTAAGCCCACGCACCAGAACAAAATATCCCACATGCTGCAGCTAAGACCCCATGTGGCAAATAGACAAATAAAAAAATGTTTAAATGCACATCTGGAGTATTAAAGTCACATCAATGGCAAAAGGAAATATTAAGATAACATTGGGCAACTGGCTTAAAGTTTGGAAAAAAAATTAAGCTGTAGTCTTACCTTGTATCTTACATCAAAATTAATTGCATATGGCTCAAAAATTTAAATGTTAAGACCCTAATGCTGGGAAAGATTGAGGGCAGGAGAAGGGGATGACAGAGGACGAGACGGTTGGATGGCATCACTGACTTAATGGACACAAGTTTGAGCAAACTCCAAGAGTTGGTGACGGACAGGGAAGCCTGGTGTGCTGCAGTCCATGGGGTCGCAAAGGCCGGACATGAGTAAGCGACTGAACAAGACACTGAATATTAAAAATACTAGAAGAAACCATGGATAAATGTTTTTATAATCTTGATATGGTAAAGCCATTCTAAGCACAACAACAAGAACAAACAAAAACTCAACAGCAACAACACCAGAGTCTGAAAGAAAACGTCAAAAAATTTAGCTACAAAAAATACATCTGCTTACTAATCTATAAAGTGAGGGATGAGGCCATGTGATCAGTAAGGGCATGCGTTCATGTTTTATAGTCTAACATCTTGAGAGATTATGATACAATTCTGTGTTCTTGTATTGTTATTCATCTTTGATTCTGTCTGCTAGGTCACCAATGATATTGCAGACCCCTTGAGTCAAGAATGTGTTGTCCCCCGCATCTCATCCATAATTGGTATTTACAAATCATTTTCATGATGATAAAATGAAAGTGATCATGAAAACCCGCATAATTCAATCTCTTACGTCAATTTTGAGAAGAGTTAGTGTGGCCCCCATGAGCTACCCGCATTTGGGTGACATCGTGGGCCCAGGCTGCCGCAGGTTAGTTGGCTCAAGAGAAACGGTTGGATGACGAGGATGTGCTGTGCATGCTAAGTCACTCCACTCGTGTCTGATTCTTTGTGGATAAAGAGGATAGAGTGCTTCTATTTATCTTGCAAGAACAGGCCTCTCGTTGGCTGGGACACCTCTTACTTGGTTTTCTAAGTCTCAACACATTTGTTTTTTCCTTTTGGATGCTCAGTCGTGTCTGACTCTTTGTGACCCTATGGACTGTAGCCCACCAGGCTCCTCTGTCCATGGGATTTCCCAGGCAAGAATACTGGAGTGGGCTGCCATTTCCTCCTCCAAGGGATCTTCCCTACCCAAGGACTGAACCCACTTCTCTTGCGTCTCCTACATTGGCAGGTGGATTCTTTACCACTGCATCATCTGGGAAGCCCCTTTTACATCTGAAAGAAAAAAATCTACTTTTTCCTTTCAGATGAAAATAAAAGAAGACGGAAATGCCCTTGGTGGGTAGTTAAGGTTTAGGGTAAAGTGAAAGTTGTTCAGTTGTGTCCAACTCTTTGTGACCCATGGACTATACAGTCCATGGAATTCTCCAGGCCAGAATACTGGAGTGGGTAGCCTTTCCCTTCTCCAGGGGATCTTCCCAACCCAGGGATCAATCCCAGGTCTCCCACATTGCAGGCAGATTCTTTACCAGCTGAGCCACAAAAGGTTGGTAAATGTAGCAAACTGCAACATGTGGTATTAAAAGAGGGTTTGTTGTTTGTCTGAAGTTCAACTTTAATTGGGTGTCCTGTATCTTACTTGGCAGTCCAAGCTGTGTGTCATACTTTCATCTAGAGAATTAAACACTGATGATTAAGTTTCTGAAATGAAAAGGCAGGCCAGACTTCTGCAGGATCCAGAGTGCTCAGTGAACAGGTATACAGCTGGGGACAGAAACCCAAGGTTTGAGCCCCAGCGCTGCCATTTGATGGACGTAGACATCAAAGAGGTTGGGTGGAAACTTAACAACATACATACTTTCCTAAAGCTGATGAGAACCTAAATAAATCCGTAAATCAATTGCTCTAGTCCACCTAAGGCTGTGGTCCTAGCGTGGAGAAGTAGAACGTCTTAACATTTCTTTATTTGGGTGAGGATGGGAGTGACAGACCCCAGTGCTTCCCCAATTTCTGTTGCCTGTTTCCACTCTTGCATACTTAAAGTCAGGGCTCGCTTGAGCAAAAAGAGAAAGAACTTTAACGACAAGTGTCATAGTATTTTTATAACAAGGCTAAAATTTTAACCCTTTCAGTTAGATACAGCCATGAATGTCTTTCAAATAAAAAACTTTATTAGGAATTTGCAGATACCATGAATGTGCTCTTTATAGAGGACACATGGAAACAGAACACAGCCTCCATAGTTCCTTCGTATACAGTATATTTTTAGCACTGTAAAGTCCCAGTGTCATAATTAAACTTGTCTTTTGTTTCATCCCCCCTCCTCCTTTAAACTGAAATGTGAGGCAGTTCTCTGCTTAGTCCTCTAAGTTTCATTTTATCTTGAAATGAAAGTGTTCTGAAAAAGTCCTTGACAGGATATGCAAATTCATACAACAAAAACCTTCTTTCATGTTGAGGACTGGCCCCATATAAATATTAGTTTACCAGATGAGTCCAAAGGGTCAGCTGCTTTGAAAGAAGGCCCTGATGCAAAAACTGGAGGGCAAGACTTAGAAAGAGAAAGGCTATTTATGGAGGTAGTGGTCGCTAAGCAGTTCTGCCTGCTGCCTTGGAAAATCAGAAGCAGTTTTGCCAGGTGGGCATCACAGATAATCCCTGTCACCATCTGGTTTGCGTAGATTCATAAGTGGATTCATTAGTAGTGAGGTATAGTGGCAAGAACACTTGCTTGGGATTCGAGAGACATAGCTTTGTAGTAAATATGTGACCTCACACCTATACATTTCTTCATGTTTGAGTCAGAAGCACCATCACTCGAAAAGTCTAAGAATAAAACACCTGAGAGACAGCTATTGTTAAAACCTGGTTTGCCCACAAGGAAGCTGACTCCAAGAAATCATATATCTAATATGCAAAACCAGTTGTAATTCATGTTTTCTTGACTCCATTGCCCATGTTCTTTCTGAAAGTCATCGAAACAGTGAAGACCTCAGCAATTTAACCAGATAAGAACACAAAGTATGATTTTTGAGTTTATTTTCCATACGTGATGTAACTATTCATATAAGTGGTCATCTTTCGATGATCTATTGCTGTGTAACACATCAGCTGAAAACAGCAACCACTGTATTTGTTTACCCTTCTGTCGTTTGGCTGGGGCTCTGCTGGGCTGTTCTTCTGTTTGTCTCAATTGAGGTCTCTCACGTGGATGCAGTCAGATGGCTTTGTTCACAAGTTTGGTGCCCCAGTGGGGACAGTTGGGAGGCTGTGACCTTTTGCTCTTTTACTTTCTATGTGGCTAGCTTGGGCTTCTTCTCATGGTGATTGGGTCCTGTTGCTGTTGTTCAGTTGCTAAGTCGTGTCCAACTTTTTATGATCCCATGGACTGCAGCACGCCAGGCTTCCCTCCACCATCTTCCAGAGTTTGCTCAAGTTCATGTCCATTGAGTCAGTAATGCTATCTAACCATCTCATCCTCTGCCACCCTCTTCTCCTTTTCCCTTCAATCTTTCCTAGCATCAGGGTCTTTTTCAATAAGTCAGCTTTTCCCATCAGGTGGCTAAAGTATTAGGTCCTAAGAATAAGCATTTCAATATACATAAGCCCTAATACGCAAGCAGTAAGCCTTGTTTGCATCATCCTTCCTAATATTTTATTTACAGTAAGTCCCCTAGATACAATCCTTCAAGTTGTGAACTTTCAAAAACGCAAAACATGGAGCTTACTAATGAAGACTTGATGGGATTGGATGCCTAGACATCCAAGGACGAAGACAGACTAGAGGAAGGAGTAACTGAAGAACCAAAGAGGTTCACAACTAGGGGAGTTTCTTTACTTGAAGAGGCACTGTTAGTTTTTGAGGCACAGGAGCCAAATGTAGAACAGTACACAAAGGCTGTAGCAGCTGTTCAGAACGCAGTCCAGTGCTACTGTGTCATCTATGACTAGAGAAAAGGAGTTACTTCCCTCATAGCTGTCGGTAAAGAATCTGCCTGCAATGTAGGAGACCCTGGTTCGATTCCTGGGTCTGGAAGATTCCCTGGAGAAGGAAATGGCTACCCACTCCAGTCTTCTTGCCTGGAGAATCCCACGGACAGAGGAGCCTGGCAGTCTATAGTCCACGGGGTCTCAAGAGCCAGACATGACTTAGCAACTAAACACCACCACCACCACCCAGAAATCACTGGATCAGTTTTTTCAAGAGGGTAGATAGAACTGAATCCAGCAGAGTCAGAACCTGTGCCATCAACATCAAGCGTAAGTGACATTGCAGCTCTACCATCTCCCACCTCCTCTTCCTCCCCCAGTCAGTACTTCTTCTTGCCTGTTCACTTGATGCCAGCTCCTGTATGCCAGCTGTTGTACTGTACTACTGTACTTTTCAAGGTACTATACTTTAAGATTAAAAATGTTTTATTGTGTTTCTGTTTTTATAACAGTACAGTACTATATAGCCAATTGTGTTAGTTGGGTATCTAAGCAAGTGGGTATCTAAGCAAACTTTGTAGGACTTAGGAAAAAATTTGACTTATTACTACAAATGCACAAAGTATATTATAATTTAGAACAGGAATTGGTTTGATGGAGCAATTCTATTCATAGGAATTATAACAAGGATAAAATATTTTTAAATTCTCCAAAATGTACAAGCTAGCTTGTACTGATTTGTGGCATTAATGGTGGTACTTTGTTCTTTTATATACTCTCCAGTGCTCTTTATATTTTCTAAATGTATAAATGCTGATAAACTCACATGTTAGGAAGAGCCAGCCAAACCTGAGAGTTTCTTTGTGGCCGTGACATTAAACCATACACACTGGAAAGGGATCAGTACAAAGTGACTGATGTCTGGCACCCAAAGATTCGGATTTCATTACTCCTGGGTGAGGCTTAGGTTACCCAGAGTTTTCCAAGCTGCCCGATTCATTTCCAATTGACAGACAAGGTTGAGACCAACAGGCATAGTAATTCTCTTGATTGACCTCTGTTTAAAATATGATTGGTTGACTTGCATTCTCCCTTCTATTAAAAAAAATGTTGACTCATCTCCAGGACCTATTTAACATTTCAAGTCAGTCGGCTACTAGTATGTATGCCCTTCTGTGTCCACCAGTTGAGTTGATTTCCAAGATTCAGTTGTACTGGTTTCTAAATCTTTTTATGCCAGTTACATGTTTTTAAATAAATATGAGTATAAGCAGAGACAGAGTTAAATGTTTTTGACCGGCAGCCAAAGCAAGCTGCTTAGAAAAGAAAACCACAATGGTTCATTTTTTCTTCTCTTCTTAAAAACTTATTTTCATGATGGTTCATTTTCTGTGTCAGGTTGGCCAGGCTTCAGTGATCCATTGTTTGGTCAAACATTAGTCTGCATCTTGCTGTGAAGGTACTTTGTAGGTGCAATTAAGTTTTACAATCAGTTGATTTGAAGTAAGAGATTACCCCAGATAATGTGAATGGGCTTCAGAACAAAAATCGAACTTTTCCAGAGGAGAAGGAATTTTGCATTAAGACTGTCACAGAGAAATCCTGCCTGAGTTTCCAGCCTGCCACCTGCCCGGAAAATTTCAGATTCGCAAGCCCCCACAATCATCTGACCCAACACTTTACAGCAAATTCATATCTGTATCTTTATCTTATTGGTTCAGTCTCCAAAGAATCCTGACTAAAAGCTGTCAGGTGAGATGTGGGTGAGATAAATGAAAAGGGGAAAGTATCTGAAAAGATTCTGTACTCAGACTGTTGTACACATGTATTTAAGTTCTCACTCCAGTTAAAATTTTAAAAAATAAAGGTATTCCAGGCAGTTTGTGGAAGACAGGTAATCACGGACCTGTACTCAAGGGGTCTTGGCTGTACTGTGAAAGCTTGGAGGTAGTGCTGTACTTGCCAGCTAACAAGTTCATCTGCCACAGGTTCCTGGATGCTGAGGGAATATAAGAGACTCGAGGTCAGGCACAAGGACTTTAGCACTCATAGCACAGCAGGCACTGATTCCCTTTATCCCACCAATGCCACAGATTGGCCCCAGGTGGATGCTATACATGAAGTGGGTTTGCAACACAGCTGAGGGACACTGAGTATAGAGAACCCTAACATTCATGATGGGCTGCAAGCAAACCTAGCTGAACTTTGCCCAGGGGGAAATGCTGTCTTTATTAGACCAGACAGCAAACAAACCTGCCATCTGCCTCAGAAAAGGAGGCTATGTCTGTCTTCCAAAACTAGCCACTATCTTCTGCTTGCTATACAAACATCCTTGACAAGATGATCCAGAGGCAATGCTCTCAATGCCTCTGCTAATGAGATGTAGAGAACTGCAAGAGACCTCTGGAGAACTGTATCCCCAAATAAGTCCATTTATATAATTGAAGTTAAAAAACAATATTTAAGTCATATATAGATCCTTTTTTAAAATATAAATTTATTTATTTTAATTGGAGGCTAATTACTTTACAATATTGTATTGGTTTTGCCATACATTGACATGAATCCTTTTTTAATAAGAGTCCTTGGGGACGGAGGAGGGAGGAGGGTTCAGGATGGGGAACACATGTATACTGGTGGCAGATTCATTTTGATACATGGCAAAACCAATACAATATTGTAAAGTTAAAAATAAAATAAAATTAAAAAAACATAAGAGTCCTTGCCTTGGGTGTGGAGAAAAGGGAACCCTCCTCCACTGTTGGTGGGAATGTAAATTGCAGCCACTATGGAGAATAGTAGGGAGGTTCCTTTAAAAGCAAGAGTTGCCGTATGATCCTGCAATCCCACTCCTGGGCATATATCCAGACAAAACTATAATTTGAAAAGATGTATGCACCCCAGTGTTCACTGCAGCAGTATTTACAATCACAAAGACATGGAAGCAGCCTAAAAGTCCATCAACAGCTGAATGGATAAAGAAGATGTGGTGCATATATACAATGGAATACTACTCAGCAATAAAAAAGAATGAAATAGTGCTATTTACAGCAACATGGATGGACCTAGATTATCATACTAAGTGAAGTCAGTCAGACAGACAAAGAGAACTATCACATGATATCACTTATATGTGGAATCTAAAAAAATGATGCAAATGAACTTATAAAACAGAAAGAGACTCACAGACATAGAAAACAAACTTATGGTTACCAAAGGGGAATGGTGGGGGAGGGATAAATTAAGAGTTTGGGGCTAACAGATATACACTACTTTATCTACTGTAGAGGACAGGAACTATATTCAATATCATTATAATAAGCTATAATAGAATAGAATCTGAAAATATATGTATATACACACACATCTATAAAACTGAACCACTTTGCCCTATACCAGAAACTAACACAACACACTGCAAAACAACTACATTTCAATAAAAAAATAAATAATCCTTGAGTTAATTGACTTTTGGTTGTTGTTGTTTAACTGACCAACAGTATTGAAAAAAAATAGTATTAAATAAAACTGCTTCTATTATTTTTCTCTTGGTTCCAGCTTCCTTTCTAAAGATACTCTTGTAAAAGAGATTCCCGTATTAATAAAACCATTGGAAATTCCTTAGACATTAAGAAGTGTGTGTTGAACCCATTATTACAAATGATTAAGTACTGCTAATTTTTAACATTTTTTGGTAATAACTATTTTTTCAAATGGAATCTTATACTTTGTGTTTCTAGAAAATAAGCATTGCTGTTTTCCATCCATAAAACCAAAGTATTAACAATAATTCAAATATTCCAAGCTACTAAGTACCTGACAATTATAGTTTGGAGGTAAGTGGAAACAAGTATCAAAAACTTCTAATCTAGGTACATGTGAATCTTCAGATAAATTGAAAGCTTCTATTCTTTCCAAATATCCATAAGTAGGCATAAATGTCCAGAGTAGGCATAACTTTTCAGCTGAATATATGAATTACGATTAAGTATAACTAAATTGATTGTAACTTACTAGAGTCTTCTTTAAGAAGGAAAGGATCTTCTACGCAATGCATGAACTCAGTCATCAGGGATGATTCAAGCTTGGCTGCATAGTGGAATCTGGAGGTCTTTAATAATCCTAATATGTGGATGCTTCATGGGTCAGTTAAGTCAGACTCTCCAGGGGCAAGGCCCAGGCATCAATTTCTTTCTTTCTTTCTTTCTTTTTTTTTTTTTTTAACTGAGGTGTAACTGACATACAGAATTATCAGTTTTGGCTATACAATCTGATGATTCAATACTTGTATATGTTGTCAAATGATCACCACTGTAAGTGTAGTCAACATCCATCACCACACAGAGCTACACATTTTTAAAATTAATTTCATTTTAAACAATATTTATTTTTTTCTTTACTTTCAACAAGGGAAAATAATTTTTGTGAGTACATTGTTGAATTTATTGCCAGCATCATCTATATTTGTATAATTGCCCACATTTCCTTCATCTGCTTTTATGTACAGAACAATAGTATCACCCAGCAGGACTATTTTCTTTTATTTTTAATTTTATTTTATTTAACTTTACAATATTGTATTGGTTTTGCCATATATCAACATGAATCTGCCACAGGTATACACGTGTTCCCCATCCTGAACCCTCCTCCCTCCTCCCTCCCGGTACCATCCCTCTGGGTCATCCCAATGCACCAGCCCCAAGCATCCAGTATCGTGCACTGAACCTGGACTGGAGACTCATTTCATATATGATATTATACATATTTCAATGCCATTCTCCCAAATCATCCCACCCTCTCCCTTTCCCACAGAGTCCAAAAGACTGTTCTATACATCAGTGTCTCTTTTGCTGTCTCGTATACAAGGTTATTGTTACCATCTTTCTAAATTCCATATATATGCGTTAGTATACTGTATTGGTGTTTTAAGCTCCTTGGGGGCCCCATATGCAACCAAGTTGCCAACTACTAAACTACAGGACTTAGCCTTGCGATATAGCTCTCAAACTTTATTGTATGGAACCCCATGCCTGCCACACCTGTTTCTGATCCAATAGGTCTGGGGAGGGACCCAAGAATCTGCATTTCTCCTAAGCTCCCTAGCAATACAGATGTCACTAGTCCAGGGCCACACTTTGAGACCCACTCCCTACAGAATTATGGTTATGTTAAAAACATCTGTGCCCCAGGGTGGTTATTTCAAATCTCCCCACATTAGCATGACTCTGAGAAAGGACCAGGCAAATGCCATGTGTGCAACGGAGACTTTTTTTTTTTGGAAGGAAAGTGAACAACCAAATCTGCAGAAGCAAGCATCCCAGGCTGATGAAAGTACCACACCCTATTTTGAGCTTTTCTTTTTTTACTGCCCTGAGACTTAATGATAAACTCCTTTAAGGACCATCAAAGACCCAATAGTAAGCAGTGGCCCAATACTTGGAAATCTCCACCCCTTCCCCAAAACAGCAGGAATAATCCTCCCACTCATCACCCAGCCCACATATTTCCAGCAACTGACACACACTCGCTTTCTGAAATGGCCCATACTCTGTCTGTGGAGTGTGTTTCTTTCCAAATAAATCAATGCACTTCTTACCTGTCAGTTTGTGAAGGGAATGTTGGAGGAAACACCTGGATGAGAGGAAAGGCCTCCAGTGGAAGAGCACAAGGCCCATTGACCAACTACAGCATTTCTTCTAAGGAACAGGGTGGCCTTAACTGAGCCAGTCACTTCATCCTTGGGCCTTAGTTTCTTCATCTGAAAAATGAGTCTAGAATGTTTTATCTAACTCCGAAATCTTATCAATTCCATGACATTTGACAAGAGAGGTGATGGGCTCTAGGACATGACCACGGAAGACTCTGGCCACCTGTCACATAAGAGTTCAGTCATTGAAGGCCCAGGACTCCCATCACCTGGGCAGTGCAGAGGGATCTCTGCTCTCTGGATGTAACTGAAGTCAGACTAAAATCCAGCCACCTCTTTAAAGCTTACCTTAACCAGTTTCTTGACTCAAAAAACACACCTTGTGATCCATGCTAAAGCTGAAACCATTCTGAGAGGAAGTGGAGGGAGCAAGAAAGCACTTCGTGATTTATTAAAATCTCACCATATTTCATGGCCGACGTAGGGATCACTGAAGTCCTGTGTCAAAAGGATAATGCAATTATTTTGGTGTAAATTTCACATCGTAGCAAGTACTGGTGTTAATATATTTAAAGTGCCTTATGGGGACTTCCCTGGTGGTCCAGTGGTGAAGACTTAACCTTGCCATGCAGGGGGTGTGTATTCAATCTCTGGTTGGGGAGCTAGGATCCATATGCCTTGTGGCCAAAAACCAAAACCGAAGCAATATTATAACAAATTCATAAAGACATTTCAAAAGTGTGACTTATGACTACCATTGTCTTATCCACTTTGTTTTAAAATGCTTTTCTACTTGAGACTGAACCAGCAGAAGGATGGAGCTCCTCTGGAATTCTGACCTTAATGTCAGGACAGAGGATTAACAAAGAAGGTCCTGGTTAAAATAAATCTATGGTTCTCAGTAAGGACCAATTTTGCCCCCAGGGAATACATGGCAATATCTGGTGACATTTTTTGGGTTGTCAAAAATGTGTGTCTTGGCCCCAAAGGAAGGAGGCAGGCTGCCACCGGCTTCTAGACAGTAGAAGCCGAGGGATGCTGCTGAACATCCCATGACGGGAAGGACAGCACTGCAACAAGGAATTATTTAGTCCAAAATGACAATAGCACTGAGGTTGAGAAACCCTTAAATAAACAGCACAGGGAATTCTACTCAATACTCTGTAATGGACTATATGAGAAAGAGTGGGTATATGTGTGTGTATATGTGTGTGTGTGTGTGTGCATATATATATAGGTATATATATGTGCATGCTCAGCTGCTCAGTCGTGTCCAACTCTGTAATTTCATGCCCTATAGCCCACCAGGCTCTTCTCATGGGATTTACCAGGCAAGAATACTGGAGTGGGTTGCTATTTCCTGCTACAGGGGATCTTCCCAACCCAAGGATCGAACTCACCTCTCCTACATTGGCAGGCGGATTCTTCACCACTGAGCCACCAGAGAAGCACATATATGTGTGTGTGTGTGTATATATATATATGTACATGTATGTATATATGTACAGCTGATTCACTTTGCTGTACACCTGAAACTAACATACTGTAAATCAACCATACTCCAGTAAAAATAATTTTAAATTAATAAATATGTGCAATTCCCCCGCCCCCCCTCAAAAAAAGAAAAGAAATAGATTTTCTGGAGGCAAAAGGAAATGGCCAGAGGGATGAAGAGGGGCAGGAGCAGAGGGACTCTGTCCCTGAGGGGAGGTGTCTGACCCCAGAGAAAGGCTGTGCTCCTTTGTACATCTGGCTTCCTTCCCCGACCCCATCTTGAAATGCTTCCATCAGGGACATTGATTGAAGGTAAAATTGGTTCTGAGGAAAATACGTACTAAACATAAGAAGCTAATAAACACAGGGAAAAAATGATTAGCAGCAGGAGGACACCAGAAATGGCTATGAAAACAACAGAGTATGTTAAAGCAGGTATTTAACCTGGTAGAGACGTAGTCACGCACCTTTGAAACAAGCTTGCCTTTGTTCTATTTACATGTAATGCTGGGTATGAGCGTCTTGGTAGGCTCAACATAAACAATTCTGATCGCAGATTTGTTTTTTTACAATGCTGAAAGAAAAATACACCAACAATATTAAAAACAAACACAAAAACACCCCACAGCACTGCCCTTGCTCCAAATGAAGGATTGTGTCTACCAGGGTGTGGCGATCATCCTTCTGTGTTGCCCACATCACATGCCTATGTATGAAACAATCCATGATGTGTTCCATTTATCTGGTACTTTCATCAGAAGCCCATCCTAACACAGTGATCTAGCAATTGCTCCACCAAGAATGAATGGGTGAGTAAGTGTGAGACCCCCTTCTTCACTTTGCCGGTGGAAGAAACCATCAAGGCAGGCCAGAAGACTCCAGATACAAATCTTCCATTTGACATCTGTCTGAAACAAAGTGTTCCTAAGAGTCAAAATACAGAGAAGACATACTTCTATTGGATTATAGTTCCTATAATTTGTACAAATATAACACCTCCAGTGACAAAGGTTGAGACTCCGTTTATGGCTGCACCAACGCAAATCAGTAAGGAATTACTGACTGAAAACACCAGCCTTCTTGTGCTAACTGGTTGTCCCCCATGTGCTCTTTTATTCACAGGACATTGTCCATGAGTTGTGTCTTCATGGACACACTGCTCTTTGTAGGCTATGAAAACCATCAGTGGGGAAATGAGTGCACAGTTACTGCAGAGTGGGGTCTGTCCCTTTCAGTACTTTAGGAGGCTGCTCCACAGACCTGGTCCTAAAAACAGGATATTCTGAGGCTTCAAGAAATTTGGGACCCTTCCTTGGTTCCTTGGATGAGTTTCAGTGGCACTTTCTGAGTTCTTTTTTGTTTAGTGTGGACCATTTTTTTTTTTTTTACAGTGTTTATTGAATTTGTTACAATATTGCTTCTGTTGTTGATGTTGTTTTTTTCGCCACAAGGCACGTGGGATCTTAACTCCCCAAGCAGGGATCAGACCCACACCCCCTGCATTGGAAGGTGAAGTCTTGACCACTGGATCACCAGGAAGTTCCCATAAGTTCATTATATAGCAAATGTACGTGAAAATGTGCCCCCAAAGGATCACTCTGATGATCTGACACAAATTCAATGTTGCTGCTAAGTCACTTCAGTCGTGTCTGACTCTGTGTGACCCCATAGATGGCAGCCCACCAGGCTCCCCGTCCCTGGGATTCTCCAGGCAAGAACACTGGAGTGGGTTGCCATTTCCTTCTCAAATGCAGGAAAGTGAAAAGTGAAAGTGAAGTTGCTCAGTCATGTCCGACTCTTAGCGACCCCATGGACTACAGCCCACTAGGCTCCTCCGTTCATGGGATTTTCCAGGCAAGAGTACTGGAGTGGGGTGCCATTGCCTTCTCTGAAATTCAGTGTAAGGCCTCACAATTTTTCTGTAATTCATGGTCAGTCTTGGTGTTGAGGCAGGAAGATACTACATTGAATACTCCCTTCAAAGCAGAGGAGGGCGATGTCCGTCAGTGAACATTTGGGATTCTCTGCCTTCTACCTGGACTGTTCCCTGGGGTCTCTAAAGGTCACTTACAGCTTTAAAGGCAGCTCTGCCAAAGGACTGGCAGTCAAGTCAGATCTTGAATATTTTTCCTAAGAGTACCCCTTTTTCCCTCTTTTACCTCTGACTAAAGCCTTCAGCTTCTACAGGTAATTGACAATGGATTTTTAAAAAAACTGTGATGCCACAGGTCACTGGCACATTATTAGGCTTGTCATATAGCCTCCTTTTTGTTGCAACTGGCACAAAGCCAGTTCAGAGCCACGAGCATGGGATCCTTTAGCCAAGGTGATGCTGGGAATCCAGAACCATCCACGTTAGAAGAAAGAGAATTCGAGTGACCAACCTGGCATGCCCAGGACTGCAGGATTTCCTGGGATGTAGGACTTCCAGAGCTAACACTAAGCAAGTCCCCTGCAAGCCCAAACATGATATTCACCTGATGGGGAAGGAACCATCTTTGCCACATTAGAACCACAGCCTTCAATTAGTAGAAATAGTCCAGCTAAACCTAGCATGAAGTCACAGCCTATTAAAACTGCTGGGACTTGACCAATCATCTACCTCCTCATTTTCACAAAGATACCAGGCTCAGAGTGGTTGTTGACCTTTTCCCCGGGTCACACAGCTTGCTGGTATATCAGGAACCAGATCCTGGAACGCAACACTCCCAATTTAGGGCACTTCCCACTGCATCACATTTTTTGCTTTGCTCTTATCACTCTTGTAGAATGAGTTCATCTGAATTTTCTTCAGGACTTGGCTTTTAAAACAGTGAAAATTGCTGTTTATATTGGGCAACACTTTTTTTTCATGTTGGGATAGTGAATGGCATCAGGAGGCTATAACTGGCCTCAACTGGCCATTCACATTACTACATGGCATCCATTCCTGTCATTTTACAGCCCAGTTAAAAATCTTCAGCACGCAACCACTAGTCATCACGAGATGCCACCCTTGGTGGAGATGGTCACATGTCAGGACGATGTACCCCTGGGTGACCGGCTGGTTTGTGACTAGCTCACAGGCACACAGATTAGCATCTACAAAGTGCATGAAAATCTTGCTTCTTCATACCTTAGATTCTTTCAGGGGGAAGACATAAGATGCCTGTTCTAAAAAGTTGAGGTTAATGTAGAAAACAATCAGTTTTAAGTACTTTACAGGTATCATCTTATTTAATCCTCAGCACTTCCTCTGAGTTACCATTATCCTATTTCAAATACAAGGGAACTGAGGCATAAAGGGGTAATTAGCCAGCCCTGAAAGGTTCTGTTGTTGCCGTTGTTTTAACTCTAGTAAGCGGTGGAGGGTTCTGAGCCTCACGCTCTTTCAGAAGAGAAAACAAGAGCTCAGGAGAGCAAACCAATCCAGAACGTGGACTCTGGAATGCAAGGGGAAAGGTGGAGGGCTGTGTTCCTGGGGTGCAGGAGATAAACCAATATGGTGACGATCTGCAGTGAAAAGGAGCAACTCTGTCGACTTCTGCATGCAGCACACACAAAGGATAACGTAGTGTTTCGGCCCGACCTCCATCTTCATTGGCTATCCTCACTTAACCATAGTAAGTACCAAACACCTTATGCTGTCCTGCATCAGTCCATGCTGGAGTACAGCCACTGGTTCTGGAGAATCCCACCATGATGTACCATTGCTAACAGTCCCTTCACAAAGTTCCTTCTCAGCTCCCCAGCCTCACTCGATCCTCTGAACCCCTTAGTATTGCATCTTCCCCTTTGACTTTTAGCCCGTCCACCCAGGAACTCAGCCAGTGGGTTGGATAGGACCTACCACATGAAATCAAACACTTCTGAAGAAGTGTGACAGCATTAATGAAGTGAAACTGGCAAGTTGAAGTGATTTTGATATTTCCATCTCTCAATTTTCTTCCTCCCTTCTAGTACATTCTATCCTGTTCTGTCTTAAACTGTGATCTTCTGCAGCAGGCTTAGTTTTAGTTCTTTATATTTAACTGGGAATGTATTTCACTGGCACCATTTAAGACAGAATGGTGCCACTCTCAGCATTAGCCACACATTAAAGCTGAACTTTCCTGGCAGAACCGTAATTAGAAATTTGTCCCCACAAGAGTAACTTAAAGCATCACAGAACAGGTAGTTGTTTTATGGGAGAACAAAACTCTTCCTGGTGCTTCTGAAATCAAAGCATGTGAAAAACTTTTAAGGGGCCAACATTTAGGTTTGATCAATTCCAACTATGAACACAACTACTCTGATATGAAAACACACAGTGCAGTCTTCAGTTTTATAGGAGACATCTAGAATTCTTAAGTGGCCCAGATACTATGCTTTGGGGCAAGGAAACTGCTCACCAGTTCTTCAGAAACACCTTCAAAATGGAGAAGAGCTGACTTCAATGAATTCTGCTTTTTCTATAATTTTATATGCTGGGCTCTAGCCATGTTGTAGCAAACACTTCAAGGTACCCCATAAAAAAAAAGTCACTCCATCAAAACATATTACTCCATAATGATTATACAAGGTATGAAAGAAAGGAGGAGCATGATTTTATTGAAATCTTTTAGTACAGTGTTGGAAGATCTTCGAATCCTATATTCTAAAGCAATACAAGCACTGCAAATGATGTAGTTCCTGAATCTAGTTGAAATCATCTCTACCACAGGAAAGTTATCATACAAATCTCTTGAAGTTGTTGGATGTAATTTAAGTTGAAAATGGAGCAACTTTGGTATATTCGTATTTCTCTGGATCCCCTTTTTGGCTAGATGTACACCAAGTCGATTGCCATTCAGCAGAGTTGGATAGAACCAGTATGTTTGATGGTTTCATTGAAATGTTTCCGCACGAGCAGCAAGGGATTGCATGAGCTCAAATGAAGCAGCTCTCAAGGCCATCTTCATCATCTTTCTTTGAACTGGACCATCAAATGCCACTGCGTAGGGCTAAGTCTAGTCTAGTTAGTTGACAGATGTACCAGAAGTACTTTAAAATACAAAATGAAGCTAAATAACCGTGGAAACAATCAGCTCTTAATTCAGAGAATGACAATATCACTTTCTTAATATCTTTATCTGAATATCATTTTTGAAAATGAATTTTAAAATTATATGTCAGCTCTATAACACATTTAGATCTATGTGTTAGACTAAATCTTCAATGAAATCACTGCTTTAAATCAACAGGTTTTAGTAACTGTTAATGTGTCTATGCTGGGATGCCAAGATGTCTAGCTGCGTGCATTCATAACTACATTTTCACTCTACAGAAATTGAAGAAATACAGATTATCACTCATTTGTCAAAAAGAATAATTACATACATCTCAATGGACTCTTCATATATCTCAAATCAACTCTGTCTAGATAGAGTCCATGTATTGCATAGGTGACTTTAGCCATTTTAAGGTACAGCAAAATGCTAGTTTCTGCAATGATTAAAACAATCCTTTAAAACTTTGATTTAACCTCTGCTGTGATGAAGTTTGAAATCTTAAAGATTGCTATTCAGGTTTGTTAATAATTTAAAGAGACCTCATTTTTCCACCCACTGAATTTAGATCCGAGACTTTGCTCTGAGTTTTGAGATCCAGCAGGAGGAGGAGACTTCTCTTTCTTTTTCCTGGGCTTTGTCTATGGAGGCACGTTTTCTTTTTTGTGGGTGGAAGCGCTCAGCTGGTTGTCCACCAACGTGCCCTTAGTACAATTCAGAGTTGCTGCTTGCTGCCTGCCACCGAGGAGGGGGCACCTCACTCAGGAGCCATCAAAGGTCACCTGTGAATAAAGCTCTCTTCCCTCCACCATCACTCCTTGGGCCACCACTGAACATTCACTTCATGGAGCAACTAATGCTTACCTATTTGTCCTTTATTTGGTAGGCCCTTCTCACCTATGTAACAGCTTTAGCTAAAATAATCTATTGCCTAGAAGGTCTGCTACTTGTGATTACAAAAGACCAAAAACCACGAGGTCACCACTAAGGAGATAACGTTTAAACGTGTATTTGGAGGCACCCACCAAAAATGTACCCTTTTATCATGTCAAAAGCAAAATATAGATGGGACTAGTAAAGCTAAGAGGACTTAGGGAAGAAGTCCTTGTTGCAGTGGAGAGCCATAACATAAAAATCTTGAGGAAAAAGGCAGAGTAAAAGCTAGAGCTAAAAACAGGACGTTAAAAAAAACAAGATGGCAGGACATGAGGTGCATCTGGATGGACAGAGCTTGAACGTGACCCCAAACCTGGAGATTATCTTAAAAGAGTTTCTCAATCAGATCTATTGCTGAACAAACTTTTGGAATTTTAGAACAGTGTATTTCATGAAAAGTGACAGTCATGCTTTTCAGAAGTGGTAATAAAAAAATACACTGCTTCTGAGGTGTCTATTGTTTACCAAAAATAAACATGCCAGTGGCCATCTTCAGCTATTGATGCATTTCATCCTAATTAAGCATAATGACCAAAATGGTTTCCTGGAAACCTGACCACTAAAAACAAATATTCAAAATTCAGGGTATTATTAATTCTCTAAGGTTCACTCAAAAGTGAAAGACTAATTCTCTACAGGGTTTCACCCAAATGTCCATAGACATTATCATTTTATATTTACAAAAAGGCTTTAATCTGAAGTGACCTTTGGTAGCCCCGAAATTCTTAAACTATGAACTTCCACAATGAAATTATAAACTTGAAAGTTGTGGCCTCAAAGTACTGACAGAACAAAGGGCGGGGGGAAAAGTCACTTATCAGAACAAGTCAAGGTAACAAAAACATTTCTCCTTTAAGACTGTTCACTTAAAAGATCAAATAACCACTGCCCTCCTCACTAAAGTGAAAATAAATGGTTGAGATCTTTAAGAGGGGGAAAACAGTGGCCTTGGAGTATACATAGACCTGATGCTTTCGCATTAACATAACTGCTCAGTCCCAAAGCTAAAAAAATCAGACAAATGCACACAAGTTAGAAGCCAGACCAGGCTTGCTCCACACCTCACATCTTTACAGTGGGACGTGACTGAACAGGTAAGACACAGATTCACCGTTGTGGGTCCTTCGGATCGCCTCAGCCAAGATCATCGAAATGTCAATAACCTAAACACCAGTGAAAAGACAGAAAAGGGGAGAGGAAAGTGGGACATCTCAGTGATGTTTAATTAGAAACATAGAAGCCAGAAAGCCTAGAAAAGCTTTCTCCAGCACATAAGATACGCTACTTGTAAACCCCCAGCCCACATCCACTTCTTCTGAGAGGACAGTTTGTGCCTGTCTTCAGAGTACAATCCTGGGTGAGGGATCCTGGAAGTAAGATTTTTCAGTGTAGATACTTCAAAGGCTGTTCAGGGCTGCTGGTAACCAGAGACATCCTTTTCTTTGGGTGTTTGTTGTTTTTAAATTATTTTTAATCAATCATTGCGTAGAAGATTTTTGTCTCTCGGTTTCTGAAAACACAGATACCACAGCATCTAACGATACAGCTGTAATCACCTAACTCCAAGGTCAGCATTAGAACAGCCATACACAATGGAGAAGGCAATGGCACCCGACTCCAGTACTCTTGCCTGGAAAATCCCATGGACGGAGGAGCCTGGTAGGCTGCAGTCCGTGGGGTTGCTAAGAGTCGGACATGACTGAGTGACTTCACTTTCACTTTTCACTTTCATGCATTAGAGAAGGAAATGGCAACCCACTCCAGTGTTCTTGCCTAGAGAATCTCAGGGATGGGGGAGCCTGGTGGGCTGCTGTCTAAGGGGTCGCACAGAGTCAGACACGACTGAAGAGACTTAGCAGCAGCAGCAGCAGACAATGCATAAATGCATAGGCATGGCTGTGTTACAATAAAACTTTATTTACAAAAGCAGATGGTGGGCTGGATTGGGCCTGCAGGCCTTAATTTACTGACTCTCAACTACTGAGAATCAGACATGAAAATCTAAGGCAAAGCTATTTTGACCATTTTCAAACAAATCTCCTGGGGCCAAATGAACTGCGTTGCTCCCTGATAGATGAGAAATCACAAGGTGGATCACTCTGATCCATCTTCATGCTCTAATGATGGGAATGGAGGCTTCCAGCAATGAAAGGACTTGCCAAGGTTCACCAAGCTACAGAGGCCAAACAAGAATTCAAACCCTTCGACTTATTTCAGGTCAACTGGTGTACAGCAATCATTGCCACCTCTCTGGGGGCCCCCAAGTCAGGAGGGATAGGAGTAAACCCTTGGTACAGCCTTATCATTTCAAACAGAAACCTTGCACCCATTAAACACTAACTCCCTAAAGCCGCTCCTGGCAACCACCACTCTACTTCCCCTTTCTATGCATCTGACTACTCTAGGGCCCTCAGGTTAAGTGGAATCTAGTTTAAATATCACACAGCATTTGTCCTTTTGTGACTAGCTTCTTTCATTTAGCATACCATTTTCAAGATTCATCCATGTTACTGCATGTGTCAGAATTTCCTTCCTTTTTAAGACTGAGGAATATTTCACTGTATGAAGAGACCACACTTTGGTTACCCATTCAACTGGCGCTGGATAGTTTGGTCATTTCCACCTTTTGACTATTCCGACTAGGGCCTGCTATGAATGTTTGTGTACAAGGTTTTGTTGAACACCCGTTTTCAGATTCAGGGGAATAATCCTAGAGGCGGACCTGGTGGATCATACGGTAATTCTGTTTAGCTTTAGCACAGTCTGTTTCTTAATGGTCTTTACTGTGGCTTTATTCACTTACTCTTTATAACTTTGACCTCTGCTGACCCCAGCTTTTCCCAGATTATCTAACATGTATCAGACCTTCCCATTACAGGAAGCTACAACCTCTGCCAACATCTGCCTTAGCAAGGGGTCACACATGCAAGATGCAATGCTATTTTTCGGGATGTGAGCTAAGTGTCTCACTGCACGGCTCTGCCAGCAGTGTAGCCAGTACCTGAATCTTGGAGCAGTGTTTCATCTTGTCCTCTTGGGGAATAGTGTTTGTCACAACAACAGCCTCAAAGGCAGCATTATTTATTCTGGAAATAGCTGGCCCAGAGAAGATCCCATGGGTAAGGATAGCATACACTTTGGTGGCTCCAGCCGAGAGTAGTCTATAAAACAAAAGACAAAAAAGTTAAGTGCACACAAATATTCTTGAAACATTCTCCCCTTTGTGTGAATTTAGAAGCAATAGTGTGTTCCATATAGGAAAACATGAAACCAATTTCACTCACATTTATTAGTCTAAAACATGATCTTTTAAGCTATGTGCTGACCAAACACTTTATATTTCCTTACATCAGGGATTATCACCCTTGGCTTTGGGCCCGGACAATTCTTTGTTGTGCAGCACACATCCCTGGCCTCTACCCAATAGCAACACCCCTCCCCTCAGTTGTCACAACCAAAAATGTCTCCCGACATTGTCAAATGTCTCCTAGGAAACAAAACTGCCCAGGTTTAAAAGAGCAAAGCCAAAACGTCCCATGTTGACATACAATCAATACAAAAAGGTGAGCTATTCTACACTCTTAGTTTTGCTCTGTCTTTGAAACCTTCTGTGCACTGGACCCTCCCAGCACATCTCAGTCCATGCATTCTGCAGCCATGCACAGGTGGGCAGTGGCTCCTAGGTAGGATAGCCCAGCTCTAAGCCCCTGGAAGGCCACAGCTGAGAAAGCTGGAGTGAAAGCGAGCAAAGGAAGGGAGGGCCTAAAGAGGCCGAAAGACTGTCTTTTCCCCTCTGCTCAGTTTCAGAAGCTTCTTCTCTGAACTTTTAAAAAAATACACTGCAAGTAAAACCTTGAAAACAAACACCAGGCCATAAAGGACCATGGTTTTTTCCCTACCAAGACAAAAAGAAATGGGCCTAGAAACTGACTTTGGTCTGAAAATCCACTACTAAGCAGTCAGTAATAATTAGGAGGACGGAGCTCGGTTTTTAGCAGCTGACGCTTCTCCTTTCTTCATGAGATGGCCTAGTGCTTTCCTGAAGGGTCTGGAAGCACCCTCATACTTGTCTGCAGCATGGCAGATGGTGCCACAGGTGTCGGCCATGTCATCCACAAGGATGGCCACGCGGTCCTTCACGTCGCCCACCAGGACCATCCGGTCCACTTCATTCGCCTTCTTTCTCTCCTTGTGAATCAGTGCAAACTCCACGTTCAACCTGTCCGCGATTGACGTGACCCTGCTCAAAGACATATACAAACACAGACTTAGTGAACATAGACTTCTGGTTATTGCAGGGGGTTGGGGGGAGGCTGGGAAGAAGGGATAGTTAGGAAGTTTGGGGTGGACATGTATACACTGGTGTATTTAAAATGGATAACCAACAAGGATCTACTGTATAGCATAGGGAACTCTGCTCAATATTATGCAACAAACTAAATGGGAAGAGAATTTGAGAAAGAATAGAAACGTGTAAATAAATAACTGAATCACTTTCCTGTACACCTGAAACTAACACAACACTGTTAGCCAACTATACTCCAACATAAAATTAAAAGTTAAAAAGATACATAGGGAAAAGAAGGAAAAGAATTACAGCTGAAGTCTGAAAACATATTCCCAAAATTACATTAGAAAACTCTCGGTTTACAAAATAAGAAAAAAAAAATAGACAGATGTGTCAAATATTGTCAAAACAAAAAAGACTGTGCTTCTCACAGCTGCATTTTAGGACTATTGTAACTAGCCCCACTCAAGATAATGCAGGAATCAGGCCTCGCCTGAAAAGCCAGGCCTGGTGTGGGGTATGTGCTAAGCAACCAACACGGAGGAATGTGCCAGGACATGGCCTTGTGCCTGGAGCAGCTGGGGAAGAAAGCCAGGGTGCCTTGACCACGGTCTAAAACTCCTGACACTCAACAGGCTGATGTTTACGGGCATCTTGTAAAGTCAGAGGCCCAAATGAAAGTAAATTATTTAGAAAGTACTAACTGCTCAGTTTGGGCAGCAGCCATGAGGGACAAAGTCCTGTTTAGCGAAGCCACGTAAGCTGAAGGCTTATGACAAAGGGCTTGACTGCACTTGAGGCCTCTGAGATTGTAATCACAGTCCAAGCCTCTGCCCATCTACAGCAAATGCTCAAAGTCATCAGCCCTGAAAGGCCTGAACTGGCTAAAGGAGAAGTTGGCAGGCTAGGCTTGCTGCTGAGCCCGGGGCATTCTACATTTTTCCTGTGAAGAACAGACTTCCATGATGAAACTTAGCATAAAATAATCCCACTGACATAAGGGAACATGAAATATCCTGTTTCACTTCTTAAAATGACAGTCTCTTATTATGCAATGCAGCTGAAAAAAATTTTTGAAGGACCAAAACACAGACTCAGACACAACCCAATTTAGTATGCAGTCACTAGAGGATACAACCTCTGGATGCTTAAGTCCTGGCACCACTCACTGTGTCCTCCTCAAATGGTGACCAAGTAGAGCCTGGCCCAATCATTGAGGAGAACCCACTTTCTGGGGCCAAGAGGGCAGCAGGAAGGGGACTGTGTACCATGGGTTACCCCTGCTTGTTTCTGAGAACATACAACAACTGGTATCATTTGTAACTGTGGTAGACAAAGTTATACATATTATATACAGAGGTATGTATACCTAATAGAATTTGAACACTGACAAAAATTTTGCCCCATAATCGCCTTAAAACATATACTACTCTCTTTATGCCAATTTCATAAAAGATGTGCTCTTTAAACTCCAATTAAGGAAAGCTAGTTTCTCAGAACATAAGACAGATTTTGCCAAGAAAAGCCTCTTGAACACCTTACATATGAGCATATAAAAATTTTGTTTCTATGTAAGGATCAGGAAGACCTCGGTAGGGCAGGGCCAAGGTCCACAGCCTCACACGGGGACGCACCACCACGTGGGGTGAAGGTGGCATGGCCTGTGTTCACATGTCTGCCAGGGGATCTGCTCTCCTGAGTCTGCGAATAAACACACCAGCAGGGGGCGCAGTGGCCCGAGTGGGAAGGAAGCTGAGCTATGCAGTTTGGTGGGTAGGGTGGGGGTCAGGGGGATAGAGGAAGGCATGGAACATGAGTGGGGAGCCCCAGGCACTTCAGGTACCCAATGGCAACGTCAGAAGCAGAAAATCAGGGAAACTATTCCTGCAAAAAAGCTCCAGGGTTGTTACAATATCCCTATTTCTCCACAGGTTCCAATGCTTCTCTTCCAGGTGTACAACTGTGACTTACTGCCTATTCCTAACATACAGTTGTTGAGACAGGGTATTATACAGAAATCTCAGGCGGAAAAAGCTAGAACAACAACAACAAAAATACATAGTTCAATTTCTATTTCTTCTGGATACACCATTACAGTCTTTACAGAAGAAAAAGAAAAAAAAAGGAAAATCTGAAATAGTTGCACCAACTTCCTGAACCAGTTTTATGTGAATATTGACCATATCAACAGTGGCGTGCTTCCTTCCTAAGGTCTACTTTTTTCTCAGCTTCAAAGACTACCCACGAGTGACCTCTTGTGGTGATATTAAGTTTTACCTGGAACAAATTAAGCTTCAAAGGTTTTTCTACAGCAACAAGTCCCAATTTCTCAGACACCTATTTTTGTCTGTGTGTGTGAAAAACAACTTATCACATCAAGCAAAGAAGTCACAGATAATGTCAACTGCATGTACCATGTGTTACTTGCGAGGCTATTTTGTTGGTTGGGGAATAGCTTACTCTAGGATATGCGAGATGTGTAGCAAAAATTTAAGGGAAAAGAAACAGAGGTGACAAGAATTCTGAAATGCACACCCTTAAAAAGTTTGCCTTTCCCAGCAGAGAGGGAGCAGCAGGGTAGTCTGAGTGGAACTGATCTGAAGGGGCTCTGAACAAAAACAACATCTTGCTGCTGGCCTAGCTAGCCGATTCTGTTATTATTATTATTTATTTATTTTTTTTTTAGCAGGGGTTAGCAAGTGCATGAGGGAACTTGGCATATAATAAAAGATGGTACTTCAAGTCAAAGGGAAAAGAATTGATTACTTAACAGTTTGGGGACAATCTAAATAGCTGGGAACAGGGGAACTTGGATTCTTCATTCACTGTTTATTCCAAAACAAGTTTCAGATTGAAGAAAAATCAAAATATTAAAAAGGAAAAAAGCAACCCTTAAAATACGTAAAATCAGAGGAGAGGAAAAATGTTAAGGGTGAAGCTTTCATAAACCCAGAAGCCATAATTTGAAAAAGAGATAAATATGACTACATAAGAATGTTTTAAGAGTCTTGCAGAGAAGAAAAACACAAGAAGTGAAAAACTTGGAGAATTATTTGCTACACAGAGAAGCAAAGATGTCACTTCCTGCCTGCACAGAACTTCTAACAAACCAGAGGAAGAGGCCTCCAGCTGATAGAACAAGCAAAAGGTAGGAACAAAAAATAAACATGCTGGAAAGAGCGCTCAACCTTAAGCACAGCAACTGGAATTAACAGGAAGACATGCCCTGTACCACTCAGCTGATCTGTAAAGTAAAAAGAAGTTTGATCAAGTGCTGAGCAAATGAGCCTGTGTACGAAGTCACTGGCATGCATAGTCAGGAATGTCAACTGGTCTTTTCCTCCTTAACTGAAGTATACTTGATTTACAATGGTGTGTTAGTTTCAGGTGTACAGCACAGTGATTCAGTTATACATATGTGTGTGTGTATATATATATATTTATTTTTTTTTTCAGATTCTTTTCTATTATGGTTTAAGATATTGCATATACTTCCCTGTGCTATACAGTAGGTTCTCGCTTGTCTATTTTATACACAGTAGTTTTATCTGCTGATCCCAATGTTTTATCTTCTTTGAAAGACCCAATTTTGCCGCTGTCCATCAAAACCGAAATAGCTCATGCTCTTGGACTTGGTGACAGTAGTTCTAGGAACACTTGTACTTCCACTACTTGCACATGTATAGGAAACGTGAAAGTGAGTGTCGTGCTGCAGGAACGTGCCTAAGAACACCAACAACAGCACCAACTCAAGAGGAATGAGACTGGCTAAAGGAATCCCTACGCCTACACACAAGGGCCTATTACCCAGCCGCCAAAACCAAGAAAGCCGGGCTCCTGCACAGCTGTGGAACGCTTGCTAAGGTGGAACACACTTTTAAAAAACACAGAGAAGTATGTGCAGCGTATTATCATCTGTGTGAAATAAAAAGGGAGATACATGTTTCAATAGCATTTCCAAATGCTATTGGAAAGACTGGAAAGAATAGAGGCCTCTCAAGAAAGAGGTGGGACACATCACCTCATCCAAAAAAAAAAAAAAAAAAAAAAACGGGAGGGGGCTGGGATGGGAAAAGATAAGGCCATACAAGTTTGTGGACGGAGCTCTCTTCACGTCGCCCTTCCTAACGGAGAGCCCTCTCCCCACCAGAGAAGCAGTTGTGTGCTTCTACCCGGGGACCGAGTCCAGAGTCTCGGCGCACAGTACAGCACTCTATCGAATCGGCGTTCCACCGCCTTCACCCTGATCCTTAACTGTCTCTACTGACTGCTCAGTACACTTCCTGAGGCCATTCAGCGTGCCTGCGCTCTGTTGCTTTTAGTGCCAAGCCAGTTTCTGGCCAGCATCCTCCTTTTCCAGCCTAACACTGTTCTGTGGCCCCACGAGGTAGGCTGCCCGCCACCCAGTCATCTGCAAGCTCGGGCTCTCTGGGGGCTGCACCCTCTCGCTTTCCTAACTTGGATCATCAGGTGGTCTTCATCGCATGAGGTGGTCTTCCGGGGGGAGTATTTCCTGAACAGCTGGGCTTGTGGAATTCTCCCTCTGCCGTTCTGCAGCCTGGGGTCCATTTTCCCAGCACTGGGACCCCCACACCAGGGTGCAAGTGCAAATCCCACCACACATCCAGCCGTAGCATAGACCCTGAGCTGGCGCTCTCGCAGGTGGCGCCTTTCTCCCTGCCCTCTCCCTTCTCTCCGGAGGCTCCCCTGTGGGCACTAGCCTCTGCCAAGCCACCCGTCTCTTCCTGGATCCGACCCATCACCCAGGTCACCCTGAGCGCAGCTCTCAGCCTTTTTTATTTCTTGGCCACAGTTATCTCCCTTTCCCTGGCAGTTCAGTTGGTAAAGAATCCACCTGCAATGCAGGAGACACCGGTTTGAATCCTGGGTCAGGAAGATCCGCTAGAGAAGGGATAGGCTACCCACTCCAGTATTCTTGGGCTTCCCTTGTGGCTCAGCTGGTAAAGAATCTGCCTGCCATGTTGGAGACCTGGGTTTGATCCCTGGGTTAAGAAGGGAAAGGCTACCCACTCCAGTATTCTAGACTGGAGAATTCCATGGACTGTATAGTCCATGGGGTTGCAAAGAGTCAGACACGACTGAGCGACTTTTACTCACTCACATACTCACTCACTCATCTCCCTTTCTCTCGGGCTGCTCTGTCGACAGGGATTTTAAAACTGTTGTATTTTGGCTTCCATTGCTAAGTGTTTGTAGTAAGAAGGCCAAGCTTGGTCAGTTGTGTTGTGAAGTGAAAGCCTTATTTTCCAGTTAGGCTCATGGCTTCTATCACCAGAAATAAAAGCTTTTTAAAAACTCAGAACATTCTTTGCTGAAAATAAATGTCTATGTGTATTTTTTTTTTCTTTCGTGAGTGATGAAATATTAAAGATGACAGCTCTCTGCTCTGGAGGTGAAGCCTGTTGGTTACTTACTTGGTCATCTGCAAAATAAACTGGTAAGTCATTTAAGACATGCTTCCTTACCTAACACATACAGCAAGGAAAAAGCAGTTAGCAAACCCAGAAACCTGCCTCGTGCCACCTGAGCCTGTGCAATACCTTTTGGCGCCCCCAGCGTCAGGTGAAACAATGATACAATTTTTCCAGTCAGTGATGTTCTCCCGAATCCACTGCAGGACCGCAGGCTCTGCGTACAAGTTATCCACGGGGATATCAAAGAAGCCCTAAAGGGAGAAGTGGGTGTCATGTTATAACAGGGCTTTTTAAAAAAGATCTTCTCTGCAATGAAATAAAATTTGAATTTTTTATTCAAAAGAAGCCTTTTCAACAGATTCCCCTTTTACTTCTTTTTAAAAATATTTTTTTCAATTGAAGTATACATTGTATTTCTTTTTTAAAAAATGTTTTTGTAACTGAAGTATAGTTGATTGACAATGCTATGTTAGTTTCAGGTATACAGCCAAGTGATTCAGATATAAATATATATATATTCTTTTTAAGATTCTCTTCTGTTATACGTTACTACAAGATGCTGAATATAGTTCCCTGTGCTATACAGTGGGTTTTTGTTGTATATCTATTTTATATTTTATCCTTCCCCCCACATTTTCCCTTTGGTAACTATTAAGTTTCTTTTCTGTGTCTGTACAGACTCCCTTTTCTTAATTCAAATGGAATTAAATCAAAAGACAGATACGTTCCAGAAGCAGATTTTGGTTCAGCTGGTATCTTTGGGGACATGGTCTATTACCTTATGATCACCGCTATTCTAAGAAAAGGAGACTGTCTTTGTAGATAAGTGGGGGAAAGATTTGGTTAAAGCTAATCTTAAGCATCTTATTGTAAGCCAAATAATTCACAGTTCACTGTACTGCAGGGCAGGCATACTGTAATTCGGCCTGTTTTATAGATGAAGGAACTAAGTTATGAAGAGTATTTAAAAACTTAACAACTCTCCCATTCTAATTATTGGCAAAAGTTGAGGCAGAATTACAGAGTTTACTACCAAGAAGCCATTCCTGCTCCTCCAAAATTGAGTGGAGGCAAGGTGGTGGTGGAGATGGGCGATATCAATGTTAAATTATCTAAGTTCGGTAAAAAAGACGAAAATCCCAGAGAGACACCATATACAAACTTAAAAACACAAGTAGTGTTACCTCCTTTGAAAACTAACCTAACAGAGAGTTAGGATTTAACCACTTGCATTAAGCCCTCACTATAACCAAGAACAACAAAGAAAATGCTGGAACCTGTATCTGAGAGGCATGCAGGTCCATGGTGATGATGTGATCCGCTCCAGCGACAGAGAGCATATTGGCCACAAGCTTTGCTGAAATCGGAGCACGACTCTAAAATACAAAGGCACAACTTTTATAATAAGGGAGAGATGGCGACATTCAGATTTCTCCCACTGAGATCTACAGGAGAAAGATGAATCACAGATGTGTTATTACATGTAAAGAGAAGTAACATTAATAATTTAATTCCTCAGTAATTTGAATTTAGTAATTTAAATTATTTAATTAATAAAGAAAGTTATAGATTATAACAGCAAAAGAGACTCATCCCAGTTTTATTCACCAAATACTAATTATTTATTATTGGGAGACAGTGTGCCTGACACTGGATACAGAAAACAAATATCAAAGAAGCAAAAATTAAAGATAAATACACATAATACCACAATTTATGTAATTCCAATTGTGACAACTAGGTAGAATAAAAGGTACCAAGAGAGAAAGTGAGAGGGAGACAGAGAGAGACACAGACAGACAACAGCATGAAGGACAAGAAGTTAAAAGACATTAGTTGTCAGAGGCCCCTCTAAGGAAAGTACTTCTTTTTTTTCTTAAGTTCACAACTGAGCAATTTAAAAAAAATTTTTTTAATATAAATTTATTTAATTGGAGGCTAATTACTTTACAATATTGTATTGGTTTTGCCATACATCAACATGAATCTGCCACGGGTGTTCAGGAAAGTGCTTCTTAAGGCGAGGCCAGCAGAGGCAGAGACTAGTGGTGCAGAAAGAGCCCATGTGACATCATGGAGGCTGAGAGGTCACTCACATCCAAGGACGGACAGAGCCTAGTGTGGCTACCTGGTGGTCCAGGATGCAGCGCAAGGGGATATCTGAAGGGAGGCAGGGCTACATCTTCAGAGCCCCAAAGGTCAGTCCTTAAAGCTGAGTTTCTGCACTACAGCTAGAAGCAAAGGCTGTTACGAATTCAACAACAACCAGTAGGAAGAAAGAACAGCTTAAGGTGATGGATCAGCTGATATTTAGAGAAACAGACCACAGTGTGACACTGTATCTTCTTGAAGGTACCTAAGTTCTTCATAGCTTTAGCTTCCACACCATAAGTGATGGACATGAACTCTGCCCACGTCAAAACAATCCAAGGGACTATACAGGCATGATTAGGCCTACGGAAAGAGTTCAGCACTTTGCTATAAATCAAGCATTCTTACATACAACAAAAAAGAAAATGTAAGCTTAATAGAAGATTTTATTCAAACTTACAATGTTATGTAAGTTTCAATTATACCTAAAAGCAGAAAACAAAGATTTCATTCAAAATAGTAATAAATGATCTCTGTTAAATACACAGACATGCATACAGTATATTCCTGTAAAAACACACACAGGAATTAAATCAAAATGTGAACCGATTATTTTTATTTTCTCTAGTATCATTCTTTTCTAAAAAAAGAAATTATATTTTACGATAATTCACACGCCCACACACACACACACTTTTTTTTCCCACACACAAAGAATGAGAGGAAATATCCCAAATGTTAACAGTAAATGTTTCCAGAAAGTGAGATGATGGGGAAATAGTTTTCTAATTTTTTGTGAATCATTCGACCTGCTCAACTAACTCAGGTTTTTTCACAATGTAACTCCCCTGCTCTGTTCCACGTTGTCCTTGAGATAAAAAGCCTCCCGCCAGTGTGTGGCTCTAGCTACTTAGAAGTGGTCTGCCCTGCACCCTCAGCCTCAAGGAGTGGTCCTCCCCAGAGCGGGCTCCGGGCCCCCTCTCTCCCTCTTCTGGAGAACACTGTAAGCCTTGCCATCTACACCCACACTCCCACCTTACCCTTAATCTGCCCCTACCTTTGCAGACCCTGTATGTCTGATCCTCCAGATCTGGTTCCAATCTCCAAACTTTAAGGCACCTGGAGAGTGATCTGTCCGTTATAAAGGGACACAGCATTTGGCCCCCACCATGTGGGACTACCGTAAGCCACCTGCTTAAAGATGGACATCAGAAGATCGTTTACGTAGAATGCATAGTTCACAACTAGACTATGTGTCCCTCAAGAGCAAAGGATTGGTTTTGGAGATGTCTGCATCACCTGCAACCCCAGCTCTGTACCTTGCATGTGACAGTTCTTCAATAAATATTTCATAACAGGATTTCTAGAACACTGAGTTTCCAAGGCTTAGTCATTCACCCCACTGACTGGGAGAGTTACTTAGTCTAACAAAATTCCAGGGTAATTAAAAGAACAAATCCATAGCTGGGAATGTGATTCACTATGCTGATCAACTTCCTCTAAGTTGATAACCTGCAAAAAGATTCCTCTGTCTCTCCACGGCATCAAGCCATTCTTACTTCTGAGAGCTAGAGCACAGGAGCAATTTCTAAATCCATACTTTCTGCTCTCCTTCAAACTGTTTTAGAAGTTAATTTTCAGACCATCTTTCATGATTTGCCTTAACACCCAACTGCATCTTGCAAGAAAAATGATTCCCAGGTTTTAACTGACTTTATGGTTAAGAAAGAGAAAAAACTAGTATGGCATTTCAACAAAGGTAGTCAAGGTACAGCAACTGCAAATAAAACGGTTGACTCCCCTAATGAAAAATGGTTAAAAATCAAATATTTTGTGAGCCAGACCAGTCTGGACAAAGATTATCCAGAGAGTCCAGATTTCATTCAGCATATTAGCTGCTGCCCTGATAAAAAGCGTCAACTTCACAAGCTTTAAAAATGGAAAAGATTATAGAAATTTGTGTCAGCACAACTGTCCTCAATTTTTCCAGTTAAGAAATCAAAAGAAACAATGTGACCATTGAAAATAGATCATAACTTTGAAAATTTTGAAAAACAGCCCTCTGTGATTCCTTTTTTGCTATCAGTTTTTCTCCAACAATATGGCGTACCATTTCTGAATTCTGGGTTCCTTCTACTACTACTGGTGCCAACTCTCAACTGCTATCGTGGCCTGGCTTCTGTGTTGCTGACAGCGCTCACCTTGTCTCTTCTACCAGTGGTTAAGTTCAGAAAGTCGTGGGATTGTCTGATTGAGGTAAAAGAGAAAAGTGCCCACCGTATTGTTTCCAAGAAATGTTCCGACAGCAAAGTGACTAAGTAACAGTGAAAGAAAGGAAAGAAACTGGTGTTCAAAATGGCCTCCACAAGAAAACCTATCTAAACGTCCAACAATGGAAGCTGGATAAAGAGATAGTCAGACAAAGCAGATTCAGGGGATAGTTAAGCCCACTGGGGGCTCTGGAGGGCTCTTTGCCAGCAAGATGGCAAGTGGAGGCCAGAGGCCAAGAGTGACCTCACATCTCCTGTGGGAGCAGGAGATCAGCCACACAGACCCTGCTGGTGTCTCTGTATCATGATGATCAAATGGAAGAAACAAAGTTTGAAAATACAATCTTGGAACAAGAGGTAAGTTCCAGATACTTGCAAACAAAAAAATGCAGGTGTCTCAGTATTTGTATCAGTTAAAAAGAAAGTTAGGATAAAAAAAGACAACCAAAAACCAAAAAACCAGCTAGGGTTCCAAACTGTTAACACAGTGGTAGATGGCCAAGTAATAATAAAAGAAGTAATTTACTGAAAAAGCAGTAATGTATCAAATGTCTTAGTGCCAAGTGCAAAGGTTAGTAGAAATAAAAGGAAAATCTGGTGACAAATGGCAGAATACAGAATTTACTAAACCTCCTGTTATGTAGAAGAGAGATGGTAGCAGAATATTAGCTTCTCTAGGACATAGACAAGAATGAAGATGCTGAATAATCCCATGGAAATGCACAAATGGGAGGAAGAGCTGGGACGACAGATTACACTGAGGGAACAAAAGAAATCAATTTAAATTTAGCAGCTAAAAATGCACATAAAACTTGCAAATCAAGTCTGGAATAAAAGCAGCTTGACAAATGATACGTGGGAGGTCATATGCCTCACCGGAGCAGATGGGACCTATACATAAGCTAAAGCCAAGTTACAAAGTGAAAGACACACACACACACACACACCTCTCCACATACTACACACTCTCCAATATTTCATGGCAATGGCAATTACCTGCTATTCAATGTCCATAAATAAATGTTTTATAGACATACAACCATGCCCATTCATTTACATCCTGTCTCTGTCATACAACTGGAGCTTGGTAGTTAACACAGAGACCATGCAGACCTTCACAGGAAAAGCTTGCTGACCCTTTCTAACATATATAATGAGTCACATTTCAAGTGCAGAATGGAGTTCTGGAGATCAAAATTTTAGTGTGCAATTCACTGACTAAGCTGTGTTCAGCAGAGTCTGGAAATCACACCTGAAGGAGTTGACATTAAAATTTACTGGAACCTTGCTACAGGAATCCATATTTATAAACAACTTTTTTCACATGAGGGGAATCTTATGCACTGTTGAGAAATTTGCATTGTTTCAGAAAATCAATTCTGGAAACAAATGGAGGTGCACTGGAGAAAGTTTCTCTCACAACTAGTTATCCCATCACAGGACAACAGTTTGGCTGCTGAACTAGAAGGATTCACTTGGAACTGACCATCTAGTCATAAAACACAAGGAGGGCAACAGCTTAAGTGTTGCTCCCATAGAGGGCTGAATGGTAACCCCAAACTCACGTTCACCCAGAAGCTCAGACTAGGACCCCACTGGGAAATCAAGTCTTTGCGATTTGATTTCAAAGCAAGATGGTCATCAAGATGAGATCATTCTGGATTAGGGGACTCCCTAAATCCAATGACTATCCTTTTATAAAAGGGGAAAGGACACATAGACACAGGGCAATGACACTACCAGAGGCCGAGGAATGCCAGGAGCCCGCAGAAACGGAAGAGGCAAAGAAGGCTCCCCCTGGTGTCTCCAGAGGGAGTGCAGCCTGCTGGCACCTTGACCCCTGACATCTGGCCTCTAGGACAATGAGGGTGCACATTTCCGTCATTCTAAGCCTTCCAGTTTACGGTCATTTGTTTTGGCAGCCCGAGCAGAGTAATACGATCCCTTTGCAAGTTCCCCTCCACCTTCCCTGATTTTTCTTGAGGGCAGAGACCATATCTTCTTCAGTTTCTTCTACAACCTCACAGGGCCTCCTACAATGCCAGTGTTGCAAAAAGGATAATTCAACAATACCAACTTCATTCCTGTGGGGGTGTTAAAAAGGGATACTGGTGTAAATTTAACTTCGTATCCTGAGAGAACTGTAGACTCACACACAGCTGAGATGGTGCATCCTTACCCTGGTTTTTCATGGTGACATTTTGCAGCCCTAAGGGAGGAAATCACAACCAGGATACTGACATGGATACAATCCAGGGGTCTGCCTGGGACTTATCAGCATTTTACACTCACCAGAGTGTGTGTGTGTGTGTATGTGTTTAGTTCTACTCCCCACCACAAAGACACACACCAGTTTCATCACAAGGACTATAGTAAGAGTATTTTCAGACCTGCAAAAATACTCTTTACCTGTTTCTGTATCTACAAACATGACGGCTGATTCAAAGATAAACCTTGGATAAGGGCAAGAAAGCATGTTTACTCCATCACAACAGTAGAAGGCCAACATTTCCCAAGGAGTCGGAGGTATGAAGTGAGAAAATAAACGCAGCCATCAAGCCGGAGCCAGTTCCTCCAGCAGCTGCCCTGCATGCATACCTTGTCCTTCTTGTCTTGCCGGGCGTAGGGGAAGCACGGGATCACAGCAGTCACCCTGGAGGACGACGCAATCTTGCAGGCGTTGATCATGATGAGTAGTTCCATCAGGTTGTCGTTGATCTCGCCACAGCCACTCTGGATGATGTACACATCTTCCCCTCTCACACTTTCACCGATCTCCACGCTAGGGAAAGGAAGGTGCTGCTGTTAATAGCTAAGCCTCCCTGGGATCACCCCTAACGGTTGCGACTCGCAAGTACTCAGCAGGCGGTGGTCCTTGAAGGTAGGACATCTTCCACTGAGAGGAGACAGAGCAAAATCAGCGAAGGGGAAGAGGCACACGGGCAAGGTCTGGGCAGATTAGACACAAGCTTCCAACACTTCTTACCCGAGTGGAGTTGCAGAGGACATGTGTATTCCCCCCCAGCAACCAGCTGTGACAACACAATCATAGAGGAAGCCCTGTCATCCCGGGAAGCTCGTTGGAGACTCCGTTGCCTTGGGTTTTCTTGGGGGCCAGGGACTCAGTGTTAACCACATGGTTCACTGTTCAGCAGGGACCCTTTCCCATGAGCAATGGGGGAAACCTTGTGCAAACTCAGTTCCCAGAAGCCAGCCAAGGATCATCCTATAAAGGGGCCTTTTTCATATACGAGGGACTCTAATATGCTCTTTAGAAACTGTCTCTGGCCTGTTACATTAACTCTTTTTTGGCTCAGTACTGTATTCTAGTTTTTTACTTTCATTACTGTTACACGTATACATTGCTTTAAAAATTCCAACCATTCTGTAAGGCCTGTAGCAAATAAAATAAGCCCAGAGGCAGCCAATTTCATCTCTTGATGTGGTTTTAACATATTTATCTTCAAAGTCCCTCACTAATGCTTGGATTGCTTCATCTGGATTTTTCATTTTAGGCATCACGGGTTGACTTCTCACTCTGGACCATGAGGACTGACCCGTCCCTTCCCCATCTCATCCCCTGCATCAAGCACAGCCCTCCCATCTCTTGTCGCCATCCTCCCAGCACAGATCAGTTATCTGCCAACCAAATCTGAGGGCTGCATTTTAACTGTGTCGGTGCCATTCAGAGCCAAGCCATACAGTAAACTGAAAACCAAGTTCACGTTGCCTTTCTGTACACAATTTTGGGGGGTGGGTTGTTCACCTTGGAGGAAGTGATCCTACCTCTTCATCTACTAAGTTTTCCAATACAAATGGCAGCCTCAAAACTGAGCTAACAAACGAAACCCCACAATGTCAAGGTCAAGGCCTCGAGCGTGCCCTCTATTCCGCGGCCTGCTGGAGGCTCGCCCCCCCGCCTCCCCCCTCCCTCTGCTGGCTGACCTGGGTTCTCTTCCTGCCTGCACACAGCTGCCTCCTGGGGATTCCCTTCCCCTGTCTCCTGCCCTTGATTTCCCACTCTCTGTACCCTCTCTTGGTGCACTTGCTGGTTTTGCTGATGGACATCCTCTGGTAGTGTCTTGAAAAAAGCAAACAGGAGCTCAACTCTTTGAAAACTGCCTGCCAGGAAGTTGCAAGTGTAGGATTCTGGGGGTTCAACAAGAGAATGAGTGAATACAACACTGGCATACATATACAATCAGCTGTGCCCTTTCTCTTGTGATCAGAAGCCAATTATACCCAATAGTATTGGAAGAGCTGATTATTTCTAAAAGAAAATGGAAATATAAATGGTATTTGGAATACCATATAGTAGGCTATCTGAACCAACGGAAGCTTCTATCCAACTTCAAGTAAAATAATTAGAAGATAAAAATGCCATTTTTTAATTTGACATGATCTGGAAATAGTTTTGATCACAGTGGGTCAGGCTCCCACGTACTCTGTGCTCTGCCATGGATGGAAAAGGTACAATGCCAGCCTCAGGATGAGCATATGACAGAGTTTGATGTACTCCTCTCGAGCTCAAGTACTAAGGAGCTAAACGTAATTCCTTTGTGAGCATCGCGTCAAATGTGAGGTGAAGTTGATTGCGAAATCCCAGTATTATAGCTCAGAGGTTGACAATCTACAGCCTGTGAGCTGAGAATACTGTGGTGGGCAGAATGATGGCCTCCCAAAGACATCAATGTCCTAATCCCCAGAACCTTTGAATATGTTCATTTACAGGACAAAGGAGAAGCAAAGTGGCAGATGGAATTAAGAATACTAGTCAAGTCACCTGAAAACAAGAGAGATTATCCTAGACTATTTTAGTTGGCCCAATGTGATTACAAGGGCCCTTAAACATGGCAGAGGCAGAGAGGTCAGAGAAAGAGATCTGAGGGCCGAAGCAGGGTCAGAGATGTGCTATGTGGCTGGCCCTGAAGATGGAAGAATGGGCCAAGAGCCAAGGAAAGTGGGCAGCCTCTAAGAGCTGGGAAAGCAATGGGTGGATCCTGCCCTAGAGCCTCCACAAGGAACACTGACCCACAATGGATTTCTAACCCGCAGAACTGTAAGATGCAACAAGCAACAGAGCTGCTATGGGCCCATGAAACCTAAAATGTTATCTGGCCACTTACAGAAAAAGTTTGCCAACAACTCCTGATGTTATGATTTTTTAGCCCCAAATTTCAGGGGGATGAACTTCTTTGCCCTATTTTTTCTAAGGAACAACCTCAATCCCCATGGGGAAGACAGAAACTACGTACGATCACCATGGCAACTTTTTCCCAAAGCTATTCCTGATTCTACTCATATAGATGGTCACGACTGATCTTTATTCTAGGTCTTTCAAAAATTGTGGGCAGAAGGCAGCATCCACTGCTCTTCACTGATCCTGAAATAAGGCTGATGAGTTTATCTGAGCCAACAACGAATGGGTGTGGCAATTAAAAGACAGCCACAGACTAACATGTTTTCCACCAAGAAGGGCAATCTATGGCCCCTCCCCGTGGACCTGGGAGGACTCTGCAATTGACAACACAATGTGACAGAAGTGTTGATGCCCTGACTTCGGGGTCCAGGCCTTCATAGACTGGGAGCTCTGACTTCCTGTGTTTTGAAGTCCTTGTGCTTGGATGCTAGTTTCCACGCTCTAATAAGGAAGCTCCAGCAGCCCTGTGGGGAGAGGTAGAGAGGTTCCCAGCCAAGCTGCCAGGCCAAAGCTACTGCCAACTTACCAGCCATGCAAGCCAGCCAGCTCAGAAGTGGATTCTCCAGCCCCAGATGCCAACACGTGGGGCAGAAAGAAGCCTTCCTTACTGAGCCCTGCTCAAGTCAGTGTGAGAGTCAAAGAAATAACGATCGTATACAACAGATAACCAGGACTTTGGGTCTTACAATCCAGGTAGCCACTCTGGGCAGGTTAACTGACCAGCAGAAAGGGTTACAGTCGCCATCATCCGTGCTGTTCTAGGACGTCATCACAGCCTTTCAATGGTCAACTGGAAAGCTGGAACTGACATCTCCCTGTGGAGCTTAAATGATTTAGAGATGAGAAGGTAAAATCATGAGGCTCTGTGTCCAATTAGACAATGTTTTTTAAATGGGTAATAGGAGGAGTTGAGGACCAGCAGATGCCAAATCAGATTTATGGTCCTGGCTCAGGGAGAGATTTAGGAAGGGGCCCCTGGACCTGAACTGAAGCATTTTTCTCTTCCTTTCGCCCTTCTAAGCTTTTCATCTTTAGGACCACACAGTAAAAACCAGATTACCAGATTACAGGGAGACCTGTTTGTAAAAACTCAACCTCTGGGCCTAGACAGTTCATGGGAAAGAGGGAAGTCAGGAAGTTAACCTCTGATAGTCTAGATATTAAAAACATAAAATATAACTATACAGCAATTCCCAGACTTCATGGTGAGTGGTTTCTGATACCTCATGATTTCTAATTACCTGGTAATTATAAAATACTCAGAAACAATAATTTCTTCTTGACCTATATGACACCACCTCTGGAACACAAACTGTTATTCCTTTCTTCTGAAAGCTACTGAAACTTGAACAGGACTGCTAAATATTGTCGTATTCAAACCTAAATATACTATCCTTTGCCAGAACCCTGACCATCCTAGGAGACTTCGTATGGAACTCTGCAAAGTGGAATTCTTTAGCTGAAAGACTCCTGCATTAATACTACCTGCTACTCATTCACAAATGTGTCTTCACTTATATTATCACCAGGGTCATGTAATGGAAGAAGGAATTCACGGAGCCTAAAAAGCTGACTCAATAGCAAACAACACCTTCTCTCTCTGTCATAACAACCACTCCTCTGTAACTAAGCAATCTTTGCCTATGCCAAGGTCATCAAGATTTTTCTCCCGTGTTTTCTCTTAGAAATTTCCAGTTCTAGGTTTTACATTTAGATTTAGGATTTCAAGGTCATTTCTGAAATGGTAGGAAGTATGGATGGAGTTGTTTGGGGTTTTGGTTGGTTTGTTTGTTTGTTTTTGTTTGTTTGTTTGCAGCTCACCAACACTTGTTCCAGCCCTGCTTGTTGGAAATGTTGGCTGAACTGGGTCTTTGCCAAAGATATTAAAATGATTGGTAACTTAAAAAAATAGATCAGTAACTGAGTATAGTGGTAGATATTTAAGGGGGGAGGGAGAAGGAATGGGACCAACTTGAAATGAGTTAAGAGCTGCGTGGATGCAGGCAAGTGGAAAGAAAGGAGCCCCTGGCCCGGCTTCCGAGGGGGCCACCAGCCTGACCTCACTGAACGGAGGTCACCGCTTCTTGCGGACCTGAGACATGGGGAGCAGCAGTTACACTCAAGCCATGGCCTTGCTGCTGGACACTGCAGTGTCCCAGGACGATGAAGAAGCTGGAGAAGGAAAAAAAAAAAGTCCATCATCTCTGAGGCAGAAAAGTTAGCACAAGGGATCCCAGCACGTGAGCCCTGAAGTTCTCAGGCTCTTTAAACCCTACGCAGGTCCACACCTGCTGGATAACTCAGGAGCTGGCACCCGAGCAACTTAGGACTGTCACCTGGGGAGCTTTCAACAGGCGGACCCTCACAGCCCTCGGAAGAAACCTCCGGGAGCGCGGCGAAGCTGCATTTTCCACAGCCCCGGGCGAACCCAACGCGCCGCCCGGACTGGGGACGTGGGCGGGACGTTCCCTAGCGCGCCCCGGGTTTGGGAGCAGCGCTGCCGGCAGGAACGCGGACCCCGGGGCGAGCACGCCCCGGGCCATGTCCCTGCCCGCGTGCCCCGCACTCGATTCGGCTCCAGCTGGCTGCACCCACCTAGCCCCGCGGGCCGCCCGGGGGGTCGCTCTTCCCGGCTGGGGCCGCTCTCCTTGACTTCTCACGGACGCCGCGGCGGTGGCGCGGAGGCCGCGTCGTGGCCGGCCCGCCCCGGAAGGGGGAGCGGGCGGCCGCAGAGGGGGTCTCAGGCACACGCCGGCCCCGGCCGGGCCGCTCAACCGCGCGCCCAGAGCCCTCCCCGGCCCGGCCCCCACCTGGTCTCCTGGTTGCTGAACTTCTTGGTGATCACCTTGCCCAGCTCCAGGCCCAGCCGGTCGGCCACGCGCTGGGACAGGTCCTGGTGTGAGCTGCCGCTGAAGAGCACGATGTTGGGCATGGTCGGGCGCGGAGTTCCGAGCGGCGCTGGGCGGCTGAGGCGGCGGTCACTCGGCAACCGGTGGCGAGAGCGGGAAAGCGCGACTGGCGGACACCGGGGAGGAGCGGAGTTAAAGAGGAGCTGGAGGGGGCGGGGCTGAGGGGCGGGGCCTGGGGAGGAGGAGCTGGAGGCGGTGGCGCTCAAGGGGCGGAGCTGCGGGGTGGGAGGAGTGGGAAAGCGCAGCCGCGGGCTTCGGGGGAGGAGCTGGAGGCGGGGCAGAGGAGAGGCAAGGCGCAGCCGCGGTCCCGGAGGCCGAGCTGAAGGAGGAGGAGCCGCGCGGTGGGAAGCGTGGGTTAAGCGCCGCCGTGAGTTCCGGAGGCGGAGCTGGAGGGGCGGGCCTGAGGGAGGAGGAGCTGCAGGAGGAGGCGGAGTGGGAAAGTGAGGCGGCAGGACCCGGAGGAGGAGCTGGAGGGGGAGGAACTGGAGAAGCGAGGCGGGGGAGGAGGAGCGCGAGGCGCGGAGAGGATGGAGGCTGGACGGGTAGCTGGAGGAGCGAGGGAGGGCGAGGCGGGAGGGGGATAGCAGGAAGAAGAGCCCCGAGGGTGTTGGCGAGGCGGGGGCTGCTGCACACCGAGGGCTGTAGGATGAGAAACCCTGGGTGGCCTGGCTCCGTGGGAGAGCTCCAGGCTCTAATCTTGATCTTTCCGTCCAGCTTCGCGGGGGAGTCAGTGAACCTGCTGAACTGTGCACAGACGGAGGGTGCGGCAAGCGGGGAGGGAGATGCCTCCCAGCAGGAGCGCCTCCCAAATTGAAATACCCTCAAACCCGTTGCAGATCGCTAGGGCAGTTTACAAGGTTCTGCACACTGGCCTGCAGGCGAGATCCACATCCTGCCTGTTTGTACCAGAGAGCGAAGCATCGCTTTACACTTGACCATTTCTGGATGTACCTGATAACAGCTACCATGCCATTGAACCCCGATTAAGAGAAGTGTTTTCCTTTCTCTGATTAATGGGTGTCTGCTGAAAAAAAAAAACAAACCTGTAAATTAGAGTTTGGATTTCATCAATAAAAACATTGTGAAGTTTTTCCCTCTCTTGCTATTTAAGTACCTCCATAATAGCCTCTTCATTTTGCCTCTTGGCCCACAAAGACTAAATTATTTACCATCCAGTCCTTCGTCAAAGAGCAGAATTGCCCGGGGCCCTTGAAAAAGCCACAATATCAGCGATCATCTGAGCCCTGACAGCAGCTAAGGGGCAAAGTTGCTTTCGATGTTGGATGGAGCCAAAGCCCCTCCAGATTCCCCATCTTTAGATCGACCCGGTGGCCCTCGTATCAGCTTCACAGCCTCCTACCTGTTGCTTTCTCAAGGACCCGACCCCAGGAGCAAGACGGCCCAGGTGACTCCCAGCCACAGCCCTCCACATTCCCGGAGGCCCTGCCTTCCCTTCTCTCCCTGCAGACAGAGCAGAAAGGTTTTCTCAAGAAGCAAATACAAAACTAACACAACATTGTAAAGCAACTATACTCTAACAAAAAATTAATTTTAAAAAATAATAAAATATATTTTTAAAGGACATGGCAGTAGTTCACCATTTAAGAATGTTTGTGGCACAGGGAACTATATTCAATATTCTGTAATAAACCATAATGGAAAAGAATGTGAACAAGAATATATATATATATATAACTGAATCACTTTTCTATACATCAGAAGCTACTACAACATTGTAAATCAACTACACTGCAATTTTAAAAAGATACATAAAAAGCAAAATTTCTAAAAACAAAACAACAACAGGCAAAGAATCAAATACAGTCCCAAAGCCAACCTCTGGGCACAAAGCAAATGCAGGGGAAAGGAGTGTGTTACACAGGGGTAGAGGGCCTTTGCATTCATGATGCTAGTCACAGTTTAACATTCTCAATGTAAACAAATTAAACAGGGTGGATAAATGGCTAGGTTTTACCTTATGTTGCCAAGAATTGACTCTCCATCAATAAGAGAAAGCCACTTGCCGGCAGGGGGTTCAGTTCAGTTCAGTTCAGTCGCTCAGTCTGACTCTTTGTAACCCCATGAATCCCAGCATGCCAGGCCTCCCTGTCTATCACCAACTCCCAGAGTTCACTCAGACTCACGTCCATCGAGTCAGTGATGCCATCCAGCCATCTCATCCTCTGTCGTCCCCTTCTCCTCCTGCCCCCAATCCCTCCCAGCATCAGAGTCTTTTCCAATGAGTCAACTCTTCACATGAGGTGGCCAAAGTACTGGAGTTTCAGCTTTAGCATCATTCCTTCCAAAGAAATCCCAGGGCTGATCTCCTTCAGAATGGACTGGTTGGATCTCCTTGCAGTCCAAGGGAGTCTCAAGAGTCTTCTCCAACACCACAGTTCAAAAGCATCAATTCTTCGGCACTCAGCTTTCTTCACTGTCCAACTCTCACATCCATACATGACCACTGGAAAAACCATAGCCTTGACTAGACAGACTTTTGTTGGCAAAGTAATGTCTCTGCTTTTCAATATGCTAACTAGGTTGGTCATAACAGCGGGTAGCCTGCCCTAATTCAACTTCATATTCTTGGGCTATGGGTGATTGTTGGGATTATTCATACCATTGGAAATTTTCATCTGGGTCCATATACTCTATGAATTAGACTACCTAGCACATCAAGTGTTTCTTTTAAACTCCTGCATCTGCCTGCTCACCAAAAAATTGGCCAAAGCCCTAATTTTGGCAGCACCTCTGCCCCTTTTTCATCTATTGTTTTAGGAGGAAAAACCCTACTTGGAATGACTTTTTATCTATGTATTTTATGGATAATCACTGTAGCAATGAGATTCATACTCATACTCAACCATATGCTTAAAGTTTTCATTGAATGACTTTGCCAATGTAATTATTTTAAGCTCGCCTAATAAAATTTACTACCAACAGTATCACTATAATTTTTATGTCCTTAAAGTTTCTTTCACAGACAAAAATATATACACATTCTTCTCAGAGAGTGGCCTCTTGTTAGCATGGTGGGGCTGCAGTTCTTTGATAACAAAACATATGGACTCTATGAAACAGGAGAAGTTAAAGCCCCGGTCCTCAAAGTCTGTTCATGGTTGGGCATTTGAAAGCTATGATTGAAGTGTCACAAGCCACAACTTCAATACTACCAGGGAGAAGCAATATCTGAGTTGGGGCAACTAAAAAAAATGGTTGTGGGCACAACACTTTGATGAGTTACTCTGCTTAAATGCTGAGTGTAAACAAGGGGAAATGTACCACTGGGATGGATCTGAGCTACCTAAAATCACTAGGAGTAGCAGACTGTCCAAAAAGCTGATTTTTATTTAAATGTGAATACTTTCTCTCCCAAGCCACTTCATCCTTGATCCATAACACCCAGGTTGTGGGGAAATCTTGGTCTAGAGCAGCTCTCTCAGCTTTGGCACTACTGACATCTAGATTGGGTAATTCTTTGTTGTGGGCCCTTTCCTGTTCCTTGTAGGATGTTTAGCAGCAACCCTGGCCTCTACCAGTAGCAACTTCTCACCAGCTGTGACAACCAAAAGTGTCTCCAGACACTGTTAAATATCCCTGGAAGAGTAAACTCACCCCAGGTTGAGAACCGCTTGTCTGAATGAACCACCATCCCTTTCTTCCTCCACATGAATCTCTCCTTGGAGCTGCCTGGGCTTCCTCACAGCATAGCTGCAGGGTTCCAAGATGGGTCACAAAAGAGTTCTCAATGAGTAAGAGCTAATCAAGCCTCTGATTTTATCCTGTTTGCTCAGGTCCCACTGGCCAAAGCAAGTCGCATTGCCAAGACCAGTGTGCAAGTGGTAAGGGACAACATAAAGGCATGAATACTAGGTCTACCAGATGTCTACTCCAGTACACTGACTTCTTGGACAGAATATGGGGTTGAGGAAGCCTCCAGGAAAACGGGACACACATTCAAAGACTCAAGATTCAGAGGATGAAAAGAACATCTACTATGTTTACATATGATCTCAGACAACAAACATATTGTAAAATATTATTTTAGGATAAAATATTAATGGAGAAAATTAAAATGATAAGGTATTTCCATTGCTGACTTCTATTTTCACTGACTCATGGATAGGTTCACTGACTCATGGATAGGGCTGAAATGGGAAAACACTGATTTGACTTTGTGAACTGTTTCTTACCTTATATTTCCTGCCAATCTTTTAGCCAATTTCTGTCTATATAGTGAGAGCTCTAAGTATTTGCTGAATGAATTTATTTTCAACTATCCTAAGGCTGAGAATTGGAAGAAATGGCTCAAGTCACATGGCTAGTAAAAGGCAGCAAGGGGATTAGAATGCAGGCCTTCTAGCTCAGCCCTTTGTTCTCTGGAACAGTGCTGTCCAAAAGAAATGTAATGCAAACCATGTATGTAATTTACATGTTTAGTAGCCATATGTAAAAAGGGTAAAAAGAAACCACTGAAGTTGTCTTAATACACTATTTAATCAAATATATTCCCCAAATATTATTACTACTACTTATAATCAATATTTAAATTATTGAGATATTTTCCATATTTATACCAAGTCTTTGAAACATGATGTACACTTCACCTATAGCACAACTCAATTTAGACTCACTATAGTTCAAGTACTCAATATCCACACATGACTAGTAGTTGCCATATTAGAGACAGAATCTCTAGAACACTGGTTCCTAAGAGCAGTGCCAAGACACACTGATTCATCCATTCTATCTTGTGTCTTTATTAGGAGTATGACAAATAATTTACAGCTAATTATAAAATGCTAATGTTTATAAATAACAAAGTATAAGTTAAAATGAATGTAAGTTTATTTTTTGAGTAGTGGAATTTTTCACTCATAATCAAGTATTTCTTCCAATTTTTATTTTGATATCTTTTCCTTTTATTTTCTATTATTTAAAGAAAAATATTTTCTAAATACTGAAGACCCATAAACTGATCGCCTAGATTGAGCAGCTGTCACATTTTTGCTATACTTGCTTCATCTGTGTTTTTTCTGAAGTGTTCTACATTACAGTCATTGCATACTGACCTCAAAATTATTTAGTCTGCATCTATAAAAAGATATAGATATCACACAATAAACAAAGATTAACTCAAAATGGATCAAAGACCTAAATATAAGAGCCAAAACTATAAAATTCTCAGAAGAAAACATGGGTATAAATCTTCAGGCCTTTGGATTAGGCAATGATTTCTTTATTATGACACCAAAACACAAGCAAGAACAACAACAAAAACAGAGAAGTTGGACATCAAAATTAAACATTTTTGTGCTTCGAAAGACACCATCAAGAAACTGAAAAGACAATCCAAAGCATGGGAGAAAATGTTTTCAATCCATATCTGATGAAAGACTTGTATCTAGAACCTATGGATATGACCACAACTCAATAAAAAGACAAATAATTCAAAAATGGGCAAAGGAACCTGCAGCTTTATTCCTAAGTGCCAAAATTTGGAAGAAACCAAGATGTCCTTCAGTAAGTGAATAGATACATAAACTGTGGTAGATCCAAATTATGTACCAGTATGTATTCAGTGATACAAAGAAATGAGCTATGGAGTCATGGAAAGATACAAAGGAACCTCAAAGGCCTATGGCTAAGTAAAAGAAACAAACAGAAAAGAATACATAGTGTATGATTACAACTGCCTGATATTCTGGAAAAGGCAAGACTACAGAGACAGTAAATAAGCTCTGGTTTTCAGGGGCTGGGTGGAGGGAGGAATTAATAGGTAGAGCACAGATGATTTTTAGGACATTTTTAGGCAAATTATTCTGTATGATACTATAATGGTAGATACATGTCTATAGCTTTATCCAAACCTATAGACTACACAACACCAAGAGTGAAACCTCATGTGAACTACTGACTTAGGCTGAGGATGACATGTCAACCTTGATTCATCAGTTGTAACAAATGTAGTCAACTTGGGTACAGAATGTTGATAGTTGAAGAGGCAGGGGGTATGTTGAGAACTCTCTGTTCTTTCCACTCCATTTTACTGTGAACCCAAAACTGCTCTTAAAAAAAAAAGTCCATTAAAAGAATGAGAAAAATAGGCCAAGGGTTTGAACAGATACTTTTCCAAAGAAAATGAACAAAAGGCTAATAAACATATGAAAAGATGATCAACAGCATTAGACATCAGGAAAAGGCAAAAGAAAACCACAGTGATACCACTTCATACCCATTAGGTTGGCTATAGTCAAGAAGACAGTGACAAATGTTGGTGAGAATGTGGAGAAATTGGAACCCTTGTATACTGCTTGAAGGCAGGTAAAATGGTACAGCTGCTTTAGGAAACAGTTTGGCAGTTCCTCAGTTAAACACAAAATTGCCATATGACCCAGCAATTCCACTCCTAAGTATATAGCTGAAAGAATCGAAAACAGGTACTCAGAGAAACAATTTACATGAATGTTTCAGTTCAGTTCAGTAGCTCAGTCCTGTCTGACTCTTTGCGACCCCATGAATTGCAGCACACCAGGCCTCCCTGCCCATCACCAACTCGCGGAGTTCACTCAAACTCATGTCCATCGAGTCGGTGATGCCATCCAGCCATCTCATCCTCTGTCGTCCCCTTCTCCTTCTGCCCCCAATCCCTCCCAGCATCAGAGTCTTTTCCAGTGAGTCAACTCTTCGCATGAGGTGGCCAAAGTATTGGAGTTTCAGCTTTAGCATCATTCCTTCCAAAGAACACCCAGGACTGATCTCCTTTAGAATGGACTGGTTGGATCTCCTTGCAGTTCAAGGGACTCTTATGTTTATAAAAGCACTATTCACAATAGCTAAAAGGTGAAAACAGTCCAGATGTCCATCAACTGATGAGTGGGATAAACAAAACATGATCTTTCCATACATGTGATATTGATTCAGCCATAAAAAGGAATGAAGTTCTGATCCATGTGATGACATGGATGAACCTCGAAAATAGTACGCTAAGTGAAAGAAGCCAGTCACAAAGGACCACATATTGTATGATTCCATGCCTAGAACAGGCAAATCTATAGACAAGTACATTAAAGGTTACATAGGGCTGGGGGATGGGAGGATGGAGGGACTAGGGGGTGATGGCTAAGGCTGTGGGGTTTCTTTGGGACTCAGGAAAATGTTCTAAAATTGATTATGGAGATGGATGTATAACTCTATGAATATACTAAGAGTCATTGAATTTTATACTTTACAAGGATGAATAGTGTGTGAATTATATCTCTAGAGATTTTTAAAAGGCCATTTCTTTATGACTCCAATACTATCATATCATCTAACATATTAACTATCATCTAACATATTATCTAACATATAACTATCATCTAACATAACTATCATCTAACATATTAACGTGTCAGGTTGCCCTCCTATGAGGGATATTGAGGATGACCCTGGCTTAAGGCGGTGATAGTCTGATTCCTTCATTATAAGGCTCTTTTCTACCCTTGCAAATGCTAATTTTCTAATTTTGTCATCCCTTCCTGTCTACAAATATTCACTGGAATTCTCCAGTAAAAAAAGAGCATCCTTTATCTTCTGAAGCTATGTAGTTACTCTCAAATACAGTTTGTACTAGAAAATCGAGACTAAAGTTTCATTTTCTTCCTTTAAATGACCAGTTTTAAGAACATGGAGTTCAGTAAGAATGCCATCTCCCACTGAAAGGAAGGAGGGTCCTTGGAGATCTGGCAGGCCCAAGGTCCCGAGCAAGGACGGACAACACAAGTCAGGAAACCCTGTGTCAGCTCTTTCCAAGGCAAGGAGAGAGGACTATGTCTGCAGGATCAGGGAGCCGGCTTAAAGTGGTTGCTGCTGCTGCTGCTGCTAAGTCGCTTCAGTCGTGTCCAACTCTGTGCGACCCCATAGATGGCAGCTCCTCTGTCCCTGGGATTCTCCAGGCAAGAATACTGGAGTGGGTTGCCATTGCCTTCTCTGTTAAAGTGGTTACTTCTCATCAAAGGTGGGACAGTGTGAATAGCAAAAGTCATAGAAGGATAATGGACTGAAATACACAAAATATCTAAAAATCAGCAAGTCCAGAATAATAGGCAATAAAATGAAAACCAGAACAAAACAGGAATAGAAGTCAATCTCACTAGGACCCAAGGAAGATGAATATTAAACTAACTCCTTTCCATGAAAATTGGTCATTAGAGAGTTTGCTTTCTTGAGAGGAGAGGTGAAGGTAGAATTAGCCGATTTCTTGGGTAATTACATATAATATGATGCTGCCCAGGGGAATCTCCTTTTCATGTAGGTTGGATCAGTCACTTCTGGAAATTAGATCAAAGATAGAGACTTCAGTGCCCTCAGTGATCCTAAGAGAGCTGGATATGGCATACATAATTCAAGTAGAGGAGTCCAGCAAGTTAAGCAGCACAGGAATTCCCAACCAGGGCGTAGATGGGAGTGTGAGGAAGTTTTATAATGGCAGCGCCAGAGGTTCTTCAAGCGAATAGAGGGTTTTCAGGGTGGTGAGAAGATGGGGGAGCTTTCTGACGAGAGGAGCAACACAAAGTCAATTAAACTGAATTGAGTTTCATTTTACTGTGAGCCAGACAGATAGAGAAGGGAAGGGTCTAGACTAAGTAAGGACCAAAAAAGCAAGTTGTTGCAAAACCCTTTCTAGAATAAGGTAGTCATTGAGATAAGGAATAATATCGCACGTGCATACAGCCAATACTTTGGCCACCTGATGCAAAGAACTGACCCGTTGGAAAAGACCCTGATGCTAGGAAAGATTGAAGACAGAAGGAGAAGGGGACGACAGAGGATGAGATGGTTGGATGGCATCACTGACTCGATGGACATGAGTTTGAGTAAGCTCTAGGAGTTGGTGATGGACAGGGAGGCCTGGCATGCTGCAGTCCATGGGGTCGCAAAGAGTTGGACACGACTGAGTGACTGAACTGATATAGCACTTGCTAAATGGCAGGCCTTCACCTCAACCCTAATGAGGTTGGTCTTATGACTCTCATCTCCATTTCACAGGCAAAGAAACTGGGAAACAGAGAGGTTAGGTAACTTGCCCAAGGTCCCACAGTTATGTAGTAGAGTCAGGCAGCTTTTACTACTGTACCCACTGCCTCTTACATCACTCCATCATGTCAGTAGGAGAAACTGAAGAAGCCTTTCCATTTTAGATCAATGTGATGTACAAAAAAAGGTACTTCTTCCTTATGATAATATTTCCTGCTTATAAAGAAATCACAGTAACACAATTTTGATAAAGATGATCCTGCCCACTCAACATTTCTTGGGATGTTGTTGGAATGCTTTGGCCTGCCTTGTCTCCTTTGATCTTTCTATAAGCTCTCTTTACCATCATCCAAGCCTGTGACCTGGAAAATCCTGATGATTTACATGTTCACATCTCCAGCCCAGACCTCTCTCCTGAGGGCTAGGCATGAATATCCAACTCTATAGTGGGTGGGTAAACCAAGGCCAAATGCTGTTCATAGCCCATGTTGTTAATTAAGCTTTACACATTCACACACATTTGAAAATGGTCATTGACATGTTGTCTATGGCTGCTTTGTGCCACAAGAACAGATTTGAAGAGCTGTGGCAGAGATCATGTGACTTTAAGGCCTCAATATTCACTATATTTACAGAAAAAGCTGGGCCTCTTTGATAAGAAGTCTTATTCCCACCCCCACCCCCAGCTTTGTTGAGGTATAATTGGTATATACCTTGTGTAAGCTTGACATATATGATGTGTTGCGTGTTACACTTGTATATTACAAAATGATGACCATTATAGTGTCAGCTAACACCTTCAGCACATAATTACCATTTCCTTCTTGTGGTGAGAACAACTAAAATCCATTCTCCCAGTAAATTTCAAATATATAATACAGTAGTATTGGGTTGGCCAAAAAGTTCATCTGGGTTTTTCCACATGATCTTACAGAAACACCTGAATGAACTTTTTTGGCAACACAATATTAGATATAATCATTATGCTGCACATGAGATGTCCAGATCTGGTTAAACTTACAGCTGAAAGTATGTTCCTATGGCTAATATTTCCTTTTCTCCTTTACCCGCTACTTCCCCAGACCTTGATTCTCATCTTCTCATCGCCTTTCATGTGCTGAGGTTGTTGGTTCTGTTAGTAAAGTCTCAATCTCAAGTCTGATCTCTTCTGTCCATTGCCATAGCCACCAGTCAGCCCCAGCCTTGGCCTCCGTGATATTCGTACTAAGATCTTAGCCTCTCCGGTCCCTCTCCACACAACAATAAGAATGATATTTAAAAAAAATCAAAGCCAATTATATCACATCACTTTCCTGCTTACAACCTGTCGATGGCTTCCCATTGTGTTTGGAATTTGGCCCTGCCTAACCCTCCAACTTCACATGCCCTCACTGACCTTCAGCTTCTCTCATCTCCTGCCTACACCACAAACAGCTCTCCGGCCACAGGACCTTTTCACATGTGTCTTCCTTTCTTTAGGAAGCTCTTTCAACTGACTCCTCCATCACGGGTTTGGCTACTTTGCTCTCTTGGGCTCAGTATATAAGTGTCACTTCTTTAATCTCCCCACAAACCACAATTCTCTTTCCTCCCCTCGTTTCCACTATACTTTTTCTATACCTCCTTGCTCCCTGCCTTCATAGCATTTATCTTAATATATAATTGCCATTGTGCTGCCTCCAGTTGCATGTTGCCTATTGACTAGACTATAAGTAACACAGTCCGGGATTGAGTCAGTCTTGGTCACAGATTTATCCTCAGAGTCTAGCACAGGGGTTGGCCAGATGGTAAATATTCTCAACTCTATGGACCATAGGGTCTCTATTACAACTACTTAAGCCTGCAATTGTAGCACAAAAGCAGTCATACATGTAAATAAATGCACACGGCTGCATTTCAATAGAAATTTATTTATAGACACTGAAATTTAACTTTTGTTATGTTACAAAATATTATTTTTCCCCCAATATTTTAAAGTATAAAAACCATTCTTAGCTTGGAGGCTGGACAGAAACAGGGGACAGGTTAGATTTGGCCTGCAGGCCATAAGGAGTTTGCCAATCCTTCATCTAGCACACTGCTTGGCAGATTCTCATCATTTTTTTTTTTTCTTTTGGGGGGAATAAAGAAGACAGACTGGGAAGAACTTAGAAATATTCTCCAACCAATACTCCTTAAATTTGCATGTGGATAGAGCAAACACATGGTGAAATGAAAACGTAATTATTTTGCAACTGACATGATCAACACAGACAGCAACCAAAAATCCCCTCATCGTTTGGCATCCTCCTAAAGATTCACTTCTCTTTATGCTGTGCAGACACAGCCATTCTCATAAACATTCCAGGGATAAAACGGGAATTATAGTATCAAGTGACCCCCTAGAAAATTCTTAGAGTGATAAGGAATAACTCGACAAAACATGTTTTTCTGATCATCCTGTAATAAGGGACACTCGTGCATAAACACACCCTTCATCTTTCCAGTTCTAGCAGTGATTTTTGTTTCTCTGGATCCTTTTCTTCTCTTTCCCCAGAATACTGAGTAGCTTTTCCTTGGAGGAATTGGTAGTGAACCCCAAAATAGCACCCAATTTAGTGGTGCTTCTGCTGTTAGTTGGGGTCATTTTATTCTTGGCTTAGTTCTGTGGACCACCATCCTCTCTTCCTGCCATCAGGGCTGTGATACAATACAATTTCTCCTTATGCTGCCATATTACAGATCTCCTGTTTCTCAGGCTCAGAGGAGTCAGTTAAACAGATAGAAACTGTTTATGCCACCTAATTATTTTAGCTAAGGTGGCGGGGAAATGTTGAAATCAACGTTTTCTTGGTGTTTATTGAAAAAGTGTTTTGTTTTGAAAGCTGTTTATTTTCTTAAAAAGATAAAATGAATACTTTTGGAAGCCTTTTTCTTTTTCTCCAAAATAAAATTCTAAAGTACGTCAATGAGTTCAGCATGTACTTTCCGAAGGTTTATCATATGTAAGAATCTGATTTATGAGCATAGTTTTATAACAAAAAAGATGTTTATTTCCCTGAATGCCAACTGTATGAAAACAACTATCTACCCATCAGTCCTCAAAAGCATGAAGTGATTTTCTTAATCTTCTAAAAGAGGAATAATGTGACCTTATTCAGGCTTGAAAAAGCTTCAGCTCAAGTGTCTTTGGGGAAAGAGCCATACTTTGTCAATTATTAACTCCATTGGCACTCCTTCAGGGTTACACTATCATAGCAAGAGAAAGCTGCCACAAGCCATGATCACAAATTTTAGTTCAAACGCACTCCTCTGGAATATTTAGGTCCTTAAATTGCAGGTGCTTTAAATTAATCCAATAAAATACATTTAATAAATACCCATCTTGTGTGAAATACAAAGCATCAAGTATAAATTGTATCAGTTTAATTTAGAAAAAGTAAAGCGGCCAAAGTTAGAGGTGGGCAAGGATTTAAACTCTCTGTTACCTGTGTATAAGTTTGATTTTTTTTTTAAACATTGAAACATAGAAGAGTATTGCTCATTCTTAAATAATGGGTGGGTAAGCAGTCCTTTGTAAACTCGTGGGATGCAAAATATCTGACTATAGGTCACTGATGAGATGAACATATCTTACAACTGTGATGGGAATACAATTAATATAAAAATCATACATATATAAAATTATAAATGTGTTCCCTTTTAGTCTCTAAATAAACTAAGTTGTATCATCCAAGAGCACTTACCAAGTAACCTAAGGGGTACCATCTTGCTCCTTAATATTCTAATACTTTCCAAATTGTTCCTGATTTTTAAAAATTGTCCACATGATCTTTTCCTTGATGCAGCTATGACCAGCTAAAGGATGCCCCTGTCTGAGCTGTAATTTGACACAAGGAACCACATCTAACTCATCCAATGATGTCCCCCTTAAATGGGTATCACAAGGCGATGGCACCCCACTCCAGTACTCTTGCCTGGAAAATCCCATGGATGGAGGAGCCTGGTAGGCTGCAGTCCATGGGGTCGCTAAGAGTCGGACACGACTGAGTGACTTCACTTTCACTTTTCACTTTCATGCATTGGAGAAGGAAACGGCAACCCACTCCAGTGTTCTTGCCTGGAGAATCCCAAGGATGGGGAGCTTGGTGGCTGCCGTCTATGGGGTCACACAGAGTCGGACACGACTGAAGTGACTTAGCAGTAGCAGTAGGGCCCCAGGGGTAGGTAGCTCCTGGATTTGTTGCAGCCCAGGGGCCACCAGGCTGTGTGTTCCACATCTCAGCTGGCTCAGCCTGTAGATACCAGAGCTTTTGACATGGTATGGACTGTGAGAACCATGGCTCTTCAGACATGGGGCCACCAACACTCCCTGCTCCAGCCAGCCAGGCAGCCTACACTGGCACTACCCTCACCTGCCTTCAAAGCTGCCAGAGAGCCATACTGTCTGGGGATTTCTTATCTAATCAGCAGAGAATATATGTTAATAGCAACCATATTAAGTGCTTAATCCACTTTCAACTTCTGATGAAGCAATAGCAAATTAATAAAAACATTTTCCAGCCACTTTTTCTAGCTTGGATATGAACATATTTAATATTTCCATTAATTGACCAAGTCGCATAGCCACCTGATGATTGGTTTTCAGGACATTCAATGACATGGCAAAACCTGTCACTAAGTTTATACTGGAATGCGTGTTATTAATGATTCTTATTAGTCATAGCAGCTACTATCTTGCTATTTACCATTTAGTAGAAAAGTACAGCAATTTCAGGTTGAGACATGAAATGACTGATATTTAACCATTTATGACCTACAAAAACAGCTATGGCCTGTGATTCTACCTGGTAGTTCTAACAACTCAAACACCAGTACTGTGCAGTACACTCCCTCATAAATATGCTTTTCGCTTGGCCAGAGGTTCTCAATCAGGGATACTTTTCCCCCCAGGGGACACGTGACACTGTCTTGGGTGCTAATACTGGCATCTAGTGAGCAGAGACCAGTCTCAGACACAGCTAAACATCTTACATCACAGGACAGCCCCCCACAACGAAGTATCCAGTCCAAAGTGCTGAGAAATCCGGCTCGAGGTGGATTTAGAGACAGACAGTCATGTACGTGTGTGTAGCTGTGTCTTACAGCTACAGTTTTTTCCTTTTCTCCTGGCCCTTTAGTCATGCTTAATCTTTCATAGTACACACCCTGTATTTCATTAACTTGGTGAAAGAAAAGCCATTGAAAATAAGAAGTTAGGAAATTGGCAGGCCACAGATGAATACAGAAGCTTTCCTGTGATTATGAAAGGGTGTTTTCAGAGAAATGAGCGATGCCATGATCTGCTTCGTACCAGTGCACTCTCATTTTCTTTCAGAGTTGTCACCTACAACCTTCCCTAGTAGATCTTCTGACCTACCAACATTGGTTTACCCAATCGTCTGAAGATATTGCGTTGGCCACAAATTTCGTTTGGGTTTTTCTGTAAGGTTTTGTGGAAAACCTGAATGAACTTTTTAGCCAACCCAATGTATTGTTCTTTTTGGAATTTTCACTTTCAGCCACCCACCCCCGCCCCCGACCCGAACTCAGTTGTACATTAGCCCTTATTTCTGACTTATTTGTGCCAATACTACAATAATGCTTATGAACATTTGGCTTGTTCAATGTGTGTCTTATAGCTGAGTGGATGTATTTCACACCTGTTCTTTTATATACAGTTCACGGGTTTGGACTGTGTGGGTTCACCTCTAAGCAGATATTTTTCAACAGTAAATACCACAGTAAGGGGTGGATTGAATCACAGACAAAGAGGTACCTCAGATCAGGAGGGTCAACTAGAAGTTATATGTGGATTTTCAACTGTGAGGAGGGTCTGGCCACTAACCCCTGTTCATTGTAAAATAAACCCTGTGTTGTGGAATCATTTTAGATACACAGAAAAGTTATTGAGCTTGCATAAAAGTTCTCAGAAACCCTTCACTGACTCTCTGCTCACATTCAGATCTCACAAACTGGGGCCCACTTGTCAAAACTAACATTGTTTCAACACTACTACTAAACTCCAGACCTGATGTGATTTCACTACTGTACCGTTATGTTTTTGGTTTTTTCCTTCGGTTCCAGGATTGGATCCAGGACATCACATTGCATTTAGTGTAGCTTCTTTTCTTTTTCTTTAAATTGATGTATAGTTGATTTACAATGTTTTGTTAGCTTCCAGAAGGAAGCTTGATAATACTTTGTGACAGGCAATTTTATCCTTCATCATTCAAAATAAGAGGCACAATTCAAACTGTTCTTCTTTATAAAAAAGTGTGGGGGTTGTGGAAAGAAAAACTTCTAGGTAAAACTTTGTTTCTCTCTGCGGAAGTCTCCCCAGCATTTTTTCTGAATTTTTCTATCTTTGTAATGTAATTCTAGTCAAATACTAGTTTATTAAGATAGTTCAAGGTCTGATTTGCATGCAGTAATCTTTAATTCAAGACAATAAGATGCTATTCCTTTGGAGTTTTTTTTCCCCCCCGTTTTAAAAATTGACAGTATATGATCTTAACAGATATCACTGAAAGAACCAAGAAGTGAAATATGTGTTAGCTTCAGGTGTACAGTTTTTTCAGATTCTTTCCCCTTACAGGTTATTACAAAATATTGAGTATAGTTCCCTGTGCTATGCAGTTCATTAGTTTTTTTTTCTTCAATATTTCTTATAGAGAAGAGTTTTTTGACAGAATAGCAATTGCCTCAATTTTCCATTTCAAGGCGAAATGCAACCTGAAAGAAAACTTCATAGTCTGGGCCAGAGTGAGGAAATCAGTGTTGTAATTATAGTCCTACTTTCTTTGGTCATCATAATGATGTCACTGCATTGTTGCCTTTCACTTGAATGACTTGCTGACTTTTGAAATAGAGAAGATTTCATCTAAAAGCCAGATCTTTGCGTTCACTTGAAAAATCAGAAGACCTGGCAGTGCTGGCCCTGCTTTTGTGCTGAGCCACAGTTGTTTGTTCCGGAGTCGAGGCTGACCCCTTTTGAGGGGCAGCAATCTCCTCTCTGCCATGTCTCCGCAGGCTTTATTTTATCCCCATGGAGGCCAAATGTCAGTTGTCACTTTCCATCCCTTTGTGCCTCTGTTTGTCATTCTACCTGGCCCTTGTCACACACTTCCTTTGCTGTCTTGGCTCTTGCAGGCAGCTGACTTAGTTTGTCTACCTCCAAGCCTTAGGACCCACTTAAATTAGACAGCAAATAGCTGCCTGGCTCCAATTATCTTGGGCCTGCAACTCAGGACATGCCTGCAATCTGGAGAAATTTAATTATCCTCCTAGACAGTGAAAGTGTTTTCACTGTTGAAAGAAAAAAACACCAAAGAGCATATCACACAGGTCTGTATCAATGTTGCCTTAAGATGGAGTCTGTTTTTAAGCAGGGGATTCTGCACCGGCCTCAGCAGAGCCTGGTAGTCAGGCCTGAGATGGGGAATGGAGACCTGGGCTGCGCTCCTCACAGCCAAAGACCTGCATCCTGCCTTGTAAATGCTTGTAGAGAATTAAATAACATCTCAATTTTCAAGTGAATGATGCAGCCCTAAGAAACAGGTACCAGTAGCACGGTCAAATTGTAGATTTTTGTTTCAGATACAGTTGGTTGGCAATTATCCTTTTCATTGGAATTGTATGTATGTGGAACTGGAGATTTGCCATTTTAGTTTAATTCCCCAAATAATCCTTATTTTAGAAATATGTTTATATTTTCAATTTCTTTCAGAGAAAGGCTTTTTTTAAATTGTATCATCATTGTTTTGGTAATAATTTTCCATTTTTATTCTGCATATTTTGTATAATTTAGAAAATCTAAAATATGGAAAGTATATTAGTCTCATGGAAAAGCCGATTAAAGGGAAGGAACTATAGCTTCCTATTTTTCTGAAATAGTGTGACTTCCAGTGAACTTGTTTTTCTAACAGTAAAGGAAATTTACAAATATTTCATTTCTTGATTCTTTCAGTGTTATCTATCAAGATCATATTCTGTTGATTTTTAAAACTGGGAAAAAAACTCCAAAAGAATAGCATCTTATTGTCTTGAATCAATGTATGGTGAAACCACTACAATATTGTAAAGTAATTAGCCTCCAATTAAAATAAATAAATTTATATTAAAATTTTTTAATTAAATTAAAAAAATAAAGATTACTGCATGCAAATCAGACCTTGAACTGTCTTAATAAACTAGTCTTTGACTAAAATTACGTTACAAAGATAGAAAAATTCAGAAAAAATACTGGGGAGACTTCTACAGAGAGAAACAATGTTTTTCCTAAAACTTTTTCTTTCCACAGCCCCCACACTTCTTTATAAAGAACAGTTTGAATTGTGCCTTTTACTTTGAATAAAGAAAGATAAAATTGCCCGTCACAAACTGTTATCAAGCTTTCTTCTGGAAACAAAATTATAAAACTATCCTTATCATATTTGGCTTTAATGTCTATTAAGTCCATATTATGCATTCTCCAAGCACTGTGCTAAGTGTTTGCATTCATTATCTCCAATAACTCTCCCAAGAGCAGAAGAATTGTGAATTACAGGCTTCCATGATGGCTCAACGGGTAAAGAGTCCACCTGCCAATGTAGAAGATGCAGGTATGATCCCAGGGTGCAGAAGATCCCCTGGAGAAGGGCATGGCAACCCACTCCAGTATTCTTGCCTGGGAAATCCCATGGACAGAGGAGCCTGGTGGGCTACAGTCCATGGGGTCACAAAGAGTCGAACACGACTGAGTCACTGAACACAGCATCCCTATTTTACAGGCACATAAACTGCAGGGTGGGGAGAGTAGGTCACGTGACAGACAGCTGGCAAGGGACAGAGCTGGGATTAGAACACATGTGTGTGCGCTCTCCTGTCCCTGCCCACTGCAATGGCTTTATGTCCCATGCTTCCTACGCATTAAGAAAAAAACACAGGTACTTCCCTGGGGGTCCAGTGGTTAAGACTGTGCACCCAATGCAGGGAGCCTGGGCTCCATCCCAAGTCAGGGAACTAGATCCCATATGCCGCAGCTAAGACCCAGTGCAGCCAAATAGAGGAGGAAGCACAAGCTGGAATCAAGATTGTTCGGAGAAATATCAATAACCTCAGATATCCAGATGACACCACCCTTATGGTAGAAAGCAAAGAAGAATTAAAGAGCCTCTTGATGAAAGTAAAAGAGGAGAGTGAAAAAGTTGGCTTAAAGCTCAACATTCAGAAAACTAAGATCATGGCATCCAGTCCCATCATTTCATGGCAAACAGATGGGGAAACAGTGGAAACAGTGGCTTACTCTATTTTGGGGGGCTCCAAAATCACTGCAGATGGTGATTGCAGCCATGAAATTAAAAGACACTTATTTCTTGGAAGGAAAGTTATGACCAACCTAGACAGCATATTAAAAAGCAGAGACATTACTTTGTCAACAAAGGTCTGCCTAGTCAAGGCTATGATTTTTCTAGTGGTCATGTATGGATGTGAGAGTTGGACTATAAAGAAAGCTGAGCACCAAATAATTGATGCTTTTGAACTGTGGTGTTGGAGAAGACTCTTGAGAGTCCCTTGGACTGCAAGAAAATCCAACCAGTCTATCCTAAAGGAGATCAGTCCTGAATGTACATTGGAAGGACTGATGTTGAAGCTGAAACTCCAATACTTTGGCCACCTGATGCAAAGAGCTGACTCATTTGAAAAGACCCTGATGCTGGGAAAGATTGAGGGCAGGAGAAGGGGATGACAGAGGATGAGATGGTTGGATGGCATCACCGACTCAATGGACATGGGTTTAGTTAGACTGTGGGAGTTGGTGATGGACAGGGAGGCCTGGCATGCTGCGGTTCATGGAGTCGCAAAGAGTCAGACATGACTGAGAGACTGAACTGAAATGAAAAAATAAAAAGGAACATAGAAGCAATTTTTTGTCTCTAACCCTAGCCACCCCTGCCGTTACCATGAGCAGGAAGGTGAGTTCAGGGGTCCCCTGGCCTCTGGTTTCCCTGGTGCCTGCCTCCAGACTAGATCTCAAAGGCTCAGCACTGGAAATATAATACATGCAGATTTTTGATTCATGTGCTTGTTTATACTATTCCACTTCCTAAAGGGATCTGGGGCGGCACAGAAAGATAAAAACCAACATACTAATACAAGTTTTAAAAGACCAAGTGGATTTGGAAGAATTAACTTAGAAAGCCAATTTCAAAGAGAACATTCAAAACCCAAAAGAGCTCTGAGCTTCCGGGTGGGCAAAGGAGGCCAGGAAGTCAAAGTCGTGTATATGACTCTCCTGAGAAACACTGCAGGGGTGAAGGGACACCTCCAGACTCAGGATTTTGAAAGAAGGCATCTGATACTTACTGAAGGTCTGGTTGTAGGAAGAAATGAAAGGACCACTGGCCTTTCATTTGGACAAACTCAGCAGCTCTGTTCTTAACCCATCAATTTTACGAGCTGTTATACATGAGGACAGATAATCCAAGGCAGCAAAAAAGGTTCACTTCCTTCCTTCCCAGGAATTGCTGGGTGATCCCCAGCTTATGCTCACAAGTAAACACACTTCAAAAGCCATTCGAAGCACAAAACTGACAATATTTTGAGAGGAGATCAAACATGTATTTGAAGAGAAACAGTGTTTGCACAGAAAAGGAAAGGCGAGAATGATGCTGAAGGTTGAGAAAGGGTCAGTGTGGATGCTCAGGGGTATAAACAAGATCTTTCCATTAGCTGAGTTGTTCATGTTAAGAGTACGGGCATGATGTTCTTTTGAATACAGATGAGCTGAAACAAGCCTTTAAAAAAATGTTCTCAGAGAACGTATTTTTAAAAAGAAGGAAAAAAAAAAAAAGATGTTCTTCATATGCCTGGAGAAGTGACCTAGAACCAGCATGAAGCCATCACAGGAGAAGCAGCACTGGCTTTGAAGTGCCAATGATTAGGTTTGGCTGTGGGGTCTTCCAAGACTATGTTGGTGAATTACAAGCTCTCAGGTCAGAAGCACAGGTCAGGGCAGGCGTTTCTATTTCTTCTGCAAGATCTAGAATCACAGCAGCCCCATCCTGTTACACAAACAAGGGGGCACTGTGACTCACATGACTGTCCACGTGGTTTCTGGAGTTGTGCAGTGTACAACCTATGCAACTATACATGGCAACCCAGAGAGAGGGGAACCCAAAGGGGCTTTGGGTTCTTATTCTTTTTTTTTACTGTCTGCTGGATGAATAAGTATACACGTGAAGAGCCCATGACTTGGACAATATTTCAATGAGCTTAGCCTTAAATCAAAAGTGATCCTGAAAAGGTGAATGAAGAGTTGGGTTTTTAAATTGAGTTACTAAAAATACAGAAAAGGGTTTGGTATCTTAAGAGATGCTGTGGCAATTTTTGGCACAAAGAGAGGAAGCCTTTCACAGAGTATGAAGTCATCTCATATAATTAGAAGAATCCAGATTTTCCTACATTCAATTTGCTTAAAATGAAGGCCATTGAAAAGCGTAGCTCCAGCTCTGTGAGTGGAGCCCTCTGACCTTTTCAGTCAACCAAAATCCCACTCAGACCCTCCTGCTCTCGGTCATCACAGTGCTACCTCTGTGAGTAGCTTTTGTCCAGAAAATAAGAGGCGCCTATACAGATACTTAGAGCAGCCAAGGAGATGGCTGTGCTTGCTGCATGCGGATTAGATGAGAAAACCTCTGCCAAATGCTCTTGCCACCAGTGAAGTGCCATACTCACGTAAGACACTGTTACATGGGGACTTCCCGGGTGGTCCAGTGGCTAATACTCCATGCTCCCAATGCGGGGAGCTTGGGTTCAATCCCTGGTCAGGGAATGAGATCCCTCATGCTGCAGCTACGAGTTCACATGTTGCAACCGAAAGATCCTGCATGCTACAACAAAGAACAAAGATCGAGTGTGCTGCAACTAAGATCTGGCACAGCCAAACAAATAAAAATAAGTATTAAAAAAGACACCACTGCATGGAAGTACAGGCTAATGACCCACAGGCTAGTCGACCCCATGGGAGTTTATGCGTGAAAACCCCAGGGAAACTTCAAAAATTCTGATGTCTGGCTCCCTCCCAGACATGGAGATTTCCTTGGTCTGGGATGCAGTCTAGTTTTGGCATTTTTTAAAGATCCTCAGGTGACGTTAATGTGCAGACAGGAACAGGCTTGCTCTGCAAACTTAGCTTCCATCCACGCCAGCGGTCCCTCATTTAGCTTAACAGATGTCAGAACTACTGCCACAGTTCATTTCTCCCCCGTTCTCCAAGCAAATCTATCGTTGGTTCCTTTTGTGTGGATGACGGTGACAATAACGATGAAGGTGCATAGAATAACTCAGGACACTTGCCCACTTAAGGATTTCTTAGGAGAGACCTTTACTGGATTATAACACACTTGACAAAAGAGCACAGCCATCAATTTCATTTAATGTCTGTTTCCTTTCCTTTCCTTTAGTGTGTCATGTGCCAGCTTGAAACTTTTAGTGGAACTACATTTCATCTTTGCATCAAATGTTTTTGACCATCTGCTCTGCATAAGGCACTTAAATTTTACATTTCAGGAATCAGATCACAAGTCTTGAACAAAGAACAGCATGTTCAACAGAGAAGATGTGCAATTACTTTGGCCACTAGATGGCAGGAATCTTTCTTCCTACAAAAACAAATCAATGGCCCCAAGGTGAGGATGGGGCAGTCTTAGGTGGTGTTTTAAAGAAAATGCCATTTATCTTTGATGCCTCTAGATTTCTTTTCCCCCCATATGTTTGGGGACTCTACTCCCATCAGGTACAAATGGACCCCACCTGGCTGCATGCCTCCTGGTTCTGCTCCGCCTCCTGGGAGCTCTACCTCTTTCCTTTCAGTGTGAGTCATTACATTTTAGATCTACTGGTTAGAGCAATTTAGCTTATAACAAAGGATGTGGATGACTGCTGCTGCTGCTGCTGCGTCACTTCAGTCGTGTCCAACTCTGTGCGACCCCATAGAGGGCAGCCCACCAGGCTCCTCTGTTCCTGGGATTCTCCAGGCAAGAACACTGGAGTGGGTTGCCATTTCCTTCTCCAATGCATGAAAGTAAAAAGCGAAAGTGAAGACGCTCAGTCGTGTCCGACTCTTCGAGACCCCATGGACTGTAGCCTACCAGTCCATGGGATTTTCCAGGCAAGAGTAATGGAGTGGGGTGCCATTGCTTTCTCCATGTGGATGACTATATCTCAATTAAAAACAAAATCACAAGAGTTGGGAACAAAAACAAGTGGATGGAGCTCCCCTGGTGACTCAGTGGTAAAGAATCTGCCTGCCCATGTAGGAGACACAGGTTCGATCCCTGGTCCAGGAAGATCTTGCAAGCCATGAAGCAACTAAGCCCGTGCACCACAACTATTGATCCTGTGCTCTAGAGCCTGGGAGCCACAACTACTGAGCCCATATGCCACAGAATTAGTGCTCCGCAACAAAAGAGGAGCCCGCACAGCAACGAAAACCCAGCAACAGCCAAAATTAAATACATAAAATTTTATTTTAAAAAACCAAGTGGATGATTCCTGTTGGAACTCTCAGGCTTAGGCACCTTAAACCTCATTCTGGGAAAATGATAGATCTCTCATCAGCATACACACTTTTGCAAATGAAGTGTTACTGACAACAAGCTAGAGTAATATTTTACAATGGAAAGCAAAGAAAATCACATTCAGGGCAGCAATGATTGTGTGCTCAGATCAGTGTTCTTCTGAAAAGTTTAGAAAAGTCAGCTCTATGCAAGCTGTACGGTTCACAGCTTTCACTGTAGAATGCTAAATTAGAATTCTTGGTGACCCCTAATCACACACAGATTTTAATTCATGAATACCTTACTTCAGTAACTTTTAAAGACTTACCTAGATGGAAAGCCACTTAATACAGCCATAGATGAGAAGGAGATAGCACTTGGCGGTGGGTATGGATTTGAGAGGGGAATCAATGACCTGGGGATTTCTCCTAGGTTTCTCGCTACCCTAGAATTCAGATGAGCTATGTCACCTCTCAGAACCTAAGTTTTCTCACTTAAAAACCAACATAGTCACAAATACTCTCATCATTTGTCTTCTTTTTTTTTTTTCAATTGAGTTTTACTTTTTATCAGTTAAATAGTGATGGTTTAGAACAGGGGTTGGCAAAGTTTTATTCTGCAAAGCGTGTGATAGGACATGTTTAAGGTTTTCTGGGCCACGTGGATTATCCCAGTTACTTAACTCTGCCACTCTGTGGTGGGGAGGCAGCCAGATGTATTCACAAAGGTCCTCATAAGTGAAGGAGGCAACCAGGATTAGGCAGAGGCAGAAGAGATGTGACAACGGAAGCAGAGGTTGAGATGAGGCAGGGCTGTGGGTCAAGGAAAGCAGGCAACATAAATCATTAGGTGATACATCTTAAAATGCTGCTGCTAAGTCGCTTCAGTCGTGTCCAACTCTGTGCGACCCCAGAGACGACAGTCCACCAGGCTCCCCCGTCCCTGGGATTCTCCAGGCAAGAACACTGGAGTGGGTTGCCATTTCCTTCTCCAACATCTTAAACTAATACAATGTTAAATGTCAATTATATCTCAATAAAAATGAAAAATTTTAAAAAAACCACCCTGTTCTTTGCTTAGTGGGGTTTGGAATGGAACAGTGCTTCATTTAACTGGCTACGTTTAATTGGAAACCCCGATCATTAAATTGATACTTGTGTGTTTCAGTAGAGACCAAAAGAAATTAATAATATGAAAATTTGATTTTTTGAAACTTAGTATCCCTTTGAAAATAAGTCAACTTAGGTATTGTATTCCATTTTAAGCATTCTAATAAATATATTAAAAGCTTTAAAGTGAATAACCAGTCTCTGTATTTGAATGTATTTCTTTCTTTTCTGTTTTTTGTTTTCTTTTGGCAGAGTTAACACTTTATTTTGTTTTTGGCACGATGCTTGGCTTGCAGGATCTTAGTTCCCCACCAGGGACTGAACCTGGGTCCCAGCTGTGAAAGCCCAGAGTTCTAGCCACTAGAATGCCAGGGAATTTCCAGGGTTAACATTTTACACCAAGTCTTTCTGATGCAGAAGCCCAGAGCCACCAAACTGCCCGATACCCAGAAGCACCGTTTACACAACCTCCTTCAATCTCTTTTCTTCCTTCTAGTTTTATTGAGATACATGTGTTATTATACTGAGAAATAATTAGCATATAGCACTGTATAAGTTTAAGGTATACAGCATGACTTGACTTACATATATCATGAAGTGATTATCACAGTAAGTTTAGTGAACATCTATCATCTCATATAGACACAAAATTAAAGAAAAAAATTTCCTTGTGATCAGAACTCTTAGGATTTACTCAACATTCAGATATATAATCAGCAGGGTTAATTGCATTTATCATGCTGTACATTATAGTCCCTATAACTTATTACTTATCTTATTACTGAAAGTTTGTACCTTTCAACTGCCTTCATCCAATTCCCCCTCCCCCAACCCCATCTGTGATAATCAAAAATCTGACCTCTTTTTCTACGAGTACGTTTGTTTGTCTTCAAAGTACAGTTGACCTACTGTGTTATTTGCTGGTGCACAACATAGTGATTTGATATTCTATACATTTCAAAGTTATTATCATAATAAGCATACTTAGGATATGTCACCATACAAAGATAAGATGTAGTTATTGACTATATTCCCCATACTTTACATTTCATATTCCTGACTCACTTATTTTGCAACTGAAAGTTAGTGTTTCTTAAATCTGCCTCACCTAGTTCTTTCCTTCATTCACTTCCCCTTTCTGTCAGGCAACCACTTGTTCATTCTCTGTATCTATAACTCTGTTTCTGTTTTATTTGTTCATTTGTTTTGTTTTTAAGATTTCATGTATAAGTGAAAACAAAGTATTTGTCTTTTTCTATCTGATTTATTTCACTTAGCATAATCTCTAGGTCCATCCATGATGTCACAAATCAAGATTCTTTTTATGAATAATACTCCATTATACATGCATATAGATATAGGTGGATAAACAGATCATAATTCCTTTATCCATTCAACTATTGATAGGCACTGAGGGCTGGATGAATCACAAGCTGGAATCAAGATTGCCAGAGTCAAATATCAACAACCTCAGATATGCAGATGATAGCACTCTAATGGCAGAAAGCAAAGAGGAACTAAAGAGCCTCTTTTAAAAAAATTAATTTATTTATTTTAATTGGAGGCTAATTACTTTACAATATTGTAGGGGTTTTTGCCACACATTGACATGAATCAGCCATGGGTATACATGTGTTCCCCATCCTGAACCCCCTCCCACCTCCCTCCCCATCCCATCCCTCAGGGTCATCCCAGTGCACCGGCTCTGAGCGCCCTGTCTCATGCTAAAGAGCCTCTTGATGAGAGTAAAAGAGGAGAGTGAAAAAGCTGACTTAAAACTTAACATGCAAAAAACTAAGATCACAGCAACCAGTTCCACCACTTCATGGCAAAAAGGAAAAAAGTGGAAACACTGACAGATTTTATTTTCTTGGGCTCCAAAATCACTGCAGATGGTAACTGCAGCCATGAAATTAAAATACGCTTGCTCTGGAAAGGAAAGTTATGACAAACCTAGACAGTGTATTAAAAAGCAGAGACATCACTTTGCTGACAAAGGTGTGTCTAGTCAAAGTATGGGTTTTCCAGTAGTCATGTATGGATGTGAGAGTTGGACTATGAAGAAGGATGAGTGCTGAAGAACTGATGCTTTAACTGTGGTGTTGGAGAAGACTCTTGAGAGTCCCTTGGACAGAGAAGAGATCAAACCAGTCAATCCTATAGGAAATCAATGCTGAATATTCATTGGAAGGAATGATGCTGAAGCTGAAGCTCCAATACTTTGGCCTCCTGATGCAAAGAGCTGATTCGCTGGAAAAGACCCAAATGCTGGGAAAGACTGAGGGCAAGAGGAGGCAGAGGATGAGATTGGATGGTATCACCAATTCAATGGACATGAGTTTGAGCAAACTCTGGGAGATGGTGAAGGACAGTGAAACCTGGCAAGCTGCAGTCCATAAGGGTGACAGAGTCAGACACAACTGAGCAACTCAACAACAAGGCACTAAGTTTGCTTCTATATTTTGGCTATTATAAGAAATGCTGCAATAAGGGTACATATACCTTTTCTATTCCGTGTTTTCATTTCTTTGGATAAATAACCAGGAGTGGAATTTCTGGATCATAATCTTTGCAGGAATCTTTATACATACATAGAGGCTGCACCAATTTACATTCTCACCAGTATATGAGGGTTTCCTTTTCTCCACATCCTGGTCAACACTAACTTAACTGTTTTTTTTTTTTTTTTTTTTTTAATAAATAGGTATTCTAACAGGTGGGTGGTGATATCTCATTGTGGTTGAATGTATTTCTTTAAAGTCTACATAAAAAATGATGGATTCGTGATAATTATCTGGAGAACATGTGGCCAGAAAGCATTTTGATGTTTTAGCCTCCATTTAAATAACCAATTCATTTGGCCCACGTGAGTGCATTTTACACTTAGTTTATTCTCACAAGTCCATCAAGATGATGTGCTTCATAAAGCTAGAATATCCATAGAGACGACACGGAGGTTCTTAAGTGGAGTACGCTATGAGAAAGCAACAGATGTTTCAAATAATCTTCAACCCAAATAGCATCTCTTCCGCACTGTTTGGCAGCACCTGTAGGGCCTTATATATCTTTTAAAAATATTCCAAGTTTTTGGCTGAGAAAAATTACTGCTCCTCCTCAAATGGGCCCCCCTATTTCCCACACTTTTCAGAAAGTGAGTTGATAATCCATGTAGCTGGAAGTAAAGCCGGACTTTTCATCTTTCTCAGATGAATGTGGATTCCATAAACCCCTCTTTCTCCCTAGTCTCACAGCCAAATCTTGTATCAAACAGAAAACCCTGTTTTGAAACACCTCCCTGGACAGGTGACTGCTGCTGCTGCTGCTAAGTTGCTTCAGTCGTGTCCGATTCTGTGCGACCCCATAGACGGCAGCCCACCAGGCTCCCCCGTCCCTGGGATTCTCCAGGCAAGAACACTGGAGTGGGTTGCCATTTCCTTCTCCAATGCATGAAAGTGAAAAGTGAAAGTGAAATCGCTGTTTTGTCTGACTCTTCGCGACCCCATGGACCGCAGCCCACCAGGCTCCTCCATCCATGGGATTTTCCAGGCAAGAGTACTGGAGTGGGGTGCCATTGCCTTCTCTGGGACAGGTGACTACTGGTTCTTAAATTGGGGGCCCTGAACCAGCAGTATTAGTATCACCTGGAAACTTGTCAGAGAAGTAAATTCTTGGGCCCCGCCCAGACCTAGAGGTCAGACCTAGGCTTCTGAAAGTCCTGGGGCTGGGATCATGTTGCATACTCCAGTTGGAAAAGTCCTGTTTTGGAGGACTTCGGGGTAAAGTGATGGCTATTTAAGCCCCTGGCACAGTGTTTGACATACTGAAGATAATAAAATTTTCAGAGAAGAAAACTAAGAAAGAATCACTTAAGACATACAATATTGGAGGAGATAGCCTAACGGGACACAGTACAGCCTTAATTATTTCTAAAGGATCAAAATAATATATATGTATGTATAATTCAATCACTTTGCTCTACGCCTGAAAGTAACACATTGTAAATCAACTCTCCTTCAATTAAAAACACCCACAGAAACTTAATGTAGCCTTACTAGATCCACCATCAGAAAGCCGAGAGGACTCCCTTTGTCCCCCTCCCACGGGGCTCTTTACTCTTGAGTGACCCCACTGTGCCCTTGGCTTGATCATGTGCACAGCCTCCAAGTCTTGGGAAACCGGCTGGGTATAGATTTGTGATAAGAAGGTGCATGGATGGCTGCAGGCAGCCCCGAGGCCAGGGTCAGTGCACAGAAGGGAGGCTGGTAGTGACCTTTGATCACTCGGGCTTGGCATAAATACGAGGAAAAAGCAATATGCGGGGGCCGTTATCAGCTTGCACCTGACAGCAGGGCAGCTTGAGTAGGACTCCAGAGCAGTTGGTGAGGGGGGTGCCAGCTGGAGCTGTGGGAACAGCAAACATGAACTTCTGGAAGGCTGAGACGAGCTTGTCTCTGATCGGCTTGGACGACTTGGGGGACTGCAGAGCTCAGTGAAGCTTGTCCCTCCCCTTTGGGGTGCCCTGGTTTCCTTTTGTGGCCGGAACACTCATGGGTCCTCTATATTATGTAGCCACACTGCAGGAATTACTGGGATCTTTCCAGCAATTGTATCCTTGTCCTACTGGGACAACCAAGCAGTCATTAGAAACAAAAATGACTGACAGGTGATGGTTTTAAAAGGTGCCTGGAGGAGTGTGGAGAAAAGGGTAACTTTCCTGCACTGTTGGTGGGAATGGAAATTAGTGGAGCAACTATGGAGAAGAGTATACAGGGTCCTTAAAAAACTAAAAATAGAGCTACCCTATCATCCTGCAATCCCACTCCTAGGCATATATCTGGACAAACTTTCAAAAAGATACTTGCCCTGCAATGGTCATTGCAGCACTATTTACAATAGCTAAGACAAGGAAGCAACTTAAATGTCCATGGACAGAGGAATGGAAAAACATATGTAGTGGATATATACACAATAGAATGTTACTTGGCCATAAAAAAGAATCAAATAATGCCAGCAACATGAATGGATTTACAAGTTATCATACAGAGTGAACTAAGTGAGACAGAGAAAGACAAATGTCATATGATATCACTTATATGTGGAACCTATGTATGACACAAATGAACATATCTATGCAATAGTCTGATAGAATAGACTCGTGGTTGCCAAGGTTGATGGTGATGGGGGAGGGAAGGATTAGGAGTTTGGAATTAGCAGATGCAAACTATTATATATTGAATGAATAAACAACAAGGTCCTACTGTATAGGACAGGGAACTATATTCAATATCCTGTGATAAACCATAATAGAAAAGAATATGAAAAAGAATATATAACTGAATCACTTTGCTGTGCAATAGACAATGACAACATTGTAAATCAATTATACTTCAATTAAAAAAAAATCCTGCACTTTCCCACGAATGTGTTCATTTTACTTCATCTTAAAACACTAACGGCTAACATTATCAGGGCTTATTACAGGTCAGACACTCTCGTAAAGACATCAATGAACTCATGTATTTCTTATGAAAACTCTGTGATAGCAGCTGTTTTACCCCCATCTTACAGATAAGAAAACTGAGGCACACAAACATTAGGTGAACTCACCCAAAGTCAAGACTGGGATGCGCTAAGAGCTAGGAAAAAGGGAAATACATATTTTTAATTCTATTAACTGGAAAAGTGTTTCTGACTCAAAAATAAGTTCTAAAATCTACAAAACAAACACCTAAGTACCAAAAGATTTCTTTTATTAATGAAAGCTTTTACAGTAATAAAAGACTCAGTTTATTTATAAAAGGAAGGCCCTACAGGAAAACTTTCCTTAATAAAGCCTGTGATAAAGAGCAGCAGTAAAAACTTACCTGCAAAAATAATTCCATGTATCATTAAATCTCAAAATTTTTTTTAAAAAAAGATCATTTATAGCTCAGCAGCCTAACCAGGGATTTGTCCCTGGAGAGTCGTATTAAGTACTGAATTATGTGTCTGTGTTCTCAGCGCTACCTGGTGGGGTATTCTATTCTAATCATACTTCAAAGCAGCGGCTAAAATTAGAGAATTAGCATAAAGCCAGGGCCTAAAGGGCTATTTGGAACCCAGGTTTATTACTTTTATTCACTCAATAGTAAACATTTAATGAGTATCTGCTCTTTGCCAGGGATATCTCTGGTTACTTGAAAATAAATACAGATAAAACTCATCTCTGCCCTCAAGGAACTCAGTTTTACTGCAATAAACACATACCACTGCAGTTCATGAGAGTATAAGACAAAGGTCTCAGGAGATGGGAGGTCAGACTTCCCTGGGGGAGATCCGAGAAGGTCAGAGAGCAGGGCCTACTTCACAGGAGTCATGAAGTTCTGGCAGAGAGACTGAAGTTTGAGGAGGTTCAAAAATGCCCCCAAGGGGTTGTAAATGACAGCTTCAAGACCCAGAATTGGAATCCAGGTCTTTCTCCACCTGATCCAATGCTCTTTCCTCTTTACCAACAAGAAAACAAATCTTAAGTGTAATGGATGACCAACTCGCACGTGGCAGATGGTTCCAAGGCACTCCAGTTTGATCCTCCCATATCACCTGTCGGGATGTTTGGATTCTGGCAGCCATGAGGGAATTGGTCATTGAACACAATGGTTGCAAGGTGAGTCTTAGAGCAATGGTTTCCCAAGTGTGAACCCTGGACAAGTGGCGTCAGCCCCACTTGGGAACTTGGTAAAATCCAAGCCCCCTAGCCCCACCCGAGACCTGCTCACAGAATACTGACTGAGCTGGGCTTTAACAAGTCTTACAGGTGATACCGATGGAGCTGAAGTTTGAGAATTGCCATTTTAGAGACGTTTAGCAACACTTGTTTTCACATTTGTCTGCTTGCTGACCAGTTGTCCAAATGTTGGGGCTGTATTTCATGCCTTCAGTTAGCGGGGGGACTAGGGTCTTGCTGCTTGTGTAGTGGTGGATGAAAAACATCCTGTTACATAGGAGCTTGTTAGAATTGCAGAATCTCAGGCTGCCCCAGAGCCCCTAAATCAGAACCTCTATTTAACAAATGCCCAGGTGATTCATATGCATGTTGAAGTTGGCGAGGTGCTGGGCCAGATAACACCCATTTCCAAAGTTCAGGTTGTATAGTTCTGTGAGTTTAAATGTGGTCACAAATCAGATTGTATTGAAAGATTTTTTTTTTTAAATACAACTTTGCCCCTGCTCCCTGGAACTGTTTCATCACTGTGGTAATACATTTTTAAAAGCCCTTGGTATATTAGTTCATTTTAAAATTTTATTTATTTGACACTGGCATATGTATGACTGAGTCCCTTCACTGTTCACCTGAAACTATCATGATATTGTTCATTGGCTATATCACAATACAAAATAAAAAAGTTCAGAAGAAAAAAGAATTATTTTATTTATTTTTGCTTTTTTGGCCTTGTCACGGGTCATGCAGGATCTCAGCTCCCTGATCAGGGATTGAACCTGTGCTCCCTGCAGTGGAAGTTCAGAGTCCTAACCACGGCACTGACAGGGAATTCCCTCAGTTCAGTTTTTAAGACAAGACATTTATTTGGTGCTTGCTGCGTGCTACATATTGTTCTGAGTACCAGGAAGACAAATGTGAGTAAGATTCAGGTACTTCCTTAAGCAGAAGAGATTAAAAAACAAAACCAAAGACCTAATGCTGTGTGAGTAAGGCAGTAATAGAAGTATTAAGACATGGGGAGCTCAGAAGAGGAAGCGTTGCTCTTGATTGGGGTTGGAGGTACAATCATGGAGGGATGCCTAGGGAGGTGATCTCTGAAGTCTGATTGGAAAAACTAATAGGACTTCATTAGTTGGACAAAGCCGAGGAAAACTTCAAGACAGAGAGCTAATTTCCTTGGAAAAGGTCACTTACTATCATGATTACAAATTCAAGAAGTATTTATCAAAAACCAATTGTTACTACTTTTAATCTGTACTTATTCCTGTCTCAGGCACTTAGGAGCACTGCTCTGTCTTCTGCTCTACATTCTCCAAGTCAGATAAAAATGTCTTCCTGGATTTAGTTATTCTTTCCATTATGCTTTTTCATTTAAGATATGTTCAAGTGTGATTTAGTGATATTTTTACAAGATTAAATGTTATAATTATGTCTTATTCCACATCCATTTGCCTTTAACAGTATGAATATTGTATAATAGAAAGATAATTCTAAAATATAGAGCAATCCTTCACTTATAACAACATGAATGGGTGACATATTCAGGCTGGGTTTCAAAAATAATTTTTTTTCTTTTCAAATTGCGATTTACTCCCAGGAATGTAATTCTTATTTAATAAACCTGAAAATAAAACAGTACTTTCACCCCATCACACACTAGAGAATGCAATTTACACATATTGTTCAATTTCCCCTGACCCCATCAGCTGTGTGGTAATAAAAGGGATCAACTTAATGGAATTTAACCATGGCTTGGCTGCTCTTGTGCCCACCTAACAATGTAAGCTTTTTCTTCCCTTTTAATGTCTCATCCAGTTTTTCCTGGGAGTTCTTGATAGTATCTCACATAAGTTCACCAACAGGTCTGACCAGAATGTGTGGTATCTGCCTGTTCTTCTGCCTCCATTTGTTCTTACGATCTGCTCCCTGGAAGCTGGCGGACAGCACCTCAGGCTTACCCCATGCCACGTCACCACAATGGAATCTGGCTACAGGTGTTCCCTCCAGGGAGTTCCAAGTGAACCAGAAGCAGAATGCATATAACTTAGATGGGATACACATCACCATCCCCAATCTGTCCACCCTGTGCTATTTTAAGCCTCAGAATATGCTGCTGTTCTATAGGATCTGATCAGAGATCTGACGCTGAGGAAAATCATCTACACACATGGAAAAAAATAAAAGTGGATTCCTACTTTGCCTTCATATTAAAAAAAGTTTTGACAGGTTTCAGATGGATTAAAAACTAAATATGGGGGGAGAGAAATCAGGAGTTTGGGATTAATAGATACACACTACTACATATAAAATAGATAAACAACAAGGACCTACTGTATAGCACAGGGAAGTATATTCAATATCTTGCAATGATCTACAATGGGAAAGGATTTGAAAAAATATTTATGTGTATGTATATGTATATATATCACTGAATCACTTTGATGTACCCTGAAACTAACACAACATTGTAAATCAACTATACTTCAATTAAATAAATAAAACTAATAAATAAATAAAAGTACATGTCAGCAAATGTTAAAAAAAAAACAAACCTTAAATATGAATGGTGAAACTACAAAGCAAGTACAAGAGAATGTGTGAGGATACATGTCTCATGAACAATTGAGGAAGGACTTTTAAACAAAACCTTCAAGGCCAACATCATAAGATTAAAGACAGATGGGCTTGATTATTTCCATACTAAGCTTTTCAGTTTTTAAAGGAAACTATGGACAAAGATTACAAACAATGGATTGGGAGAAAATATTGGCAATGTCCCAAACCAATGAGGGCTTTATATCTAAATGCATAAGAAATATCTGCAAATCAACATTAAAAAAACTTGATTGAAAATTGGGAAAGAAACATAAAAGGAAATTAAAGGAAAAAGAACCCATATGGTCAACAAATCTATGAAAAGAGGCTCAAACTCCTTAGGTATCAGAGAATGCAAATTCAAACAATAAAGAAAGATAAATCCATGAACCAGGCAAAGTCAGAAAGCTGGACAATGCACATTGTTGGTGGGGTACACGAATCAACATCTTGTGGGTATGTAGACAGGTGCCACCATCTTGGTCACATTAAGGACACACATACCTTATGAGCCAGTATTTTTGTGTTTCATGTGGGTGTGTGTTGCTGCTGCTGTTATATAGGAGGACAAATGTGTAAAAATGATGTTTTACATAGGAGGACGAATGATGTCTCAACTTTGTTTGTAGGAGAAAGTTAAAGATCATTAGGTGTTCATCACTGAAGAAATGGATAAATAAAGGTGGTAGATGTACACTGTGGGATATTTTATAGCAATAAGAAACCATGATCTGACTAAAGAGTTCACATAGCAACATGGGGCAGATCTTTCAATAATAATAATATGAAAATAAAGATCAAGATGATAATTGGAAAAGAAAACATAAGCAGAACACTTGATAACATAAATCAAAGCAAGATCCTCTATGACCCACCTCCTAGAATAATGGAAATAAATACAAAAGTAAACAAGTGGGACCTAATTAAACTTAAAAGCTTTTGCACAGCAAAGGAAACTATAAACAAGGTAAAAAGACAACTCTCAGAATGGGAGAAAATAATATCAAATAAAACAACTGACAGACTAAAATATATAAGCAGCTCATACAACTCAATATCAGAAAATCAAACTACCCAATCAAAAAGTGGGAAAAAGACCTAACAGACATTTTTCTCCAAAGAAGACATACAGATGGCTAACAAACACATGATAGGATGATCAACATTGCTCATTATTAGAGAAATGCAAATCAAAATTACAATTAGATACCTTACACCGGTCAGAATGGCCATCATCAAAAAGTCTACAAACAATGTTGGTGGGGATGTAAATTGATACAGCCACTATAGAAGACAGTATGGAGATTCCTTAAGAAACTAGGAATAAAACCACTATATGGCCCAGTAATCTCACTTCTAGGCATATACCCTGAGGAAACCAAAATTGAAAAAGACACATGTACCCCAATGTTCACTGCAGCACTATTTACAACAGCTAGAACATGGAAGCAACCTAGATGTCCATTGACAGATGAATGGATAAAGAAACTGTGGTACATATACACAATGGAATATTACTCGGCCATAAAAAGGAACACACATGAGTCAGTTCTAATGAAGTGGATGAACCTACAGCCTTTTATACAGAGTGAACTAAATAAAAAAGAGGAAGATAAATATCATATACTAACATATATATGGAATCTAGAAAGATGGTACTGATGAATTTATTTGCAAGGCAGCAATGGAGAACCAGACATAGAGAACAGACTTATGGACGGACACGGAGAGTGGAGGAGAGGGTGGGAAGTATGGAGAGAGTAACATGGAAACTTACATTCCCATATGTAAAATAGATAGCCAACGGGAATTTGCTGTATGACAGGGGCTCTGTATCAACCTAGAGGGGTGGGATGGGGAGGGAGATGGGAGGGAAGTTCAAGAGGGAGGGGACATATGTACACCTATGGCTGATTCACGTTGATGTTTGACAGAAAACAATAAAATACTGGAAAGTAATTATCTCTCAATTAAAAAATTAATAAAATAACATCTTCAAAGAAAAAGATGATAATTAGAATGAGATCTATTGTACAATACCATTTGATTAAGTCATGATACATGCAAACAAAACAACACTCCCTTTTTCTTTGAACTTACCAGAAGACGTGTTATTCAGATGATGTACCTCCTGAACTGATTTAATTTCTTCCATTCCCTTCCTTTCCCCTCTCCTTCTCCCTCCCATGTCTTGGTCTGTTTGATTTATCCAAACTGTGTGTGTAACTGTCAGTAAACACCCACTAGGAATGTTTTTCTACACTCTAGTCATGCTGTCATGAAGAGGAACAGAATAATGTATAGAAGAGTTTAACATGAGCCTAGATACTCGAGAGTACTTCTGGGTTCTTTGGTCTGGGTTAGTGTTGGGGAATACATAATTTATTGCAGAGAGAGGAATCAATCTCTTTCTCTCTTTCATCTCTATCTCTACCGTTATCTCGATCTCTCATCTCTCTCTCTCCCTAAGAAACAAGCCAGCCTAATTTGGTAGCCTGCTTAGAAGGAAACCTCAGAGAAAGCAGATTCAGACCATCTTAGCCTGCTCCTCTGATTGCTTTTCCTGCTCTTGTAATCGTCATGGATCGTTGGGCCTGTCTAGGAGGGAATCAATATCTAGTAAAGTTGAAGAAAACCTATTTCTCAAATTCCACACTTCAGCATACCTCCTGAGAAAAATCATAACACGTATGCACAAAGAGACAGGTACAAGAATGTTCATTGCAGCAGTGTTTTTAATAGCAAAAAAACAACAACCTAAATATCCATTAACAGCATAATCTAAATTCTAATATGCAATAGACAACTGTAAAGCCATAAAGGTCAATGAATGAAAGCTCTCTCTCTTAAAAGGCATAGATCTTTCGAAACTGATGTTGAATAACAAAATCAAAGTGTGGAAAGGATATGTACAGTAATGATACCATTTACATAAAGTTTAAAAACATGCCAAACAATATTACACATTTTTAAGGACATGTAATCATGTGGTAGATATATGAAGAATTGCATGGGACGGGTACAAAAGCAAAATCAGGCTTGATGATATCTGAGGAGGGAGGCACAGGGCACTGGGGAACGTTACTCAGAGTATTCCAACTGTCTTTGATACTCATTTCTTTACAATCAAGATCCAAAGCCATATGGTAATTTGCTAGGATCTGACAAATCTGGGTGACAGGTACACAGGAATTGACTGCAGAATATTCTAGATAATAATGTATGCTTCAGGTGTGTCATACAAAAATCACAATATTAAATCAATGTGTTAAAGTAGAGAGAGAAACAGTAACTCACACATGTAGTTGTGCACACCTAGAATATGGCCAGGTCACGTATTATTCACCTATGACCTCCACACAGTCCATTGAGCACACTGTAACCAAATCAGAAGAAGTGAAACCAGCACTCTGTAGTTCATTAAAAAGAATTTTATGAAAACAACATAGCTGATATCTCTGAAAAAAATATCAGTTCTGTTCACTAAACACTAAATAATGACTACAGAGAAAACTCAGAGGGAAAAAAAATAATAGAAGGAAAACAATCTAGAATTGAAGAAAGGCATGAAATCTCAGAAGGAAAAGATGCACTAAATTCCAAGCAAATTGAACAAAATACAATTCCAGATCTAGAGACAACCTTGTGAAATTCACACTGTGAGTAAACAGAAGAAACAGATCTGTGGGGAGACGGCAGATCCGCTAATGGAATGAGAACATTCAGCAAACCGACGTAAAAACATGATGGAACAATGACATCCATCCAAGGAATGTCATTTTGAACCTGGAATCCCATATGCAGCCAAATGATCAATTGAGCAAAAGGGCAAAGTGAAGGTATTTTCAGATATGCAAGATTTAAAAAGGTTTCAGTCCATGAAACCTTTACAAGAAAATTCCCCTAGTAATACTGGATACAGGAAACTGTGGGGTCCATTCTAAGAAAGTTGGGAAGGCAAAGTCCTAGGATGATATTTATTCAGATAAAAATAGGTTTATACTAGAAAAGGAAGTCAGATGGCTCTAGCAAAGAGGAATGCCTTCAGGAGGAGCTTATTCCATGGGACAACACAATGGAGGTACTGGATCTGTTAAGGCTTTGATGGACCCACGAGGGAGAGATTAAAGAAGGCTGCAGGCTCTTTGTCACTCCTCCAACTGAGAGCTATAGCCTAATTCGCCTCTTCTTGACAATGGTGAGGCCTCAGGTGACCAATAAAATTTTACTGAGTGACTTTCTAGACTAGGTCATAAGATTTGAAGTTTCTGCCTAGTTCTCTTGGGACCTGGTTCTCAGGTGACCAGTAAAAATTTACGGAGTGACTTTCCAGACTAGGTCAATAAGATTTGAAGTTTCTGCCTGGTTCTCTTGGGACCCTCGCTCTTGACATGCTCCATCTTGGAAGCCAGCCACCATGTAAAGGTGCTGCAATCTTGAAATTGCTGTTGTGAGAAACCCAAACCTCACGGAGCAGTCTCATGAAGACTCTGTTTGACAGCCTCCAATGAATTCTTGGCTAGTTGCTAGCCACGTAAGAAGTCATTGTGAAGCCCTGTCAAGCCTCAGGTGACTCTGGCCTCAGTCACCACCTAAACACAGCTGCATGAGACACTGCAAGTAAGAATCAGCCAGCAGAGTCCAACCCCAGACCCAGGGGGGATGCTAATAATTCGTTAAGCTCCTACATTTTGAGGTGGTTTTTAATGCAGTGCTAGATATTCAGAATAGCGTATTTTAATTTCATGAGAAAGAAAAAAGGAAAGTCTATAGAAACATCAGGAAAACTTTAAAAAAAACCTAGAAACTAAATACAAAGGAAGCTATGATATGATTTTGAAAAATCAATGCTATTTAAGGAAAGAGTCTATTTTATTTTGATGCTTTGAACATTCTTTCAAGTGACTTGGGAGCCATGATATTGAAGGTGGATAAAATGAATCCTCTTATCATCACAATACAAACGTTGATTATTGGCTTGTAAATTGTACAGCCAATCTAAGTCTAATGAATGACTTCATTTTCACGAGAGAAATGAAAATGCTAGCAATCTTGACTAGGGGGAAACAGTAGGACAACCTTGCACTTATAAGGAAGAGAGATCAGATTTAGTTAAAGGGGCTCTATGAAGCAATGGCACCCCACTCCAGTACTCTTGCCTGGAAAATCCCATGGATGGAGGAGCCTGGTAGGCTGCAGTCCATGGGGTCGTGAAGAGTCGGACATGACTGAGCGACTTCACTTTCACTTTTCACTTTCATGCACTGGAGAAGGAAATGGCAACCCACTCCAGTGTTCTTGCCTGGAGAATCCCAGGGACGGGGGAGCCTGGTGGGCTGTCATCTCTGGGGTCGCACAGAGTCGGACATGACTGAAGCGACTTAGCAGCAGTAGCAGCATGAAGCAATGACACTGAACTTCTGTTAGGCAAATGTAGGGCAGAAAACTAGCTTGCTTTGGTATATATATGACCATTCTGGCTGCTATAGAACTTCTCCAGGTTGAATGCAATTCAAATTGTGTTCTGTCTACTTTCTCTTGTCTTATGAAACTTCTCCCCTTAATGTCTCCTGATGTTGAAAATCCAATCTGGTGAGAGTTCTCTTAAATATGTATGTGGCTGTTGTCATCTCTTTTGGATCTATTAATCATAGCCACTCTGTTTGTATTTCAATGTTTAAACACATTTTAAGTAATTTAGGCTTCAGTCACAAGAAAAGGTTTAGTGCAGAAAAAACAGTGATTTTCAGACATGCGCACTCATTAGAATTATATGGTGGCTTCTTCAATCCTATTGGTGGACTGCACCCCCTGCCACCTCCCCGCCCCCCAGAACCTGAGTCAGTGGGTCTAGGTAGAACACAGGAATCCACATCTCTATGTTACCAGAGGGTGGTGGTGCTGCTGCTGGTCCGAGGGCCATACTTTGAGAATCACCAATTTAAGATACAATGAATTCACAGTAAACTCTTTCTTCTTTCCTTCCACATATAGGGGTCTCTGTTTTACCTTCTAGAAGAGCTCTGGATAATATCATGGTTTTCGCAAAAGCAGTTGACTATGATGGTTTTCCAGGCTGTAGTGGTTTACAAAACATTGGTCCCTAAACATTGTGACCAATATTGCTTTAATAACAGTGTAAATGATATCAATGTGGTGCTACTCATGGCCTAAAATAGGAGAAATGAGTGAAGAAGTGGTGAGGGGGAAAGAAAGATATGTTGGGGAAATAATTTGCTCCATTCCACATCAATGAGAAATCAACAGAGACCGTCTAAAGATGACTGAACAAGAAGCAGAGGTTTAACTATAATATTTAAAGTTAGATAATGAAGACTAGAACACAGTAACACCCCTATTAGATATTGGGTGGGGAGGAGAAGGAAAGGTGAGCAGTAACATAAATAAGTGAATTCCTCATCGTTTAAGAGGTGATTGGCAGCGATTGTCCATAGTCGGTAAGTCAACAAATTGTACTATTTAGAATTAAGGAGAAAATCACTAGGAAAGCTAAAAACAGAAACTGGTGAAATGGGTTGTCTCTTGGAACTGGGACTTAGTGGGGAGTTTGGGACGGGAGATGGTTGCTTTTTATTCTATAATTTCTTTGGTGGAATTTAAGTTTTTAAAAAATACATGCTGTATTTATTTGATTAAAAACAATCAAGCTAGCTACTTGGCCCAAACCTGGTGAAGAAAACTGCAATTCCTGAGTTCAAATTTTGATTCTGACAACATCCATGATTTAGGGCCAGTTATATTTGGATTCTCTAGCCTCAATTTTCTTTCTTAAAAAAGATAAAGATTATTAGGTATAAAATAAGCTACAAGAGGATATTGCACAACACGAGGGATATAGCAAAAAATGAAAAATAATCAAGGGATGATAATAATTTCTTAGAGGTTGTTCTAGGAAACAGATGCAATAATTATGCATGAAAATCATTTGGCATAGTACCTGGCACATTTGCCTGAATAAATGTTAGGTATTGTTATTAATGTCATTCTAATCATACTGGTAACAGATTAGAAACCAAATTTGCAGTAGCGAAGAACAGAGGCAGATAGGAGGCAGAAAAGACAAGCATGTATTTCTGGGTGATGTGACACTACATTTATTTACATCACAGGCATGTGCACGGGTGTGTGTGTGTCTGTTTGCCTCGTCTCAGCTTTCTCAGAAATCAAAGGAGTATGAACAGAATACTTCAGTATAGCCTGATTCAACAATATAGTTTTACATAGCTTTGCAAAACAAAGGGAGAGAATCCATAAAGAAATGAGCCCTGCTCCATATTCATCTCTGCTGAAACCCACATGAAGGAAAGAGCATCCTTTCAGGGTACTCTGGCCAGCAGTGCCAAGTGGGCATGGAGGGCAGTTGAACTTCACTGTGTGGGCTCCACTTCAGATGAATAACTTAGGAGCGGGTGACCTGGAGCCCATTCATCCCCCTTCCCATAAATACATGAGAAAGGCATGGTTATGCTGGCTAAAGTTTAGCATCTTTAATAATTCATCCATCAGTTTGATTGATGTAACCTGACCTCAAAGTCATACTTGACTCTAAAATGAGTGCAAAGAAAAAAGTCATACTGCTGCAGAAAGTTTACCTATGGACTCACCACTAATGAAATCCTGACCTGTACAGGTCAGTGCATCATAATTATTGGAGTTTCCAGCCCCAGAGAAGCTTGGCATATTAACATGGAAATACATCTAGAGAATGGGCCAGGGTCAAGACAGAGCTGGCCAAAGGCTGTCCACGTGGCCTTTGATGACTTATGTCAGAGCTGTGGGCTCTGAAAGCCTTTGAAGTTTGTATTTCAAGTGTCTACACTGTATATTCTGTTCAGAGGAATATGTGACCTGTTGAGTTTGTTTGAAGGCTGAAGGAAAAGCCTTAGACGTCAGGGCTGACAGCCCCCAAGGTGGTCCCCGTGATTCCTGCCCCTGCTGTTCATGCCCCATCCAGCCCTCTCCCCTTGAGTGTGGGCAAGACCTGGAACATGCTTCTAACCAACAGAATATGGCAATGGTGAAGAAATTTTGGAGATGTACTTACGGTCCCAAATCTATTTAATTTTGAGTTGATTAAATGAGTTTATTCTTGGAGGACCTGACTTAAACCTCATTGCAGACTTGATAAAATAAGCAACCACATTGGAGATGGCCCTGTGGCAAGCAGTTGTGGGCAGCCTCTATGACCCTGGGGTAGCCTCTGGTCTCCAGCCAGCAAAACAGCAGGAATAATGGCCAGTCCTAAAGCTGCAAGAAAATGAATTATTCTAGCAATCTGAATGAGCTTGGAAACAGAGTTATCACCAACCAAACCTTCAGATGAGAATGCAGCCCAACCTAAACCTTGTTTGCAACATTTTGAGACCCTGAGCAAAGGACCACTTAGGCTGTGCCCAGATGCCTAATCTCCAGAAACTGAGATACTAAATGTGTGTTATTGCAAGCCACTAAGTTTGTGTTAATGTGTTACTCAGCAGTAGAAAAGTAGTACAGAAAGGTGGGGGCAGGGAGTGTCAGGGAGATAAAGAGGGGAAAGAAGACAAAGGCAATAATGAAGACAATAATGGATAGTGGAGATTCAAGTTAAATTGGCTTTCATCAAACTCTAAGCTTATACCTTCCTTTATTCCTTTCTACCTTGTATATATTTTAAACCTCAGAATGGATTGGGTCACATCTGAGTGGACTTGGGATTGGGCTTGGAACCCAACCAAGAAGGAAGTTGGGCCCAAGAACTGGTGGAAAGATGGGGAAAAGCAGTGGAAAGTTCCAGCTCTGGACTGAGGGTTGGTATGGCATCAGACTGTGTTTTCAGGAAAGACATATTTCAGGGAACAAACTGCATATGCTGCCTGTTATGTCAGTATTTGACACAATTCCCATATGCCATAGTATGTGGTAATCGTCACAAAATAATCTATAGTCAAAATTCACAGCAGATTTTCAGATCTTGGGGAAAAGGTAGTTATCCATGTAAATCATACATGATCATCTAAGGCGTCCAAAGGCTAAGAACAAGTGAGTGTTGTTTGAGTCTCTGTGTGTGTTGGCATTGTTCAGGGGCACTCTAATGAGGGGTACTCTTCAGCTGCTACTGTTTCCATTATACACACCCTTTGCATGTCTTTAGCACGGCCTGTGTGAAATGGAGGTCATGTGTACTAAATGATCAGAGTTAGCTCCATCCTGCCAAATCCAGAAAAATCTTCCTTAGCAGCCTATCAATTTCCCTCTTAGACTTTACTGCAATCTGTCACAATTATGCTTATTTTTCTACATTTTTTGTCTGTCTGTCTGCTAGAGCTTCATTGTCCAATATGGTAGCCACTAGCCATGGGTGGGTGTTTAAATTTAAATTAATTAAATTGTATGAAGTTAAAAATTCAGTTGCCACATTGGAAGTCCTCAATAGCCACGTATGGCTCTTTGCTACCATATTGTACTTCAAAGATTTAGAAAATTTCCATTATTGCAGAAAATTCTATTGGACAGTACTGAATGCTACCCATTCAGTCATTTTTACCACAGGTTCAGGCCCTTTAAACACCTAAGTACAGAAAGTCTTCATTCTGGATGGCTCTGATATATGTGAATCTCCATTAACACAGTTCAGCGAAATACCAGTCCCCCAACATGGTTTAAACTTTGGTTACCATGGTATGTTAACTGTGAGTAACTTCATAAAGTACAAATTTTGCTACTAACTCTTTAATCAAAAAACCACTATATAAATAAAAGATGGGGACTTCCTTGGTGGTCCACTGGTTAAGAATCCCCCTTACAATGCAGGGGACATGGGTTCTATCCTTGGTTGGATAACTAAGATACCACATGCCACGGAGCAAATAAGTCCTTGTCCCACAACTACTGAGCCCACGTGCCACAACTAGAGTGTCCATGCACTGCAACTAAAGATCCCAAGTGACACAACTAAGACCTGATGCAGCCAAATAAGCAAATATAAATAATAAAAGATGTGACTAATCATATCATCTCCTTCAAAGTCTGCCACTGATCAGTCAATGAGCATCTGGTATTCAGTTCATGCACAGACAGCAAAGCATGAAGATGTGCTTCCTCCCTTTCTTCTGAGTGATAAAACGGAACCATATAACATTTTATAAAAAATGGATGATTACAACAGGGAACTGGCCAATGAAGGCAAAAGTGCAACAAAGAAATAAAAGTGGTTGCTCTGGAAGTAGAATTTTAATTGAATGTAAACGGAGTAATAGAAGAAGTGGGTGACTGTGGGAATGTCATCACTGTCCTCATTTGGGATTACAGATATGCAGGTCGGCTGGAGGGATGCAGGGAAGGCGAACTTAGTGACATAAAAAAGGGAAGTGGTTGTGATGAAAAGGATGAAGCAGTCCCCAAGGAAGTGACACTGGGGAAAAAACAGTCACATTAAGGAACTCTTAGAGATATTTCACAACAAAGAAAGCACGGATGATAAAATGTTGGAAGTTGATCCATACTGAGAAAGGAGTATGGCAACTTGCTGAAGCATTGTTATCGTTAGTCGCTCAGTCGTATCCGACTCTTTGCAACCCCATGGACTGTGGCTCACTAGGCTCCTCTGTCCATGGGATTCTCCAGGCAAGAATACTGGAGTGGATTGCCATTCCCTTCTCTATGGCAACTTGCTGAAGCATACAAAGATGCTAATTCCATACTGTAAGTTGTTGTTGTTTGGTCGCTAAGCCATGTCCGACTCTTTTACAACCCTATGGACTGTGGTCCCCAGGCTCCTCTGCCCATGGGATTTCCCAGGCAAGAATACTGGAGTGGGTTACCGTTTCCTTTTCCAAGGGATCTTCCTGACCCAGGGATAGAATCTGCATCTCCTGCCTTGGCAGGCACATTCTTTACCACTAAGCCACCTGGGAAGTCCATACTGTAAGTTACATGATGCAAAAAAGGCAAGTACTGTTCAAACTACTCTTTATAAGGTTTTACAAAAAGACTCATTTTAATTCTCAGAGTTTCTAATGTTTTAAATGACTGTGTACTGGATAAATAGGCATTTTATTATATTGTCGTATCCCTATACATTAATAGTTGATAAGAGAATGATATTTTGACTAAAAGTCTTTATGGATCACAGAACAGTTGTAAGTTTTTCACAGTATTAAGATCACTTTATGCATTTTGGGCCTGCACGGTCTTCTCTGCAGTCCTGTACTACCATACAAAGTGAAGACTGTCTGCACTGACTTACTCTGAGCCCCTTCTTTCTTGCGAAATAACAAAGGATTACCCATTCTAGAATGGGTGTTCCCTTTTTGGCAGAGACCATGTCAATCATATTGTACTCTGCCTCCAGAACCTAGCAGAGTGTGTGCCCAGACTAGGACATTGTTAACAGCTATTTGAACAAATGAATGGACTCACCCTGGGAGCTGGGAGACAGAAAGGAGTTATGGGTCATGTAGTCAAACAGCAAGATGTGCCAAGGGTACTAATTCAACAGGAAAACAGAACTATTACTTGGTTGGAGGTTACCAAGAAGACTCAGCTTCCCCAATACCACCTATATTGACAGTCGAAGCTAATTCTTTCTAACGTTGTGAATGACGAGACTGCAAAGGACATCCTAGTCAAGAATTTTGGTTTAGACTGCAGAGTGAAAAATGAAGGGAATTCCCTGCTAGTCCATTGGTTAGGACTCCATGCTTTCACTGCCAAGGGCCCAGGTTCGATCTCTGGTTGGGGAAATAAGGTCCCAGAAGCCATGCAGTGTGGCACGTTAATTTTAAAACAACAGAAAACTGAGATGCGATTATAAATATGGAGGAAAGATTAGGGCAAGTTCAGAAGAAGGCAGTGGGTTAATTTCAAGTTGAATGGTGAAATAAGTTATCCCAGTACTTGGGATAATTGGTTATCTACTTCTTTCAGCTATGCAGGATTTAATTCCATTATTTTCTACAGCAGAAATGGTTGATAAAGACATGGATTGTTCTTCCATGTATTTCCTATGTGTAGGCTTTGAAATTTATTTATTTTTTAAATTAAAAAAATTCTAATACAATTTCTGAAGTTACTTTCCAAGCTTTGAAATGAAAAAGTGAGAAGGGTAGGCTAGGGAATAGGTAGAATAAAAAGTACCCAACTTAGTGATGTTCAAGTTGGTATGAATAAAATTCAGTTCAAAAGGTAAGATTCCAACCCTTTGATCTTTCAAAGCTGAGAAGCTATTTGTGCAATCTGACTTGAAAGTTTTATCATAGTTTTTGGACTGCCAGAGGGGAAACTTGCACTGAAACCCACAAAACTAAACTGAAAACAATTCACACAGACAGGCACACACACACATACATCTATATACTCAAACACCTCTTTTGCACCTCTATACTCTCAAACACACACCCCCCCCCTAAAATCAACCCCTTTCACAGCACAAAATCAGGTTAGAGAAACAATGTAATAATATCCATATATTTTGACTCCTGTGAAGATTCTCAACTGTTTAGAACAGAGAAGGAAGCACCTGAACATAGCTAATTTGCCTTGTTTTTCAATTTCAAAAGTAGTTAACACAATTACGAATGGTGATAATCAGTCCAAGAGAACAAACATTGCCAAATTAAGAGTAAACCAGGAGGAATAAATTACAGTGCCATCCTGAGTAGCTCAGAAATAACATTCAGAGAATAACTGACACTTAGAACTATATAAAAGTAGAACAGAAATGCAAATTGTCTTTCCTAAGATGGAGCATGATGAAAGAGGAAATTCACAGCAAAAGGAATTGATCTATTGTAATGTTGTGGCTGGTCATTTCAATATAGTCAGTTCTTCTTCTCTGAAACATAATTTCTTTTGTGTTTAGACTAACTTCAGCTGGGCCGAGGGGTCTGTTTTAATTTTAATGTCTAATGCAATTGCATGAGTTGTTGGATTTTACTGGCAGCCTAATGCTGTGAGGGTGATTCATCTGAGTCCTCCGTCTTTCCATGTCAATCAGATTCTTCCAGCCAATCCACTTACATAAGATATGGTGAAACTGAGACTCAGAAAAGGGGCAAATGTATTCAGATTGAGTCAAAAGTTACACTCATAAATACCTACAATAATAATAACATTAGCATAGATATTGAAAAAATTGAAAGCAAATGTCCTAAATTGTTGACGATGATTGTCTTTGGGGGTTTCTTCATTATTTCTGTAACATTTATTTGATGATATTAGGGAATTATTAATTTTAAAAAGTGTAAAAATGGCATTATGATTATGTTTAAAAATTCTTATCTATAGTAAGTGCTTACCGAAATATTCATGGATTAAATGCTATGATGTCTGGGATTGGCTTCTACATACGCTGTGGAAGGAGGTGCCTAGAAATAGAGAAAATAAGATTGGACATGAATTGGTGTGTGATGAGTACATATTGATTCATTATATGATTGTGTCTACCTTTGTATATGTTTGAAAGCTTTATAATAAAAGATTAATTAAAATGATAGGTGATACATCTTGAAAACTAGGCTGCAGACTAAGTGTAAAGGACCTTAGGGACAAGAAATTTTCATTCTCTGGTTCAGTGGTCTCCACACTTCAGTGAGTGCAACTCTGTCTGTGACAATATCCCATACATGCACCAGGCATATGCTTATTAACCGATTTATTTAAAATGATGTACATACACCACTGTGCTCTTAGGCTGTTATAAAACATACACAAATGTAAAAAAGGCTAGATAAAAATAAACACATGGATCATTCTAATACATTCTTCCTACACTCTAGTGGATCTGGACCCCACTTAGGAGCAGCACGTTTAGCAACAGGGGAGCTTTTGAGGTTTTCTAAGTAGTAAAGAGTTTGTTTATATGAAACAAAAATTTATTGGTGCACCCAAAGGTTCTGGGAGATTGATTAGAAAGACCCAGAGCTATTTCACTGAGGCCTCCGAAAGAAATGAAATGGACTGGGACGGTGTTCTAACTGGAGATGTCACGTTCTTGTATAGTTCTTTTATACATATGCAGTACACTAATGCATTCTGTACAGTCAGGATACAATATGCATATAAAACAAACAGCCCCCACGTGTTATCTTGGGCAATATATTTAATGCAATGCTTATGATGCTAATGATATATAACACTGAGTACTTACTGTCTGCCAGGTATTGCAGTAAGAACTTCGTATACATATTTTTACTTAAAACTCATGACAATCCTATGGAAATAGATCTTATTATTGACTTCCATTTTACTAGAAGGAACTTGAGACTGAGAAAAATTGACTATCTTTCCCAAGATGAAAGGAATAGAAAATGGCAGATCCCAAATTTAAATCAAGAAGTGTCTGACCCCAAATTTCATGTCCTTAACTATGAGACCATATTGCCTCCATATGGAATTAATGATAGCGTCCAAACCATGAGATCATTGTGATGATTAAATGAGATAATATATATGTTTCACACATTGTCTGACATAGAACACAATCCTATTAATATTTTAGTATACAGAATATTTACCAAAATTTTCCACAGTAAACACCATTAATACTTCTATCAAACACCAATATTTATAATTGTAATCAAATAATGTTTTATTAAACATTGTAATAACACATGTCTAAACTCCTTTTGTTTGCTACCACCTATAAATATGTGTGGCTTTTTTTACTGAGTCTCTATGGAACGACTGATGAGAGAGATAGCAACTGGGGACTGTGTTATGCCTACAAAAATGGAAATATTTGCACTGGGCACACTCCTGTCATATTTTAAGAAGCCACCTACATAAATAAGAGTGTGTGTACCTTGAACACTAAAAGAGCCATGAAGTACATATGTACATTATCAACTTTATTTTACAACTGCAGAATTTGAATCCTTTTGCTTTGACCCAAAGATACATTTTTAGAGAGACGATGGTTCTGAAAACTTCTTTGCATTACATCAGGTTCACTTAAAGTGGTCAAGTTTACCACTCGTGTTTTTTTTTTTTAATTTTTTCCCAGTTTACATATTTCTATCAGCCAATCCAGACTAGAACATTTCATAGATACTTCATTATTTATTTAAGTATGGCTTCCATATTAGAGTAACTATCTTTCCCTGATTTTCTGTAACATTCCAGATTCAAAACTTTGTCCCAGTGTTAGGCTGTCATTGCAAATTTGGTTGGAAGCATGGGCTCCTGCAGAGGGGATGCATGAAGCTCTTTGCTGAGAGCTGTGATTTGTGATGTGACTCACAGCCTGATGTGTGGTCTGCTTCAAGTTACTGGACCTGCATTTACTTGTGAGGATCATTTTATGTTCCTTTTTGTAGTTTTGCAAATACTTCTCTAAATGCTCTGTCACTCTGAAGGGAATCCTATGTTTCATGGCTGAAATGGCAGGCAGAGAGATTGTCTTTGGTTTGTATATTTTGACACTGAGTCAAAGCAGAGCTTTCTTTTCATCAAACAATTTAATTTTGGTATTCTGAATTACTTTCACTTTCCATAATTAGTCTATAACTAGGTATTATCCAGAAACCTGCCCATCATTCCCCTGTTCTTCTATTTGGGAAGTACATTCATTCTAGAAACATCATGAAGAACATTTGTGTTGACACAATAGAATCCATTCCCACCCCATTTCTAGCCCAAATGGCATAAGCCAAAATGAAATATGTAGGATTCTTGGAAAAAAGCATCAGATAACCAAACACTATGAGCAAAAATTAATTTATTATATATATTCTCTAATAATTCATAATAGCTTTTTGAATTTTAAATGTCTTTTTGCTATTTCCAATGCTTAAAAATCATAGCTTTAAAACATAAGTACTGTTTTATATACATTGTGATTTTTCTTTCCTTTCCTTTTCTTTTTACTTCTAAATATGAATGATATGGTCTCCAAGTATCATCTTGGAAGGAAAGGGGATAGGATTCATTGTTTTGCTCCAACACAGTAGAAATTAAAATTTCACATCACATACCTGGAGTTTTGACTATATGAAAAATAGCCAAATGTCACCACTTTCTTGTATATTTCTTTTACATGTATATATATGTATAATATAAACAGAATACATCTGGATTAGTACATTTCAACTTTTCATCAATGTGACTTTTATCTCCTATTTCATAGAAAATAACAAAATATACAGAGAGAAGAAAGGAGACGTCTGTTCATCGTACACATAAAGTAAATAAAAGTTCATGTATGGCTTTGCAAAGGTAGATTATGATGTGACTTTCATACTTTATTTATTTAAAAGCATCTTGAGAGAACGTGTTAGTGTGCTTACGAGAGCGGCCATGGTGGTTGAATGTCGCATCGAGAGTCCAACATTGGGATCACCAGTGGTCTTTCCAGTGGCTGCCTCGGCAGCTTTCAGGAGACAGATGTAGTTTATGACCACTTCATCGATCTTCGCTACTATTTCCTGCCGCTGTGTTTCGGAGTTCACGACTTTAACTAATCGCATGCAGGCTTCTGTTAGGCAACAGAGCACTTGAAAGCTGGAAGTCATAGCTAGGAGCATCTCTTCTGGGCTTTTCTCAGCCATTGCCATTTTCCGACAGGCACTTCCCAACTGTCTGGACTCAATGGATAATAGCTGCTTGTACTGAGAAAGTGTTAGGTCATATGCTTCAGAGCGTGACTCCTCTTTCTTTCCCTTGGTTGCCCTGACAAGGCAGAGCAGCTCATTGGCATCATTTTGGGCTGCGAGGAACCCATCGGGCATTGTATATGTGCTCTCCTTAAGGGCATTTATCCTTGCAATCTGGGCATCAAAAGCTAGGTTGCTGAAGTCCACATCATCTGGGCCACTCAAGTCTTCGGCCCAGACCTTCAGCACTGAACCTCTGGACAGCTCTCCTCCTTGCTTCTGAATTCCAATAGCCAGGGGTGGGCTGGTTGGGTCTGGCATGGCTTGAGTCATCTGTGGTCGAAAGAGGCAAGAGACTTGATGGGTGGCCTCTCCCTCCTCTTCATCCTCATCACCATCTTCATCCTGCCCTCGGTTCAGGAAGCAGTAGCTGAAAGGTCCCCGACATCTCCAATGGCTGCCTTCCAGCTTCCGCAAGGGCAATGTCCTATACAGCTTTGAGTCTTTGTGGGCCACCGGGGACTTTTTGTGAACTTTCCCCTCAGAGCTAAAGTGCATCGAGCTTTGGGAAAAACTTTTGGTGAGCTTCTTCCCTAGGGGGAGTTCTGCTCGCCTTTCTGAACTGGTCTCCTGTGCTTCTGTGATACCTGGACACTTTAAGCTGACCGCACCCTGGCTTCTCTCCCGGAAGGTCTCCAAACTGACAGATCCTGAGAGGATATTGCTGCTCCGTCTCAGAGCCCTCTGGCTGGGGGATGTCCTGAGGCTCCCCCTTCTCAGATCCAGTGGCCACCAGCTCACAGCCTCTCCGTAGGCCTGGTTCGCTTGGGAGAAATCATTAGGGTCTTGATTTGGAATTGGCACCTTTGATTCCGAGTGAATGTTTGATGGTAGCAGGGTGGGATCAGCTTCAGGATATTGAGACCAAGCTGAAGGCATGCCTCCTCGTCTCTCCTTCCCAGGCTCTGTCAAAGCTACACTAGGGGTAGCAGAAAAACAGAGAATCATTAAGCACCTCATGGGTGGTCATTTTTACTAAATCTCTATGTGATGTCTGTGATCTCCCAAGGATATATTTGAGAGAACACACGTCTTACAGTGATTATTCAAGCATATTTATGACTTTGAAGTTCCATTTTAAGGAGTTAGATTAATCCTGGCATTGGCTATCTTTTTAAAAAGAAGTGGCCTAATTTAATTAATGCAAATTAAATATACTAATCTTTTAAAGAGGACCCCATGAGGTTTTCCTGGTACAGGGTTTGAAGCTGAGACACTGGGAAACTGCCAGAAAAGTTGTCATGTGAAGAGCACAATTTCCACTTCATAGAATTTTTGTGAGAAGCAAGGGGTAAATTAGGTGAAAGCTCTTTGTAAACTGCAAAGTATCCTTTTACAAGTTTAGAGGAAAAGATGCTAGCTAGGAGACGAGTTAAGTAACATTCAGAGATGGGTTTCCCAAGGCAGGTGAAACTAGTGGTGAGTTTTGACAAAGGAGATAATCTTAAAAGGGCATGAATGAAAATTAACTGACATATACTGACTCAATGGACATGAATATGAGCAAACTCTGGGAGACAGTGGCGGACAGAGGAGCCTGGCGTGCTGCAGTCCATTGGGTCGCAGAGTTGGACACAAATGAGCAACTGAACAAGAACAAGGTCTCACTGACATCTACTGACCTACTGGAAAAGACACTATATGAGGGTATAATTTGAAATGGGAAAGTATGAAAGAGCGTCTGTTTTTGTCCCATGATGGCCAGCCAAGTGGATCTTGGAGACCGATAAGTGCCCACCTGGTGGCAGAATGGTGAAGATGAGCACAGAAGATAGCTGTGCTCATGTTTCTACCTGTGCTTATTATTATTTTGGGGGAAATAAAACAGCTCATCATGTACCCCCAGACCTTCCTGACACTGCAGTAGGCCTGACACCTCAGAATACTCATCTTGGAGAGTTTAACAGAGTATGGAGAATCTGGAAATATTGCTGAAAGGCAAATGATCTCCCTCAATCCCTCCCAACTCCCAGATCCCCTGCTCTATTATCCTTCCCTGCTTCTCAAAAACGAAATGGCAAAATGAGAAATTCGATATCTTGAGAAGGAAATCAACCTTTTGTGATTCTTATAACTTAAAAGTGGCACTGGGCCTGGCTAAAAGTCTACATTTAGAATTCAGGAAAAAAATATTGCTCCATTAAATTCTAAAAGCAAGACAGAGCAGGAATCTAAAAGGCAAATGCCATTTCCGATACTGCCCAGATCTAGAAACATCAGTACGTATTAAACACTGGGGGACCGATGATTGACAATTAACCTGGCCGCAGTTCAGCAGCTTTTTCAAGAATAAAACCCTAACTTTTACTTTTCTTCCAGATTTTTAGTTTTAGTTGTAAATTTGTTTTACGTGCTCCTGGTGGGTACCACAAAGTGCTAAATCAAGAATTTTCAAGAATAAAACCCTAACTTTTACTTTTCTTCCAGATTTTTAGTTTTAGTTGTAAATTTGTTTTACGTGCTCCTGGTGGGTACCACAAAGTGCTAAATCCATCATTGCTGTACCTGTGGTTTCCTTAATCTTGGGGAGTCGATGACATCCGTCTCTCAGAGTGCCAAACAGGGGTTCGGCATTAATGGCTGTATGCAGGGCAGGCACCGTCATCCGCGGACACATCCCTTCTGTCTGTGGGTGTAATTCCTTAAAGGTGGCCCCATGGTTGGGCAGCCCGGGGGCTCTCTCCTCGGAGGGAAGGTAACTCACACCTTTTGCGGAGGCCTCGGCCATCAGGTGCTTCCCCAGGGAGGGGCAGAGGGGGGACTCCACCGGAGTGGCGCACGTGCTGCTGCTGCTGCCTGTGCCACAGCCTGCATCCACCGAGGAGCCTTGAGAGCTCTGGAGAGAAAAATGGCCCTCGCTTTGCAACGACGACATCCGCTTGGCCAAGTGGTAGTCACAAAGGCGGCCCACGCCCTCCTCTGCTTCCGGGAGCTTGGCTGGACGGTCACAGCCGGACGGGTCGGCATCCTCCGGGTTACCCAAGTCTTTGGCAGAAGACACACAGGTGACGTCTGTTAAGAAGTGGTCCCGCGGGCCAAGTCCTGAAACCTCGATGGCTTCTCCCTCGGGAGCCCCGTCATCCTTCCCTTCAGTGTCCCTGCTCCCCACACCCGAAGCTCTGGGAAAGGTGATGCCTGGTGCTGCTTCCAATCCAGTTTTTTCAGCCACAACGCCCTCAGTGGCCACGTACCATCTTTGGCTGTCCTTGCGGAAGGCAGTTCTCTCCAGGTTAAAAGTGCTGAGGTGTTGACTGTCCCTTGAAGACACAGTAGCAAATTTACCGCCTTTGGCGTCCTCCTCTGCCTCAGCTGTTTTGATCCCCTGCTGTTTTTTCCCCGGCATGCTCCCATTAAGGGGTGCTTTCCCCTCCCCATCGGCCAGCTGGCTTTTCCTTTTGCTGGTGCAGGAATACGCCATCGGCCCAAGGTGCAGTTTGCCAAAATAATCAGTGACTGACTTGGTTTCCATGGTTTCGGGCTCCATCTCCATGTGGTCCGAGTGAAGCATCTGCTTGGAAGGCACAACTTTGGGCGGGAGGTCACTCACCGGACGGGCGGCCAGAGTGTGGGAGGCCTTTGGGGGCAAGCCCCCAGCAGGGCTTTTGGAAGCGGGGAACTCTGTCTGCTCTTCTGCCAAGGGGTGGTAGCCTTCGTGAGTGGCCAAGAACATGCGGGAGAGGTTTTCTGACTGCTTCTGGGCCGTGGCCAGTTCAGAACTCTCCGTCATTTCAGAAGAGTTAGTCTCATTGCCCGAGTCAGAGGAGGACTCGGGACTATAAGCCCGCAAGATGGCTACACCTGCAGGCCGTAAAAAACAAGAAGTGGTTAATGGATGCATCACAGGCACTAGGAGACACGTAAGAACATGGGATTCATTAGTATTAAAAACAATACCAAGTTTTCCCTTTTCAGTAAGGACTCTGAGTTTATTGCACAGTTGTTCCGGAAATAGGGGGGAAAAAAAGTGCCACATGTTTAAAAAAAAAAATGGAAACCACATACACAAAAACCCATGATGGTAGTTTCAGCACATTTGGGAAACGGGACATGCGTGAAATGAAGGACATATGACAGGATTCCAAGGGCGGATGGCTTGAAGGGATGGAAGGATATGGCTATCAGTGAATAAATGTAACAATCGTGAAAGAACCTGAATTGTCACTGGTCTGCGGATCTTCTGACACGGACAGAGCTTCCAGAGTGTCCAGCGTGGAAACGCCAGTGTTATCCAGGCCTGTGTCACACTTGCCCTCGGTGCTGGTGGGCACAGCGTCGATGAGGGACACGGGGATCTCGTCGTTCTGCAGGGTGCCGCCTGGCTCCTTGTCCTCGAGGAAGGAAGCAGCCTGGCTCTGAGAGTCCTCCTCATCAGAACTATCTCTGAAGCCAGGTGGGGGCGCGGCAATGGCCATGTTCAGGGAACGCAACAGGAAATCATCCTCATTGTCGTCCCCTTCGGGAGGGGGCAAAGACGTGAGGTCGATGATGTCATCGCTTGAGCCAGAGAGGCTGAGGAGGGCTGGCTGGCTCATCTCTCCCACCACGAGGTCCTCCTCACAGCTCACCTCATCCTCGTCCTCTGCGTCATCCGTGTTCTCTGCGTAACAGATGTCGTGCAGCAGGGGCTCCTCTATGCCCTCCGCAGCCTCGAAGTTCTTCACGTCGCCTATGTTTGCGTACACAGAATTGGCCACGAACTGGACGCTCTCTGCGTCTGGAGTGAGACCCAAGCTCTTCATGTCATTGGCACCGCTTATGTAGAGGTTGCTCTGCTTCTCCAGCAGTTCTGGACTCTCATCCAATAGCCTTTCATAGCCGAGGGTGGGGGCAGTGACCCCCTCATCCAAGGCGAGATCTCCAAAAATAAAGGACACTTTGGCTCCTCTCGGAGACTCCTGTGCTTTCTTAAGAGTTTCTGGGCCTGAGAGGCTCAACAGGGACCGCTGAGCTAGACTTCTGTAGTCTGCCTCACACGGAGCCTCACCCGGCTGGGTCAGCTGCTGGGTTAGCTCATCTGAGTTATAGGTGTTGTCCACATACAAGTGCCGGTGGTGGTCTTTTGGACACAAGGTGCCATCCGGAATCTCAACTGCCTTCTGCTTTGCATCTATGTATGTTATCTGTGCTTCCTGCTCCTCTTCACCAATGAAGGTGGTTATTTGGGGTATACAGTTCCACTCGGGACCAAGCATGTTGTGCTTTCCTTTATTTTCAGTTCCTAAAGAGAAAGAGTCATGCAAAGACACATTACTGTGTGGGCTGGTTTCTGGGGGCACTTTGTCTCTGTTTCTTAACTTAATGGCTTGTAGCATCACTTTTGTGAATATGGTTATTATTCAGCTTTCCAAATAGGGGAGTAGTTGATTTAGGCTTCAGATATAAGGATTTCTTGGTTAGGAGAATTGATACTGCAGAAAATAGAACTGCTACTTGATAAAACAGAATACCATCTGAGAGTAGGGCACTACAGCTTCATTCCATCTGATCTCTGGTTTTAGTATTTAAAAGACCTTCTTTATGTCTATAGATGTGAATATACAACATACCTTTAAAAAATCCTTAAAGGTGATAGTCCAGTGGGCTATTATTCTGGGAAAGATTGCCCTTTTCTTTGGAAAGTGAAATCTAACATTTCCCACTTTGCATAGGGAGATGCTGGACTTTTTCCTCACTGAGTTAAGAGAAGGTCAAGGATCCTCATACTTCTACCATGTATTTCAGGAAATATTGTAATGACAATATAATAATAAATATATATATGTATAGTATAGTAACACAAACTGTAATACTACATATTGCAATGGTAGTACTAAAACTCCTCTTTAGCCTTTTCCTGTCCTAGTGGGTTTGCATATTTTTACATATAAGTGCCAGCACATATGCCCATAAGCACACATGCACACACAGGCAGGATGTAGAAGGTGGAGCATCGACAAGTACTGTACTCCTCTCTGCTATTTTTAAGCATAGTTAATACTTTGATGAATTTCCATCTTTATTTGTACCATGAAAACTCCTGAAGATTTGTTTAATGTTCCTCCAGAATTAAAATGGCAAAATCCTAATTTAAACAGCATTGTGTTATTTGATCTTTAAGGGTCTTCCAATAGAGAATTCTGCTGTGGAAATTTTGCTCTGATATTTACCAAGACAGGGCAATGAGTCACTGTGTCAATATTGCTTTGTCAATTCCAGAGGTGACATTTTGAGGAAATGTTAGGGCCACATATTCTCCCATTTGTTTCCTCAAATTGCCCTCTGGCCCAAGTTTGATTAATGCCAATATCAGATAAACAAGAGATATAGGAAAAATAAAAACAAAAACAGTTTTACTGAAGAGGTTTTGGCTGTCTCCCAAATATATAATGGACTCAATGTTGAAGAATGTTCCAAGTCATTTTACTCAATATATATATTTTCATGAATACCACGTAAAGATAAAATTTGAAGACACTGAGTTACGCAACAGGCATATTTACATGTGACATAATAATAAATACACCTGTGGGGGTTCAGCATTGTTTTATTAACAATGACATGAATTATGACTGGCTCTGTGTGTGAGAGCATGTGTGTGTGTATGTGTGTGTGTGTGTGTGACTAGTGCAGGTTGTTGTGGGGAGGGAGAGTGGTTGAGCAACGATGTAAGAGAGCTCTTGGTTTAAACCCAAAGGTTGGCAGATTTTTTTCTGTAAAGGGAGGGCCAGAGAGTAAATATTTTAGGTTTTGTGGGGTCAATAGCTCCATTCAGCAACTACTCAACTCAACTGTTGTAACATGAAAGGAGCCATAGCTGACAAATAAGCAAACAGATGTAGTGACTTGAATGGTGACCCTGCAAAAGTTATGAATGTGACCTTATGTGAAAGGAGTCTTTGCAGATATAAGTAAGGATCTTGAGATGAGATCATCTGGAATTATCTGTGTGGGACCCTAACTCCAACGGAAAGTGTCCTTATAAGAGAAAAGCAGAGGGACACTTGGGCCATACACAGAAGACGGGGAGGCTGAGTGAAGATGGAGGCAGACACTGCAGTCATGCAGCTATAAGGAATGCAGATGGCCACCTGGAGCCGGAAGAGGCAAAAGATTCTCCCCTAGAATCTCTGGAGGGGGCCTAGCCCTGCCAGTGCTTGGATTTTGAACCTCTAGGCCCCCAGACTGTGAGAGAACAAGTTTCTGTTAAGTCCTCAAGCTTGTGATAATTTGTTATGGCTACCCTAGATATTTAATATAATGTACATGCCTGAGTTTTAATAAAATTTCATTCACAAGAACAAGACTTGATCCATGGGACATGGTTTGCTGACCCCTCGTTTAGACCAACAAGAAAACTGAATAGGTCAGCAGGCTAAAAGCAATTTAATAAGACTTTCCTAAGGCCCAGAGATGCTTAACTACATAGGTTCAGGGATTTGCAAAGTACTTGAAGGGTTAATTTTCAAGACAGTGAAGAAGAAAGAGGGGTTTACTGTTCCTAGCTAGAGGTCTTGATGAAGGTCTCTGATCAGTTTGAGACAAGAAGAAAACACACACTCTCTCTAAGCTTTCTTCTAGAAGGATGTGCTGATTTGGCTTCTGGAATGATCTGGGAGACACGAAGGATGTTTCCTACAGATGAGCTGGCCTTAACAGACTTCAGACTCTACAGGTTTTGAGTCTCAGGAGATCTTTGGGGGAATTTCTGAAGAGAAGGGAGGCTTTTCAGCCATTAGAGGAAGCTGAGCTCTGAGCTGCAGCTCTGCTTGGGTCAACCAGTTAGTTGCTTTTTGGAGTGTGCCATCTCTCCCTCGTCCTCTCTTATTAAACACAAGCATGCACACATGCAGGCTTGTGTGTGCTATTTGGAACATGTGCCCTCACCCTGAGGCTCACTGTCGAACCAAGAGAAATAACCGAAAGGTTGAAGCTCCCTTACTTCCCTATGGTGATATGATACTTATTGGAACTAAGTTTTTGCCTTATGAAACTTTATTCAACAACACATTGTGAGTTGCTATAAATTAGACAGAACTGAGGCCCCTATTACTGTAACCATTTGTAGAGTGGTAGCTTTGGCTTTCCTCTTGAACCCATACAATCTTAACCATCCATGGGGAAAAGGTTTGATTTTAACAATACACTTTAGGATTTTAAGATTTTCCAACGCAAAAGGGATATGTTAAATTGTGGAACCACTCTTGGTAATTTCAAAAGTCACAGTTCAATTGCTCTAAATCTCCTCGCTCAATGAAAACATGTGGTCATAAAGATATTCACCACTTAACCCAGCACACACATCCACCTCCTCTTTGATTCAATGTTTTTTTAATCAAACAGACACTTCAAGGTGGGTTGGGATGAAATCTAGCTGCAAGTCACAGTCGCCTTCTATCATGCCTTGCTCAACTCTCTGGTTTTCCTTTACCCTTTGACTGTAACTTTTTTCACTCAACAAGCTGTCACAATAAACTGTGTACCAGTCTATCTGTATGTGTGCCTAGCTTCATATTACTATATTTGCAGGGAATAATAATTTTTGTTTCCTGATAAGTTTAAAAGTAGATTTTCCTTCCCTTGTTTTCTCTTTCATTTTCTCTTCCATCTTTCAAAAACTGACAATGGAATTTGTTCCCTAAGAATTTCCTTTTCTTTTAAAATAAACTCTAATTATGGAGCCTCTGATTATACATTTTTCATGGCTCAGTATCTCTTACTTGAATGGTAGGCTCTGTCCATCAGCCATATTTACTGACTGTTCACTATAGATGGAGGAAAAAGCTCAAACACTGAAGAAAAATATGCAAACTATTCTATATAGAATGGATAAACGATGAGGTCCTACTGTACAGCACAGGGAACTATATTCAATATTATGGGATAAACAATAATGGAAAATAATGTGAAAAGAATGTATATACATACACACACATATATGTATAACTGAATAACTTTGCTGTACAGGGGAAATTAACACAACATTGTAAATCAACTATACTCTAATAAAATAAATTTCAAAAAATAGTTCTAGAATAAATGAAAACCATCTTCCCTCAAAGAAACTCTCAGTTTAACAGCTACAACCCCCCTTATCTGCACTTTTGGGGCTATTTCTTCGTGTCAAAGGGCTGAGATGAATTATTTGATCTTTGCCATTTCGATGCTTCTGCGAAAAAGCTAATATGATGTCCAGGGTCCCTTCTAGAGCCCCAAGTCCAAGGGTTGGACAATTTCCATGTCTTCCCAAGATAGAGGTCCCAGAACCCTGGACATGAGTCTGACGTGGGAGGAGGCACTTGGCGTCTGGATGTAGGGCACCTTAATGAGGGACCAGCTGCTTATAAAGTTGGAGGCTCACAACTACTGGGCATTCCATCCTGAGTTCTCTGCACCCTGACTGAGTTCTGGGAGAATGAGGCAGTTACAAATCAGACATAAAGGCTGAGACCTATACCCTTCACAATAATTAAATCACTGCTTTGGAGCTAGGTACCCAATATTTGCCAAGTGACATGTGAAAGACAGTGAAAGTCGCTCAGTCGTGTCTGACTCTGCAACCCCATGGACTATACAGTCCATGGAATTCTCCAGGCCAGAATACTGGAGTGGGTAGTCGTTCCCTTCTCCAAGGGATCTTCCCAACCCAGGGATCGAACCCAGGCCTCTCGCATTGCACGCAGATTCTTTATAAGCTGAGCCACAAGGGAAGCCCCATGTAAAATGTGATTTTTTAAAAAAATCAACATTTTCATTAAAAAAATAGAACATATCAGAAGTATTTGGAGGTTTTGTGTTAAATTTGGACATTAGATGCTTTTATGGGTATACTTTTTAATTTTTCAAGAAATATCCTTATTTTATTATTTTTTGAAATATTAATCACTTTAAATTAAACAGGTTTGTTTCATATATGATATAAATGTTTCAATGCCATTCTCCCAAATCATCCCACCCTCTCCCTCTCCCACAGAGTCCAAAAGACTGTTCTATACATCTGTGTCTCTTTTGCTGTCTTGCTTACAGGGCTATTGTTATCATCTTTCTAAATTCCATATATATGCATTAGTATACTGTATTGGTGTTTTTCTTTCTGGCTTACTTCACTCTGTATAATAGGCTCCAGTTTCATCCACCTCATAGTGTATACCTGTGGCGGATTCACGTTGATGTATGGCAAAACCAATACAATATTGTAAAGTAATTAACCTCCAATTAAAATAAATAAATTTATATAAAAAATAAAAGCGATATGGGTGAAAAAAAAATAAACAGGTTTGGTTAACATGTCTTAGATCATTCTTTTTAATAATTCAAACCGCAACTACAGCATTGTACCAGATTGGTTTGTCATGCTAGATTTTGCTTCTGCAGTGCTGACTCACCCCTAGTTTATATCAGCAATACATTGTTCAGTCTCAAAATATGGAATCCTTTTTACTTCTCCCTCTTCCTATATTAGCCTGTACATCTATAATGATTAAATCTGCTCATCTCTCCTTAAAAGGAAACATCCTTATTACTGTTGTCAGTTGGCATGGGGAAGGGAGGTCGGTGCCTCGTGAGTTTGGGAAGAGAATACCTGTGTCCTGGGTCCCTGCGTTTTTCTTGTTGGCCATGTTAAATATCGACCTCCTGGAATCCACAAGCAGACGGTAGTATCCAGCTGTTAAGCAGGCCAGGTTCATGGCGTCCGAAGACTCCATCAGGAGCGTGATGGGCTACACAGAAGAGAACGCTTTGGTTAAAACCATCTCCCCTTAATAACCTCCCTCAAGTGACAACAGTGACATTTGTGCTTATGAAATGTGAACAAACGAACTTCTAGAGTGACTGTTTCACTGGAGAAACACAAGTGAGGGAAAGGTCAGGTGTAACAGAGAGCCTGACTGAAAAAAGTTCCGGTGACACTATTTTGAAAGTCTAGACATTTGGAATCTTTTCCAAGTTATATTGGGTTAAAACAAATAACACTGGTTTTGTTTCAAATCATTAATATTTTAAAAAGTCACAGGTAAGGAGTCAGTTAACAGATACGAATTCACCATCTGAAAAAAAATCACAGGAAGACTAAGTTTGGGTTCATGGTGAAAATTTGTGTTGAATTGAAGTAAAAATCAAGTGGAAATTACTGTTAAGACTGAATGAAAAGTGTTGAAGAGACCCAGGGGAAGGATACTTCTAAAAGAAATTGTAAATTCACAGGGAGGGGAAAATAGACATGGGAGTTGAGAAAAGGCCTTGCCCCAACTTTCTAGAAACATAATTGGACAAGGATCTTGGGCATACAGGGAAGCAACTATTCTCGTTGAGAAAGGGAGGGTGGATAGGCTGGTGTGTTCTTGTTGAAAAAGAGAGAAAGTGAGAGGAAAATAAGGGAGCAAGAAAAAAGCAGACAACCAGAGGCACAGAAACAGCGAGATGACAGGTCCCTTGCTTTCACTGCCAAGGGTAGGACACTGGCCAGGACGATGGCCTTGGGTGATGAAACCTAACTTCCGTCCCAAGGCCTTAATCAACTCGAGTTGCTGCCTTTTCCTTCCATTTCAATGGCAGTCTCCCTCCAAGCAGCCCCGCAATTCTTTTATATAAACAGGAAACCATCCACAGGGTCTTGTCACCTCCTCCTGTTTGAGATAGATTATCCCTGTTATCAGGTCTGTGATGACTGCACCCGATACACCCATTCTTCTGCCCCTTTTACATGACAGGCTATATTGCTCTTAGCATCTTTGGTCATGGACCAGGACAGGTGTGCCAAGTCTACCCTTGGTCATTCATTGCCATGAAGTCAAGTGCAGTGCCCTGGACTCAGCCCATGAAACACCATGGGCCATGGCCGGCGTGCCTAAGCTCCACGCTCTCCCTTGATGTGTCCCTTCTGTTGTGTAGAAGCCCATTTCCACATTCTCCTCTACTCTTAATCTGCCCCTCCCACAGCACTGGGGGGTGGGGTGAAGCTAGGAGTGGGTCCTTCCCCCGTTCTCAGAGCACAACTTCTCCCAGTTCAACCTGTTTCCTCTGCAGACTCACTGGGCCTTTTCTCTACAGAAATGTCACATACATTAATGCTGCCAAAATCCAATGACTCATCTATGACTGGGACAAGACGGCGGGGACAGGGGACCTGGATTGCTTCCTGTCAACTTCTGTTTGGGGAGGAAATGTCTGCCCTCTGAGGACAAACTCAGATGGCTGTTTCCAGTGAAATGGCCATGATATTCAAGGGGCCAGATGTTCGGCCACCACTAATTGCTACAGCATGAAAAGACAGATTGACTGAAATAGTCAGTCTTTCCAAAAGAATGAGCACATATGCATGCTACATCAAAAAGGGAATGGGGAATCTAAACAAAGTTGGGAAGACTCTCCCTGACTCTCTACATAAGAATCATGTGTTCTAGAAAGTAAGTAGGGAAACATTTCCCCCACTCCCCATCACTCTGGAGCCAGACGGGACCTTAGACCCAAACTCATTTGCTTTCTCATATAGAGCTGAAGAGATGGAGCTCAGAGAAAGAGGGGGACTTGTCCCCTAATCACAGAGCCATCTAGTGAGGACTGGAGCCCTCATGTCTGAGTTGAGTGGATTTTTTCTTTACCCATTTCACCACTGATGGGCTGCACAGGTTGAAATTTTGCTTGCTTTGTAAATATCAGAAGCACTATCAGGAAGCAAGGTCATATGTCAATATCTGAAAGACTTACCTTCACATCCAGCACATGGAGCTCCACCCTCACCAAGCTCTCCTCTTCAGTAAACATCTCAATCCTGTTGACATGGCTGAAGTCAGCTAAAAGAGCCACCAGATTGGTTTTGGTGTTTATGACGTGGCTTATGCCATAGCGGGGTCCCACCAAGAGGGTCACTTCTGAGCGCTTTTCTGCCTGCTGAGAAAGACATGTCCACAAAGTTTTAAAAATACCAGACTTCTGGCAATTCCCTGGTGGTCCAGTGGTTAAGACTCCATGCTTTCACTGCCCGTGGTCCATGTTCCATCCCTGGTTGGGGAACTAAGATTCTGCAATTTTCATGATGTGGCCAAAACAAATAAATAAATAAAATAACAATGAAAATGCTCTGAAGCACCAGGCATAGTTGAACCTGAGAGTCTGTTTTTCTAAGATTACATTTTCTTTAGAAAGTATTCCCAGGTTATATTGTACTAAAACATCCAAGTAGAAGAACCAGATATATGATTACAGCAAGGCTCTGATAAATTATGAATAATGTAGGAAGTAAATGTTATCATAGTATGCATATTCATTATCATGAGAGGCTATCAGAAATGAGGATATTTTTTTCTCTTTTTCAAATCATTCTGGCCCAATGATTTAAAAGGAGGCCATTGTGAGAGTGCACCAATTCTCTCGGCTCTTCATATTTCCTTTTCTGGGGCATTCTGCAGTGATATTATCTAGCTTAACATTTCTTCTGATATTTTCAGACTAGGGTGCAGTCAATTAGAAATGAAGGCTGGAAAAGATTCACAGCTGATTTGCTTTTGTCATCAAAGGCAGCTCATTCAAGACAGCCTAGGCAGTGACATTTTGAAGGCCTCTGTGACTTCCACCAAAAAGCAAGAAAAAGAAATTACCACTAATGTTGCCTTGAACACACGGCCCCCATACAGTCGGAGGTCACTGAGGAACTTGAGATAATGGACCTTGGCTTGCAGTGCGGAGAGCTAAGGAGAGAAAAGAAACCTCAGGTGTTCACTCCATCAGGTGTGATTTTGTTTCTGCTGGAGACCAGCCGAAAACAAAGGCAAACGAGAAGGATGCTTCCACTGCCAACAGATGGGGTGTGACAAGGGCTCTTCATGAGGAATGAAAGTAAGCTGACCAAGGGCTGTAACAGGACATCTAGCTTAAAATTTTTGTATTGGGCGGGGGAGGGGGGGAGTATAGATATGCTGGGCCAGGGCATTCAACAAGTCAGAACAAGATAATAAAATTCTCCACTGAAATGGGGTGTGCAGAGTTTGTGGGGGCTCTTTTGAATACATACCTTCAATCCATAGAAAGCCTTTTAAACAGGCTCTACCATCCCATCTTGTTTCTTCCAGTCTTTGTAAGAGTTTAGGGAAAATGAGCTTTTTGAGCATCTATCATTGTGGAAATGTTTGAAATTCCTATCTAAGTCTCTAGAAATGTAATTCCAAGAATCTAGCGAGTTTCATAAATGATTGACAAATGAAATTTTATCCAGTAAAATTGATCCTTAAGAAGACTTAAAAATGTAGATTCCCATATCCTAAAAAAATACTTGATTGAAAAAAGTCCACAGTTCAATGTAAAATATGATATAAAACTACTATATAAATATAAAATAGATAAACAACACGGTCCTACTGTGGAGAATAGGGAACTATATTTAATATCTTTATAATAATCTATAATGGAAAAGAATCTGAAAGCAAATATATAATATATATACACACACATATACATATAACTGAATCACTGCTGTATACTTGAAGCATTTTAAATTAACTATATTTCAATAAATCTTTTTTAAATTTAAAAAAAATGAAAGAAAGAAAAAAGTCCACATTTCATAACAAATGTTCCAGAAGAGTTTGTTAGGGGTGAAGTTTTCCAACAAGGTGCGGAATATCAAGTGGCAAGGGCTGTAAAACTCTGTTTTCAACTGCAGATAACTTGCCAACTCATTTGTTAACTGTACCTCAATGCGCTATCCTTCATATAATTGTAATTTAGGACCAATCATCCAGCCTACTTCTTTCAAAAATCCAAAGCACTTTGCAAATTGATGCGAAAGCAAACCACTCACTCTTAACTAGAAAAAATGACCTTTATAGAAGGACAGTGATAGACCGATCTTAGAGCCGTTATCCAAATTATTACAAAACCAGTGGGCCAGGCGTGGGGGAAAAAAAATCACACCAAGTCAATTAAAAGAAAAGTAGCTTTGGGCAAATCAGAACTGACATTTAGAACATCTTGACCCATGACATCCTGCTATATTTTCATAGGCTGAATACTTACAGAAACTGAGGAGTAAGTCAAAGGTGACTGGTAGTGTGTCGAACTTGATTACATGTTTAAAAACAGTCATTGGGGTGATGAGGGAGCAGAAACAAGTATGTGTTAGCCAATAAAAAGGACTTAAAACCAGATACTAAGACCAAGAAACTACCCACAGAAATAATTTGTACTCCAGTTACACATATATTGATGGCCGATATCACTGAGAAAATGTTCTTGGGTTGGTAGGCTGCCTTCAGTTTTACAGTTTACATAAGGCTCCTTCTCTCTCTAGTTTCTAAAACCTTTTGCTTTTTATTACCAATAAACATAACTCTCTATTCTGACCAACAGTATATTTTTAAATGTTCTTTCTGTTTCTTCTACTCGATTAAAAAAAAAAAAAAGATTTTAACGCTAATGATGGTGAGTGACAGAACTGAACTTATCTTCTCTCTAAAAGTACAATTCAGTTCATTGGTTGTCAATTGGGGTGATTTGGACAAAATCTGGAGACATTTTTGTTTGTCATGATTGAGGGGATGGGTGCTGACAGCTCATGGATAGAGACCAGAGATGATGCTAAATATCACACAGTGCGCAGGACAGCCCTTCTCCCCAACCAAAAATGATCTGATCCCAAATGTCAAGAGAGCCAAGGGAGAGAAACTTTGGTTTAATTAATGTGGCATCAAGTCTGCAGGGACCCTTACTGACTGCTGTGCACTTAAGCTGGTCTGAGTGGTATGCAAAACTATGATGAAAATATGAAATTATTTGGCAATTCTGTCCTCTAATCCCAAGGTCTTAGAGGCTTTGCAAGGTTCTCCTGCATGCACATGTGAACGCGCACAAACTCTGTACAATAAGGAGTCTATAGTGTGCAAGGAATAAAGAGGTCTCCATAAGAATACTTATTTTTCATTAGTCTTAGAAACATGTGAATAGTTAAAGTAAGAGAAGGTTATATAGTGTTACAGCTTCTGAAAATCTGGTGCTAAGTATTTTATTCATGGGCTAATTTTAAACATTTTAAAAAATGCATGCAAGCCTCTCTCTTTAAAATCCATTTTCTATTAAGATGCAAATGTGATACCTTTTTACCGGGTGGTACCAAGTTTTGATTTGCTTTGACAAGGTGTGAAAGTGCTTTCTTTATGTTCTTCTCTTTCATGCTTTGCAGCACAGCAGAGGGAAGAAAAGTCTCTAATCCCCATTCTTTTCTGCAATAAAGAGCAGATCTTTAATTTCACATTCTCGTGATGATTAGTTATCTAAGACAAAATGGCGCTCTGATGTTTGTTGGAACAAACGAATTCTTATGAAGGCAGAGAATGGAGATAAGTCCCCAATAAGGGAAGCAACCTTTAATTTACACTCAGGAAACATACTATTTGATCATTAATCCATATGTTTGCATTTTAAAAGAAATATATTCCTCACTGTCCAGAGAGGAGCATTTGGGATCAATGGAAATTGAAGAGACACTTTATCCATCCCACCTCTGAGTCTCTTAAAACTCACTCACATGTCTGTGTTTGTACTTCCAACAACTTTTCCCCATCCCTTTGTTTATTCTCATTGTCACCTCCCCTGTCTGCCCACGGTCGTCTTTCTCTATTCGCTTAGAAGGATGAGTATACCTCCTTCATGGTCCCAAACCATTCTTTCCTCCTCATCTCCCTCACTAATGGTGATTTCCTTAGAAACACACAATTCTCTTTTCTCCCACCCAGATAATGTCTATCTAACTCCTTCCATCAATAGTTCTTGCTGAGGTGGGGAGCGGGTTGCCCATATGGAGTCAGGGTAGGGTTTAGGACCCTTAAGTGTGTTTGGTACTGAAAGGGAGATGTAACCATCTCTCATAGGTGTGGCTATACTAGGAAAAAACAAACAATGGGACTGGGTTAGTATATTCTTGCCAAGAATCTATTTCTCCAACAATGACTAGAACCCTATCCTAAGACAGTTCCACGTTTTGAATTCTAGGAAATTATCCTGATCGGTCATGTGACCAACCAGTATCTTCTAAATTATATGAAGACTTTTGAGAAGGCTCTGGTTATTTCTCCTGGTCTAGATTCTCTCTAAAGAAGAGTAGGAAGTCAGCCTCCCTCCACTTGGCCATTCACATGCTTTTCCCTAGTTAAGATGGTGTTTTTCATGATCACCATTTGCTTCCTCCTCCTTCTCCTCAACTTGTACTTATTTTCGCCCATCATTTGGCACTTCTTATGGACTACCTTGTAATTCTACTTATATCATTATTTTACATCATTATTTTTCATTCTATGTCTTGTCTTTATAATCAGATCACAAATTCTTCAAAGGTTAAGATAACAATTTATACTTACTACTATTTTCTCTTCTCCTAGTAGAAATGTCATATAAAATGCTCAGTGAACATTTGTTGTGTGAATGAATTAATTAATGAGAACATTAATTAATCATCACAGGCTCTGCAAGATTCTTAGGCAAGCTAGGTATCTCTGGAAGTTTTTGACTGTACCATGTCCAACCTGGTAAAATGTGGGTACAGAGAGTAGGAACAGAGATGCATTTTGGTTGTCTGAAAATCATCTCAAGTTGTGCAGGCCACCTTTTCAAATGGGATCCAATCTCATCTGTCCCCCAAAACCTCAGAAAGCGGATTGGGTGAGGGTGTGAAGGGATCCACTTGGGTGTGAGACCTCTTTGTGAGCTGAATCTCTCTTGGCTTCCAGAGAAACTAAGAGAGAAAGAAACAAACCATCTGCAAAAAGAAGTGCGCTGAGATTGGAAGGCCTATGGTTCTCAAACTGCACACAAGGATCTGTCCCTAGGCAGCGACAGGGCAACTGAGAATGGCAAGATCAGGGCGCTGGGAGTCCACAAGCTGGAAGCTCTCATCTTCCCCACAAAAGGCTCTCAAGCCTGCTCAGAAGCCATTTTGCTGTGTGGGAGAGTCAATCTGCCACTGTGGAACCTGGGGAGGCTTTGCAGGCAGCCAGCCCATGGGAAACTTCTTTGGGATGGAGGGTTTCAATCAGCCATATGCAACTTGGAGGTGGAACAGACACTAAGGCTTTCAGTGTTACATGAAGATGAGGCTTCAGCCCCACCATAAACTTTGAAACACGACTATTTCTTTTTCTTAGCATTAGAGCTGCCAGGATTAAGAAAATGGTGGCTGCTTTAGGTAACTGGATCACCCGCCAACGGGAAGTATACAGACTGGGAGACAGAGGGTTCGCTTTTAAAGGATGACTTACATGAGCTTGTCAACTGAGGACAACATAAATTGCTTTTTTCTAAGAAGGCAGGCTCTTTTCCAGCTAAAGAGGTAGTATGCTGTTATAAATGCCATATTCAGCAAGAGAAGGTATTTATGTTCCAAACTTTTGATTCATGAAGCAAAGTTTGTATGGCATCCTTTCCCATGCTGTCACAGTTCTTTATTACCAATACCAACTTACCTGATTATGACTCAAGAAATTACTTTTTATATGACATTTTGATCATCCGAAGGTAATCTCTGGTTATGCACACCATTTTCTAAACACAGGTCTTCAAATGATTACACAAACAACAGTGCAAAGCGGAGTCCCACTGCCTTGGTTCAAATCCTACCCTCCCTAGTTAATAGCCAGTGTGATTTGGATAAGTTACTAAACTATTCTCAGCTTGCTCATCTGTAAAATGGAGTGACAGTTCTACACTTTTCATAGGGAGGTTGTGGGAATCAAACAGCTTAATGTCTGAAAAGTGCTGAGACCAGAGCTTGGCTTGGAGCCAAGTTCATTTAGGAATTTTAAAATGTACGCTTCATTTGCAATGTGACCTTCAGTTTAACCATAGTTGTCTGAAGGTGGATTACAGAAGAAATGGTCTCTTCCACCGAAAACGAACAGAACATTCATATATTTTGCCTCTGGTTAACAGATGCTCTGCCACAAACAAGATCAATTTTGGAAATACACATACACATCAAAAATACCCTTGGGCATTAAGGAGACAGCATCTTTGTCTTCAAAATGGTTCGGAGAGTCAGCACTTACTCGATGTACTTGAGAGAGATTTTCTGCGTTTGCTTGGTGGTCACGGTTGCGATGTACATTTGCAGCGCTGCCAGCCTCAGGGCTATGTCATATTTCAGCTCCGGCCCAAACCTCTCCTGAACGACATCGTTACAACTCTGAAAAGACACCAGCAGAGGGCGCAGCTTGTCAAAGGATGCATCATGTCGCCCTAGAGTGACACGCGTTTCTTCTGTGTCCCACCTTCACTTCCACGTGAAAGTGAAGTGAAGTGAGTCGCTCAGTTGTGTCCGACTCTTTGCGACCCCACGGACTGTAGTCCATCAGGCTCCTCTGTCCATGGAATTCTCCAAGCAACAATACTGGAGTGGGTTGCCATTCCCTTCTTCAGGGGATCTTTCTGACCCAGGGATTGAACCTGGGTCTCCTGAATTGCAGGCAGATTCTTTACCATCTGAGCCACCAGGGAAGCTGCTTGGAATTGAGTCAGTATTTAAGTATACACACACAGACCACACAAACATTGAACATTCATCACAAGCGAGCTGCTAATTAAATATTTAGCTTTTTTGTAAAAATAACGAGGAATTTAGGAATGGAATTCCCAAACACAGGTGTCATGACTGAAAACGTGAAACCCTGGTAGCATGACGTGGCTTGTGGAGCTAGGCTACCGGGATTGGAATCCTCGGTTCCAATCCTCTTTCTCCACTTTCAGTGTGTGACCTTGGGCAAGCCCCTTAATTGTTCTGTACCTCAGTTTCCTCTTCTGTGAGTTGGGGATAATACTCCCCATTCACTGAGTTGTGACGAGGATTAAATGAGTTAACAAGGTAAAGCCCTTAGAACTCCATCTGGTAAATTGGAAGCTCTCATACATGTTAAGAGCTGTCATCATCAATATCACCCTCTTCCTAGCATCCAGAGAGGCTTCAGGGAGGCAGAATTAGAAGGCGATGGAGAGGAGCAGCTCTGGACCTACACCTGCTCGGGAGTCCTGGCTTCACTAATGGCTACCTCTGTGTATAACCTTCAAGCAGTTAACTTTGCTCTTGCAGCCTCAGTTTACTCATCTGTACAATGGGAATTCATACTAACAACGTGGCCAGAGTAGGGAGGGGGGTGAGGATGTGAGATGCATGCTTTGTCACAGTGCCTTGGTACATTCAGTGAAGGGTGGCTCTTGAAATTGCCAGTCCGTTCCAGTGGGGAGTGCCCTCACTGTGACTTTGAGGGAGTCGCTTGGCTTTACTTTGTTCACATGTAAAAGGGCAATGCCTGCCTCACAGGGTTTGGGGTAAGCATCAGATTGAAGAGGTGCTGAGACAGTGTTGTAACATGCCAAGCCCTCCAGGACCACATGGTTTTAGGGTGCCATTCTCACTTCCTCATGGATCAAACACTGAACCGAATGGTGATGAGAAACATGGTCCCGAATAAGGATATTATGCATGTGTGTTTACTTATCTTTGTTATGGGAAACTAAACTCTTGGGCTAGAAAATACAGCCTCTTTCTCCCATCTTTTATCCTTTGCCTTGCCTCCCAAATGATTTCAAACAGAAAACTGTATCAGGATTTGCTTGGCTCCTTTCTGAGATAAGTACATTTATGACTACTTCATGCATTGATTTGACTGAATGGGAACATGTACCCTCGCAAAGGTCCGTCTAGTCAAAGCTATGGTTTTCCAATACATTTCACAAATGTATGTATGTGAGAGCTGGACTATAAAGAAAGCTGAGTGTCAAAGAATTGATGCTTTTGAACTGTGGTGTTGGAGAAGACTCTTCAGAGTCCAACTTGTCATTCCTAAAGGAAATCAGTCCTGAATATTTATCAGAAGGACTGATGCTGAAGCTGAAACTTCAATACTTTAGCCACCTGATGTGAAGAACCAACTAGTTGGAAAAGACCCTGATGCTGGGAAAGATTGAAGGCAGGAGGAAAAGGGGACGACAGAGGATGAGATGGATGGATGGCATCACCCATTCAATGGACATGAGTTTGAGTAAACTCCAGGAGTTGGTGATGTCCATCCATGGGGTCGCAAAGAGTCAGACACGACTGAGTGACTGAAGTGAACTGATGGTTTCTGCACACAGTATTTGCCCTTTGGATACCTCCCAATGGCGCTCTGGTGCTATGGAGTTATGCCCTGCCTACCTGCTCTGGCTCTCTGCCTCTCAACCCACCCCTCACCCCCAAGAGTGAAGCCACATTCCCTGCCCTCCATTCTTCATATGCTTTTCCTTCTCCACTTCTCCTTAAAAGTCTTGTCTATCTGGACTGGACTGCACTCTGGTTGGAAATGGGTGTAATTAGAGGCAGGAGACAGGGTGGCTCTGAAGGAAGACAGCCTCTGGGAGCAATTTCAAGCTGCCATTTTGTTTTTGTGGCATTAGATCTACCAGTTATTTTCAAGAGCTCAGGACTGTCCACAATGGGGCACCATGCATTTCAGGGTCCAGTTAGGGTCATTTTGAGGGATAGGGTGCCAGGCCATAAAAGGTATTCAAAGAACCATTTTTTTTTTTGATATATTACTTCATTTTAGGACTGCTAAAAGGACTTGCACAACAGATGTGAAACAGGATTTTAGCATAGAATTTAGAGACAAAAGGTCCAAGTGGGATCCTAGGCTCTGTCAACCACTAATCAAATGACTTTGGACCTGGCATTCCATCTTTCTTGAGTCTCAGTTTTCCTATCTGAAAAAAAAAAAAAAAAGCTAATGACAGCTAACTCTCAAGGTTGCTAGTATACCTGTGAGGATGTTTCATAATAAAGACTGTGCTTTATAAAGGTGAGTCATCACTATCACTTCTCAGAATTGCGACTGAGGTTGTTGTTTCCCACTCCTGTATTTAATCAGACTTCAATTTTTTTGTTTAAGTGATTAGTCACTAATTACATTATATAATTAGTTCAGACTGATCCCAGAGAACTACTGTGACATATGACTTATACATATTTTTGGTACAAATTATGCATTTATTACTCTCAAGTGCATTATTTAAAATAGTTACACATGCAAATGGCAGTCGCTGATTTGCTTAACAGAGATCTCAACAGACTCCACTTTAGACCTACAAAAATTCATTTATAATGAACATGTGAGATACTAAAAAAAAAAAAGAAGATACTTCTAAAGTGTTAGAACACATTTTGTAGCCTGATTATCCTGTTTACCAATTGGTGTACCATCTTTTTAAAAAAATAGACGGTGGACAGTAAAATGTCAGCAGAGCTTATTATAATTATGAATTAGAAGAGTCAGGATTATTAGGGCTTAGTGTTATTAGATATGTTAAAATCTGTAAAATACTTCATGGTCCATTAATGGTTAAGACATTTCTATATATTATCACTATTGAAACCTCTGTGGTCATTGTCATGGCTCACCTCATCAATGGCCACTGCCCTCAGTAAGAGCTCACTAAGTTGGATTGATTTTTGGCTGTGTAATGTGATAGACACTGTTTCTGTTTCCTCTTTTGTTCTCTAGGCTAATTTTATTGCATCCTTTTAGTACCTTAAAATCAACACTTGGGACATAGAACCATTTGTAGGTCCATGGACTCATGGTAGACACATACGTAATTTTAGACAAACTGCATGTTCTATGATACAAGGCATTTTGAAACAGGGGTCTGAATCCAAGAAATTTTCATTTCCTGTTCTCAGTGAAGGATAAATGAGATGATGATAGATTAATTTTGGTCTCTATCACCCACCATAACATGGTCCCCGCCCCCACCCCTGCCCTGCTACCCATCACTGGCTACTCCTTGAAGGAGTAGCTAGTCCACCAGCCAAGCAACACCCAAGGTAAGAAAGCAGAAATATCTTCAGTCTTCAGCTAGTCCCAGGGCAAGAGTCCCAGCAGGTTTTCCTGTTCTCAGGACAGCTCCACAGGTATAAAGGATGTATCATTGAAATAAGAAAGATCTCCATGAACTGCATTCAATTTGAGCAAACAGACTTAAATAGAACCATGCTTAGCAGTACTCCCGGGGTACTTAAAAGGTCTCCCCTCCCCAAAACAAACACAACTGTGTTCTTCTTTTAGAAATGCAATAAATTTGCGATGTTTAAAACAGACGCCGAGTAAATGGTTTTAAAGCATCATCTTGTTAATGGGATGAGTATATAATTAGAGAATGACAACTGAATGCATATCGTGTTCTACAGCCATGTACTGATAGGCACCTGTAACTATGTATTTGCAACTAATAAGCTTAAAACATAGTATATGGGATGTGAGTTGCAGTGGCAGAGCCCTGGGTCGGTTCTCAGTAGGAATATGGGGAAGATGCAGTAACAGGTCAGCTGAGAATCAGGCTGTCCCATGCAGTCAGGTCTGGGTTACCTGGCCTTTGGGGAAGAGAGGATATTGTTGAGGGGTCCAGGGAACCAAAGTTTAACATTTAAGGAAGCCAAACTCATGGCGGTTCATTGTTCTGGGTAGAAAATGGAGTGAAGTGCACCGCACATCTCTCTATTTGGAGTAGGACTTCCTTTTCCTGACGATTTCAGGTTATCTACATGAACAGTAAACATCCTACTGAGCTCTAAATACCACAGTCTCCTCCAAAGAGGTGGGAAACATTTAACAGGCCTTTGCCTGAGTGCTCTCATTGGTTGAAATGTTCCAGTATGTTCTGCTTTTCTCCTCCCACTTAATTTCTGCTCTCTAGGGCTTATTGCTACTTAATTTATGTCATTATTCCTAACCTCTGACATTTATCTTTTTTACATCTCTATGCCAACTTCTATTTTCTTTTCATACCCAACTTTTTAAAGCAATATTGTCCTAAAACCCCTACCACTTAAGTATTTATGTCGATTACAGGTCTCTTTAAAAAAAAAAAAAAAGATCACAAAAGCTTTGCAATGTACAAGAAAATACTGAGAATAGTAAAAAAAAATACCAATTTATCAACTACCCAGAGTAAAGGAATATTTCTTTTCTTTTTCCTACATTCTTTGCTTTTTATTTCTTACTTAGGGCTCCAGCAACCTTTGACTTAACAGATATCCCCTAGCCAAAGAGAGCAGCATTTTTTTGCCTCCTTTTTCTGTGGGGGAAGGTTACATTAAGGTTCACAACCTCTTTGTGTAATTCTAATGTAGATGCTTAAGTATTAAGTAAGTGGGTTCTTACTGTTTAATGTGATTATATTGGGAATTTAAGAGTAATGGGAAGCGGTTATAGAGAAATATAGGAATACTGCCTAAATATCAAGTGGATCAATTCCCTTTGGGACAAACTAGCAAAGATTCTCATTTCCGGAAGCCTTATTTTTTAAAAATTATATCCCAGTATCAGACAGAGACTGCAAAACATACTATGTTCTTAAAGTTTTACTGCCTTGAAATTAGTAATTCTACTACAATGAATATCATGATGTTTTAGAACAATCTAAACACTAAATAAATGAATGAACAAAATACGTAAATAAAAGAGAAGGGAATTCTTACAGAAGAATGCCAATGAATAACTGAAGAAGAAATAATGGAATTAGGCAAATCATTTTCAACCATTACAATAATAATATTATTATTTGGGCAAGCATCATCAATGAATACTGAAATGAACAGGTGAAACGATAAAAAGGGAGTTGCAAAGTGACTTTCTGCAAATTACTTATTAACTAGAAAAGGGAAAGTAGTAATTTCTGGAAAACATTATTTAATGTTTATGCTGACAAGAGTCAATGTGTAAAACTTCCTAGAAAAAAAAAAAAGAGTCAGTGTGAACCTTACCACAAAGGGGACAGAACGATACCATGTGCTTCCTGACACAATGCACTACAGAGGGCAGGGGGTCACTTGTGTTGCTTTTCTGCCCCCAGTGCAGAGCCCCATCTAATCACGAGAAAACATCAGAGAAACCAAAACTGAGAGATTTCTACAAAATAACTGATCAGCATTCTGCAAAACTGTCAAGGTTGGGGAAATTAAAGAAAGGCTGAGGTAAGGCATGCTCCAGATTGAAGGAGACTAAAGTGGCATGCCAACTAAATACAAAATGAGATCCTGGAGTGGATTCTATTCTAGAAAAAATGGATATAGAGGACAGTTTTAGGACAATGGGCAAACTTTGGATATAAACTGTAGATCACATAATGGAAATGTATCAGTGTCACATTTGCTTATTTGGTTAATTGTGTAATGATTATATTGGAAAATGTCCTTGTTACTACAAAATACACTGACATATTTTGGGGTAAATGAGTATGGTTTTAGTAACTGACATTCATATGGTTCAGAAAAAATATTGTGTGTGGGGGGCGGTGAGGAGAATGTGTGCACACACTGAAGATAGAGTAATGTGGTATAATGGGAATAACTGGTGAATCTAGGTGATGGATATGAAAGAGTTCATCTACTACTCTTGCCACTTTTTCACAAGGATGAAATCAAAATCAAGTGAAAATTTAAAAAGCACCATGGAACTTTACTCAATATTTTATAATAACCTATAAGGCAAGAGAATCTGAAAAAGTATATATATATACTTTATATATATATATATATATATATATATATATATATATATATAAATATATATAACTGAATCGCTGTGCTGTACCCCTGAAACATGATATTGTAAATCAACTATACTTCAATTTAAAATCAAAGCACCATGGAATCCTTTTATAATACATTAAGCTTGGGGGAGGTGAGGGACGAAGAGAAAGAAGATCCCAAATGAAAGAATTCAGGGAGGAAAACCCCACAGTTTATTCATCCCACAATGTTAGTATGAAACATGTCCCAGTTATCACATACCTGAACATACAGATACTCAAAAGCAACTGGATCTCGCCTTAAAAGGTCAATTGGATCCTTTGGGACAAAGCTGATTCGGAAAAGACATCTCATCTTATGGGAGCTGGGCCTCTGGGTGACCTAGAAGAACAGACCAATGATAAGACTCCTTCAGGGCTGGCAGAAAGGTCTGTGGGCCAGAAGCAAAGGCAGCTTTCTCTGGACACTGAAGAAGGAAGTGGTTGAGGTTATTTTAGTATCTATCATCCATACTCATTCCCTGAAAACTGCACATACCTATGACTTAGGTCATGTTCCCCCACAGCAGTCCCTGAAATGAGTGACTTCAAAAAGGAACTGTTCCCAGGAGAGGCCAGTGAGGGAGGAGAGGAAGGATGTCAGACAGCAGAGGAACCAGCTCAGGTCAGCCCAGCAGAGATGGCTGTGGGGTGTCCCGGGGAGATTCTGGTGGGAAACTTACCCCATGGATCCCCTGGGTGCACAGATAAGTCACTGGTTTTGGCCTCTCCCAGGGGGATGTGAATTTCCAGGTATGTACAGGATGGGTGCCAGCTGTCTGAGGGCAGTCCTCTGAAGATGCTGGCTGTTATAAGTGACAGTCACACACTCAAGGGAGGCTGGGGGCAGGGCACAAAAGGAGCCCCGGGGGAAAAGTGCAGAGACGTCCACTACTGTTTATTACTGCATACCACTGTCATGGCTTTCTCCCTTGGACTCTAGCATGACGGTAGCAGTGAAAACGTGACAGTGACAACCTGCATGACATCCAACTGAAAGGCTGGGGGACAATCGTACTGGCCCAGTCACTAAATCTGGAGTCCACAAGTTTCCAAAACTACCCCAATTTCTACTCTCATGATTTGTTCAGATTGTTCAAAGGGGCTGAGAATATACCATAGGTCCTTCAGGGTTAAGGACCGTGGATCCTTTTGAGTTGCTTTCCTTTCCCCCAGCATAGTGTGTGACACCTACTAGGTCTTAGTTTCTTAATTCTTTCTGTAACAAAAGGGAATCAGTCAATGGATAGTAGGTAGTTCACATACAGCTGAATGAATGAAAGACACTGGACTTCAAGAAAACAGGTAAAAAATAGAATAAAAAAATATTTAAAAAAAGAAGGTAAATTTAACTTCCCTTAAAGAGGAGGTCAGTGCAATGAAACTAAAAGCGTGCAGCATGAACCCACACAGTTGTTCGACTTTCAGCTTTGTGCATCTGGGTGTCCGTTTTGATGCACTGGCATGCAGTTTCATGCACTTGCACGCAGTTTCACGCACTTGTAACTACTTTTCTCCAGCAGAAAAATCTGGCAAAAAAAAAAAAAAAATGTCTGTGAACTGCTGTTTAAAAGTTCAAAATATGATGGGGATTTCCTTGATGGTCCAGTGGTTACAACTCTGTGCTTCCACTACAGGGGGGCATGGGTTCAATTTCCTTAGAGGAACTAAGGTGGGGCATGCTGTGCAGAGCGGACAAAAAGTAAATAAATAAATAAAAGTTCAAAATAGGGAGTTTCCTGGCTTTCACTGCCATTGCGTGAGTTCAGTCCCTCTCAGGGAATTGAGATCCTGCAAGCCATGTGGTGAAGCCAAAAAAAAAAAGAAAGAAAAGAAAAAGAAAAACATGTTCAAAAGAAAAATAGTATTAATAACAGCTTTCTTGAGTCCCTGGCTTCCATGCGCACACACTCACATACACTCTGAGAATTTACATCGCTGACTGTGCTATACAGAAGAATTTCAAAGGAAAAACATTCCACATGTAAAGGTACACTGGGCATCCTGAGAACCGGCTTTCCAGCTGTGGGCAGGATTGCAAAACTGAGCGAACTCAGGAGCCCATAAGCTCTAGGCTGGTCATCACTGGCTGATCATAAAGCAAACCAGGATGGAGGATATGTGGGACCCTAAGAGAGCTGGGTGCTGGCAGGGCTGCTGTTGCATGTAACAGTGACGTCACAGGGGGTTTGCCAGAAGATCCGCTCTGATGTTAGAAAGTCAGGGGTCATCGTATCTCTGGCTCCTTTAATTAGTGGTGGAGACTGGGGTTTGATCCCTGGGTCGGGAAGATCCCCTGGAGAAGGAAATGACAACCCACTCCAGTATTCTTGCCTGGAGCATCCCTTGGACAGAAGAGCTTGGCAAACTACTGTCCATGGGGTCGCAAAGAGTCGGACACGACTGAATGACTAACAGTCTCACTTTTCACAATCTGTGCTGAATTTTCCATAAGCCACCTTGAGTCTATTTTTATCAGTAGTAGGTTATACTAGTTTTGAGAAATAAATGCTGCTGCTAAGTCGCTTCAGTCATGTCCAACTCCTGGCGACCCCATGGACTGCAGCCCACCAGGCTCCTCAGTCCATGGGATTTTCCAGGCAAGAGTACTGGAGTGGGTTGCCATTTCCTTCTCCAATGCATGAAAGTAAAAAGTGAAAGTGAAGTCGATCAGTTGTGTGGGAAATAAATGAATGGAATGCAAAAACATGCTTTAGACTCATTAAAAAATGGCAGTCCATAAGAGTTACAGTCTCTAAAACAAGCAAAAACCCCAAATTCTTGGAAATTTTAGGTAGTATGTAAATAACAATATTATTTTCTAGATAGAAGTTTAGTGTCAAACTGCTAAAAACTCAGGTAGAGTTGCTTAGCAGTTCCTTGGGGGTTTTCATCACAGGTAAATGTTTTAAAACAATTTTTGTTATTGGACATATTTCTTATACTTACTCCTCCTTTCTGTCATGCCTATAAATATTTTATGGGTCAAGTTTTCATATGTATTGAATTCAAAGGCATATAGCCAATTTGTTTCAGGATATTTACACTACCAATTTTCTGTCTAGAGAGAATATTCAAGTTTCAGCACTTTGTTATTAGTTCTGATGAAAGACAAAACAAAGCCTCTTTTAGAAAGATAAGGGAAGAATCATCGTTAGAGGGTTTTTGTTTCCTTCTAATGTTTTAAGAGGAAGTTAAAAATTGGAAATCAACCTGGAATGAGAAGTTATGATTAACTAGCATCAGAAGAGATTTTTGAAAGAATCTCTAGGTGGTAGATGGAAGTTCTGGGGGAAGGCAGAAATATCAAAAAGTTGTGGGAGGTTTCCATTAGACTCATAGTAACTGGCTGTCCGCCCACATCCCTTTGGCATTTACTGCTCCAGGGTGAAGGCTGGTACTGCAAACACCTGTGACCATCTGTCAGTCCAGGGCAAACCAGAACAGCCAGGGAGTAGCTGTCCTTGGGAGAAGCCCACCCCCAATTATGGACAGGATGTTAGCAGACAAAACCCCAGTCCCCTTTCCCCTTGAGGGGGATACCTCTGAGGTGTGCTCTCTACTGGTTCCCAGTGTCCCCAGTGGGACTGAGCTCCAGCTGTCCACAGTGGGAACTGGCTTGAAAACATTCTTTAGTGGCAGCCCCTTATCCATTTCCCCTCCTATTCCTCTCCCATTATTTCCCAGTGTCGCCTCCCAAATAAACCACTGGAGTCTAAATCCTTGTCCAAAGGTTGGCTTATGGAGGAACTCAACAAAACACTGGCCTTTCACATGTGGGGTTCTGTATATCAGGGGTTGGTCCCCTATACAGTGAATATATCAAGGGTCATTACCCAATAACGATGAATATATCAGGGATCATTCCCCTATAATGATGAATATATCAGGAGTTGTTCCCCTATAATGACAGATGTCATTCCCCTATAACGAATAAAGAAGTCATCTGGTTCCAAGCGTGTTTTGGTATAATAACAAACAATAATAAACAATTAGATGAGATTTAAAATATCAACAGGTAGATTAAAAAAAAGGTCAAGTTTAGAGAGAAGAATATAAATGAACACAAATACTGACTTTGTAAGAAAGTCATCACATTAAGTTTTACTAAATCGAAAGAGTTGAGGATAACTCCAGGTCCTGATGTGTGGCTTTTAATTGTGTGACAACCAAAAATCAACTAAGCGTGATGACACTTTTTGCTACTCCATCCATGTGGGGGTGACTTGACTGCCTGCCTCTCCTGGTGTCTGCTCACACCCCTGTCCAAAAAGTCCCCTCTTCATTGAACTCTCCTACATAAGAGAAAATTGGTGAAATCCCTTGTACATCCAACAAAGACCACGCCTGTGTGGAATCACAGGGAAAGTCATGGCGCTGTGCTGAGTTCAGCAGCAAAGCAGCCTGCCTGGCTCCCCAGCTAACAGGTGGGGGTGGCACCTTGGTGACCAGGAGCTGGGACACATTGAAAAGTGAAGTCACTCAGTCATGTCCAACTCTTTGAGACCCCATGGACTGTAGCCCACGAGGCTCCTCCATCCATGGAATTTTCCAGGCAAGAGTATTAGAGTGGGTTGCCATTTCCTTCTCAGGGGGATCTTCCTGATCCAGGGATCAAACCTGGGTCTCCCGCATTGCAGGCAGACGCTTTACCATCTGAGCCACCAGGGAAGCCCCCTGAGCCACCAGGGACACATATTTATAGTGGGCAGGACTGGGTCGGGGATTTCAGGCTTCCAAAAAAAAAAAAAAAAAAAACTCCGAGGTAGGCACTCGGAACTTAAAAGAACGAAATATGATTTGGGCTTCATTTAAATAATCTCAGAAAGCATTTCTTTTAATAGTTTCTAGAGATCAATTAGCCACTCCAGTATTCTTGCCTAGAAAATCCCATGGATGGAGGAGCCTGGTAGGCTGCAGTCCATGGGGTCGCTAAGAGTCGGACACGACTGAGCGACTTCACTTTCACTTTTCACTTTCACGCAGTGGAGAAGGAAATGGCAACCCACTCCAGTGTTCTTGCCTGGAGAATCCCAGGGACGGGAGAGCCTGGTGGGCTGCCATCTATGGGGTCGCACAGAGTCGGACAGGACTGAAGCGACTTAGCAGTAGCAGCAGCAGCAGAGATCAATTATCGGAATAGGTGAATAAGTCATTACCATCACATAACATATATTTCTGCAGAGCCACCGCCCCCAGTGAGTCACTGCTGAGCCTTTGACAATTCTGCTTGTGAGAGCAACTGACAGTCTATGAAAAACTGACGAAAAGGGAAACATCACCTTGAGGTGTAAAATCCATTATGAATGCCAGCACTTCCTTTAGTGGGGCTGCCCAGGGCTGTGGGGAAGGCACTGAAAAGATTCAAGGACAAGGGAGCTCGGGGCTGGGCGGCCTCTGCTCGGCCGGGCAGTGTGGACCACAGGCAGCATTCACGCACCTGAGTTAGGGTCTCCTGTTCATGAAGCAAAAGCAGCTTTGTTCCGGCCCCTTCCGTCCTCTGCTCCAGCATGAGGGAGAAATGTTCGATGCCTTTGATGGAGAGCTTCTCTTGAAGGGTTAAGATGACATCCTTACAGAGGAAACATTGAAGATATGTGATCAAAATCAAGGTAGTCCTTTTAGATTCCACATGTAAATGACCTTATATGCAAAACAGAAGCAGACCCGCAGACATAGAAAACAAACTTGTGGTGATCAAAGGGGAGAGGGGGGAGGAATAAATTAAGAGATTGCAATTAACCTATGCACCCTACTATATATAAAATAGATAACCAACAAGGACCTAGTGTGTAGCACAGGGAACTCTGTTCAGTATTTTGTACTTATCTCTAAGGGAAAAGAATCTGAAAAACAATATACATAGAAATATACATATCTATATTTCTCTATATAAGTGAATCACAGTACTGTACTCCTGAAACTAACACAAGATTGTACATCAATTCTACTTCAATTAAAAACCAATCCAGGTACCCTCTGGAGTTAGTAGTCAAGATAGCCAAGGAGTTTACCATGACTGAAAAGTATACAAATAGGCTGATTTTTCCATTTTGTACGTTTGACTGATTCTTAAGCTTGATGCTCCAAAGACCCCCCGAAAGATACAGATACGGGGCCTTCTTTCTCTGTTTGACCTTTTCCTGGCCAGCCCCCACCCCAATTCTTTATGGACTTCAGACACGGAGAGGCAGTCAGGTGCACGGCTGGAAGAGGATTTTACCTATCACCTAAGGTCTTAGAGAGCCCGGCCACAGATTGTGAAGTGAAGTTGGCTCAGACACCCTCATTCTAAATGGGGAGGCAACTGAACCACCCCTGAAAGCGGTCTACCCCAGGGCTTGGCCTGCAGGCCAAATCCAGCCCACCACCTGTTTCTATAAAATAAGTTTTGCTGGAACCCAGTCTCGCTCATCTCTTTATGTATGGGCTGCTTTCGTGCTCTGCCTGGGCAGACCTGAAACTGGTGGCAACGGAGACTGTGTGGCCTGGGAAGCCCAAAATATCTGCTATCTATCTGGCTCTTTACAGAAAAAAGAAAAAGCTTGCCAACCCCTCTGTAAGTGCACATGGTGGTGGTAAGGAAACGGGTGGCAAGGAAACGGGTTCTGCAAACAGTTGTGTTTCTACCCTGGTTCTCTTCTGTATCTGCTGGCAGCTTAGGGTCGGTTACTCCACTTTGAGGTACCTTAGTGTCCCTGTCTGTCAACCAGGGATCATAAAGATACCTGCTGCAGAACAGGTAGCGGGATTACACGAGTTCATACATAGACAGCACTGATTACAGCACTGCTTGGTACACAGTTAGGGTATCAAGTTGATAAAAGAAATTTTCACATAATGAGGTCTTGGGAAGTCATTCCAACTTATGCATGAGTTAACCTGAATTTTGCTAACTCGAACAGTCTGTCTGTGGCCTATCAAACATTGTGCACCTGCTTTAATTATTAAAGTAAAGGGCCCATTGACCAGAAGTCATGAATTCCCAGGTTAAAAATAAAGATGAAATGTATCCTTTTCTGGGATGCCAATGCTGGTCTTTCTTTGATGATAGGACTCCCTACCTGGGTGCCAAGGCCAGATTGACTCGTTGTGTACATGCTGGTCTGGGTTTGTTTTGAAATCCTGAAGCAATGTATTGCTGACCTGTTTAATCTTCTTTTTTTCTGACAAGATATAAAACTGTGCTGAAAACCATGCTTTTCCTAAAGCATTCTGGGAAGCTGGCTTCAGGTCTATAGTCCTCAGTTTGCCTCAAATAAAACTGTTTTCTATTCCGATTTTTGATTGTTTATTATTTTCATCGATGTAACAATATACGTATATCAGCTTCTATTTTAAATCTCTGAGGAGGGTAGAATGAACAAGCTGTGTCAGTAATCCTTTATATGATTAAACACTTATGATCAGAAAGGTGTTCTATACACAAGCACAAGTGTACTGCAATGCAAACAAATGTCGTCAACCATTACTTTTTCATGTACTTGAAAACTAGTAAATGATCTCTCTTCAAATATAATTAATACTCAGATGCTGAAAATCCCATAGAGCAGTGGTTTTCCACCCAGAGAAATTTTGCCCCACAGCAACATTTGGTAATATCTGGAGATACTTTTGGTTGTCACACTGGGGTTGGGGATGCTATTAACATGAAAGGAATTATCTGATCCAAAGTATCGCCAATGTCAAGAGAGAGAAACCCTGCCATAGAGAAAAAAAAATTTTTTTAATTGATCTTTTTTGAGGTTTTGATTTTTCTCTGTGGATCTTTTTAAATTTCCTCAGAGTCCTTTAAAACAAAGATCGCCATAACTACTCACCAGGAAAAAAAAAAATCATTTCAACAGAAATTCCATGACTATACTGAATTTCATAAAGGGATTCTCTTTCAGAATTTTTGTTCAAGCCTCAGAAAAAAACAAAACCAGCCTCTGTGTGGCAACACACCCTTTATAAAACATTTTCCTGAATCACCGGGAAGGACATGTGATAGCAATAACATTACCCTATTGTGAATCTGTAAGCAAGAATTTTGGCAATTTTTCTTAAACAGTGTCATATCCCTTTCATACCTATACTATTTCCATTTTATGCCTACCAGTCTACATCTATTGTGATAATAAGGCTATTAGGCACAAGCTAAGATAACTTTAATTTGATGTGAATTCTTCACATTGCTCCCCATCTTCTCACTGTCATCTGCCATTCTCAGGGAAATCAAACTTCGTCTGGGGTGGCTTCCTATAATAAAGAGGCCAGAAGGAATTAACAACAGGGCTCTCTCTCTCTTTTTTAGGGCTCTCTTTTAAATTTAGATTTATTTCAGTTAAGAAATGCATTCAAACCTTCACCCATATCTTCAGATGGGTAAGGGGTCCAATGGCAAGGAGCTTTTCTGACCAGTTGGTATCATAGAACAAGACACAATATCAGAGGGAGTATCTCTTTGGAGTTAGGTCAGGGGTCTTCAAACTAGAGCCTGGCCCTTTCATTTCAAATCTAGCCATGGCCATTTATTTACATATTATTATCTGTGTAGTAAAAGATTAGTCTTGACTAAAGAAAGGTTTGCTTCTTTGCCCCTGGCTCTTGGGAGGTAACTTTTAAGCTCTTGGCAGGTCCTGCTTGATAGGGGTGTTTTTGTTCATTGGGGAGTCTTGGGCTATAATGGATAGTCTATGGGATTTATGGTAGGGATTTATGGGTATGGGATTTATAAATGGGATTTATGGTGGGGGCCTTGAGTCATGTGCTATCAGCTTATCTCTGGAGGGTCAGGGTACTAAGGTCAGCTACACAGGTGGGCAGCTGTGTTTAAGTGGCCAATCCCCAATAAAATTTCTGACCATCAAGGCTTGGGCAAGCTTCCCCGGTTGGCAGAACTCTGTGCGTGTTGTCATAGGTCAGTGCCGGGAGAAATAAGCATTGCTGGCACAACTTCATTGGGGGAGTATGGCTGCAAGCTCTCTGCTGCCCTGGGCACCTTCTCCCCTTGTTGATTCTTATGTGTAGGCTTCCGCTGTAATAAACCGTAACTGTGAGTATACCAATTGGCTGCATTCTGTAAGTCCTTTGAGTGACCTTCTGAACCTACCTGTCTCTGGCTGCTTTCATGGCACAACAACTGAGTCAAGTAGTTGCAGCAGAGAACAGCTGGCCCACAGAGCTTAAAATATTCACTCTGTGGTCCTTTCCAGGAAAAGTTTGCTGACCTCTAAGTTACTTGATCAATAATTGGAGTTACATCTCCCCATAAATTGATTTTGAGAAGGAAAAAAAGGAAAAGGACTTTTTCAGTCATCACCACTTAAAATTAGCAGTCTTATACAAAGGAAGTTAATATTTCATCTGCAATGATTTAAGGGTGATTTAAATGCTCCATCATCAATCTAATATTGTCTGCTCTATTACCTGCTAAATCACTACCTATTTAAAGCAATTCAGAACAAGCTGCTTGTGGTAGCATAGCAATAAGAACGCACGGCAAGTTGGCCTTGGCAGAAGTGATTCCACTCATAAGGTCTATGCTGATTAATTAAAAAAAAATAATGAGAATTAGAGGCTGACTATTGATAGACATTTTCAATACAAAGTGTATATTCTCTTGATACATTATGATACAGCTCATCACTAGGTACTTTTTATTTTTACCTCAATAAAATCTTTTTCATTGTGTCATTTGAAGAAAGCCTAATTTAGGCTGATGGAACATTAGGGAGGAATCAATTTCTGAACACACTTTTGCTCAATAAAATAGTGAATATGCACTTTTTTCCCCCAGGAAGGAAACATAGGGGAAAAGAATCCATACGCTTTGTAATAATCCCCATTAGGGGGAACTCACCTATGGTTCTGAAATAAGAGGATTGCTCTGTGACTCCTCTTTTCACACCTGCCCTAAAAGCACGACTCACTTCTGCCTTTTTATGTATCGTTTTCATGAAATTGGTTACAGCAATTCAAAGTAAATGTTATCTTTACATTATTCTATCCCTTATTTTTGCTGGACACTAAAGTAGCAGGCATTTAATTAACAGCTAACATCTTAATCTTCTCTGTGGCTGACATGGCTGAGAAATCATGCTGGCTTTGGGCAGGGTGCCAAGGCTTCTTGGTGACAGTCACACTATTTTAATTAATTTTCAGTTGCATTAAAATGACTAGTCCTAGTATTTCATGACTGATAGCATATTATATTGGTTTGCAACACAGAGCAGAACCTTCTTCATTTAAATTTTTTGTTTGGGTCTGTATTTAAGTATTCACACACTACTGTATTTGGAAACAACCAAGACAATCTCAGATATAAACAGATAATTCTAAATGAAGCTGCCCACACAAAACTCACAGTGGGACTTTCATGTGATACCTGGTAGTCTCCAGGTACAGAGTTCAGTGGGTCCTCTTACCTTTATGGAGGTGCTGGAGTCAAAGCGAAATGATTTGGTTTGCCCATTTTCCAGATAGACTTTCAGGACATTTGGCATAAAAAGAAGTGAATTATCCTTAACAGTTTCCTATTTAACAAACAAACAAACAAAAAGAGTTACACGTCAGTCGAATTAGGATTCTGCCCCTTGTAGAAGCAGCAATTTATTGTAATCACAACATAAAAAAAAAAAAAATCAAACTTTCTAAGGCCAACCAAACTATCCCTCTGGTGATATCTGAGTTCAGTTGTTTATAGCAAAAATCTTCTCCTCTAGCTACAGATAACTCAGTTGATTCAACTGAAAGACCTTTTCCTATCAGATGAGGCTTTATTTTAAATTAATTTAAATCAAGGCCTCCCACTGGAAAGCACAATAACAGAAATAATTCCTTTGTAATTAAAGCACAATGTTTGGGACCACAAGGCCAGATTTTAGCATAGCAACATGTCTTGAGCAGAATCAGGACCAGAAATGATATTGTTTCACGTGATGCCTGTTGGCAGGAGTCATGATGGCAAATCATAAACATTAATAAGCATCGAGTTTAAAGTAATTTTGTGAAATGATTTTTAAGCTACTTAGACATGTTCCTTGGGCTTCCCTGGTGGGTCAGCTGGTAAAGAATCTGCCTGCAATGCTGGAGACCTGGGTTTGATCCCTGGGCAGGGAAGATCCCCTGGAGGTCACAAAAAGTCAGACATGAATGAGTGGCATGTTCCTTAAACTCCAAGGGATATATGAGGAACAGGTTACTGTGTTAAAAGAATAAAACACTGTAACAAACAGATAACTTAAAAATAAGTCAAAAGGGATACTTGAAACACAAACAAAAGTAAACAAAAGAAATGTGTTTCTTTGAATTCTCTTTAACTGGAAGTAGGGACGGATGAAATGCGGAATAAGAAGCCAACATGGGTAAGTTCCACAAACATGTGGTTGGTCAGGAAGTCTTAGGAATGGAGGGAAAGCCAGCAATCATGAAAGCGTAAGTTCCTTTTGTTACAGATGAGGAAATGGAGACCAGATGGCCACAGATTTGCTAACGTCCATCAGTTGGTCCATGAGAATTCAGTTTCCAGGTATGCCTGAAACAGGCTTTGGCCTTTCACTTCCTGTTTCTTTCTCTGACTCCCCTCTCCTCCTCTCTACTCCTGTGGGTTTCACACATGACTTTCCTGCTGCCTTATTCATTGAATGAGTGAGGCTCCATGTCCAAAAGGAAGGCCACACAATGACTCAGAAGAGGAAGAGGAGACTGGAAAGGAAGCCAGTAACAAGGCTGAGCAGCAGACAAGAGACTGAATGTCCCTGCCATGTTCAAGCCTGTGGTTAGTCCATGGTGGATGAAGGAGATGATCGACCCCCAGAGCTGTCCTATATCCTATGTCCAAGCAGAACAGACACAGGGCAGCAAGTTTTGGCAAGAAGACACTTGCACCATGAGTGCCTTGCCAAGGATCTGAAGGCTTATATCTTCAAATTCACATCCAGGACCACCCTCAGGGAAGAGTCTGTGGCCCATAGCAAGTATATCATGGATGCCATTTTATCCCTGTGAGTTTACTTAAACAACAAAACCTCAACACCAAAAGCTGGCACTTCAAAGGTCCAAAAAATATGAGTGCCCTGGAGGGTAGCTTTCTAAAAACTAAAAACACTAGGCTCTATTTCTGGGGAGAAAACTGAAAATAAGCATGCCATTGATAGTTGCATTATTCATTTTGAAGATAAATTATGTGCCTGAGTAGCCATGATTCCTATCAAGACTTATTGATGGAGGTCTGAGCAGTATTTCCTCAGTCCTGGTTGAATACAGGAGACTTTTCCATCATTTTAACTTCTTTCCCTTTTGATTATTTGAAAGAATAGAGACATTTTATTTTGGATAAGAAAAACTTAGAGGAAACCCTTCTCAGAATATAGAAAGGGCTGTCACATGGAAGAATGCTTAGTTGGCAGAATGGGGAGAAGTACGTGAAAGTTTCAAAGGGGCATAGTCTACTCAATAGGAGGCGAGGTCAGAGATCTCAAATCAAATGAATTCCTTTGCAAAATAGTGAGGTCCCTAAGCCTAGAAACATTCAAGGAAATAATGGACTATTATGTATTCTGGGTTTGGTTAAGAATCCACCTTACACAATTAAAAAAATAAAAGGAATCCGCCTTGCAACACAGGAGACACTGGTTCAATCCTTGGTTCAGGAAGATTCTGCATGCCGAGGAACAATTAAGCCCAGGGGCCACAACTACTGAGCCCATGGTCTGTGACTCCTGAAGCCCTCTGGCCTACAGCTCATGCTCCCCACCTAAAGAAGCCACCACAATGAGAAGCCCTCACACCTCAACTAGAGAAAGCTCATGTGCTGCAATGAAGACCCAGCACAGCCAAAACACAAAATAAAGAATAAAATAAAATAAATAGATCTTTTTTAAAAAAATGAAGGAGGAGGAACACAGCAGGCACATCCTGGCGATCTCTCAATCCCTTTACAATCTTGAGATTCAATACCCTGTGAAAGCCAACAACCAATTTTGAACTGATCATTCCAGTGGGGCAATTGGCTCTCTGTGAGTCACCAGTAGGTGACTGTCAACTCACCGACACTTGGCCATTGATGATGACCTCCTCGGAGAACCGTACTTTGACTGGATTGGACTTTAATCTTGCCTTTTTTGCAGCGCTAATAAATGCTGATTTGGGAGACTAGAAAAAAGAAAGATCTGATTATTGGTAACATAAGGTCAACCTGGTAAGAGTTGTTTTCTATCTTTATCTTCCTAGATATTTAACATTTTTGCTCAAAAGGGTTTGGTACATGCCCAATTCAAAGACTAAATATGAATGATGGATGCAATCAAAACCCTGTCATGCTCATCAAGTAATAAGTTTGATTTAGCCACCAGACCAGAACTATAAACAGCATATGCCATGTTCTTCCAGAGCACATTTCCAAGGATCTTTTAAAATGACAGTCGTGGAAGTATGTAAATCCTGCCTTCAATACAGAGCTTTGAGGGCAATGTATCAATAGAAGGTGAGGGGGTGGCCAAATCTCATGTTCAGTTTATAACAAGTTGATCATTAATAATCTATTTTAACACAGTGGAGAAGAGCCACCGATAGTTCTAAAATAACTGATAATCTCATTGTTATTTAGGGCATATTAAGGGCATATGGGACCGTGAACAGGAAAGGGTACACACACACATATGAAAGATGCCACGCTTTATGAGTCGAAAACTTGAGCTTCAGCCTCTTGTTGGTAACCTGTGATCCTATAATCTTACTGAGCAAGGTAGCAAAGAGGCCTTGATTTAGGATTGAAAGTCAACTAAATCACTTTGCTTTACAGCAGTAATTACTAACACAACATTGTAAGTCGATTATACTTCAATAAAATAAATAAATAAAAAATAATTATAAAAAATAGAAAGTCAACTTCATGTTCTGCCTCACCTTATAGGCCCTTTGTCTTTCGTTGGAAAGAGGGGCTGAGAGATTCAGTTGTCTCCCCTCAGAAATGCAAAGGACAATGAGAAAACCTGCTCAGAGGATATGATCTTGGGAAATGGACTTCATCTGAAAAGTAGCCTCTTTGCACAGTTTTCATGAAGCCCAAGGGGAAGGGAATTCACATGGTAGGTGTCTACCATGTTGCAAGTACCACCTGTTTATTCTGCATTCTCTATTGAATCTAATATAGAGGTAAATAGTTAGCCTGAATCATACAATTGCAGTTTTAAAATCCTACAATTGCAAATACTGGATATACCACGTGGTTCAATCTAACATTCTTCATACTATACAGTTCTAAGAGATTGAGGATGTTGTGTACAGAATTCTAGCAATTAACTCTAGAATCAACGGAGGCTCAACCTCCTGTGTACTGCAATCATCTCAAAGCATGAAAGCCAGTTAAGAGTATCCCATATTTTGAATTTCAAATAAAATGAAAAAAAAAATTTCCATCTTTTTCAAACACAAGTATACTTGAGATCAATTTAAAAACAATATGTTGGAATGGATAAGTTAGGTGTGGTCTATCCATACAATGGGCTTCCCTGGGGCTAAGTGGTAAAGAATTCGACTACCAATGCAGCAGACTTGGGAAGATCCCCTGAAGGAGGAAATGGCAACCCACTGAGTAATCTTGCATGGGAAATCCCATGGACAGAGGAGCCTGGCAGGCAACAGTCCATGGGGTTGCAAAGAGTTGGACACAACTTAGCAAGGAAACAACAACATCCATACAATGGAATACTATTCAGCTACAAAAAGCATGAAATTCTGATACATGCTACAACATGGATGAACCTTGAAAACATCATGGTAAGTGAAAGAAACCAGACACAAAATACCACATATTTTATGATTTGATTCCACTTACATGAAATGTCCAGAATAAGAAAATCCAGAGACAGAAAGCAGATTAGTGGTTGCCAGAGGCTGATAGGGTGGGGAGAATGAGGAGTGACTGTTTAATGGCTATGGGGTTTCCTTCTGGAATGATGAAAATGCCCTGAATTCCAGAGTGTCAATGGGTGCGCAAGATTGTGAATGTACTCGATGCCACAGAACTATACACTCAAATGTGGAAGATTTATGTTATGTGCTTTTTTTGTGATAATAAAACAAAATCATTGTTGGAAAAACTCATTATAAAATGTGTATGTGCATTCCTGGGTGGAGTCTGCCTTAATGCTGAGAAAATTCTGTTATTTCAAAAGTTCCCTTGTGTCTTAAGGGCAGTATGGATGGATGGTTTGGCCTCCAGAATTTCAATTCCCCCATTTATGCAAGATGTTAAAGGGAATGGCTGCCCTTTAAAAACAAAACGAAGTGAAACACACCTGCCACCCTGCAAAATAATCTCTGAATGGCTGCTCCTAAAAAGAATAGCTTTCAGCATACTCAATGTGACTTAAAAGTCCTACTGCAAAGCTGAAGTCGTGGTACAGAGGTGTTCTCTTTGGTACCATAATTACAGGCCAAGCTTAGTCATAATGAATGAACAAATCATATAGTAGTGAGTTCATTTAGTTTTGATATGCCATTTTTTAGCTAAAGGGAAAACATTATTTTCCGGTAATGATTTTAAGCAGGGGATATTTACACTGGCACAATGTGTTTAGCTCCAGTGAAGCGGCTGTAATAAAGCTACCCAGAACAGGCACTGCTAATTAGATGAGATATTTGAATGTGGGAACACCCCACTTTCTCAGCAGTGTTTGGGAATGATGTATTTCACATGTGTTCCATGCGCCAGATGCTGAGGTTTATTCCATTATATATCTGAATTTCTAAATGTAATATTTTACCTCATTTTTCTAAAATGTTCTACATAATTCCTTGCCTCAATTAAAAGTATATTTAACAGAATGTAGTTTTCCATGCATCTCATTTGCTGCATAATCTTAGAATGCAGTGATGGTCCCATGGAAGTACATAAGGTTATTGCCCTTAAAAGTGGCCCCTTAGAGCAGAATTGGTCAAGAAGGGGAAGGTTGTTTCATAGCTAATGCATGCCTACCTCTTGGAGATCCATTCGTGAATTTATTGGGTTGGCCAAAAAGTTTGATTGGGTTTTCCATAACAGCTTATGAAAAATATTGAACGAACTTTTTGGCCAACCCAAAGTTTCCCATGCCCTAATAACAATCCTGGTAACTTAGGAAAACCAGAAAAGAAACTAGATAGCCAAGGTAAATGTTACTTTATACGTATTTTGAAGTCAATAGACTTGGGATAAAAGTCCAAGAATCTACACAAGTTGCATTTTGTTGTTGTTCTGGATTTGTGACAATTTCATATAACAGATACACATTCTAAAAATTACTTTTTGACAATAAAAACATAAGCTCTTCAAGTCTGAAGGTTATTGAATGTGAATCAATAAAGTAATGATTTCTTCCACTGACTAGAGTTACTTCTGGTACATGAGGTATGTAAACTAGTCATGACTACAGTTTTAACTGAGGTGTTTCTCTCTGGCTAAAAAATATACAATGTGCACCACCCAAAAACCTGATGAATTAATTCCTGGCAACATGCTGACCAGGAGGTGCTGATCAAAAGCACTTCATATCCTGTGGTGGAAATGACAAATAATTACTATTTAGAATAATCAGATTTTCCTGCTGTTAATTAATTTTACAATTAAAAGGCCTCTAATCAACCCCTGCACATCTTTTCAAATTCCCTGTTGCAAAGATGGCCATGATAGATAGCTGACATTCTTCCGATGTTCTTAGATGTTCTAAGTCACTAGGACTTAGTTTGAAATAAAATTACATAAGATAAATTTTCTGAAGCTGAAATGTAAGGTCTTGAACTTGCATTCCTGTAGCTCTAAAGTACTACTTGTATAGTGAAGATTAACTAGCTTACAGTTATCACTGGGTGACTGGAGTTCTTCCAAGCAGACCCTAGGACCAGAATTCATAAGATGATAGCTGATTTGGGAGATGCTCCTAGGAAGCATGGGCAGGTGAGCAGGGGAAGGTGAGGAAGCCAACTAAGCATTCATTGTTTAGTCAGGCACCACGGTCAGCAACTGGAGTTGAACCATGCTGGGAAGGTCTGAGAAACAAGGCAGGTTACATGCCTCGAAGTTGACTGAAGAAAGAGGGAACTGGGGTATTTATCTACCAGCTCCTGTTAATCAGTGATGAGAGGTGGCTGCTCTTCTGGGAGTGAGAATTCCTAGTGGAGTGCTCATAGAGCACACTGGCCTGCTCCAGAAGCATGGCCCTGTGGTGAAAGGGCCCACAGGCAAAGAATCCCTGGTGCTTTCAGTTGGAAATTGGGCCAGCATGCTCACATGCCAAGGGGATATGTTCTGGGTCCTGATAGCATCTACTACAGAGGAGCTTCCATGAGGAGGTGTGTAGCCTCGCTCAGGCATGTGGAACACAGTGGAAGGTAGACAGGAAGTGAGAGGCAGACAAGTAGATCTCTCAGCTCTTTGGCCTAGAGGGAAGGTGAAACATGGTAGCATAGGGATGCTAGAAATGAGAGTAACTTAGTCCAATCCAAATGATCTGGGGTTATGTGAGGGGAGATTACAGAGACTGTTTAAATACTCACTGTTTAAATACTGTCTCAGGTAATGTTGGATTGGGATGCTCTGAAAGTTCTAGACTTGGGAACTATGGAAAGGAAAGAAGGGAGCAGCTGGCCAAGAAAGATCTGGAATTAAAAATGGTAACAGTATAAAGGAATAAGATGGTATGTCAGAAGAAAACAAATAAAATCCACAAGTAACCCAAATATTCCTCTTCTAAAATTCAGTCCTGAGGAAATGTTACTAAATACAGATAAAGATTTACACACAAAGATGTTCTTTGCGGATTTATTTATAATAGAACATATGAGAGACAGTGGGCCTAATGATGGATGCTGGTTAAGGATCTTGATTCAATGTAGTGTTTTACAGACTATATATCGTGCTTATATAGAAACCTTGATGACACAGGAAAATGCTTGATATACTAAGTAAACAAAGCAGAATAAAAACGTACATATAATATCAACTGCAATTCATAGGGTCGCAAAGAGTCAGACACGACTGAGCTACTGAACTGAACTGATAGACTGGAAGTAAATAAGGCAAAAGGTTTACTCTGGTTGTCTTTGAAGAAAAGTATTGCCAGCACATATTTTTCTGCTTCTGCATTTCCTTCTGCTCTTCCATGATTTTTCTCTAAGAAATAAGGTAAAAATGGTGGCTACTGAGGCCTCCATAATACTTAGAATAAGAAGGCAAAACCCATTAAGAATTATTTCTCATCAAAGAATTTTGGGAATCCTGAGTTTTCTCCCAGACCCCATTGACCTGAGCCTCATTGGAGGTTGATTGCTATGGCTGGGTCATGTTGGGGTGCCCTGGGAACACATGGAGTGTGCCAAAAGGTGTAAACACTGGCTCTCTGTCTTGACTGGATCTTATTATGCAGAAGAAATACAACAGAAAAACTGCTGACCAATAAGTTGCAAAGAAATTGAAATGCTAATATCTCTTGTCTGTAATAAAAGCAGAATTAATTGACTTTCTTTTGGTCTAGTGGGTCCTTCATTTCTGTCAATTTTGGTTGCCAAGAAAATGTTTAGGAAATACATAAAATCTGTTTTTTTTTTTTAAAGCCATTTGCTTGCAGGAAAATCCAAACACAAAAATAAAAGTAAAAATCTGCAGTCTCTTTTCTCATTTGCACTCCTCTCTTCATTTGATGTATCTATTTAAGTAACATTAAGGTTTCAATTCTTTCGGTTCAGAGGAGGAAAAAGCCACTTTGGACTGGATCAAAAAGAGAAGGCTTTAGGTGACACATTGGTTCCCAAATAGGGGTGATTTTGGTCCCCAGGGATATTTTTGGTTGTGACCACTTGGGACAGCATGCTACTGGCATTCAGTGGGTAGAGGTCAGGGCTGCTGCTAGACACATGTCCCAACAGAGAATTCTCCAGCCCAACGATGCTGATGTTGAGAAACTCTGAGGTAGCATGCAGAATCTGTACTGAGACTTGAAAGGTAAGAAAGATTTGGTGAGGCTGAGGAGGTGGCAGGTAGAGTATGTGAGGAGCATTTCAGGAGGAAGGAGGGTTGGTCAGAGGAAAGTGAAAGTTGAGCATGCATCTACAATAACTGGCCAGGAGCGAGTGACTCTGAAAGGTGCAACCGCTGTCCGTAAGAACAAGCAACACTCCTGAATGTTAATACAGCACAGCAGAAGCCAACTGAACTCCCAGAAAATTCCAGATTATCTGTTAAAAGTAAGTTTCATGATTCACGAATAGTAATGAGTATTGATATGAATAACAAGTCATGCAGACTGAAAAGGCAAAAACAGCAAGCAAAGCCATAAGACTATGCAAAACTCCTCTAGGCTTACTGTGCCGGGTAAAGTGCTATCCCATGTTGGAAAAATAACCTGGTTTGGAGTACAATAGTTTTGATCTTGCATTGCTAATGGGTTATAAAGTAGGGAGAGAGAATTCAGGAAAGACAATGTAAACTCAAAATATTACCAGGAATTTCTGGTTGGTCAATCACTTCCATATGACAGACATTTACATTGGCTTTACCAAAATGTATCTGTTCACTGCAGAGAAATGAAGAAGAGTGGATAGATCTGAAGTAGGTGTGAGTGACTACTGGTTTAAATGAAATAATCTGAAGACAGACGAGCTGTACTTTCTAAGGAAGGAATCACCGGGTCATGAGGTAGTGGATGTGAAAGGCCCTTGGATGGGATGCCATCTGACCCTCTCCTTACATAGATGAGGAAACTGGGATTGGAGCAGCTGTGGGAGTCACCTGTTATACTGTTGGGAGCTAGATCTCAAATTTTGGTGCTTTTACATCCTACTGTCTCCTTAGATTTCAAATCCAAGTGTGTGTGTGTGTGTGTGAGAGAGAGTGTGTGTCTGTGTCTATGTGTGTCTAGTTGTGTCAAACAGTTGGTACTAAAAGTAACACTCAATATTAAATTGCTTTTAATATATGTAGCAATGTTCCCCCATGGCATAACTTGATGTCTTATGATCTTACTACAAACCTGAGTACATATTTTTTCCTGCCTAAAATGCCTAGCCTATAGTGCTTAGGAAGAAAATTTTATGACAGGGGAGATGAAGAGTTTTGTCAGAAGATGGAGGCTGGCAAATACCAGAGCCTTTGAACTGATGTAGAAATCTTTATGGGGAAGAAAAAAGAAGTATAAGCAGGTTGGAATTTCTGCTGTTCACCTGAAGGCCACACAACAAACATTTGGGGAAAAAAAATCTGAAGGAATTGGACTTGGTATTTTTTAGTTCACTGCCCATGTGTGAAATTCACAAGCAATGGCAAATCTATAGAAATAAATAAATAGTTAACCAGTGGCTGCTCAGGACTAAGGGTAGGAAAAGGGATTCACTGTAAATGGGAATAAGGAATCCTGTTGGGGTGATACACGTGTTCTCAGACTGGATAGTGGTGTAGTGGTGACAGTTGCATACCTCAATAAACTTTATAAAGATCACGGAATTATATACTTACAATGGATGAAGTTTGTGATATGCAAATACACCATGATAAAGTTGTTTTAAAAAAAAATTATGGGAACTCAAGGCAGTACAATTTTAATCATCCTCCACCCTTCTGACAACCTACTGAACTGTCCAACATCTGCACCAAATTATTATTATTCTTTGTTATTAATTATGTATATATTTAAAAGTTTATTTATTTTTAATTGAAAGATAATTGCTTTACAAGATTGTGTTGGTTTCTGCCATACAGCAATTTGAATCAGCCATAGGTATACATATATCCCCTCCCTCTTGAATCTCCCTCCCACCTCCCACCTCATCTCACCCCTCTAGGTTGTCACAGAGCCCTGGTTTGAGCTCCCTGAGTCATACAGCAAATTCCCGCTGGCTCATCTATTTTACATATGGTAGTGTATGTGTTTCCATGCTACTCTCCACATTCATCCCACCCTCTGCTTCCCCACTACCCCATGTCCACAGTCTGTTCTGTCTGTCTGAGCCTCCATTGCTAGATACCATATATATGTGTTAATATATAATATTTGTTTTTTTCTTTCTGACTTACTTCACTCTGTATAATAGGCTCTATATTCATCCACCTCATTAGAACTGACTCAAATGTGTTTCTTTATATGGCTGAGTAATGTTCCATTGTGTATATATACCACTGCTTCTTTATCCACTCACCTGTCGATGGACATCTAGGTTGCTTTCATGTCCTAGCTATTGTAAATAGTTGTTTTGAATGATATCTTTATTATTTTATACTTTTTTAAATTTCATACTTGTCCTAACCACTTACTAAGGCCCATCAGGTGTAAGTCCAAGATATTTTCAAATCCATCCACCTCTTCCCATCATTACTCTACTTCAGATCACAATTATTTCTCACTGGAATTACTCCCACAACCTTGATCATCTGCTTCCCAGGGTCATATATCAGCAATCAGCATATTGCAGTTATTTCTCAACTTTAAAGTCCCACCAAATTACTTAGATGGGGATAAGGAAAATAATCATGCTTTAACCTCTTAAAATTAGATATTCCCTTTAGACTTGTGATTCATAACCTGGAAACTTAAAAGAATCACAAGGAAATTCTTGAGTTTTGTGTCGTTTCCAGATGTGAGAGGCACATAGGACTGAAAAGCTGATTTCCAAGATATTTGGGAAATGCATCACTTTCTTTTCTCTCCAATGAAGGGTTTCTATCATAGAGTACAAAATACATATAATCAAGATTTTGGAACTGGTACTATGAATGCATGCTATTTCTCTCTGCTGTTATTCCCTGGAGTGGAGTGGGAGGAGGAGACTGGAAATCTGAGAACACACACCGGCACTTTTACTCACAGGACACTTACAGGGTAAGGTTGAATAACAGTGAGGAGTATCGACTCTTTGCAGCTTCTGTAAGAGAGAGGAAAAAAAGTATTTATGACATGCACAGAGCCTGGGCTCTACCAGTGATGGTGCTCTTTTGAAACAAAATGTGTGATGTTGGCGCATGTTCCTTGGACTCCCAGGGCAGAGATTCAAAAGGCTCAGAAGTGAGCTTTCAGACCACAGAGAAAACCAGAATCAAATGTTTACCCAGTGGAAAGCCTCCTGTTCGATTTATATTGGGTGATATAATCTGCAACACTGAACAGCAGGGCCCTAAAATAAAACTCGCTGAAGGAAGGTCGGATTTTAAAAGCATCGACTGAGTCTCTCAAAATTGATTCTCCCCTTCCGACTTTCCTTTAGCTGCTTAAAATGTCTGTGCAATTTTCTGGAAGGGGATAGATTTTTTAAAATGCTATCAATTCACTGAACATCATTATCTTCTTAGGGTCAGCATCAGGAAAAGAAAAATGTCATTGTAGGTTTCTTATGTAAAAACAGGATCCCAGCAAATGTGACTTCCCAGGCTGTGTGGCTTTCTAAGGCCAAGTTAACAATGCCTAGGATCTTGAGCCGATAAACATTTCAGAAGGGCACTCGTTGGGAAATATTGTTCACCATAGTGAACACTGCGTAGCCAAGAGCAGGACAACGGAATACAATGTCATGGTTTATTTAATTTCCCCCAAGTAACCCAAACCTTTCAAATAACTTGACCCCTTGAGGAAAAATCTTATTATAGGTTGCAATAGTTTTTCTTCCTCCCTTTGTTCCTTTTTTATACTGAGTAGGAGAAAGGTCAGTTGCCATTTTGTTGAGAAGGGGCTGACTTTTTCTATAGTTTAGGTGGTAATTAATTACCTGCTTTTGTGACGTCCTGCCCAAATGATTCAAGAGAAACAGGATCTATTGCGGTGCTGTTCCTTTAGAGAAGTTACGACAAATTGCATTTCTAGCGTTAAGTACTCTTCAACCCCTCACTATAAGCTCATTGCCTGGAGAAGACCATGTGATTTGCACAGGAGCGGTGGCGGCTGGGGCCTGATGGAGGGAGTGTGGGTGGGGAAGAAGAGAAATCAATGGGGAGGAAAAAGAGGACTAGAACTCAAGAACTGGATGAAGAATCAGAACATTTAGGATGATGCTGATGGTGGGAGAGGCCTGGCTGATCCCATCAATTCCTAGTTGCCAAGGGTTGACAGAAAGCCCCACTAACTAGAGTGGCAAGACCGTGTTCCCATTAGATGGAATAATAGAGCAACAGTGTAATCAAAGGAGAATTTGGTGAATGAGACAAATGACAGTGCATGGCTGGTGGCCATGGAGCCTCGTGGAGCAGTTCTGGGGAGAGTCTGGCACACCTAGGCAAACTGCAGCCTCACAGCACTAGGACCGAGCCATTCCACTCTGGTTCATATCCCAAAGAAATCCTCCCACTAGCCTCTGAGGGAAAGTGGATGAGGACATTCCCAGTCAGGGGACACATGGATGTGAAACACTGGAGGCAAGGTGGGCATCCGTCTCTAGGAGGGTGGGCATGTGATGTGGGGGCCGAGTGTCATGGAACGATGTGGCAGGAAGAGTCAGAGTGTGGTAGCCATGGTGTGTGCCTGTTGGTCCTGCCTGGCCTGCTCTACCCAAGGCTGTCCCCAGAGCCCTCAGCAGTAGGCAATGGGCTCAGAACATATCCTGGGGGCACAGTTGATTGGACCCAAGTGTTGGAATGAGGCCACTGGATGTCCTCTCTCCAGAATCAGAACTAAGAGATACAGACAAAGAGCTGGAAGCTGAGTCACAATCATGACTGAATAAGAGGAAAGGTTACAGATGCCAGGGTCCCCTGAGCAGGCCTAGTTCCCACCATTCCTGAGGGCTGGTTGTTCATCATTTTACATCAATAAAATGACCGAAGTCAAATATCTCAGTATGATATCTGTTGTCAGTTCTGGCAATTGGCTTTTAGTTTTCGTTTCACTCATCTGTAAGTACTTAATTATCACCTGCCAGACAAGAAGAATTAACTCCATAGTGCTTTGCGTCCCTTAGGATTCTAATCCTAGAATGAAAAAAAGATGGAAGTCACATGTGTTCACATATTAGAGAATGCCACTATGATTGAGGCAGGTTCAGCTGAGGCCTGATGCCAGTCACCCCTACGTGCCAAAACAGGGTGTTACATACTTTCAAAGGAGAGAGTAAAACCAGAGTTTGGGACCCTTTTTCATCTTGGGGTATTAATCATGACTTAACTGAAACAAAGGTAACAGGGAAAGGCCAGTGCAAGCAGCACATGGCCAAAGAGCAGAGGCTATGTTTGAAAGATTATTACTCTTTCACAGAGACAGACTCTAAGTGTGCAATTCCTGTGATGATATCTGGAAGACACAGTAGATATGGTGCCCTGGGGTCATTTAATAAAGGCAGTGCTCAACTGAGCTTCTTCCAGGGCAAGAGGGCCTTATTGGAAAGATGTAGAAGCTAAGGAGTGTTGGACACAGCCAGTCACTGGGTACTATCTGATTCAAGGGACGTGCAGTTGGAACAACCCAACAGAGAAACATTCTAGAAATCTGCACAGGTACCCATAAGTCAACCGTTATGATCTTCCATGGATAGAAGAAGCCAATACTGGATTACCTTGGTGTCAAAACAGTGAGAATTTCCTCCTTTTTACCTCACTGTCCTGTCCTCATTTCAATGTGGAAGGTGCCAAAGCTGGAGAAGAATCTTGGGGAATGCCCCTTAACACAGTGCAGGCTTCTCAGGTTGGAAATAGGGGCAAGGGAGAAATTTTGTGGCATTGGCAGTTTTGACTATCATGTGACAAATGAACATATTGATGACAGAGTAAGAGCTGTCGTGATTGTAAGTATTCAAATGACTGGAGAAATTTTCTGAACATGCTTAATATATTTGTGGACCTGCCTGAGATTTGAACGAAGACCTGCCCCTAGAGAGCTGTTCTGAACAGGAAAAGAGGGAAAAGAACAGTTGCTTTACAATTTTATCCTGAGACCTAACTGCTACATTTACTCCCAAGTTTACTTTATTTAAAACTGACTTGAATAGATCAGATTATTTGAATCCAAACAGTCCTTAACTAAGACAGTGAGTGCTTAAAATCTGAAGAAGAAACAATAAAATGGTAAGTGCAAGAATGAGGGGTCTGATGTGGTAGGGTGGGGGAGAATGAATGGGCCCACGAGGCTGTGGAAAAGATGCTCATTTTCCCTAGAGCAATGCTCACTGGCACAGTATTTGTAATTTGTTCATTTCCAGAAAAAGAAAAAAATATTCACAGCTCCAGTACAGTCTGTTAGGAGCAGACAAACCCCTGGGGAAGGACTCATTATTCATGTTAGATGCTAACAGAATAAGCATAGACTGCATTAGCTTCCTATTGCTGCTGTAATAAATTAGTGGCTTAAAACAGCACAAATTGGTTATCTTACAAGTCTGGAGGTCAAAAGTCTGAAATGGGCCTCACTAGACTAAAATCAAGGTGTTAATAGGGCTGCATTCATTCTGGAAGCTTTTCCAGATTCTGGAGGCTTCCTATATTTGATTCGTGGCCTCTTCCTCCATTTTCAAAAACAGCAATGTAGCATCTTCCAATTTCTCCTTGAGTCTCCTGCCTTATTCATTCACCTATAAGGGCCTTTGTGATTACATTGGGTCCACCTGGATAATTCAGGAAAAACTGCTCCAACCTTAACTGAATCACTTCTGCAGAGCCACAGGATCTGGGCATTATGATGTGGATCAGTATTCTGTCCTATCACAGAAGCCAGCTTCAGTAGTTATCTTGTGCTGCATAACAACTTACCATACACTTAGCAGCTTAAAACAACACACATTTATTATCTTACAGTTTCTATGAGTCAGACATATGAGTATGAATTAACTTGGTCATCTTATCCAAGTTCTCTGATGAGACTGCCATCAAGTGCTGCCCAGGGCTAAGGTCTCATCTGAAAGCTCCATTGGGAAAGATCCAATTCCAGGTAGACTTTTTACAGTTTTTGGCAGGATTAAATAGTTTCTTTTGGGATTGTTGGACCAAGGGCCTCAATTCCTGCTGGCAGTTGGCTATAAGTCACCGTTAGGTCCTTGTTACATGGACCTCCTCAACATGGCAACTTGCTTCATCAAATCAGCAAAGGAAAAGGAGACAGAATCCTTTGGCAAAATGGAAGGTATAATTTTATGTAACAGAATCACAGATGTGAAATTCCAGCACCTTTGCCATATTTTTTTGGCAAGAAGCAAATCACAGGTCCAACCCACATTAAAAGAGAGGGAAATACACAAAATTGAGAACATTGAGAGACAGGGATCATCCATGGGGCCATCTAAGATTCTGTCTGCAATACCAACAAAGAAAGATTCACAACCAATTAATCTGTAAGTGTCTCAAAGGTAGTGTCCATGTATGACTTCACCTTACACAGAATATTTTCCTGTCAAGCATGTCAGAAAGAAGCACTGCTCAGTATACATTATTAATTTGAAAATGGAAACCATTTTCTAAAATATGTCTATTATATTTACAGCATTTAAATTCTGTGTCTATAGTAATTCCCTTTTACTCATCTGAAACATATCCTATATTGATTTTAATTTTACCACTTAATGAGTAAACGATGCTGTCTCAATTGAAATAAAATATTCCAATATGTTATTTATCATTAGAACTAGGGATGTGTTTTCAGTCTGTTTTCTCTCACCTATAATTATTTAATTATAATCTGCCAGACAAGAACTCCATAATGTTTTGAATTCCTTAGAATTCCTAACCCTAAGATCCTAGGAGAAAATAAAGAAGATCAAAGCCATATAAAAATAGCCACAACAGACAAATTAGAATTTGGAATGAAAAATGGCTCATTCAAGTAATCAGATAACTTCTTTTTATGAAGGCTTAAAACAGCTAGGGACTTGAAACAAATCCAGTTAGGAGCACATTTAGAGAAGTACAATTTCATACTGAATGCCAAGCAAATTTTCTACTCTTAAAGATTAATTTCAAATTAGAGTGCCAATATTTTTTAAATGATTGAATTTGTGAAAAACACCACTTTAATCCCTATATCACAGTGCTGACCTGCATAGGAAAATATAGTCTAATCTACCCTAAAACACTTCTACAAAATTTCCGTTTTATTCCTCTCTTTTCATTCGTTTAACAAAAGTCTTTTCTTAGATTTTTTTTTGATGGAAAATCCCTTGAAACATGTTTGGGACACCCAACGTCAGTGGTTACACGTCATTCTTTAGCATCACAACCCATTTTAAAATTTCACTGGATGGGATTCTGTTGCAGTAAGTGAAGAATCTCAGATTCTAATGAGGTTTTCGGTATTAAAATCCCTTTCAAAAATGAAGCTAAACTTTTTGTTTGCTTTCTCTTAGAGCAGAATAGCTGGACACCTTTCTTTGACTTTCCCACTTGATATTTCCATGATCTTAATACTGCAGTATATAATCACATTGGCATGCACTATTGTGTATTTCCCTCATAGACTGAATAAACAGATTTCCTTAACTAATACAGAGATCAACACGAATTTACATGTGAAGAGCAATGAGATTTCCTCAAAGATTGGGAAAACAGAATAAAATGAAGCAAAAGCAAAACAAACTAAAATATAAAGAATATATTCCATGTCAAAATTCAGGAGGAGTCTTTTTTTTTTTTTTTTAAAGGGTGTAAACAAGTGAACAATATGATTTTCAACTTCTCCAGTAGAAGTCAGGAATCAATTCATGAAGGCTGAAAAGTTAGGCTTTTAAAAGGAAAAATAAAGAGGTAATTTAGGGCAATATATGAAAGATTTTGTGAACTGTAAAATCACATCTTAACATAATTCAAAAGACTGATAGGCAGTATTTTTATTCGGAAAGAAAGGTGGTAAGGCACAGTGAAATGGTGTTTGAACTCTCACTTCTAAGTACCCATAAGTCTTTCTTCTTGTTGAACTTCAGAGTTTTTCAAAGAAGATAGAAAAATATCCTTTTCAGCTAGCTAGTGCATCTCAGTCCTTAAACTCTCTGCTGGTGGATAGTCACTCTTTATGGAAAGAAGAACAGATAAACAGTATTTCTCCAATGATGCTTTTCTCAGAAGAACATCTCAATCCTAGGTGTTGGCTGAAAAGTTTGTTTGGGTTAATCTGTACCATCTTATGGAAAAATCTGAACAAACTTTATGGCTAACCCAGTATTTTCTCTTCTTACCTGAACCTGGAGATATGAAAAAAAAACCAAGAGATTTATGATGACTAGTCATAATATAAAGTCAGTTGCTGCAAAGCTGGAGGAAATAACACTGTCCCTCCATTTCAGAAAAGTCACCACAGGACTATTTGAAATGGAGGTTTAATGCTTCATCCAGTTGACCTTTCTACCATTCTCAACAGAGACTGCAATTATCCACTGTATCAGTTCCTAACAGGTGCCGAAGCCATTAGCTGGAGAGGGTGGAAACAGCTAACAATCAAGCATGCAAACAGGGTCAACGCATTAAGTGTGATCTGTCATGGACTTCATGAAACATCAACACTCTCCCCACTGTGGCTGCACATTGCCTTTACTTCAGTAACTGCAAAGAGGAAGAACCGGATTACTTGTCATTTTATTACTAAGGTTCAAGGGATGTGGAGAAAGGAAACAGGCATAATGAAGCCACCATAGTTATCAGGGCAGCAAAGACAGAGGGGATGAATCATAGAATTCACTTGTCCAGGAGCACTGGCTTGCCTTCTACCAATTCTACAATCTCTCTCACTACCATTTTCTCCTTGAATGAGGGGTGGTATTGCTGACACAACCATACGCTGCCTGCAAGAGATGAACTTCAGCTTTAAGGACGCACATAGGCTCAAAGCAAAGGAACGGAGAATGGTATTCCACGTAAACAGAAACCAAAACAGCGCAGTAATACACTCATATCAGACAGAACAGGCTGTAAGGCTAAAAAGGTAACAAAAAATCACTATAATCATAAACAGGATCGATTCATTAAGAAGGCATAATAATCATAAACATACTGGGTTGGCCAAAAACTTCTCTTGGGTTTTTCCATAAGATGTAATGGAAAAATCCAAGCGAACTTTTTGGCCAACCCAATATATGCACCCAATATCAGAGCACCAAAATATACTAAGCAAATACTAACAGATCTGAGGGCTTCCCTGGTGGCTCAGTGGTAAAGAATCTGGCTGCCAATGCAGGAGACTCGGGTGCAGTCGCTGGGTTGGGTGGCTTAGACAGTAAAGTGTCTGTCTACAATGCTGGAGACCCGGGTTCAATCCCTGGGTTGGGAAGATCCCCTGGAGAAGGAAATGGCAATCCACTCCAGTACTATTGCCTGGAAAATCCCATGGACAGAGGAGTCTCGTGGGCTATGGTCCATGGGGTTGCAAACAGTTGGACACAACTAAGCAACTTCACTTCCAGTATTCTTGTCTGAGAAATCCCAAGGACAGAGGAGTCTGGCGGGCTACAGTACATAGGGTCGTAAAAGAGTTGGACATGACTTAGTGACTGAACAACAGGTTTGAAATGAGAACAAGTTTGGTACCCAAAGCAACAGTGAAGAGAATTTAAGGAAAGACTCTTATTAAGTACTATGTTAAAGGGTTCACCCTGAACAACTGCATAATCACACTGTTTATCTTTTCCCATCTGTACGGAGGCTCCAAAGACGGTCCTCAATGAACCACGCTTTTGGGGACTCACATAACTTTGTGTAGTCTTCTCCCACTGAATCTGGACTAGTTCTGTGACGTACTTTTGACAAATAGACTATTATGGAAGTGACAGTGCATGACTTCCAGGCCTTGATTAGAAGAATCCCAGAAGCCCTCAGTGTCCACAGGGGTATCTTGGAACGTTCACTCTGTGAGAAGCCAGCTGTCAGAGAAGCTCAGCAACCCCGCCATCACCATGTTGTGAGGAAGCTAGCCCTGTGCAGAAGCAGCGTGGGGAGACAGAAACTGGCCTGGTCAGACACAGTGGTGTCGGCTGTCTAAGTCCACGTGACAACACAGGTGTGAAAAAGCCACCTTGGATAGCCAGTCCAAAAAAGTCTTTATCCAGCTCCTGCTCTAGCAGTCGACTGAACTGAAGCCACAGGAGTGACAGCAGTGAGAACCATGTGAATGAGCCCCATCAACCCACAGCATCATGAGATAAGAAACTATTTTCTTAAGCCATTTCATTTGTTGGGTGGTGACAGAAAACTGAAACATCATCTGTCCATAAAGAGTTTGCAAACTATTTTTTTAAAAAACAGCCAAAGGAGTCAAAGGGATTTGAAATTGAACATGGCTCCCTTATCAAGGAAGGTTCAGTATTCAATCTAATGACTCCACAGGATATTCGGAATGGACACTTTTAAAAAAAAATCTGTCCTACAAACATAAGTGGAAATGTGGAAAATGAGGCTCTAATTGTTGGGCATGGGGCTAGCACAATTGTAACATTAACTATGGGCTTTTGGAGATTGGGGTAGTGGGGAAAAGAACTAAAAACTCAGGGGAAAGAAAAAGATCCAATCAGAGTCTTGGACTAAAAATGCTTCACTACAAAAAAGAATTTTGAAGGCACGATTGATGTTACCTTGTGGGGTATGTATTTGAACTTGCTAGAGAAAGGATTAAAGCACATTATAATTTTAGGTTTAGAATTAATAGCTTACATACAATCAATGACTTGAATATAAACCTAGGGAGAGACCAGAATTCTTTGAACAGTTCAATTCACATTTGACAGATTGCGTTAAAGGCTTAAGCTGTGCTTTTCTTTCAAAGAATATTAGGCTATTGGGTTAAAATCCATATAAATGATGCAGTGATTATCAAAACTAACATTCTAATGAAATTGTATCATTTCAAGTTCTTTTCTTAAATTGCATTTTTTAAACCTTTGTACTAAAATTTCAGGTTAGGCACTCTGACTCTGTAAACTGCTACTACTAACAGTTTTATTGCATAATAATATTTGGTTTTGGTTTGACCTAATTTTTTTGTTCAATTAATTCATTTCTTTTTTTTTTTTTGAATGAATACTATCTTTGGCCTTTGAAGAATCTTTAATGGATGAAACTGGTACTTGCATTTAAGATTGAAAAAGGGCAGCAGGATCTCTTGCAATAAAAATTGTTTTACACATCTGTATTATACTAAATGGTTCTCACCTCATTCATTCCTTCACTAAGTATTGAGTATCTAGCAGAAGAGAGGCATTTGGGATATGGCAGGAGGGCATTTGGCAGTGTCAAGAGACATTTATGGTTGTCACAATGAGGGTGGCTGCTATTGGCATCTAGTGGACAGACACCAGGGATGCTGTTAACATCCGACATTGCACAGGACAGCCACCTACAACAAAGAAGTTTTGGCCCAAAATGTCAGCAGTGCTGAGACTGAGAAACCTGAGGCTACGTCCGATGTACCTCCACGCCCCCCCTGCCCGCCCGAGGAAAACTACTATCCTGGCACCGAACACAACAGAGTAGTTTGATCCCCAGTGGGAACTTATCTTAATATAATCACAGCATAAACGATTTTCCTTTCTTCTTTCACTTTGAGTTGTGTTTAAGATAAATCCAAGTCGTTCTGTGCCACTGTGTGAATGTATCACAATTTCCTTATCCATTTTACCATTGAGGGATATTTGAGTGATTTTCAATTGGAGGTCACAAAGAATAGTGTTGCTATTAACAGTCTTGTGTATGTCTTTTGGTGAATATATGTAGGCATTATTGTTTGGCATATTCCTAGGAGTGGAACTGCCAGGTCATAGGGTATGCAGGTGTTCAGGCCAAGACCTTGTTTTATGGGGCTACATCATTCTTTCCAGAGCTCGTGATATTCATATGTCTTAAATTATATTCTGATAGTTTTCCTTTACCTTATTTCTTCTACTCTTCTAAGTGTGTGACCAAGCGCTTTCTATTCTGCTGGCTCCTGGAATAAGCTGCAGTCCATCAATATATACATCAATATACATCTTACATCTGTAAGAGCAGGGAGCTTGGACTAAATCAGTAGTTTCCAAATTGTGCTCCATGCAACCCTTCTCAGACAGGGACACATGTCCGTGGAAAGAGCCCAGTATACCCCTGTATTTCTTCAACTGGAAATCCTCCACTGATTTATGCATTGAGACTGTGGGTTAGAGTTCTATTGAAAAAAGGGTTCTATTGCTAAAAGCAGTACGAAAACCAATGGATAAAATGACTGCTATTGCTTCACTGAATTCCAATAAACCTTCTTAGCCTGCAAATCTAAATCCCATTTTGAGTTTCCACGAAGGTGTCCAGCATCCTCTGCTAATTTAAACTTCTTTTCCTCAATGAAAAGCACAAAGAACAAAGGTTTATTGGATTTTGTTGCTTTTCTATTCTTTATAATTTAAGAATGACAATAATATTACTTGCAATTTTATACTGCAATTGTAGAGCAATTCAGTAATAATCACGACACCCTAGGAGCTAGGTAATATTATCTTCATTTTACTGATAAGAAAATGAGGCTCAGAAAGGTTATAGCACAAAGGTAGTGGCACAGAATGACTTGGATGTATCTGACTTTTAATGAAGTCAAATGTTTGGAAAGTGGTGTTTTCTTCCCTGACCCTAGAGTTTGGGCTTGGCCAAGACCTGGCCTTGGCCAAAAGAAGAGGTACAGACTGACCGGAATGCCAGACCCCAGGTCAGAGCTCCCACTTCCAAAGGCCTTGTGTGTTCCTGCTTGCTTATTCACTCCTTCCATAAGCATAAGCACACCACACTCTGGTCCGAAGAGGATGAAAGACTTGTGATGCACACTTGCACCGAGCCTGCCTCTTCCAGGCAGGCCCAGCCAAGATCAACGGAGCTACTTCAACAGTTTCCAGATGTGTGAGAAAGAAATGCTTATTTCTAGCCACAAAAGGACAAATACTGGATGATTCCACTTAGATGAAATATCTGGGATAGGCAGATTCATGCACACAGAAAGTACACTGAGCTGACCAGGGACTGAAAAGTGGGAAGAATGGTGAGTTCTTGCTCGGTGGGTCCAGAGTTTCTATTTGGGGTGATGAGAGTTTTGGAAATAAGTAGTACTGAAGGTTATAAAACATTGTGAGAGTAATGAATGCCTCTGAATTGTACACTTAAAAGTGGTGAACATGGCAAATTCTACGTTATATGTATTTTACCACAATAAAAGAGACATGTTCGTTGTTATTAGCCCCTGAGATCTTGTGGTTATTTGTTATGAAGCAACTGCTGACTGATTGATACATCCTCTAATTGTGTGACAGGTGTCATGTGGAAAAGACTGAGAGTTTGATGGGACAATGAATATGAGTAAGAGAAGAAGACTCACTGTCTGGTCTGCCAAATGAAATCTCTCCATGTTAAAAATAACTCAGGATGTGGGCCATGGAAGGAACAGATTGCTGGGCCAATTAACAGAGACCATTTATCAGTGGCTTATGCCATCTCAGGGTCATTGCCATGGATGCACTGCTGTCATGGGTTATATGACATGACCGGAGGAATTCAGTAAGCTGGAAACACTTTGAAAACATTAAACAGTTTGAAGCCCATACACATGTGTAGCCTAAAAGAGACTAGTAAGAGACAGGTAGTGTCATATGCTGAGTTGAAGCTGTTAGAAAGTGTAGTTCATATCCTGAGTCAATTCCTGAAGAAAAAAATCATATTCTTATGCAATTCAAGTCAATTAGGCTTGACAGCCGCTTTCCATTTCCCTCTTAGTTCTCAAGACATTCATGTTTGATTCTGCTCTATCAGCGCTGACTTCACCTTCTGCTCAACAGTCCTGTAGTGCTCGCTCAATACAGGAATTTAGTACAATTTTTAAGCGAAAAAATGAAACAGAGGTCCAGGGATTGTCATGGAATACGTGGCACAATCACCAAATGGGAGGTGGCAGTTGAAACCTTTTTTATACATACACTGAGGGGCACGAGATTGTTCAAAAACGGAGGCAGTCGCCAAAAGTCTCAGCAGCAAGTGATGTGACTGCAAATGGAAATAATAATAATAATCATAACGGTAATAATCATAATAATAGGCTTGTTCAGAGGATTGTTGTGAGCAGAAATTATAGATGGGGGAAATGCTTTTCGTATCTTGGAAGAAAGGTGCTATGTAAATTCCAGTTCTTTTTCTTTTTGTTATTTTTCCTTGAATACTGCCAAAAAAAAAAAAAAAAGGATCCAAGTGGGTGGATGAGAGCAGGATTGAGGGAGGAAGGGGAGAGAAAATAATTTAAATAAGCAAGTGATGGAAGTACTACTGGGTCATTGCCTTGGCTTTAATAACCTTCATCCACCTAGCCACACAGCTATGTAGGTGGGGGGTGATTGTGAGATTCTATTTCCCCTTCTTGCTCCTAGCCAGGAAACAACTAGATTTTATGTTCATTTTTTAAAGAGCATTCACTCCGTCTTGTCGACGTGGCTGTTGCCTTCACTTCCATCACTGTCTTCTGTGTTTTTAGCACTGACTGAGAATATTCCTCCCAGGGAACTGTACATGCCAGGTCCCAAGGGCGGACATGGATACTGGGGCTCCAGGGCAGAGAGTCAGTGAGCAAAGGCCAGTATGTGCACCTGTTGTTTGGAACTCAGCATTTCAGAAGGCAAGGCTGAAAGGCAGCTTGTTGGACTCCATGGGGATGGCCAACTTTGCCAAGTGAGATGGGGATGAGAAGCTTATGGCTTTCACGACAAACAGGACATGAATTGTTTTTCAAGTTAATTCATTCAATAATAAACTATAAGTGGTGTGTTACAGTCCCCTACTATTATGGTGTTACTGTCGATTTCTCCTTTCATGGTTGTTAGCATTTAATAACCTATAATGGAAAAGAGCCTGAAAAAATATATGTATATACAAATATACACACATATATGTGTGTATATTCATATATGTAATTGAGTCACTTTGCTGTACACCTGAAACTAACACAACATTGTAAATTAACTATTGCTATCGCTCGCATGCTTAGTCATGTTCGATTCTTTGCGACACCATGGACTGTAGCCCAACAGGTTCCTCTGTCCATGGGATTCTCCAGGCAAGAATAATGGAGTGGGTTGCCATTTCCTTCTCCAGGGGAGCTTCCTGACCCAGGGATCGAACTTGTGTCTCCTGCATTGGCAGGAGGGTTCTTTATCACTGTGACACTTCAGTTTAAAAAATGGTTTTAAAAAAAGTAAAAAAATGAATTCATTCAATAACCACATTTGGGGGAAATGACTTTTCTTTCATCAAGCAGTGGAATGCCTCCTGTCTCCTTTCTCCTTGATCTACTCGGAAGCAATCTTGAACCATCTTACTGAGTCACACCATGTTCCTTTTCAAAATATGACAATTTCCAAAAGCATCTCAGATTCAAAGAAGATTCAAAGAAAGATTTTTCTCCCAGTAGTGGATACTCCTGGTAGCTGTCCACTTACACTTCAGCTTTAAAGACCACTGGACTTGATTAAACAAATGTTTGACATTCCCATCCTACGCACTGACGACTGTTCTAGGCTATATGGATACACTAGTGAACAGAGAAAACAATCCCTGCCTGTCTGGGACTGTCATTCTCTGGAACTATCCAAGACTTGGGAATTTGAAAAGAGGATGCCTTAGCTGGCTGGCCTGGGTGAGGCCTTCCACCTCTGGCTACCTGTTTTCTCATTCAGAAGATGCAGAAATGGGATCAAACCTCAAACGACGAGTTTCTCCTAGAGACCCAAAGCTATTTAGCCTTCCAGTGGATGAGTTCCTTATATTAATCAAGCTGTTTTGTTCAATATAATTCACCTAAAACTTCTTGTGACCTCATCTTCAACAAGTGATACCCTAGGTCCTTCCTTCAGGACAGTTCCTAGGAATCACTCCTTTGAAGTCTTCCCAGATTACCTCATCTAGCTCCAGGCCTATTGGTGTCCATGGCAACCTGTCAACGTCCATAGACAGCCCTGCAGGGGCGGGTGGGAGGAAAGACTCTGCTTTTCCCTAAAGAAAAGAGGGAACAAATTGGAAAAGAAAAGAAATAACTTGTTTGGCTCTGTGAAGCCACATGGCTTTTATCAGAAGGTTTCAATATACATCGGAATGGGGATGGCCAGGATCTCTGTGGAGACAACAGTGATCATTTATTTCACACCTATTGTATGCTTTGTTGTTGTCATTAAGTCACTGAGTCATATCTGATTCTTTGCAATCCCATGGACTGCAGCATGCCAGGATTCCCTGTCCTTCACTATCTCCCGGAGTTTGCTCAAACTCATGTTCATTGAGTCGGTGATGCCATCCAACCATCTCTTCCTCTGTCGTCCCCTTCTCTTCCTAACCTCAATTTCTCCCAGCATCAGGGTCTTTTCCGATGAGTTGGTTCTTCACATCAGATGGCCACAGTATTGAAGTTTCAGCTTCAGCATCAGTCCTTCCAATGAATATTCATGGTTGATTTCCTTTAGGATTGACTGGTTTGATCTCTCTGTTGTCCAAGGGACTCTCAAGAGTCTTCTCCAGCACCACAGTTTGAAAGCACCAATTCGTCGGTGCTCAGTCCTTTATGGCCCAACTCTCATACCTGCACATGACTCCTGGAAAAACCATAGTTTTAACTATACAGAATTTTGTTGGCAAAATGATGTCTCTGCCTTTTAATACGCTGTCTAGGTTTGTCACAGCTTTCCTTTCAAGGAGCAAGCGTCTTTTAATTTCATGGCTACAGTCATTGTCCACAGTGATTTTGGAGCCCAAGAAAATCAAATCTGTCACTGTTTCCACTTTTTTCTCTTCAGTTTGCCATGAAGTGCTGGGACGGGATGCCATGACCTTCAGTTTTTGAATGCTGAGTTTTAAGCCAGCTTTTTAACTCTCCTCTTTCACCCTCATTAAGAGGCTTTTTACTGTATGCTAGAGACTGTGTAAAGCAGTTTGCACCCAGTATTTCTCATGTACTCCTTCAAGTATGTTAGGGTTTGGGTGCTATTATTCTCTGGAAATTAAAATACTTTGAGCCCAGGAGCCAGAAATAAAAGAAAAAATAATACTCATTTACCAAAGTACATATACTCTTGCTACAGGAGGAGGGTCCTTGCTAGCGTGACCCCGAGGCTGGATAAAGTAGGATAAGGGATGAGAGATACCTTGACCCACATGTCTTCATAAACACTGCTGCCTGCTATTGTTGTTAAGCTATTATTGTTGTTATTATTAATTCCAGTTTCCAGAGCCTTGAGGGAGAGCATGTCAGAAGATACAGAGGAGAGTCTAGCCCAGTAATGGAGTTGGCTCATGTCACTGCTCCCCGCCCATGCACACTGCACATTCTTGGGGCTTCTGTCTGAGCTCATCATTGCTGAGGCTCCGAGAATAACTCCTGCAGGAGAAGATAGGATGCTCTAAACTGCTGTCAGCCATGAGTCTGGATAGCCTGGGATTGTGGTGTTTTGCAAAGCAGGTTTCTAAAGCAAGATCTTGACACCTGTCCAGGTCGGCAGCCTCCCAGGATAGAATTCAGTCTCCAGGGTCTCAGGCCTTGTCAAGTCATATAACACTGTCTGTTGCCTGGGTGCGTATCCCGATCAGCATTGGTCCATGAGGGAGATGGTAAGGCAAGATCGGAAACCATCTGAGTTCAAGTCATCAGAGCTATGTCAGCTTCCATTCATTATTTATCACTGACGGCACCAGTACTCTGATGGACTGCTTGACCCTCATCCTCTCTAATCTTTAAAATCACTCTGCAAGGTAGATTTCATTATTTCCATTTTACATGTGAGAAAACAGGCTCTCTTTAAAGAGGTTAAGTATCTTGTCCAAGGCCACACAGCTCATTCGAGGTCGAGTCAGGAATCCAACCCAGACTGCCTGTGTCAATGTTCTTTCCCTCTGTCCTTGGTAAAGTCATTATCAGTAATCAGAGTGTCCACATGCCCAAGTTTTGCCTTTCTCTGTTGGCTCATCTGAGCTTCCCAGAAAGGATACATGCTGTGTTCACCTTGACAGGCTGCAAAGCATGTTTCCATATTGTGTCTTTTAATCACCATAATGCCAGTGACAGGTAAGTTTCACTTCCTCCATTTGGTAATTGACTAAACTGTGGAGCAGAAAGGCTAAGCAATTGGATCACTTCACCCAGAAGGGCAGGGTTGGACAGTTGTAAAGCAGAGAAATGAAGAACGGGGAAAGAGCAACTTTAACTTGTGGGAGATGGGAGGGTAGTCGACAGAGAGCCTCAGGGAAGGCAGCTTTGGAGCTGGGTCTCGATGGATGGGTAGGAGCCTGACAGGGAAAGGGGTTCACAGGTGCACCAAAGGACCCAACAGTTCTGCAGGTAGGAATGCTTTGGGTCTGTTTAGGGAAGAGTGTATTTCTAAGCATAACTAGCACACAAGGTTGGAGTGGTGGTTCTTGAGGAAGAGAAGAGGTAGAAAGGATGCCTGGGAGAGCTGAGTGCAAGACACTGTTGATGCAAGGAATCCTGGTGAGAACCACTCTAGAGTAGCAGAGTCATTATAGAGGGAGAGGGTAGCATCAAATGCTAACTAACAGCCAGCAGAAAGCATTCTGTGCACAGGAAACGAAGTGGAGTTACAGGTGAAAATTTAAATGTATGAGTACAATTTGTGTTTAGTGGGTGTCTTACAGCAAAGAAAGCTCTAAAATGCCTGTTGCTACTACAGGAATTTACGAAACCCATTCATTTTTTTCAGAAGGAGGCCAGACACAGAATAAAGGTTTTGAAAACCAAGCAGCCAAATTGGGATCTCACTCATTCATAAATTCATTCACTTTTCTTTTCATTCAAACATATAGGTACCTGGGACCATGCTACGCTATAGGGAAATGAAGAACATATCAGGCTCCTTGTCCTCAAGAAGCCCACAGTCTAGACGGAAGAATTAGCGTCACTGCAATGAAGGTGTCATGTAGAAGCAACATGGTGGTATGAAGGGGGAAGGGTCAACACATCTCAGGGTTTATGTGAAGAAAGTTACACTCGACGAAGCATTTGCAAAGTAGGAGATGCTTCAGCTGGTCTTCAGGGATGGAGGAGGAGTTTACCAGGTGGGTAGGGAAATGAAGGAATTCTGGAGCTGTGGAATTAAGTCCAAAGGAACTAATGTAGGAGGGAAAATGGTCCACTTGGGGGCTGTGGAAAGGTGGGAATAAGGCCATAGCAGAGAACAGACAGGGAAAGAGGCCCAGGAGTGTGGGCCCGATCACAGAAGGTCTTCAAGCTATGTAAGCCGTGTGCACTTGACTTCAGATGGCTGTGACCCTGAGGTGGATGCTTTAAACTGGGACTGGTAAAATCAGTTTTACTTTGAAAAGTTGCCTGAGCCAACAATGCAGGCAAATATTAAGGTTGTTGGGGAGAAGATGACTCAGTGATGAAGCCATGGTAATACCTCAGATAAGGTGGAATGATGGCTTAAATGGAGTATGTAAAAATGGTGATGAAGAGGAAGGGAGATACAAACACGATATGGAGGAAACCCGTGTCCAGAGGCCTCACCATCTAGATGGTGTCTACGAATGAAAAAGTAAAAGGCACAGATGGAATTAATGAAATGGAAACTACAAAAGAGGTTGTTCTGGTGCCAGAAGTAGCTAGAACTCTTGGGTATTCCTAGCAGTTAGTGATCACAGCCACTACCTTCCAATTCATGTGGATCAGAACTGGAAATATGAAAGGCTCTAATGTGACTGAACTTGTCCTTGAATATCAATAATCAGGCAAATGGTACTACGGAGAACAGTACAAAGATTTCTTAAAGAACTGAAAATAGAATTGCCATATGATCCTACAATCCCACTCCTGGGCACACATTCATAGAAACCTCTAATTTAAAAAGATACATGGACCCAATGTTCATAGCAGCACTATTCACAATAGCCAAGATATGGCAACAACCTAAACGTCCATTGACAGAGAAATGGAGAAAGACGTGGTATGTACATACTATGGAATACTACTTAGCCATAAAAAAGAAGGAAATAATGCTATTTCCAGCATCATGGGTTGACCTAGAGATGATCATACTATGCGAAATAAATCAGAGAAAGACAAATATCATGTGATATCACTTACATGTGGAATCTAAACAAAATGATACAAATGAACTTCATTACAAAACAAAAATAGATGTAGAGACATAGAAAACAAACTTATGGTTACCAAAGGTGAAAGAGGGGCAATAATTAGGAGTTTGGGATTAGCAGATACACACTACAATATATAAACTAGACAAACAACAAAGACCTTATGTATAGTGCAGGGAACTATAAATATATTCAATATTTGTAATAACCTATAAGGGAAAAGAATCTGAAAAACATATTCTTGCCTGGAGAATCCCCACTGATAGAGGAGCCTGGCAGGCTACATACAGTCCATGGGGTCACAAAGAGTTGGACACGACTGAGCGACTAAGCACACACACATGTGTATAACTGAATCACTTTGTTTTACACCTGAAACTAACACAACATTGTAAATCAACTATATTTCTAATTTTTTAAAAAAGTCAACCAAGGAAAGATAAAAAAAAGAAGGCAATGGTAAGGGCTCTGAATTCTTGTTTCAATTGATAACTTTTACATGCATGTTAGGGAAGGGGGAAATTGTAAAACAGAGAAATGTTATTTCTAACCTTGGTAAGGAATAGAGATGATGCCACTAAAGAAGCTGTAATTCAAAGATGAGGGCTTCACGTGGTGTTTCAGTGGTAAAGGATCTGGCTGCCAATGCCGGGTTGATCCCTGGTTGAGAAGATCCCTGGAGAAGGAAACGGCCACCAACTCCAGTATTCTTGCCTGGGAAATCCCATGGAGAGAGGAGCCTGGTGGGCTACAGTCCATGGGGTCGCAAATAAATCGGACATGACTGAGCCCCTAAAATAACTCAATGATGGCACATCCAGTGACAGCCTGTAAACAACTACAGGACAAAACACACCCTCTTACCAGGAGGAAAAATCAGGTTGAGGAAGAATAGGTACATAGCTCAAGCTACCTGAAAACAACACCCCCAATCTTATGAAATCTAGCAATGTTCTAATCCTCTGAGAGTTGACAGATTGTCAGTGGATGATGATCATATTTTCACTGATGGAAAGAGGTTGTGGGATTTCTATTAAATTTTTGAAGTGTGCTTTCCATGTTTGAATTTAGCCTCAACCTATGAAAACAATTTACTGTAATCAATGGCTATAATTTCTCCATGACAAGGTGTAGAGAAATTCTGTTTTCCTGTCTATTGGGAAATAATGCTGTGAACATGAACTTGGACCGTACTAACCTTGCAACTGAATTCTGAGACCTTTCTGCTTTGTATTAATAGGTTTATAGGCTGTACTTGGACTGACTATACGAAGAAAGGATGTATTTCACTCACACAACCTCTCCAATTGCTACATGAAGAATCATAAAAAGATAACTTTTCAAAAGCAGGTATCCACTGGGGATAAGAACAAGAAAAAACAAACAAATAGAAGTAGTGGAATAGCTTCCATGCTTAGGACCTAAAGGTCATTTCCCTGTATTACATGTCCCCAAATAGTAACAGATCAGAGTTTTGGCAGTATCATTGTTATTTCTTCTTTTTACTTTCAAGGCTATGTAGAACAGAGAGGGTATAGGCTGGTGATCTCCATTTTTAATCATCCTATATTTTCTATTCTTACCACTATATGGAAGCTTAATCGCATTCCAGAACCAGAGTTAATTTAAAAGAATGCAAATGAAAAATATATGCAACAATCTTTTAAAAATATGAACAATTTTTTGTGTTTCACACTAATTATGCTTTTCTTGAGTTTCATTAATCTGCAAGGGGGATCAATATTCAACTAGGCAAAACAGAAAAACGTCCCATAAAGTGGTGAGAAGATAAAAGGCAGAAACTGAGTTAAAGAGTGAGAGTTTTCAAAATTACTTGATGTCTAACACAAAACTACTATGTATAGGAAAACAGTATGAAACAAAATATAACAAGGCCTGAATGGATTGTAATATGTTAGAAATACTGGCCAGTGATTAGCAGGAAATATAAAGTAGGTAGGAGACTAATGCTATGTGAAAATTATTTTGATAATATTATAAAGTCTAATTTTTCATATATGATGAGCAGTAGCAACGTTAAAAAAAAAAACCACAAAACATGATTATACAAACACACATTAGGAGTTCTTTTAAAAAATGCATTTTCTTTGCCCAAATGAGACCTTACTGGGTGCTCTGAAACTCAGGTAATGTATCATATAAATATGTCTTTAAACATATGCCCTGTAGAACTGTTAGGAAAAGTCTGAAAAAGAGAACAGCTGAAGGAGTCAATCTGCATAGTTAATAATTCACTCTACATGCTTTGCTCTTATTCACACGTAGTTTTTCCACATAGATGGACTGCTGTTCAATTAATGAAAGGGAAATAAAAGCCCACCAAGTAGATCCCAGAAAATGATTAAACAGGAATGGTACTCTGAGCTTCAATTGGAAATGTGACTATCTGGTCATCCTTCACCTTCTGAGTTGTGCCAGATTCTAACCTGGGCTGGGTCTGCAGATTGAGGAGACGTGGTGGGGAGTGGCTGGGGCTTAAGATTCTACTCGGCTAGAGTGGAGTAGCAAGGCCACCAAGAGAGGCCTCTTGTTGCCCTCTCAGCTGCCTAGATGAGAAGATGAGTTAGTTATGGGAGGGCTTATTCAAGCTTGGGGCCCTCAGAGCTACTGCCATCCAGTCTATGGCTAAGCACAGTACTAGAATCTCCTGGTGGTGAATCATGACCGAGAAATGGGGAGTGTGTCCCGGGGGGATACTGGAGACAAAATAAATATTATGGTGACAGAAAGAGCCCCACAACTATTTTGAATTCTATACCGTACATCCTCAACAATGCTCTCTGCATAGTATATGTAGTTAAACATTTAACTCATGCCTGAAAGATTTTAATCAGTGCCTGAGATAGTAAGATAAAGCTCAAAATTAGCTCATTTTATGCATAATATAAATCATATATAAACTTTGTCAAATATAAAGAACAAAGCTACACAATTACAGGCGTATCTTTCTAAATCAGGTCACTTTGACCATTTCCCTGTGTCCCAATTACCCAATTGCCCCAAATATTGGTGTGAAAGATTTATTGTTGGTGGTTTTGTGTGAAAGGCACTCCTTCAATTGAAAGTTAAACCCCTGTGATGATTCCTATGGTACGCCATATTCCTTATGGTAATAGCATGATGACATGGTCTCCAGTGTGGAGTCCATAACTTACTAACAGAATTCTTAGCAACATAAACTTATTTGCTGACTGAAATTATTTCCGTCAACTCCAGTTGTCTCATCTCATTGACTGGCACCATCATCTACCTGGAGTTCATGCTTGAAATTTTTGGAACTTACCATCCATTCCTCACTAACCATCAATCTCCTCATCAAATACACCACCAAGTCCTACTAATTATTCCTCTATGACATACTTTGCTCTACTCCCAGGATGATCTGTGCCAGTCAGATGTTACTTCTCAGCTGGACTCTTTCAAGAACTTCTAATGGCTTCTCTGTTTCCATTCTTCTCTCCTTATTCCATTCTCCATGAAGCAAACAGCCAGGGTGATAGTTTACAATGCAAGTTGGACGATTTTACTCAACTGTTTAAAGCCTCTCAAAGGTTCCCTCTTTTTCCTACAGTAGAATCTGGACTTCTATTCAAGGAATATATCAAGGGGTCAGCATGTCTGTTCTGGAAAGGGTCAGACAGCCAACAGTTTAGGCTTTGTGGGACAGATCATTTCTTGTTACTACGCTCCTTCGCAGTTGTTGTACAGAAGTAGCCATAGACAATATGTAGATACACAACTGTGGCTATGTTCCACTAAAACCTGATTTACAAAAATGGGCAAGGGGCCAGATACACTTACTTACTTACAGATAAGTAAGTCAGAGAGACAAATACCATACAATAACACTTATATGGGGATTTAAAAAATGATACAAATGAACTTATTTATGAAACAGACTCACAGACATAGAAATAAACTCCTTTCCCCAAGGTAAAGGAGGGGAAGCGATAAATTAGGAGTTTGGGATTAACATATACACACTACTAATCACGATGGTGTGATCACTCACCTAGAGCCAGACATCCTGGAATGTGTAGTCAAGTGGGCCTTAGGAAGCATCACTACGAACAAAGCTAGTGGAGATGATGGAATTCCAGTGGAGCTATTTCAAATCCTGAAAGATAATGCTGTGAAAGTGCTGCACTAAATATGCCAACAAATTTGGAAAACTCAGTAGTGGCCACAGGACTGAAAAAGGTCAGTTTTCATTCCAATCCCAAAGAAAGGCAATGCCAAAGAATGCTCAAACTACCACACAATTGCACTCATCTCACATGCTAGTAAAGTAATGCTTAAAATTCTTCAAGCCAGGCTTCAGCAATATGTGAACCGTGACCTTCCAGATGTTCAAGCTGGTTTTAGAAAAGGCAGAGGAACCAGAGATCAAATTGCCAATATCTGCTGGATTATAGAAAAAGCAAGAGAGTCCAGAAAAACATCTATTTCTGCTTTATTGACTATGCCAAAGCCTTTGACTGTGTGGATCACAATAAACTGTGGAAAATTCTGAAAGAGATGGGAACACCAGACCACCTGACCTGCCTCTTGAGAAATCTGTATGCAGGTCAGGAAGCAACAGTTAGAACTGGACATGGTGCAACAGACTGGTTCCAAATAGGAAAAGGAGTACGTCAAGGATGTATATCATCACCCTGCTTATTTAATTTAAATGCAGAGTACATCATAAGAAATGCTGGGCTGGAGGAAGCACAAGCTGGCATCAAGATTGCTGGGAGAAATATCAATAACCTCAGATATGCAGATGACACCACCCTTATGGCAGAAAGTGAAGAACTAAAAAGCCTCTTGATGAAAGTGAAAGAGGAGAGTGAAAAAGTTGGCTTAAAGCTCAACATTCAGAAAACTAAGATCATGGAATCTGGTCCCATCACTTCATGGGAAAAAGATGGGGAAACAGTGGCTGACTTTATTTTTCTGGGCTCCAAAATCACTGCAGATGCTGACTGCAGCCATGAAATTAAAAGGCACTTACTCCTTGGAAGGAAAGTTATGACCAACCTAGACAGCATATTAAAAAGCAGAGACATTACTTTGCCAACAAAGGTCCATCTAGTCAAGGCTATGGTTTTTCCAGTGGTCATGTATGGATGTGAGAGTTGGACTATAAAGAAAGCGGAGCACCGAAGAATTGATGCTTTTGAACTGTGGTTTTGGAGAAGACTCTTGAGAGTCCCTTGGACTGCAAGGAGATCCAACCAGTCCATCCTAAAGGAGATCAGTCCTGGGTGTTCATTGGAAGGAGTGATGTTGAAGCTGAAACTCTAATACTTAGGCCACCTCATGCGAAGAGCTGACTCATTTGAAAAGACCCTGATGCTGGGAAAGATTGAGGGCAGGAGGAGAAGGGGACGACAGAGGATGACATGGTTGGATGGCATAACCAACTCGATGGACATGGGTTTGGGTGGACTCTGGGAGTTGGTGATGGACAGGGAGGCCTGGCGTGCTGCGGATCATGGGGTCACAAAGAGTCGGACATGACTGAGCGACTGAACTGAACTGAATATACAAAATAGATAATCAACAAGGTCCTACTATAGAGCACAGGGAACTTTACTCAATATTCTGCAATAACCTATAAAGGAAAAGAATCTGAAAAAGAGTACAAATGGATAACTGTATCACTTTGCTGTACACCAGAAACTAGCACAACATGGTAAATCCACTATATTTTGATTTTAAAAAATTAAAAACAAACAAAGAAAACAAGAAACAGGCAACAGGGTAGATTTGGCCCAATGGCCACAATTTGCCAGCTCCTACTTTAGAAGATCATCTATCACCCCGTTCCTGTCTCCCTCTCTCATCTTTTCATACCACTTTACCCGTTGCAGGCCAAGGACGACCACAATGCTCGTTTCTCTTCTCCAAGCCCTCTAAACTCTTTCTTCGCCTGATTGACTTTTCCCATCCTCTCAGTCACAGCAAAAAATGTCACATTCTCATCATTCTCCCCTACAGGGCCCTGCTGTTTTCCTTCACGTCACGTAACATAATTAGCTATTGTCTCGTAACACGATATGTTGTTATATATATATATATATATATATATATATATATATATATATAGTTGCTACCATTTTAGAGGTGGGGAAATTAAGACTCAAAGAGATGAAATATATTTACTCAGGAAATGTTTATTAGGCACCCTCTGTGTGCTAGGTAGGGCAGTAACAAGCACAAGCACCTACTGCCCTGCCTAGCAAGCAACAATACTTGCCCTAGCAGATTGCTGTGTTGATTGAATATGTGAAGAACCCAGGTAAGTGCCGAGACCCAGACATCTCCCGTGCGTTTGGTTCTCTCCTGTGTACGGCTTTTTAGCGACTGGATGATGTCCACCTATTTATTTTTTCAAACAACATTCTGGTGGTTGGTGGTCTATCAATCCAGTCAGAACATTCAAGCTACGTTAGCTACATATTCATAATCTGAGTTAAAGATGAAAAAAGTATAGTTTTCTTTTTATAGAAGAAAAGTTCATAGTTATTCAATCAATTCACTCTCAAGTCTTTTTTTTTTTTTCTAGAGGTAATTGTCAGTGAACTGGAATGTTAGGTTAGAAACAAATGCTGGATTAGGTACAGGTGATCTCTGATATTGGATTTGATGGGTTTCTAGAGAGCACAACAGAACTTGGACTTCTTATGCACCTTTGTCTGCTTAAGATGTCCCTGGATGGTCTAGGATGTGTTGATGGAAAGCAGCAGGGATAAATCAAATGCAAGAAGGACAGTGAAAGCACCGAGGTGATCAGTATACAGAGCACACACACTGACCCCAGGGCCTTCATTCCTCTCATTCAGCACTGGACTTGGCTGTTGAAGAAGTATCCTTACGCTACTGAGTCCACCATTGCCAGAGAGCATGCAGGGAGCACAGTGACCTAAAAGTACCTGGAAATTTACATTCCCCAGGGGGCAGTCACTACCAGGGAAGGCCCTGTGATAGAGGACGAACACAAACATTCCTTCTTTTGGCCTCTGATGGGAAAACTACTAGGTGTGACTTAGGAGATATCCAGAACTCCCTGTGGAATGAACCAAACTTATCCACCCGGGACTTTCCATCTTTGGCTTCCTTTTCTTCAACATTTCCTAATTTATTTTTCCTGGGAACTCTTTTCATTAGATCATTTTCACATGAATCCTCATCTCAGGGTAAGCTTCTGTGAGCCCAACCCAAGACACTGAACAAGTGCTCAATGAAGAAAAACTGGTATTCATTCTATATTTGTCATTTCGAGCTCATGTCTTAATGGTCAAATTTTGGGTAAACTTCTTGTGGAAGGTATACACAGACAAGTCCAGCTTACTTGAAAAGTTTAACTAAATGCCATTCAACAATTTCTGGACAATAAAGAGTGGGAAAAGAAAGCTCAAAGTATTTGGAGCTTGCAAGTAAATAAGAAACAGACCAGATTAAAACTAAAATCTCCTATGTCAGGGTCATGCTGGGAACATTTTCTCTCTATCAAAACATATTGAAATAACCATCATTAATAAGGATCATTCTTTTAAAAGAATGACTGGAAATGTTCTTTTAAACCAAAGAAATGCCAATCTGCATTAGTCTTACATAAAGACTTCTCTGAGCAAAGAGGTAATTACAGCCTGACAGGTGCCTAAAATAGCCTTGATTCTGTGTTTCTTTTTCAATCCAGAGGTGGGCAGATACCACCCTGGTGCCTCTCTGAATTACAGCTTATAAAACTTAGAAGAAAAAAACCCGAGATCTATTGAATTGTAATGTTGAGACTACACAAGCCTTGTAATACCTTCTACTGCTGCCTCGTCTCCTCACTGTCCTTTAAGGAAATGAAGTGTAAGTTTTCTTCTCCAATGGTCATGATTCGATCACTTCTTGTGTTGAAAACAGTGCTAACGATTTCTGTGTGGTCAGGTTCTCTTGGCATCCATGTTTGACTCTGGACTCTGCTAACTACTGGCTCTGGGAAAATACTCCATTCCTTGAGCCTCTAGAGCCTCACGTAGAGCATAAAGAAAACCTTTTCTGTTAATGCAGCATTCTGTGAAGGTAAAAGGTACCCTCTATTCACATATTAATCATGGAAGATTCATATAGCATGAAAATAATACTGGCAGAGGCAATACCTTCTGTGGATCAAATATTTCCCATGTTACTTTACAGATACTTTTGCATGAAGTAGTTTGCTTGTTTTTTTTTAAATCTAGGCTTTGATGTCCACAAGTGTTACATTCTAAACCTTTGAATCTCATAAAGCAAATCACACATGTACCATAAAAAGTGGTCTGGTATTCACTTCTGAGAAAAATATAAGTCACTTAGTTGTCAACAGAGCATCTATATTGTATTTTTCCACAATATAAGATTATTTCATCTTTATTTAAAAAAACACACACAGGATTATACTTTTGCCTGGGAGAATCACTATTTGTTTATATTTGTGTGCTAGGTCTGCTCAACAATTACTCGCATTTGAAAGTATTATATGACCATAAGAAATACTTGATTTTTATAAATACTTTTGTACAATTAAAACTTTTTGATAAAATTTGTAGCCATTGGAGGCTGATGTCAAGTGGGTAAAATAAATATTGAACGTCCTTGAGTTCTCCCATCAATAAGAGAGAAAGTAATGAGGATGGCAAAGTCCAAAACCTAAGGACATCCCCAGCAAAACAAGGTGAGGACATATCTTTATGAGCACCAACTAGGAGCTGGTGGAGATAAACCACCAAGGCACCTGTTTGGGAGTCTAATGGAAGGAAGGGGGAAAAAGGAGCTCTGATAAGATACCCCAGAATGCCTACAGGTCCTCACAAGCAGTGGAGATGAGCATCCAGGGGGAACAAGATACGGGCATCCCTCATCAACAGAGTTGACAGGCATCAAGGCAGAGCAGTCAGGCACAAGCATGTAATTCCCTGTGTAACTGTCACGCTGATGCTGTAAGAGGGCCAGGCAGCAGCCACATTGGTTCCATTCTGACAAAGTAGATGCAGCACACTGATTCACAGCAAATGGGGGAGAAATTAGAAAGTTTATGAAGAACAGAGGTAGGTAGCTTCTGGCCTTAGAGGCATTAACATGAATTATGAGTATACAGTGGCTTTCCTAGTGACTCGGTGGTAAACAACCCGCCTACCAATGCAGGAGATGAGGCTTTGATCCCTGGGTCGAGAAGATGCCCTGGAGGAGGAAATGGCAACGCACTCCAGTATTCTGGCCTGGGAAATCCCATGGGCAGAGGGGCCTGGTAGTCTGCAGGCCACGGGGTCCCAAAGAGTTGGACATGACTTGGCAACTAAACAACAACAATAAATGAGTATAAAGGTATTACTTCAAGTCAAATGTCCAGGGAGCGAGCACAATGGCAAAGAAGAGGTTACTTAGCTAATTTCAAGTAATGTTCATAATAAGAAAGCAGGAGACAATAGCCAGAAAATTTTAAAGGTAAGTTAAGTGTGGGGGTGGGGGTAGACAAGGCTATTACACAAAGGCATTAGTCTAATGACAACCATTAGAACAAAAATATACATCTTTCTAATTACTACTTATGTGAGTGTGTATGTAAAAACATGATGATAAGATGCAGTGATTGGTAGGATATAGAGTTAAGTGAAAAAGCAAAGTGAATAAAAGTGTCTTGTTTACTATCGTTTCTAAGAATGGAGATAGATTACACTATATGCTCATATTAATGCAAGAATGAACCATAAAATGAAAATTTTTAAAAAGTGTTAAATAAGTGGAAGGAAACAGTGAGGCGGGACAGATAGAATTTACACCTACTTCTCTGAATATACATTTTGTATATTTGACTTGGGAATCATGAAAATATACATAATTATAAAGTAAAGTTAAAGAAAATCTCTAAAAATTGATTGTAAAATTTAATAAAGTACCTGTGAAACCAGTGGGTGGCATGGTTATAGTTATGCATAATTTTAAAACAAAATCAAACAAAAGAGCCATCCCTAACAATTGTAAGTAAAATGAAGTAATTGTAAGCAAACTGGAATTTGCAAATCCAGTTAGAGGCAGAATGACACAGAGAGGCACAACCTCAAGTGATTTTAAAACAGTACTTTGCACATCCTTGTGGGGTATGCCATAAAAACAAATAGAACTGCAATAAAAATATCTTACAATGTGTTTAGTAATTGGGTTATTTGCACTAGTGCTGTTATGCTGAGACTGGTGTGTGTGTAGAGTGGGATAAAGTGGAGAAATTATGATGAGAATTGGGACTCAGAGTTTGAGAAAAAGGAGACAAAGATTTAAGACCGATGAGGTTACATAATAGCTTTTGGTCCTGATTTTGAATCAGACATATCATTTTGGTATGAGCTCATGATGTATTTTATCTTGAAAAAGTTTGCAAATGTCTTCATTCTGTCCTTATCAACAAGCACACCAGCGCTCAGGTTACTAAATACAATTTCCAAATAGAAGGAGTCCTGGCTCCTTGGAGAAATGACAGATTTCAGATGTGGAGCAACAAACAAACAAGCAGGATCTTGAGTATCTTCCCTTATCAGAGTCAAGGCACTAACAGAGACTATTAGGGTCCTGTAGGGAGGATTCAATAGCTCTCTGTGCGAGGCTCTCACTTACCAAAGAGGAGACAAACTGAGCTTCAAAAAGAATAATAATATCAATGGATGTAAATAGTCAAATATAATGAAATCCATGCATTCAGAAAGACACATAAAAACAAACATGGTTTGCGGGAATGCTGATGAAACAACTAATTATTTTTAAAACTGGTTTTGAAAAGTGGTAAATAAAGGGATAGAAGCAAGTGACTGTTCTTCCTTTCCTGTGAATTATTCCTCAGGGTAACCAAATACTTTATAGAGTTATTCAGCTTATAACTGAAGAAGAAATGATGGAATTAGAGTATCAGCTCTTTGTAATCATTCATGAATTGATAGCTCTTGGCAAGATTATTAACAACTGCTTACATCACAAAAAGATATTATCAGATACCATAGACGTTTAGAGGATGAAAATACACAGCATCCTCCATAAGAGAGCAGATGAGATTCTTCAGGAAACAGGAGAGCAGAACATGTGACATGACACTCAGGGACACAGTCAGCAAAATTCAGGCTCTGGGAATCTCTACAGGATAAATAAGTCATTTCTTTAAATATATACAAATCATATTCAAAGATAATTAAAGAAAAAGAGATGGGAGTGAAAACTACAGATTAAAAGAGTCTTAAAAGACATACTAGCAAATCATAGTATATCAACTTTATATGGATCTTGATTCAAATATACTGTGATAAAGGTGTGGGGGAGAATGGCTACATGTATATGTATGGCTGAGTCCCTTCACTGTTTACCTGAAACTATCACAACATTCTTAATCAGCTATACCGCGACACAAAGTGTTTTTGGTGTTAAGAAATAAAAGTAAAAATACAGAAATAAATAAATAGTTGAATAAAAAACACACACAAATATACTGCAATAAGAAATTATTTTATGAAACCAAGGAAGATATTTGAGACTGACTGAATATCTGATTCAGAAAATACTGTTAATTTGTAAGGTATGATAATGCTATTGTGAATTTTATTTTTTTTAGAGAATGCTATTCCTTAGAGATACATATTGAATTATTCCAGATGAAATGATGCAATGTCTGGGGTTTGCTTCAATGTCATCAAATGATAAGGAAGTGTCTTGGGTATGGATGATTGGCCATGGGCTGATGGCAACTGAGCCTGGGTGATGGGAACACTGATTGACTATCCTATTCTCTACACTTAGGATTTTGTTCAAACTTTTTCATAAAGTAATAATAAAGTAATAAATGTGTCCAAAACAATCTGCAGCCATGAGTGACTAATTGTAGTGGCAGTTTTTCCTTTGCAGAACCAACTTCCCCACCCTTCAGTTCAGTTCAGTTCAGTCGGTGAGTTGTGTCCGACTCTTTGAGACCACATGATCCGCAGCACGCCAGGCCTCCCTGTCCATCACCAAGTCCAGGAGTCCACCCAAACCCATGTCCATTGTGTCGGTCATGCCATCCAACCAGCTCATCCTCTGTCGGCCCCTTTTCCTCCTGCCCTCAATCTTTCCCAGCATCAGGGTCTTTTCAAATGAGTCAGCTTGTCGCATGAGGTGGCCAAAGTATTGGAGTTTCAGCTTCAACATCAGTCCCTCCAATGAACACCCAGGACTGATCTCCTTTAGGATGAACTGGTTGGATCTCCTTGCAGTGCAAGGGACTCTCAAGAGTCTTCTCCAACACCACAGTTCAAAAGCATCAATTCTTCGGCACTCAGCTTTCTTTATAGTCCAACTCTCACATCCATACATGACCACTGGAGAAACCATAGCCTTGACTAGATGGACCTTTGTTGGCAAAGTAATGTCTCTGCTTTTTAATATGCTGTCTAGGTTGGTCATAACTTTCCTTCCAAGGAGCAAGTGTGTTTTAATTTCATGGCTGCAGTCAGCATCTGCAGTGATTTTGGAGCCCAGAAAAATAAAGTCAGCCACTGTTTCCACTGTTTCTCCATCTATTTCCCATGAAGTGATGGGACCAGATTCCATGATCTTAGTTTTCTGAATGTTGAGCTTTAAGCCAACTTTTTCACTTTCCTCTTTCACTTTCATCAAGAGGTTCTTTAGTTCTTCTTCACTTTCTGCCATAAGGGTGGTGTTATCTGCATATCTGAGGTTACTGCTATTTCTCCCGGCAATCTTGCTTCCAGCTTGTGCTTCCTCCAGCCCAGCATTTCTCATGATGTACTCTGCATTTAAGTTAAATAAGCAGGGTGACAATATACAGCCTTGATGTACTCCTTTTCCTATTTGGAACCAGTCTGTTGTTCCATGTCCAGTTCTAACTGTTGCTTCCTGACCTGCATACAGATTTCTCAAGAGGCAGGTCAGGTGGTCTGGTATTCCCATCTCTTTCAGAATTTTCCACAGTTTATTGTGATCCACACAGTCAAAGGCTTTGGCATAGTCAATAAAGCAGAAATAGATGTTTTTCTGGAACTCTCTTGCTTTTTCGATGATCCAGCAGATGTTGGCAATTTGATCTCTGGTTCCTCTGCCTTTTCTAAAACCAGCTTGAACATCTGGAAGTTCACGGTTCACATATTGCTGAAGCCTGGCTTGGAGAATTTTAAGCATTACTTTACTAGCGTGTGAGATGAGTGCAATTGTGTGGTAGTTTGAGCATTCTTTGGCTCTTAGATACTGATAATCCAGGTGGGGCTGATCCCATTTGCATCACATGACCTGAAACTGGCCCCCCTCCCCCTACCACTCAGCCAGAGCATAGTCCACTCCCTGGGTGATAATGACTTGTTTAGGAGTGGTGTGCCAACATACCTGGCCAATGAAAGTCCTGTCTGGGAAGCGTGGGTGGATTTAGTAGGCAGTGATGGTCTTTCATCCACTTGGCTCTTTAGGATAGTAGAATGCAAGTCTAGCTGAGCTATTTAAAATTTGAAAAGATGATGCTAATTCTAAACGATGATTTAACAAGTGCTGCAATCAATATGCCAGCAAAGTTGGAAAATTCAGCAGTGGCCATACCACTGGAAAAGGTCAGTTTGCATTCTAATCCCAAAGAAGGGCAAAAGACCCTGATGCTGGGAAACACTGAAGGCAGGAGGACAAGGGGATGACAGAGGATGAGATGGTTGGATGGTATCACTGACTTGATGGACATAAGTTTGAGCAGACTCTGGGAGTTGGAGATGGACAGGGAAGCCTGGTGTGCTGCAGTCTATGGGGTCACAAAGAGTTGGACATGACTGAGCGACTGAACTGAACTAACTGAAAGAATGTTCAAACTACTGCACAATGGCACTCATTTCACATGCTAGCAAAGTAATAGTCAAAGTCCTTCAAGCTATGCTTCAACAATACATCCACTGAGAACTTCCAGATTCACAAGCTGGATTTAGAAATGGCAGAGGAACCAGAGATCAAATTCTCAACATCTGTTGGATCATAGAAAAAGCAAGGGAATTCCTGAAAAACATCTGCTTCTGCTTCATTGACTAAGCTAAAGCCTTTGACTGTGTGGATCACAACAAACTGTGGAAAATACTTAAAGAGACAAGAATAACAGACCACTTTACCTATCTCCTGAGAAACTTGTATGCAGGTCAAGAAGCAACAGTTAGAACTGAACATGGAACAACAGACTGGTTGCAAATCAGGAAAGGAGTATGTCAAGGCTGTATATTGTCACCCTGCAGAGCACATCATGCAAAATTCTGGGCTGGATGGGTTACAAGCTGGAATCAAGATTTCCAGGAGATTGCCGGTATCATCAGATATACAGATGATACCAATCAATCGGCAGAAAGCAAAAAGGACCTAAAGAACCTCTTGATGAGGATGAAAGAGGAGAGTGAAAAAGCTGGCTTAAAAAATCAACATTAAAAAAACGGAGATCATGGCATCCAATCACATCACTTCATGGCAGATAGATGAGGAAAAAGTGGAAACAGTGACAGATTTGATTTTCTTGGGCTCCAAAATCACTGTGGACAGTGACTGCAGCCATGAAATTAAAAGACACCCTTCGGAAGAAAAGCTATGACAAACCTAGACAGTGTAAAAGGAGAGACATCATTTTGCCAACAAAGGTCCGTATAGTCAGAGCTATGGTTTTTCCAGTAGTCATGTATTCCCACGAGAGTTGGAACGTAATGAAGACTAAGTGCTGAAGAATTGATGCTTTTGAACTGTGGTGTTGGAGAAGACTCCTGAGAGTCCCTTGGACTGCAAGATCTAACCAGTCAATTATAAATGAAATCAGTCCTGAATATTCATTGGAAGGACTGATGCTGATGCTGAAACTCCAATACTTGGGCCACCTGATGTGAAGAGCTGACTCATTAGAAAAGACCCTGATGCTGGGAAAGACTGAGGGCAAGAGGAGAAGGGGGCAACAGAGGATGAGATGGATGGATGGCATCATCGAGTCTATGGACATGAGTTTGAGCAAACTCTAGGAGATAGTAAAAGACAGGGAGCCCTGGTGTGCTGCAGTTCATCAGGTGGCGTGTTGTCGGACACGACTGAGTGACTGAACAATGCAAGTCTAGAGCTGAGGTAAGTAGTCTTACTGCTACTGGGATAGAGCTCTCCTGAGAAAGAAGCCAGGACAGGAAGTGGGTGGAGCTAAGAGATGGAGGGCAAAGGATTCCCTGTGCCACATCCTTTTGAGTTCCACCAGCCAGCAGATTCCCTTTTTTGTTTAAGCCAGATTGAATTCCACTTCAGCCTGGCCTGAAAGGCTCTTATTAATCACAGCTATGCTACTTTGAAGATATATACTGTATATTTGAGAGCTCAAAGAGAGGGACTTCACAGGGAAAGAAAACAAATTACAGGGGAAGGCTACTTTTAAGGGCCTCCCACATATTTTATTACTTTGTCAAATAATGGAAACTGGTACCTCATAGTGTTTAAGAAACATAATACACACAGGAAATTAAAGGGTGAGAAATGTGTGCTGTATTTTTTTTTTTAAATCTTCGCACTTTTGAAAGTGTTCTCCAAATGTGGTAATTTTTATTATAAATCTCGGAAGAGGTTTCTTTTGTTATTGTGTTTAGCTATTCAGTTTTAAAATTACCAAGCTCTAAGTTACCTGAATACCCCAAAGTGCTCTATCAGAAAGAACATTCCGAATGTTATTTCCTGAATTCAGAGTGAGCTGATGCTGTTGATCAGGTTCAATGAAGAACAGCCTGTTCCACCTCTAATATCCTTGATTTAACATTAAATATAAATGAAAACACCCTAGGGTAGGGTGCTCGGAGCCTGTGATGAAAACTCATCTCTGACATGCTTCTTGTAAAAATCCAAGAATGTCAGCCCACAAAGCAATCCCATTTTATTAGACACAGAGATGTAGACTATTTTGTGCATAAAAATATAAATAGAACAGCAGCAAGAGGCTAAAAGGGAAAGAAGGATGTTTAACAATGATAAGTTCTCACATGGGGGAAAAATAACAAATCTTTTGTTTTCAAGGTCTTTTATTATTTGACCTAGAATCGGTAACAAATTTCACCTTGGTTGTTTCGGCTGGAAATTCTCAGAATACAAAAAACCACAGATGTTGAAATAAACATGAAATCCTATTTGGAATCATAACATATTACAACTGCTTCTGTCTAAATGGCAAGATCTACACTTTGGGGGTCCTTTTTTGTCTAACCGTATATATCACATGGAGATAATGTCTATGTTTTATCTTCTCAGTTGTTTTCAAATGGCTTTATTGACTGCTTTTTAATGTCTACTACATGGTGATACATAAATTTGGCACACTTAATAAAGACTGATTTAAAACATACAGAATACTAATAAGCAAAGGTGTTGAAATTAAAGCCAATTTGAGAGACATGAGCTCATATGTATGGATGTGGAATTGAAAAGTATTTCAGAGTGGACAAATGGCACTAAAGGAAGTCCCCATTTTCCTTGCTTCTGCATATCATCCAACATTTAAAAAAAGACTAGGTGTTTACACTGGTAGTAAGAACATGCCATTTCTTTGTATTACTAAATAATGCACCTTTACTCTGAACTCCTGATTAGTTGGCTGGTGGGTAACACATTCTCAGTTATGTCTTGGAAGAGTTCCCCCTTGGCTGGGTCATGCAAGGGTCCTGGGGATGATAATCAGCTCTCAACATTCAGGAAAGATGCTCTGATGGCTGAATCCACATCCACCACAGACTGGCTTGCTCAATATCTAAGGGTCCCTTGGGCACTGATTGGCAGCAAGGAGTCAGAGAACATGCACACCAAGGAAGCACTGGGCTGACTTCCTGGCTTCATCAAGTATTGCTCAACTGACCTTGACCAAATCACAGCACTTTGCAGTTGAGTTCAGAGCCTTGCATTTAGTTAGCACCAATCCTGTTTCCTGAACTGTGTGTGTGTGTGTGTGTGTGCTCCATCGTCCAGTTGTGTCTGACTCTGCGACCGCATGAATTGTAGCCCGCCAGGCTCCTCTGTCCAAGGAATTGTCCAGCAAGAATGCTGGAGTGGTTGTCATTTTCTCCTCCAGGGGATCTTCCCGACCCAGGGACTGAACCCAGGTCTCCTGTGTATACTGCATTGGCAGGCTGATTCTTGACCACTGAGCCACCTGAGAAGCCCTTAACTATCAATGAGTCCAATCACAGAAATGTGCCAGAATTTGTGTATGTGGCCCAGAAAAAGGCTTAATAAATGGTGGCTGCTTTCCTTTTGCTTTTTTAAAAAGATATTTCCGAACAAGTGCCTCTTTCAACAGCTTCTGTTTCCATGAAAAAAAAAAAGGTAGCAAAGAGTGTCAGGGGAGTACAAAATCTCTCTGTATCTTACTTGTTCAAAGAATCCTTTTCTGCCTCAGATTTATGTCAGTACATTTTTATAGATACTATTTATAACTAAAATCCACTATCTTACCATTCTGTTTATGAAGTTGGGGGTCTCTGCTACCACACCAGCTGGGTTCCCAGCAGGGAGAGGGTGGATGTTGGTAATTGCTACCTCCCTGCTCCCTACTCCCTGTTCTGTTGCTTGGGAACAGGAACAGGACTTTCCTCATTGCCTCCTTCCTCTCTTCTCAACCATCTCCTGGATATGGTGCCATCTTGGAAAATTCCACCCACTGGAACCAATCATCTGCAGGAATTTGAAATTTGCACCCTCTTGAGGAAAATGTATGATGCATTGTCTATTGACCACAAGAAGCTCACACTGGAAGCATTTCATAATAATCATCTTCAGTGGTCCTCAATGGGGTGGACACGTTCCCAGTGATGGGGGGAGCACCACCAGGATTTAGTGAATGAGGTCAGTTGTTAAATGTCCTTCCATTCAAAGACAGAGCTGTGCAAAGAAACATGATCTCGGATGGAATACCTATGGCTCTCTATCCCCACGTTTTGATGGGTGAGGTCTCTCAAGCCTATAGGTCGGCACTCTTGTTTGTGTAAATAACGTTTTATTGGAACACAGCCATGTATGTTTGTTTACATATTAATTATGGTTGTTTATGTGCTAGATGGCAGGGTTGAGTTGTAGCAGAGACCATGGCCTTCAAAGCCTAAAATATCTACTGTCTAGTCCTTTGCAGAAAAAGTTTGCTGACCCCTGGTTTAGGTTATTCATAACCTACTTTCAACCTCAGGAGGGCACACGCCAAATATCCCTGCATCTTTCCACACCCCATCCCCCCATTTGACAAAACACTCTTGCTCCAGCTGGAATACACTGCATACCTCATCCCACCACTGCCCACCTGTGTGGTCCCCCAAGTCAAGTTCAACGCCAATCACTTCTGGGTTCTAGCACCTGCAGCATGAGCCTAGCTATCTTTGAAAACTCTGAGGTTTAGGGCTTTTAAATTGCTCCCCCAAGAGATGTTAAACCTGAAAGATGAGACTTCTACTCAGGGTCCTCTCTGGTTTTGGTTGACTTCTGGGTTTGTGCTCCAATCCCCAGAAGCAGCAATGACGGTATCTGACGTACAGAGACGGAGAAGGCAATGGCACCCCACTCCAGTGCTACTGCCTGGAAAATCCCATGGATGGAGGAGTCTGGTAGGCTGCGGTCCATGAGGTCACGAAGAGTCGGACACGACTGAGCGACTTCACTTTCACTTTTCACTTTCACGCATTGGAGAAGGAAATGGCAACCCACTCCAGTGTTCTTGACTGGAGGATCCCAGGGACGGGGGAGCCTGGTGGGCTGCCATCTATGGGGTCACACAGAGTTGGACACGACTGAAGCGACTTAGCAGTAGCAGACATACAGAGAACAGCAGGTGACAAGTGACAAAGTGCTCCCCTGTACATCACCTCCTTTGACCTTGAGGCAAAGCCTTCCAAGTGAAAATTCTAAGTGATGATGCTGATGGTAACCTGAACAAATACAAAAGGAACTCAAATTTATGAGGAGTGTGGTTTCTGACCTTACCCCACTAAGAGTTTTCAGTTCAGTTCAGTCGCACTGTCGTGTCTGACTCTTTGCGACCCCATGGACTGCAGCATGCCAGACTTCCCTGTCCTTCATCAACTCCCGGAGCTTACCAAAACTCATGTCCATTGAGTTGGAGATGCCATCCAACCATCTCATCCTCTGTCTTTCCCTTCTCTTCCTGCCTTCAATCTTGCCCAGCATCAGGGCCTTTTCTAGTCAGTCAGTTCTTCGAATCAGGTGGCCAAAGTACTGGAGTTTCAGCTTCAACATCAGTCCCTCCAATGAACACCCAGGACTGATGTCCTTTAGGATGAACTGGCTGGATCTCCTTGCAGTCCAAGGGACTCTCAAGAGTCTTCTCCAACACCACAGTTCAAAAGCATCAATTCTTCAGCACTCAGCTTTCTTTATAGTCCAACTCTCACATTCATACATGACCACTGGAAAAACCTTGACTAGACAGAGCTTTGTTTGCAAAGTAATGTCTCTGCTTTTGAATATGCTGTTTAGGTTGGTCATAACTTTCCTTCTAAGGAGCAAGCATGTTTTAATTTCATGGCTGCTTTTAACTTCACCATTCGCAGTGATTTTGGAGCCCAAGAAAATAAAGTCTCTCAATGTTTATATTGTTTCCCCATCTATTTGCCATGAAGTGATGGGGCCAGATGCCATGATCTTAGTTTTTTGAATGGTAAGTTTTAAGCCAGCCTTTTCACTCTCTTCTCTCACTTTCATCAAGAGGCTCTTCAGTTCCTCTTCTCTTTCTGCCATAAGGGTGGTGTCATCAGCATATTGGAGGTTATTGATATTTCTCCTGGGAATTTTGATTCCAGCTTGTGCATTATCCAGCCTAGCATTTCACATGACATATTCTGCACATGAGTTAAATAAGCAGGGTGACAATATACAGCCTTGATGTACTCCTTTCCCAATTTGCAACCAGTCTGTTTTTCCATATCCCGTTTTAACTGTTGCTTCTTGACCTGCATACAGGTTTCTCAGCAGGCAGGTAAGGTGGTGTGGTATTCCTATCTCATTAAGAATTTTCCAAAGTTTGTTGTGATCCACACAATCAAAGGCTTTAGCATAGTCAATGAAGCAGAAATAGATGTTTTTCTGGGACTCTCTTGCTTTTTCGATGATCCAACAGATGTTGGCAATTTGATCTCTGGTTCCTCTGCCTTTTCTAAATCTGGCTTTCAATGAATAGCAGGACAATATTTTGAAATATTCACTGATGTTCACCTCCAAGCCCATTTCTTTACTCTGCACGGTCTGCTGTTTTGTTTTTTCTATGGTCAGCCAGACAACATGTAATCATGACTGCAGGACAAGACAACATACCTAGATAAATACCTAAATTTCAGGAGCTAAGGGATAGGAAGGATATTCTATAAATGAGAGTGAAGCTCCTTCCTCTCCAGAATGGGGATTAGCGAGAGGCTGGGAGAGATGGGGAGTATCTTGGGGAAAGCAGAAGAGCACCAACTTGTGGGTGCCTGGGAAAGGACAGGTGTGCTTCCCCTTGTTTGAGAAGCTGATTCTCCAGGAAGAATCACTTGGGAACCACCACATAGCCTTGTGAAATTAAAGACTACAGTGACCTATGTCTTCTTTCCTAGCAAGAAGCTCGAAAGTGACACGATCACAGAAGGAATTAGCCTTGCAATTATTCAGTGTCCCATTATGGCTCAGGAGGAGCAAGTGTACCCAAGATGATAGAGACATGGCTTTGGAAGGGTTGAAGGTGGTGAACAAGGGATAACAAGTAGCTCCCTGCCTATGTGAGTGATCAAAAGTGGACCAGATGGGCACAAAGATGTCTCAGTGAATTCTAGTGAGATCGATGATGAGGCCAAAAACAGGAACACACTTCACCTTTCCAACGCCTTCTCCCATTGCACCAAGCCCTGTAAATGTAGACTCCACACCACAGCAAATGAGATGAACTGACCATGCCCTAGGATAAGGATTTGGAATAAAATTTAGATTGTGACACATAACAGATAAATAACAATGCACATCTGAGGGTATGGCCTGAGATTTCTGCCAACCACAGCCTCCACTGTGTTGCCTGTAAAAACACAATCTGGCCTTGAACACCTGAGACCCTCTATTAAAATATATAGGGAATTAGGTTTATAGCTTGATCCTGAGCATGTTCTGACCACAGGCTCACCAGGATAATTTTTTTTTTCTTTTCAGCTACTTGTACAAATGGCATGGAAGAATTTATAAATTGCTAGTTCTAAAGGATTAATAGAACATGGCATAAGGCCAATAATTATCTTTTTCCATTTTTGTTCTTAATTCAAGTAAAGTACTTGTTCTTACAAGGTAAGACATTCAGTGGTCTCAAACATAGAAGATCACTGAAAACATGCCTGACCTTACATTTTTCTCTGCTTCTTCCATCTCCAACATTGATTTTCCATACATGAGTTGCTATTATAACCTTTATAAACTATGGACTCAAATCTCCTTTTCTACTTTATCCATATTAGAATGTTTTCCCACACTTTCCATCTTCTAGAATCCCAAACTTCTTTCTCCCAAGGCACTATAATTTGTAATTGTCAGAAAATGTGTACACTGCAAGTGTGTATTAGGTGATACCACCATCTGTAACCTCAGCATACTGAGGGGCTGTTCCTTTGTGTTTTCACTGAAAGCGCTTGCTGGTTTTACTACAGGAAGGCTTTATTATGTCATACACCATCACGCATACTTTATTTGCGAGATGCTCAGTAGATGTTCATCACTTTGTTATTTTACTACTCAGCACCAAGAGGCATTTAAGTCCAGCTGAAATTAGGAAGGTGACCTTCTGAATATATTCTTCTATAGACACAACACTCTTGGAACATGATCTGATGAGGAGGGACTGACAAAAAGACAGATATTATTGTTAGATGGGTCCCTTCTAATTGCTTCATTTCACTCTTATTAAGCTTACCAGGCTCCCACTGACCGCAGCGAGCAGGTACTCCTGAGCTCTTCCTACAAAAATCAAGACGAGCATTGGGCCAACTGGTGATAGGAGACAGGCTATTTTGTCTAACCTAAAATTGGAGTGGAGGTGTCGATGGGGTGAAGGCACTAAGATCCAGATTCTAGAGCCCCTTTCCAGCTCTGTTGTTTTCTGGGTTCACTAAGAACCTAATACACTAGATAGCTGGCTTGGTCCCTTTGAACTACCGGGCCCAGTCATTTGTACTAGCTTTCTACTACTCCCACTGCATATCCCCTTTGTGGCCCTGAGCAATTGTCCAGGTTAAGCAAGTGCTTCAACCTCTCTAAGCCTCAGTTTCCACTCCGTAATGAGGGTACAATAAACACTACGTGCCCGCATGGCTGTTGTGAAGGCTACAAAGGAGGAGTGGGTTAAGAGCATTCACTTAGGAGCCGGACTTGGTTTCCCTCCACTGCTTACTAGCTGTGGGATCTTGAGCATATTTGTTAACTTCCCTGTATCTCAATTTCCCCATCTGTGCATCCTGTGCATGCTAAGTGGCTTCAGTTGTGTCTGACTCTTTGCGACCCCATGGACTTGTAGCCCATCAGGCTCCTCTGTCTGTGGGATTCTCTAGGCAAGAATACCGGAGGGGGTTGCCATGCCCTTCTCCAGGGGATCTTTCCGACTCAGTGATTCTTTACCAGCTGAGCCACCAGGGAAGCCCAATAATACTGGAGTGGGTAGCCTATACCTTCTCCAGCAGATCTTCCCAACCCAGGAATCGAACTGGGGTCTCCTGCATTGCAGGCTGATTCTTTACCAGCTGAGATACCAGGGAAGCACTGATGAGGAAGGGCAGAAGCAAATGTTGAGATTGTGATTCAGGACATTTATCAAAGCAATGGATATTTCCATGTCTGCCAGTTGAAAAGTGAGTGTCTCTCAGGAGGGTTTGGAGTTCCCAGAGACAAATGGAAGATCCATTTTACAACTCCTTCTCTGTGTATAAACCTGCCCATCCAGGCAGGACCAACAGCCACCCTCTACCACCATCACTACATTCCTGCGAATTCTTGTTCACCCCCATGGAACATTCCCACCCAATACCCAACACGACCCTCCCACTAAATAGAGTGCAATTACTTAGTAGTCTCCTCCGTGAGGGCAGGAATACTGTATTTATACACTACCAGCATTCTACATGACATTTGCTATCCCCTTAATGCTCAATAATTGTGAGCCCTATAAATTAATTAAAGAAATTTTAAAAATGAATCTAATTGGATTGGCTAGCCTTGGGGGAATGGAGCATGATTCCTAATGTCTATGAGCAATTATATGCCACCGTTTTTTAAAAACAAAAATTAGGAGACTGTTTTAAGTTAATTTGTCTAATTGTGAAAAGCCAAGGGAAACTACCCTTGGATACTTCTAAAGAGGAAAGATATGATAATTTGCAAAGGGCATGAATTCTTCAAAGATTTCAGTCTTCCACCACTAGAAAGTATGAGTTAGAGTTAACAATTTATAAAACTATGAAATGAACGGAATTCATCTAATTTCAGTTGCTGCAATTATAGTTCTTTTTGAGGATACATGAAAAAACCCAAATGTGGTTACTATAGCAGTAAATTGGTCTCCCAGAAACTCATTTTCTCAAGAAAAAAAATTCTACAATACAGCAGCCAAATGATAAGAAAAATAATCCACAAAGAAACACAAATATATCTAGAAACAAAAAATGATCCATGAGCAAAAGTGGTAATGGGGAAAAAAAAAAGACCAAAATAAGACCATGTAGGCAAGTAAGTGGATGCCAATTTTTAAAGGGAGAATTTTACAGTGTTATTAAAAAGATGAGCATTTTCCCAGATTTCCTCAATGGGTAAGAAAATGAGATATTTTATCAAACAGAAAGGGAATTCATCTTGTATAAGATACAGATGTTAAAACATGTATCGGCTGAGAAGCCCAATAAAAAAGAGACTCTTTTACAATAGCTGAATTTCAGTGGAGTATACATATGGCAGATGGAAGACTAAACTGGTGGAAAGACACATGAAAATTTTCTAATGGATGAACTTTTTCATTAGTGAGAAATGCACTACTTGAAAATTCTGGTTTAATGAGTTTGAAGGTATCTGTTACAATAACTACACAGCCAGCTGCATCTCACCTCTGTGAACTGCACTGCCACTGTACTTAAGATTTGTTTGATTAAAATAAAGTGCCCTGTTACTTTTATAAAGGTACATTTACTGCCCTGAGATTAAAAGGGAGTAAGTTTTAGGATGATGTGCTCACCCTCTCAGTACATCCAGGCCTATGTGTGTGTTTGTTTTAATTTTTTTAATGTGTTTTATTTATTTTTGGCTGTGCTGGGTCTTTGTTGCTGTGTGGGCTTTTCTCTAGTTTCGGCGAGCCAGGGCTACCCTCTAGTTGCGGTGCTCGGGCTTCTCATTGCGGTGGCCACTCCTGTTGCAGAGCACATTCACCTACCGAGGACTTCAGTGGTTGCAGCACCTGGGCTCAGTAGCTGTGGTGCACTGGCTTAGTTGCTCTGTGGCATGTGGGATCTTTCCAGACCAGGAATGCAACCTGTGTCTCCAGCATTGGCAGGTGGATTCTTTACCACTGAGCCACCAAGAAAGCCTCAGGCCTATGTGTTTTTATCACTAACAAAACCCTTTCAAATCTGACAATCCTGCCATGTGGCTAAGGTGGGGGCTTGTCTGTCTTGAGGGGTCCCAAATGAATAGACGTGATGTAAGCTCCCTGAAGGCTTGGCTTTGGCTCACCTGTCCCTGTAGATCGGGTGCCTAGCTCAGTGGCCTGCATCTAGAGTAGGTGCTGTAAAAACGTAAGATAAATTGGTGAAAGAAATGTATGTTTTCGTGAGGCATGGATTCATTTATCTCACATTGAAACTCACAGAATAGCTGTAGGAGGGCTTGAAGAAAACCATCTAAATTGTCATTTTTTGCAAAGAGTGCTGTTCAGAGCCCACTCCCTTTCAACACATCGTTAGTGGGCACCTCCTGCGGGCCTGGCACTGGACCTCGCTGTGGGGACATGGCAGAGGACAACACAGACAAGGGTGCTTTTCTCACGGAACTCGGGATCCAGGTCACCTGATTTGACAACATCAAGCATCACTGCTGAATCAAACTGTGTCCCTGTCATCCATCACTGAGACAGCAGCTAAAGGATGCTCAGACTGCATTCTAAAGTCAACTGCAAACAAACGGGATTCGCCAGAACTTTCTAAAAGGAGGCAATTGACTTTAGAATGTAGTCTGAGGCGATGCCGCTTCTGTCCTTCTCCTTCTAGAAAGAGTGGGGGAGAACCAAGGAGCTGTGAGAAGGGCCATGAGGCTGTGAGAGGTCACGTCCCTCTGTCAGGGATGAAGTCAAGTGGACGTCTTGAAATATAGCCAGTCTGCCTGGTGCTGTACCCAAGAGGTCTTGCAGGAAAGCTGGTGCCAAGACGCTGCCCTCCTCTTCCACCACCAAAGAACCCACGGGTGAGTCTCATGGAAGAGCCAGTATGGGCACTTCAGGAACACAATGGGCGTGACAGCCAACGCTAATCAGAGGAGAAGCCACAGTTCACCCTGAAAGGGCTCAAACTGTGACCTCAGTTCACCCTCGGCCACCTTAGGGATGTGGAAGGGGGCCGGGCTGAGATAATGGCAAGAGAGTTTTATCTACCTGCTTAAAAAGCATGAGTGCTTTCCACGTCAACCCATTTCAAACACCACACCCCATCATCAAGAATGTGGGAATCCTGCGGTAATTATAACCCCATCCTGAGTAAAATCCAATACATATATCATTTGGATTTTAATCTAAATTTGGCTTAACCAAAGAAAAGGTGATTGGTTACCTTAAAGTTTCCTAAAGCAGGGGTCAAACCTTTTCTGACAAGATCAGATAGTCAATATCTCCTTCCCTATGGGCCCCAGGTTGCTCTGCAGGTACAGGGAGCAGACCTTCTTAGATCCTGATCTATCTAAATGAATGGGTGTGGCTGGTTTCCAAGAAAACGTTATTTATGGGCTCAGAAATTTGAATTTCAAATTATTTTTCTGTGGCACAAAATATTCTTTTATTTTTTGCCCAACTCTTTTAAAATGGTGAAAACCATTCTTAGCTCCTGGGCTGTCCAAAACAGGTGGCGGTTGGATTTGGATTGCAAGCTGTCGTCTGCTCTCCGCTCTTTTAATTGATTCATCTATTCAACAACTCTTCACTGAGCTCCATTATATAAAAAATGCGATACAGATTTTTGTTTACAGAGATGCCATTTTCTTTCACCATGCTTTAAACCAGAAGGGAAAAATCTTTTTCTGAAAAAAAGAAAAAATCTTTCTAAATGCCCTGAAAGGATGGCTAGAACATGATCACACGCTTAGATGACTTTTTCTCCATCTCTGTCTTGCAGCAGGCGATTTAGTCACAGCAAACACAAACAGAGATATTTTATTTCTTCTGTCATCCTCTGAGCACAGAAATCAATAGGACTGATCACAGGAGCATGTGTTTAGGGGATAACATGAAGACCGTGCAACCTGTCATCAGCCCCACCACTCCAGGACGTGAGCCCACAGAAGGCTCAGAGCCTGCTGGCCCAAGGTGTGTCCCCCCGACACCTACACGCATCTGAAGAGAGACTGGTTTCTAAACGGTCACATTCCAGCTCCCCACAAGGGCTCTACATGGTGGCAGCACTCCTGACCCCTGCGTTCCTGGTCCCCAAGAAGAATGGCTCCTGCCCTAGGGTGACCGACATGCACCTCAGTGCTTGCTCCCCGGGAGGAACTCAAGGGGATTTGGACACCCCATGAGCACAGGCACTTTGCCATCCAGTTGGGAAGGCTCCACTCTGAGGCCGGCACTAAAGTGGGGTGACCAGACCAACCACCTCAGAAGAAGGACCATCTCAGGATGTGGGCCCTTTGCTGCTAAAACTGGGACGGTTGGTTACCCTAAAAATAAGTGTCTATTTCTGTTTCTCTGTCTTCTCACCACTGTCCCAGTTCCTCCCAGGAGGTGTGACCAGACAGTACTTCGGGGTAAAGCAGAAGCTGAACTAAGCTTGGGAAAGAAAGTTTCTCCAGAAAACCCTAGTAATACATTTTTGCCTTTCTCAGGGTACAGATGTACCTTTCTGTTATGAGAGAGCGTTAAGTGTTAGAAGATTCCTATCTCAGTTTATTTAAAGTGTCCTGAGAGCCTTCCACTTCCATCTCGCCTCAGAAGATCGGTTTATAAAAAATGTCACACAATCTCGTCAGTATCCCTCGATGCTGGGCAGTATGAGGGGGTCCATTCATCTAACAGATACAGCTTCATTTGGAAAACTTCACAAGACCCCTTTGCCCTAGATTCACCATGGAAGTAGAACTCTTGTGGGCTTCGAAGAAGACTGTTCACCCTATTTTAACATCACATAAAATACATTTTCTGACACCCCTTTACGAATATGACATAACATTAGTTACATCTATGCTGAAACTAAACCAATAAACCAAGCACATTTTAAAAACTGTTCTACTTTTGACCTAATGATCCTGTTACCTTGGTTGATGATTTGAAAATTCAGTAATGAATCACTCAGTCAGGTATGAAAAATTAGTGAACTGCATGTTTCTGTATCCATGCGATTACGTTTAGAAAAGTATTCACCACTTAAAATGAACTCAGCAATGGCGTGTTGATCTCCTTGATTATGGAATATCAATGTGTTAGTTATTTTGAAAGGAAACAAAAATGCAACACTTGGTTAGAGCAGTGGTAATAGGACTGTTTCATTCAGCGTCTGCATTCTGAACGTTAGCAGAACAGACAAGTAGGTGTCTGTTTACAGAGCCTGGTGATTTACATTAGAGGTCAGTGTCAACAGCACTTTCAAGGTGATTGGGTCAGCTTGTGTTTCTGCTCTGAAATGGCCCATGGGAAGCCCTTCCTCTGCAGAGTGAGGTCTCAGAATTGCGCAGCCTCCTGACGGAGCCCAGGTGAGCGAGTCACTTACCTGACTAAGTCGATGACTCGCTCCCTTGGTGCGGCACTGACTGCCTCATCGTTGATCATTACAATCTGATCTCCCGGGATCAGCTTGCCTTCAGATGGGCCACCTGGCGACAAAGGAGAGTAAAGAGCAGGTGAGAAGCCCAGTGGTCATCCGTCCATGTGTAGCCTCGGCTCCTAGTCATGACTTCTTGTGAGCAATGGATGTTATCAGCAAAAACAAACCCCACCCACACATGGGTGTTCACTTCAATATCCTTGCCAACATTAGACAGAACTGGGGAGGTGGGTGGGAGCTTTGGGGAAGCACCCAAGGCCCAGGGTGCACCCGGGCTGATGAAATCAGAAGCTCTGGAGGTGGGATTCAGGAATCAACATGGCTCTTAAACTTTCCAGGCAAGGTGGAGACTGGTAATGCTTCCCATACTTTAACAGGCATATGAATCACGTGGGAATGTGTTGCCCTGCAGACTGACTCTGTAGGTGAGGAAGACAGCAGGGGGACAGATGGCCTGTCCTAAAAGGTCCTGGTGGCTGCTAAGGCTGCTGGCCAGCTGCCCACACTCCGAGTGTCAGGGCCCTTAGAAGAAGGTATTTCCCCAACAGGTAGCTGGTCAGCAGGGCTGATGCCTGGCAGCCGAAGTTTCGACCACCTGAGCACACCTGGATTTGAACACAGCTACATTTGCTTCCTCTGTACAACAGGGAGACGGCACACTGTGGGGGCCTGGAAGACAGCTGAACACGAGGGTGCCAGGAAGGACCTGCGGGATTCGACTTTGTGTTATGGGTTTTGGGGAAGAGGGTTCAAGGAAGCAGGGCTTTGCTCTCAGCAACTGGGGGGAATTCTATTATGAGCATTTAATACGTATTGCCTGACTGGTGGGAGGAAGGAAGCTGGCTTTGGTAAGAAGCCGTGGTCCACCATGACTGCTGGGAGATGAGGGCGTTGGGTTATTTCTATGGTTTGGACTGTGTCGGGATGTTTGTGGTGGGGCTCACATGTGATTGCAGAGGATTTGTCATCCATCACAGCCTCTTTCAATTGTTTTTCCAAGGAGCAAATAGAGAACAAATATTTGTTGAGCATTTATTGTGTACCAGGCAACAGGCTAAGTGCTTTAACTAGTAACCTCACTGAATGCTATAATCCCTTCCATATAATGACATGACTGAGGTTTACACAAGGGAAAGAATTGCCTGGAAGGGTTGGACTGGGTCTCAGCTTAGGTCTGTGAATGCTTCCATGTTCAGGGTGGCCAGCATCTCTTTTGAACTTCCTCCTCTAACTCAAAAACTGGTCACTGACAGGTCTCTTGACACATAAACTTAAGGACATAGCTGCATGAAGCACACATTTGTACTAAATAAAACTTGAAAGCAAATACTTTGATAATATGAATTGCCTTCACATGTCTAATGGAATTATCCCCTAAATACTGATCTGGTGCTATATGGTACTGGAATTTTAATTTTTTTTCCAGAGGTCTATCTGGGTAATAGGTACAACTGAAAGGTTATTTTACAAACGTTGTCAATTCATGTAGTGATTGAAATGGACACAACACTCAGAACATGGAACTCAAAGTAATTCAGCTGTTGTCTACCCACCAGACATTTGGCATACGTCTCTCAATCTGGAAGAGACATTTGTCTCCTTTCTGTGGAGTGAGATAGAAGGGAGAACCTTTATGTGGCCCTGTATTAGTGATAGAAAATACTCATTTCCAGATGTGGGAACTGAGATTCAGTGTTCGCACACAAAAGAAATTCTGAAAGTCACTTGAGGGACTTTTAATGATGACTGGATTACATAAGAGCAAGTCACTCAAATTCAAAGAAATGGTTAGAAGTCAAATGCTGTTCAAACACAGAAAAATCTCCAAAGTAACTGTTTGCAGAATGGATGTTAACTAATGTGATGAGAAAACCATATGCAGATGAACAAGACTTAGCCTTACATTTGACCTATGTTTTTTGATCACATGGAAATACTCTTTCTTAAGCAAGAATTATAGGAGGAAGCAATATACAGTGCCTTCCGGAACATGAAGTGGGGGAATACTTCAGAGGGCTCTCATGCCCTTTACTCTGAAGGCTGGGTGGTCTACTATAGAATAATCTGATCTTACCATTGGAATCACTTGACTTCAATAGAGTTATTTTATGAGAGATACAATTTCTATGACTGCATTTTAATTCTTAAAAATGACTGGAAACAGTGCTCTTTGACTTTAGTTTTCGCTTTTTCTACTCTTCTCAAAATTGTCTTAAAGTAGGTAAGAGTGTAGGAAAGTTGAGGGCAAGGAAGGGAAGAGGCTAAAGGAACAGTAAGTCAGTAAAAGAAAATGAAAAACCAAACCCGAATCTCCAGTTAGCAATGAGGAGGACATATACATTGGAGAATTCTACAGAGATGTTTAGTGTCCCGCTATTACAAAACTGCATATCCAATGGGACCCCGTTGAGGAAAAAATGTGTGTGCACACACACATACATACATATAGTACTATGTATATGTTTATATATGAATGATACATAATACATGCAAATGTATAAACAGAATGGTCTTACTATATGTATGCTCTCCATGTATATCTTAATAATGGTTAACAGTAGTTGGAACTCAGGTGATTTTTTAAAAACCTTTATCCTCTTACTACCTACATTTTCTTTTAAGAAGAGTATATGGATTATTTCATTATTATAAAATACAAAAAATCTCTTTTATTTTGAGAATAAAATTCTCAAGTGCATCGAGTTCAACAACTATAATCTATAGCTAATAAAATAAAAAGCTCAGCAGACAAAGTATGAAGCTGTGTGATGAAGCAGTGGTAGGAGTGAACAGGAAACTTACTCTTCTCTGCACAAGTCTAAAGAGGTTGACTGTATCTGCAGTCCTTGCCCTGGGCCATATTGTGTCAAAATGAGGAAAAATGAAATCCACTTTAATGATCTATACTAGCCCACTAGTTGGCTTTCATTCCCCCTAACTGACAGACTCAACTGGCTGAATATTTTAGAGTTTAACATTAACAGATATTAATCTGGCATCCTTCCAATGCATTTTGCTCCCTCCCTATGGTCCTCCTTATCCAAAGGACGTAGAGAAGTTACATCACCCTGAAATGGAGGGGAGTTAACACGGAAGCTAAAAACAACCTAATAAGAGCAGAGGCAGGATTCAAGTCCATCAAACCCAGGCAGTCTGATGCCAGAGTCTGCACTCTTGACTACAGCATTTTCCTTTTGAACTCTGTTACTGATTTGAAAAATACTGGAGAATAACAGCATAGAAGATACTTTCCTTTTATCTGAAAATAAATCCAGTACAAGTTCATTAAAATAAGTATATAAATACACATAATTAATAAATAATAGAAAGAGCATGGTTTCTGGCAAAGGCAGCCCACATCAGGCAATAATACTACAGTCCATTATATTCAACTGTGTTGACAGTGGGACATCTCTACACTGAGAATGACTGAGACCAAGTACATTCATTATCTGATCCTATGACAGAATTTAAGAGATTTGCCACACACTGTATCAGTTAGAGTTGACTCATTGGAAAAGACTCTGATGCTGGGAGGGATTGGGGGCAAGAGGAGAAGGGGACGACAGAGGATGAGATGGCTGGATGGCATCACTGACTCGATGGACGTGAGTCTGAGTGAACTCTGGAAGTTGGTGATGGACAGGGAGGCCTGGCGTGCTGTGATTCATGGGGTCACGAAGAGTCGGACACGACTGAGTGACTGATCTGATCTGATCTGATCTGTATCAGTTAGCATTTACAGTATAACAAGACATCCCCAAACTCAGTAGGGTTTCCTTTCATGCATATGGGTCTTTAGAATGACTGTGGATTGGCTGATCAAGGGCAAAGTTAGCTGGGCAGTTGTGCTGTACACTGAAGGTAGTTTGTAACTTAGCTCTCAGCTGCAGGCTGGTTGCCTTACAGGTTCATTTAGGAGCTCAGGATGAAGGGGCAGCAGCCACTTCAGGGAAACTCTTCTTACGTCTATGGCAGAAACCCAAGAAACAAGCTCAACTAGGCAAGCGCATTTCAAGCCTTTGCTTATGGCATCTTTATGTCATCATCTAATATGACACTGGCCAAAGTCAATCATCTGGTTCAACCCAATAGCTATGGGGTAGCGAAATATCTTCTGCCTCTAGTGGAAAGAGAGGGGAGTACATTTTTGCAAAAGAATGCAACCACTCCCAAAGACCTAAATCCTAGAGAAACTTACCGACAATTTTGTGGTAAGGAGTTTGTCCGGAGCTGACTGAAAACAGCACAATGCCTGCCTCTTAATACATGCATTCATACATTAAGAAGTGGGTCATCTCCATGGTAACAAATGATGGATGGGTGTTTTGCTAAGTCTGGCAATATGATGGATTTGGAAGTTTAAAAGCTCGTTTGCAGAGCCATTTTTGTACCTCTGCTGGTCTGGCTTTATCCAGGTGCTGGGAAAACTTAACTAGACTTCACAGACTGAGACGGAACAGTATGAAACTTATGAAATGGAACAGTGGTCGTGCTGGCATGGGGTGGCAAAAGGTCCTGGAGACCAAGCAGCGGGGTTGGGTGCTTACCTGGTGTTACTGAGCGGACGACCACGGGCTTCTCACTCCCTGCCACGAAACCAAACCCCAGCACAGGGTCCCGCCTCATCTCCACCCTCCGTGGGGCTGGAGGGATGACTGGGCAGCTCTCCAGCCGAGGGTCATCAAATGGGATTGCTTGCGTCATGTGACTGTGGGCAAAGCACACACAAGAGAGAAGAGGCATCAGTGTATGAGTTTCAGGTCACAGCACCTTCTCTAGCTGCAAAACCGTCTATTCTCTGTTGGGGAGAGAGCAGGGAAGACGTGGGGAGATGCACTGCCATGCTTCTTCCTTGAGCGCCCCAGGCCCACATCTGCTTCAGGCCTTTGTATTGGCTATTCCTCACCCTGAAATCCTTGTCCTGCAGATATGTGTGTGGCCCAGCCTCATCTCTCTCAAGTCTGTGCTTAAATGTGGAGCTTAAAGAGGACTATCCTGGTTACACACGCACACTTAAAATCGCAGCCCTGTCTCCCCCTTTTCCCTCTTCTATTTTTTTTTTTTTCTGTTGTTGTTCCACAGCACTAATCACTTGTTAACATGTTATGGAACCTACTTAATCATTCTGTTCTCCACACCAGAATGTAAGCCTCATGAAGCCAAGGGATTTTGTTTCATTCTCTGATTTATCCCAGATGCCTAGAATAATGCCTGACACATAGTGGACTCTCAATAAATAACTGAATTACCGAGTAGAGAAAAAGACAACTGTTTATCAAATTATAGCTGATCTGCTGAGAAAGAATCTCAGAATATTCTGGACCTTTAGTGGGTAACACGTATGGCTTCTGACTCCAGTGAAATTGAAGTGATGGGGATCATTTGGGTGGCAATGGGTTATCCTGGTATCAAATACAGTCCCCCTTTTCAAAGCTGAGGAATTAACTCTTGGTGTTTCTATTCCAGAAAAACATTCAAATGATTTAAATGCTTTTGTTAACACCTAAACTTTGGAAGGCTTATCGATAATCTAAACTTGAAATCTGTACAGCCTTCAAAAATTTTCAAAATGCTTCCATAAACAGCTCATTTGATCCACAAAACAACCTTAACCATGAAAGAGCAGAACAGGTATTATTATCTGCATTGTGCAGGGAGGAAACTGAGAATGGTGGCTTATTGTCACTCAGGGCCCATGTGCCAGAGAGTCAGGTCGAAAATCAGCTCCTGTAAGTCTTCACTCATGCACATCATCCAAGGCAGACTTCAATGGAGAAGAGTTATTAGTGTGAACACTAGAAATCTCCTTAAATATGTAAGCCAAGATTATTTCAGTGACACAGACTTAATTCAATTTTTCTCTCTCTAATCTTCTTCAATAAGGAAAAGAAGATCATTTTAAAATACCTTGAAAAGATGCTACTCTACACACCATCTGGACAATGTATTGTTTAAATGTAATCAAGAAGGAAAGAGAAGGAGGAACCCTGTGGTCCTTCAGTGTCATTCATAAGAGTTGAGAAAAATCAATGAAAACCCTCTTTTGGGCATATATCACTGGCTAGGAAAATAGAAGTTTAAAATCCCTTTGAAACAGAAAGGAAGGAAATGTCTTTTCGATCCAGCAGTTGGTGATCTGGAACACCAGCAAAAAGAGAAGTGTTAGTCACAAACTAACCCGTTGCGGGTCATGTGCTGACACTCATCTGTTACCTCCTTTCATCTTCACAAAGCCCACTGATAGAAGGAGTTGGACCCCACCACCTCCTCTTTGTAAATGCCCAAAGAGGAAGAAGAACTGGGCCAGGATCACACTCTTCTCAGGTATAAAGCCAGGTGCTATTCACATCAGGTCTTCTGATTCTAAGCGTCATGTGCTTGACCAGCTACATCATTGGCAAGGACAGTGCAGAAGGAGAACGCGGGGCCCTCCTTCCACCAGGACTGAGAACTTCAGGACAGCAGAAGGTGACACCCAGTCCAGGGTCCAGTGTGACTGCAGCTGTATCACATGCCCGTGAGTTTGGCCTTGGTAGGGTGCTATCTCCAATGTCTCACTGGAGTGGTGGCCTCCACAGCAGTACCTGAGGCAGATGGTCCCTTGCCTTCCTGGTGCTGGCCCCGCACTCCACTGAGGCAGGGGCTGCTTCCCTGCACCCCCTGGCTCACGGCCATGCCTAGCCACCAGGCTGGCTCGCTCTGGGGGCACCCGCTGACAGTAATCCTGGTTGATGGGCTCATCTACCGCCCTCTATCTGGTTACCCTGGTCTCCGCTGCCTGCAGGCCCTCCTCCACGGAGGGCTGGAGATGGACATTGCTGGAGCACCTGGGTATTTCTTCAGACCCGGTCCCTTGCTGGACTTACACCTTTGTGCTCAGGATGTAGTGGCAGCAAGGCAGCCACCAGCTACAGCAGCCTCCTGCAGCCATTGGCTGGAGCCACAGTGGGCCCCTGGCTAAGCAAGAGTCCATGGGTGAGCAACAGGTCAACCAGTGACTGCTAGTGGCCCCACTCAGCTATTGGTCGGTTCCACAGTAAGCTCCTCCCCCAACTGAGGGAACAATCGTAACTGTCAATCAGGGAACTTTAGTGGTCCTGCTCAGCTATCAGTTGGTTCCACAGTAAGCGCCTCTCCCCAGTGAGGGAACAGTGGTAACTGTCAAGCAGGGAGCTTTAGTGGCCTGGCTCAGCCATTGGTCGGTGCCACACTGGGCTCCACTCCCTCCTTCTGACATAAAAGGAACCTGAATTATGACTGAAGGAAAGTGGTTTTTTGAGGTGCTCATATGCCATCTTCTCAGTCTGCCAGCTTTCAGATTAAAGTTATTCCTTGCTCCAATAACTCGTCTCCCAGGCCGGAAACAGGCGTGGCTGTTTGTGCCTGTGGGTGAGTGGGGTTACCTGGGGGTCACGGACACTGTGCTGTTCTCTTGTGTCCTCTGTAAGAGGGCTCCATCTCAGAGTGTAACAAGAGAGAAGAACAAACCCAACTCCATATTGGATCTGTATCTTTAGCTCTAACCCTTGTGCTCTGTTGTCTCTGCTTAGTCAAGCGGCCTCTGCACCTTTGTAAAAGAACATTGCCTTGTTCAAGGTTTATAGGAACATTGTAACCAGACCTATGTAAGAAGAAAGAATACTGACACCAAGAAGTTTGTAACAACCAGCCACACCCCTATTCCCTCTAGTATAAAAGAATTCTAACTCAGGTAATATGGGACTTCTGGACATCTTCTTGTTCACCATCTAGTTCACCATCTTCTTGGTTTGCTAGCTTTCTCAATGAAGCTGCTATTCCTTGTCCCCAAAACTTGTCCCTTGATTTGCTGGCCTGTTGTGTGGCGATCGGTTTGAGCTTGGGTTCAGTAACATGAGTGTGCTGTACTCTAGCTACATTTTGAAATGCGTCTCTCCTTTTATCCCCAGAGGGAAGAAAGGAAAAAATGGAGAGGAAATACACATTCTTTGGCCCTGAGCTCCAAGTTTGCAACAGAATCCACAGAAGACATATTCTAAATGATGAAGAGGTCGCAGAGGTGACTTAGCTTTCTAATAGTCATAGGAGTTGTGTTACAGAGAATCAAATTCTGGCTGGCATAACTCAGTTCCAAGCGTAGAGTGGGACTAGGGAAGATGAGTCCCCATGTTGCTGCCAGCACTGTGAGAAGCTTCCAGCACTGTGAGAAGCTTCTAGCAGTGGTGCCCAAACTTTACTGCATATTAGAATCATCTGGAGAACATTAAATATCCCTAATGCCCAGGTTTCACCCCAGACTAACTATATGAGAATATCTAAGGGTGAAAGCCAGGATCACTTTTCAAAAAAGATTTCCCAGGGGATTCCAAAGTGTAGCAATGTTTAGGGATCATTCATCTGTGCAGGGAAGGGTATGTTCTAGTACCTTCTAGATAACAGGAAAAGGGGCCACAACTAATGTCCCTAACAACCTCCCATAGCATCCACTGCAAATGTAAGTTAAAATATTTACAGCATCTCTAGAAAGATCATCTTCTTTCCACTTACATGATTAAGTAAGTCTCCAATTTTTAATTCATCATTCACTTAATAAGTACTAAAATATTATTTTATTAATATCTGACATTTATTAAACACTAATTTCATGCTAAGCCTTTTTCAAGATGCTTTCCATATGTTAGCTCATTTAATTCTCCAAAACAACTCTAAAATGCCTTCATTTATTCATTTTGTTAACAAATGTTTATTGTACGCCCACTGGCTTCTCAGTTCTGGGGACACAACAGGAATGAAAGCAGAATGAAAAATATGTTCACTCTAGTGGGCAGAGACAGGGAATAAACTAATGGATAAGACATATGGCTTATCAGGTCATTATAAGCACTAAGGAGAAAAATAATGCAGGGAGGAAGGCTACAGAGCTGGTGGGTGAGGGTATTGCCAAGTTATACTAGGCATCAGAAAATGATTGGAGGAGGTACATTTCAGCAGTGCAAAGGTCCTAAGGAGAAGTGAGAGCAGCCAGTGGTAGGGGGGAGGTGGAGGCAGTGAGGGGAGTGGTAAAGAACTGATGAGTGGTCGAAGATGACACAGGTTCTAAGAAGAACTCTCTGTCTTTCATTCTGAGTAAAAGAGGAAGCAGTTAGAAGGTTCTGAATGGAGATGATGTGCCAAATACCATACTGAGAACAGACCATAGTGCACCCCGATGAGCAGGGAGGGCACTTCAGGTCCCACTGCATCAGTCCTGACAAATTATCACGGTGCCCTGGAACAGGATGGGGGCAGATACGGCAAGATATCCTTGGACTTTTAACATATTTGGAAGCCACTTTGACAGAGGAGGGTTGGGCTCCTACTTTGGAGCATTCTTCCTGCGCACATAGGAGGGTCCCAGTGAGGATGGACCTATGAGCCCATTATCTAATGCAGGTCCCGAGTCCTGATGTACCCAAATTGCAGGAGACATTTACTCTTTAAGGAGCTACAGGAAACACACAAATGCTCAGGTATAGGCCAATAGGGGAACTGGTATGCTAGTCTGGGAATGAGACTCTGGAACCAGACCCTCTGAGTTCAAATCCTGGCCCTACCATTATCTAGCAGTGTCATGCAGACAAATAACTTCATCATCCTGTACCTCAGTTTCCTTCTCGAGGATAATAAAGGATAAGAAAGGTGATAATAAATGAAACAATCTCATCAGATCACTGATGAAATTAAATGAATGAACAAATGTCAAGCACTTTGCAAACTCTCTCACATGTGGGAAGCACTCAAAAAGCATCCACTGTTATTTTCATCTCTTGAGTGCAATGAACAAAGAGGCATAGATTTCAGACATTACGAACTCATTCAATCTTAAAATATGAAAACAAACTCAATGTTTCAATTGCCTATAGCCCAATGCTCAGTGAGATGCCTCACAAATCCTAAGCTCTGAGGCCTTCAATTTGAAGAATCGTATCAAATGCAATGACAGTAAACACAAATATACATTGACATGCATGAAGTAAAACAATATCAGAATACAGAAGAAGAAAATCTAGGCTCCTCTAGCAACTGAATCAAGATTAGTAAGTTTTCCTCCTCTGTGTTTCAAAGACTGTTAAGTGACCTTGGAGTGAATGAGTGAGACTTAGGAGCAGGCCCTTTCATCCCACAGAGGATCTGCCCTCAGTCCCTAATACTTCCCCACCCCAATAAAGTTTGAAACTTACAAGCAGGTGTGTATTTGGTGATTGCTGCCTGTTCTAGTATTGTCTCTTTTATTATTATTTTTAATTCTATTTGTTTTGCTTGAACTTAGTGGATAACCTTCCACTGTTATTATCATTTTCTTGCTAAATAGGTTATATTTTCAGAATACATTATCTATAAATAATCAACCCCTGTCTCTTTTCCAGTTAAGAATGGATTCACACTAAAATGTTCCCCCATGAAACATCATTTTGCCCTTTGTGTTATGCAAGTATATTTTGGCTCTCTCCCTGCAATAGTTTTTATAAAGATGCTTGAGTTTTTTCACAATGAGCTGAAAAAGCAACATCTTTTTACCTGCTGAACATGCTTCAGTGAATTCTGATGCTGAGCCTTGAGGAATACAAATGATGAGCTACACAAACTTTCAGCCCCTGCCCCAATCTTCTCCAAAAAACACACGCAAATAAGCTAGACATCTCTGACCTAAAAATCCATAGTGTATTAACTGAGATGGAAAATGTGTCCACTGAGATTAAATGAACAATCTTCCTGTTTTTGACAGATTCATTTCAAAAGGAATGATAGGAATTCTGCTGCCTAACTTCTCAGAACAAAAGGAAAGGGCTTTCTTTGAACTCAAGAAGCTTTTCTTCCTCAGCAGAAATAAAAGACTGATACATCTAAAGTATCACAAAGAACTACTTTGACTAGTAAAATGTGCCCTGTAAGAAAACCTATTAATACAGTAATTTCAGTTTTCCATTCACTTATTAGAGCCAGTGAAGTCCTTTATTGGAATACGTGCTGAGCAGAAAGATCTTGGAAGAAGCAAAATTAGAAGCCATTACCTTTGGTGGGGAGTTAAAGAATATAGAAAGATGGCGGCAGGTGGGATCCCTAGGAAGTTAAGATTGGAATGAAAAGGAGTATAAATAAACACATGTGCCTCAGTTGCAATTGAGAAGGTCATTGTTCGTATTACCTTTCAGGGATGGCAACTGTGATTCCATGAGAGCATTAAGCATCAACATATAATATTCCCATCTAGGTAGCACTGGTCTGGGGTGGAGACAGAGGCATTCTTGATTTGCCACAGGATGCGATTTGCCACTGGACGCCACAGTGCTTTCACGGCCTTCCCACTAGACGCATGACACACTTCTCCACCTCTTGACTCTGTTAACATCTCATTGCCCAAAGCATGTCACATGGTTGAGCCCAGAATGACAAACAAAACACACCTGTGTGGGTGGAAATGCGCTCTTGCTTTTCTCTTGTCACCATGAGAAGACATTCTCAAGGTCTCTGTCTCCCCTTCAGCTTGGGCTCTGGAATGGACACATGTGGAACAGACCAGAACTGGAACCTCAGTGAGGAGCCAAGTGAAACACAGCTGCCCCTCAGCCTAGATCAGCCAGCTGAATGAAGAGTAACAAATGATGATTGTTTTATGACACCGACTTTGGGGGACGTTTGTTATGCACCAAAAGTTCACTCATACTATCTGTAGTTTGTGTTTTCAGTAGTATTTAAAAACTCTGAAATACCACATCCAAAAAGGATGCTCTCTACCAACCCTATTCTCCATATCACTGATGGCTAAATATATAACATTTTACAAACATTATAGACACTTCCAAAGGAAACTTCTCCCCTCAATATCCCAGTTGACATGCTGGCATAGGCACTTCCTGCTCTGTTCTGCATGACTTTCTCATATCTGACTGGACTTGAGTAGTGGTGGCTCCCAAGCCAACATTCCAGAAGCCCTGTTGTGACCTGTGAAGGGCCCTAATAAGAAAGGCTCTGAGCAAAAGTGCTGAGCCAGACCAACTAGTGTTCCCCAGAATACAGATGTCAGTAGGAAGGAAAAAGAAAGCAGAAGTGTGAATTATTTAAGTTGATAGGTTACAACTCAGAGGGGATCATGAGGTAGATTAGACCCCAGGATATGTCTCCAGTAAGTCAAAATTAGGATGGTGTGTGCAAAATAACACACTGAAATGAATTTTTGCTTTCTTCTCATTGAGGTTTTTTCTCTTCCATAACTAGTAAGGTAGACAGGCTTCATTCAGTCCTTTGCCTTAGGGAAGATGCATTTACAAGGGCCCAGACCAAAAGCTGACACCAGAAACCCTCTCTCTTGACTTGTTTCCTTAAAGTCTGAGCAACTTGGCTTAGGAGTCAAGGGCAGAGGACCCCTATGAGGTGGCAGAAAGTTCAGGAGAGCAGCTTGGTGGTAAGTCTAGCAAAGCACCAAGATCCATAGGCTAGCAAAGCACCAAGATCCATAAGCTGAGTCTAAAGAAATGTCAGAGTCGGTGAACTTCAGGGGACCATGATGGCTTGGAATACAGTATCTTAGGACTGAAGACCACAAAAAGGCCTGCTGGAATTTCTGCTCTGCAGAGATTTCAGGGACTTCTGAATATTCCACATGATTATATTCGAATTGCTAATCAGCAGAAATCTAATATGACAACACACATGAGTTGAAGGATAAGATTTATACTGGCTATGTGAGTAAACAGCATCTTGAGGGAAAGGTGAAAGGAGAATTGAAAGACAAGTGATGCCACTGGAGAGAAACCATACTGTGGAGTGATGTCAAGCTAGGAAATTCAGGAAGTATTGCTAATGAGGGTCCTAAAACTTCTCTGAATCTGGAACTACCTCCTAGAGCTGCTTCTCATGAGGCTAGGAGGCTCTACCATGCTGCATTTCCATTCTCATACATCCATGGGATTCCATGTCTTTTAGGATATAACATATTTTTATACTCGACTACCCCCAGTTCCTTTAAAAAAAAAAAAAAAAACAAACAAATCTGGACAACCCTCTGTCTTCTGGAATGAAAAGAGCCCAAACAATCCCACCCCTGGAGGTGAGTAAAATTTAATATAAACACATATAACCAGACATGATGTGTTTCCAGGTCACATAACACAGTGAGTCTCAGGCTTTTTGCCTTCATGAATATATATGCAGATTATGAGTTCAGGGGAACTTAACTTTCACTAATCAATTCCACAAGCCACTGTCAGTCAATTCCCACAATATGTCAGGAGCATTTAAAGATTTAGAACTGTTTAGTCAAGCTTGGAAACTTACATAGTACTTGAAAAGCCAAGAGAATCCAGAATCCTTACTTAAACTTGTTAGAGAATTTTAGGAGGGTTTGAAAAAAAAAAATGGGGTTTTTCCTTAAAGGGTAGATAAAAGATGAAAAAATTCAATTCTTTTCAAATTAATTTATAGATTTTATGCCATCAAATAAAGATAACTCAACAGTTTTTTTAAAGAATTCAACAAAGAGAATTCTAAATTTTATATGATAATATAAAAGACACTCTGAACAAGAAAAATACTCTGGCTGTAGAACCCTACAGGATACTGAGACACTGGGACAAATAAAGATAAGTATAAAATGATGGAGTAGCAGCTTTGACTACAACAAAACAAAGGTTCCAGGGTAAATTTAGATATAAATGCCTGCTTGAGAGAATTCAGTGCAAGCTTTGGCACTAAAGAAAGTGAAGTACCTTAGCATGTTAACAATATGGTTGCTTTCAAAACAAAACCATTAAGTGCAGTAGAGTGACTATGAAAATCTTTGTCCTACTCAGGGGTAACTACCTGGTAACAGTGAACTAAAAGAGTTGTCTCTTCAGAATAAAGGGGGTATTATAATAATGAATGAGAAAGTAGCTTATTTTTTAAAAGAAACTTGGATTGTGGTAAGAATATAGGGAAACAGATGTTTGCAAATGATTCTAGCATTATGTGCTTGTTTTATTGAAAATTATGCAAATATGTATCTATCAAGACAGCAGCCTTTGAAAACCTGAATATGAATTTTTCTAACCTGTTTAAAAAACCTCCAAATGAAGCATTTCAGTGGACTCATTTGTGAAAATATGATAAATGGCAACATCTTCCATTTTGTTTGTGAGAACAGCTGAAGGACATCAAGGAATACAGAAGCTTTCCAGCTGAATTTCAACAAAATCCCTTGCATGGATGGAAATGAAAAACAGTATTTCCTGATCTAATAAGCAAGCTGGTGAAACACTTTGTCCATTTGTCTCTTCCTATGTTTCTATAGTTCCCTCTTTTCTCCACTGACAGTGATTGAAACCAAGGAAAGAAATAGGCTGAACTTGCAGCCAAACCTTCAAAATTTATCCAATGAAGCGGTAAACCAAAATGCTCAAACACCCTGAATGACTTTGTTGTCATTTAAAATATTAAATACTTGTTAATGCAGCGGTAGTAGCAAAAATGATTAAATGATTACAAGTCATTAAAATGTGTATTTCATCTTCATCTCATTTTAACATCTATTCCTTATGGCCACATATATATTATATATACATAACATGAATACCAGAGAAGGCAATGGCACCCCACTCCAGTACTCTTGCCTGGAAAATCCCATGGACTGAGGAGCCTGGTAGGCTGCAGTCCATGGGGTCGTGAAGAGTCAGACACGACTGAGCCACTTCACTTTCACTTTTCACTTTCCTGCACTGGAGAAGGAAATAGCACCCCACTCCAGTATTCTTGCCTGGAGAATCCCAGGGATGGCGGAGCCTGGTGGGCTGCCGTCTATGGGGTCGCACAGAGTTGGACATGACTGAAGCGACTTAGCAGCAGCAGTAGCAGCAACATGAATACATGAATATATATTAAGGGGCTATGTGTTTAAAACCTTTTTACTAATAGGCATACAAAAGCTACAAATGTGGACATTTCTGTTCTGTGTGATCTAGGGGGTTCCTGACTTATGGTGTGGCTCTAAAAGGTGTTCTATATACTCAATGATTTGAGAGAACAGCATTGAAACATGCATATTCTCACATGTGAAACAGATCACCAGTCCAGGTTTGATGCATGAGACAGGGTGCTCAGGGCTGGTACACTGGGATGACCCTGAGGGATGGGATGGGGAAGGAGGTGGGAGGGGGGTTCAGGATGGGGGACACATGTACACCCATGGTGGATTCATGTCAATGTATGGCAAAAACCACTACAATATTGTAAAGTAAAGTGGAGAGTGAAAAAGTCGGCTTAAAGCTCAACATTCAGAAAACGAAGATCATGGCATCCGGTCCCATCACTTCATGGGAAACAGATGGGGAAACAGTGGAAACAGTGTCAGACTTTATTTTTTGGGGCTCCAAAATCACTGCAGATGGTGACTGCAGCCATGAAATTAAAAGACGCTTACTCCTTGGAAAGAAAGTTATGACCAACCTAGATATCATATTCAAAAGCAGAGACATTACTTTGCCAAAAAAGGTTCGTCTAGTCAAGGCTATGGTTTTTCCTGTGGTCATGTATGGATGTGAGAGTTGGACTGTGAAGAAGGCTGAGCGCCAAAGGATGCTTTTGAACTGTGGTGTTGGAGAAGACTCTTGAGAGTCCCTTGGACTGCAAGGAGATCCAACCAGTCCATTCTGAAGGAGATCAGCCCTGGGATTTTTTGGAAGGAATGATGCTGAAGCTGAAACTCCAGTACTTTGGCCACCTCATGCGAAGAGCTGACTCATTGGAAAAGACTCTGATGCTGGGAGGGATTGGGGGCAGGAGGAGAAGGGGACGACAGAGGATGAGATGGCTGGATGGCATCACTGACTCCATGGACGTGAGTCTGGGTGAACTCAGGGAGTTGGTGATGGACAGGGAGGCCTGGCATGCTGTGATTCATGGGGTTGCAAAGAGTAGGACACAACTGAGCGACTGAACTGAACTGAACTGAATTAGCCTCCATTTAAAATAAATAAATTAATACAAAAAAAAAGGTAAAAGGTGTTCTATATACTCAAACAGAATGGACAGAATCACCGATATCCCAAAGCTGCTCACAGCTCTTGAAAAGTCAGGCTCTCACATTCAGAAACATTCAGCAGCATTTTTAGAAAGCGAAAAAGGAAGTTGGAATGCTGTTGATGGGAAATGGTGCCTTTCCACCCAGTTTATCTGATCCTACCCCAGGCACCAACATGAGACAGAGTGGCTGGCCCTGGGTTTGAGTGCCTAAGGCACAGACAAGGTGATGGTTCTGGCATGTGCTCTTGCTTTGGGCTCCACTAGATTGAACCCTTTGGGGTTTGGAAATCTAACCATCCCAAGTCGAAGATGTCATGGATATCTGTTCCTTACAGAGCATGAAGTATTGCATGGCTGGGCAGACCTTTTCTTCTTGATAGATTACCTTTTTTATTCTTTTTTTATATATCTATAGGAAAATATATTTTTGAACAAAAGACTTGATAACAATGAGCTAAGCCTCTCTCAAACATGTTAAAATCATTACTGTAGGTCTGAGAGTTTGTCTCCATCAAACTGGATTCTACCCATATTTTAGTGTAGTACATGGTGGGTGGTGAAGACACAGGAGGCCCCCTCCCCATCCCAAGGGGTGGTTGTATATCCCTGTGATCTATGCATATTTGAAAATTTATTTTATAAGTTTGTACTTAGAAAGTGAAAACAATCCCATGGTTCTTTTAAATTCAAACTATAAGAATGTGTGTAACAGAAACCCTGATCTAAGACAATATTTTAAAACATGAATTGATTTTAATAAGATATTTTTAGAGAGACGATTAGGCACACTTTATAAATTTCATGATTTTCTAATCTTTATACAAAGGATTTCAAAAAGCGATTAAGTGGTAAGGGCTCACTTTGATGACTAAGAACTTATGATGGAAGTTAAAAGGCACTGGTAAGGAAATCACAGACTCAAAGGTTTAAGCCAATAGTCCTGTGTTAATTAAAAACTTGTGACCTCTTAATCTTTTCTTCATTAAAATAATCATTCTTACCCCCTACTTAGAGCATTTAGTTTTCTTAGACATAAAACTACATGACTGCTTAGGGTTACACATCTGTTCTGTTCTGGGTTGGGTTTGTTTGCTTGTGTTCCCCTTGTTCTAAGCCCCGTTACAAGACAACAGAACCTCAGCCCCACATCCCCTAGATCCACGCCTGGCTCCTTTTCTATGAGCTCTGTGTGTTGGGATCCTGCTCCTGTGGAAGGCAGTAGGTGGGTTGCTGCTCTCTGGTTTCCATTGGTTTCAACCAATGGAGGTGCCTGTAGCGGAAAGCAAAGAGGAGGACAAAGAGATCAGGGTATTTCACTCTCCTGCTCCCTCCTTGGTTTGGTCCAGGTCTGAAGTGACTTCAGCCACTCTGATCACTGTTCCTGTCACATCAGGCCCCTTGCACAGCTCCAAGGTCACACCATGCTCCATGGCAGGCCTCTTGAGCCTCGTGATGATAACAGGTTCCAGCTGCTGCAACTCCCTGGGTGCCTCCATGACACTTGTTGGTTTCCTTATCTGAGCCCACATCCATCCATTTCCTGCCAGAGCCATGCATCAAGCCTCTCTCTTCCATGAAGCAACCTTGTAAGTCCCAGGAAACAAACTCTATCTCTGGCATGGCACTAATAAGGAGTCTCCTTGTGCTGGCTTCCAGTGATCAATGTAATTCTAGCTTCTTTTTTGATTCTTAGCTGTGAGATAATAAACATCTCTGATGTGAGAGAAGCATTGAGATCAATTGTAGGGGATTCCCTGGTGGCTCATATGGTAAAGAGTCTGCCTGCAATGCAAGATACCCAGATTCAATCCCTGGGTCGGGAAGATTCACCTGGAGAAGGAAATGGCAACCCACTCCAGTATTCGTGCCTGGAAAATCCCATGGATGGAGAAGCCTGGCAGGCTACAGTCCATGGGGTCGCAAAGAGTCGGACACGATGGAGCGACTTCTATATCTTTCACTTTCTTTGAGATCAATTATTCAACTGATATTTAATTATAAGATAGCAACCATATGTGTATTTACACCAGTGCTTCTCAAAAACAAACAAAAACAAAAAACCTTCTAAAATTACTTATGAAATAAACATTCTTTCTGAATGAAACATATTTTCTGAATATAAACCTTGAAAGACAATGAAGACACTGAACTGATGTGCTGACCACTGTGGAATCCATTTCAATTTGCCTAATTTGACTGAGATGCAAGCTCTTTTTATCTTGAGGTATGCTCTCTTTGTCTCTCTGTCAAAGTGTTCTGAGTAAACTTTTATCTTTGGTCAGCATTACATAGAGTCAAATTTGCAAGACAGAGAATATCACTGAATTTGAGAGCTGGATGATCCTGACTAATGTTTTTATGTTTTAGAAGAGTTGATATGCTCATTTGAAGATTTCATCTACCATTTTCCTTCAAGTTGGCAGAAGGACTTTTCAAATTCAGTTAACATCAGTCTCTTTTGTTATTTATGCTGGATCAAATCTATCAACCATTTATTCAACGACTATTTAACAGAAGCTTTCTATCTGACTGTGCCCAGAATATGGCTATGTTTCAGACCAACAAGCTTATATTACAGTGCAGGCATCATCAAACTACAGTCCATGGGTTCCAAATGTGATTTCTGCCTGATTTAGTAAATAAAGTTTTATTGGAACACAGTCATACCCATTTATTTATGCATTGTAGCTGTTTCCATGCTATCATGGCAGACTTTAGTAGTTGTGACAGAGACTGGCCCACAAAATCTAAAATAACTACTATCCGGTCCTTTACAGAACAAAATTGCTAACACCCCTACCAATGGAAGGACTGAGACAATAAAAATAAAATAAATATGAACTATATCATGTACTGTCAGAGGCTGGTAGTTTTTATGAAGAAAAACATAGTAGGATAGAGAATAAAAGGGAGTGGATTGTTTCAACAAGATGGGAGTGGAGACCTCTCTAAGGAGGCTATTTCTGAGATTTGAATGAAGTGGGGAACTAACCTGGGAAGGTACTAATGAGAAAAATATTTTAGGCAGAATAAATAGATGCATAATGAGACCTTGAGAGAAGAGTCTCAAGGTGATTGTTTTAATCAAGCATTCATGCCTTTAAGAAAGCTTTCATGAGCATCAATTTACTATGAAGTTCTCCCTGGTTCTATGCTTTCAAAGAAATTCACAGCCATTAAAGAAATCCCAACCCTGTAAGAGGAGCCAGATAGATAAAGACTTGAGTATAACAGATTGCTGACTTCCCTAGTGGCTTAGTGGCAAAGAATCCATCTGCCAGTGCAGGAGACCTGGGTTCAATCCATGGGTAGGGAAGATCCCCTGGAGGAGGGCATGGCAACCCACTCTAGTATTCTTGCCTGGAGAATCCAATGGACAGAAAAGCCTGGCAGGCTACAGTCCATAGGGTTGCAAAGAGTCGAACACGACTGAAGTGGCTTAGCATGCATGCATGCATAAGAGATTGCTAGAGGCAAATGTGATGGAAGGGTTCACTCCATACTTCAGGGGGACAGTTCATGAGAGTGATCAGGGTACCTCAAGGGCAGTGAACGGGGACCAGGAAAGACTTCACACAGAAGATACCCATGAAGTGAGTCTATAGATATGAAGTGGTGACTACCAACAGGAATGGAACTATACTCCCATCCAAGGGAAGAGTAAGCAAAGCCGTAGAGGCATAAAAGAAACTGGTGTTGGGACAGCTGTGAGTGTGGCTTGTTGGATAATGGGGGAGAGTGTTTAGGAGACAGCACAGTATCTAGGAGATGGGAGGTTACAGAGGAAAACTACAAGCCGTGTTAGAATGCTGCCCAGTATCAGCCAGACACCTTTATGTAAGCAAGAGCATGTCCTTCCTGGAAAGGTCAGAGGCTCTAAAATCTATCACATGATTAGGATCTGGTATGCAATGGGTTGAGGGAATAAAAATCCTGAAATTCTCTCCACATTCTAGGAGATGAAAGTAAGAAATCTTAGAAAATAAGATAAACATAGTTCTTAAATATTAACTTGAACACACATATTATTAATTTTATTAATGAATCAGAGTATTATTCATTTTGAAGGCTATAGTTCAAAGGACCACAAAATTTAAAAAGGACTCAGACTGAAACATTTTTCCAGTCATGTTTTCAGCCTTAGCAAATGAGATGCAATACATCAAGGATCTATTAGGGCTTGTATAAATTAATATCCAAAATAGGTCCCACTAATTCAAGATCAAATTTATCCTTCAAGGACTCAGTTCTATTTGTCAATACCACCACAGAAAACCATTTCAACAATTAGTCTTTTATCAACATCTAGTTCATCTACTCAGAGAGATTTTTGTCATCATTAAAGACGATGAATTTAGCGCCTACAAAATGCTTATTGACTGTGTCTTGTGAATCTAATTGTAGGATCTAAAAGGGTAAAATGTTTGTCAGTTTCCTTAAAGCTGCAAAATCTCTACAGCTAGACTGGTAATCAATTACTTTAATTGAGTTCAATTCAATGTGTTTAAGAGATGACTTTTATGTTAATGACACTCTAATGTGTCAGAGGCAATAACAGTCAAGTCACATCCTTGAGTTGATTGAGATGCTGAGCAGAGCTGGTGGCTCTCAACCTCGCCTCACAACAACTCTAGGTATGCATTACCCCCAAGACCACTCAATCTTAGATTGAGATTTACTGCTGATTAAAAATTTAAAAGGTAGGTAATCTAGGCAGGTAGCCACATAATGAACACTCAGAATGATATGCATTGTTTGGCAATAATCAATATGAACCGTGTGAGATCTGGGGGAGTGTAAGTTAATGGGAATTGAATTTGAGAGAAGGCTTTTGTGCTTTAGTCGCTAAGTTGTGTCCGACTCTTGTGAACCCATGGACTGTAGCCTGCTAGGCTCCTTTGCCCATGGGATTCTCCAGGCAAGAACACTGGAGTGGGTTGCCATTTCCTAGAGAAGTCTATAGAATACTTCAAATACCACTAGGGGAACTTACGGAGACTTCATTTGTACAACCACATTAGAAAAAAAAAATTAGCTGCAAGCCCAAGCTTTTTTATTCTCAGCCCTGACTTCAGAGCTGCTGGGTAGGAACTAGGAGCACAGATCTTGAGATCGTGTCAATGGTCCTTCCGTGACAGTTGGCGTGTGGTCCTGTGGTTTCAGGATTGCCTTCCAGCTAGACTAGAGGTGCTAGTGAGCGAGCTCAACCTCACCCGGAAAGCACTGGGAGGAAACCAGAGGATTTCATTGCTCAGAACCCATTCAAGCAAGGAAGGCCTTCCATTTCAGTAGGTAGGAGAGAAAAATCACTGAGAGTAAAATGATCAGTATCTTCCAAGGTAATGATTTTCCCCCACCTGACTCTATTTCAAAACAAAAATATTAAACTAAATAAAGAATGTGAAACAGCGTTATGATCAGGCTTAAGCTAATTCACTTCAGTTGTGTCTGACTCTATGCATCCCCATGGACTGCAGCCTGCCAAGCTCCTCTGTCCATGGGGTTCTCCAGGCAAGAATACTGAAGTGAGTTAGTTGCCATGTCCTCCTCCAGGGGATCTTTCCGACCCAGGGATTGAACCTGCACCTCCTGCACTGAAGGCATATTCTTTACCACCTGAGCCATCTTTCCATGATACCTACTTCGATGCTTAAAAATATTTCATTTTTTCAGACCCAACTTAGATGATAATGTAAATTATCCTTTAATTCTTTCCATTAGTTAGTCTAGTATTATTGAAGAATTTGCATTTTTAAAAGGCATTCGAGGTGATTCTGGTACAAGGTTCAGGATTACATTTTGAAAAGCCCTGGCTCAGTGGGAGACATCCAAGGAGGGAGCTGAAGAGATGAAACAGGCAGTCAACCTCATATATCTTGTACTTTGCAGCCCCCTCTCACTGGTGGGACTGTCAATCATCTTAATTCCCAGTGACTTTCTTGAGAATCTGAGTTCCCAGATGGAGAAGCATTTATGGGAAGCAACAGCAATTCTTGATGACAAATAATTTGATGACTTGAATAAACATTTGCCATTATGTGGGTATGAATGCAGACTTCCGTTGAGGGTTGGAAAGCATATAGATTAAAGGCACTTGTTTTAAAACTCGTATGTTCCACTGTTGAGAACTGATGTACCATCGTTTGTGGACAAAGGAAACAGCTCTTCATTGTTTCATTTTAATTTCCGGTGTTGCTCGCACACAGACTAGTGGTACTGGGACTTGGGAACATTCCTACCCGAACATCTGGAGTGCAAGCCAAGTTTATTTTATAGACCTTTACTATGGCAATTTGCATTTCCCTTTGTCTCAGTAAGAGAATTTTAGGGAAAATTTTACTTCATTTTATATTGTTAGATTCACTGGAATAAGCTCAAAATAGTGCAAGCTTTCAGAGGCCATGCATGCTTAACGGCGTATTGAAATTTTTAAAGAGCTCAATTATTTTCCAGAATAATTAACATGTGTCAGCAGTATCCATTTTACTAGATGCAGATTTCTTATGATCATAATTGATGTTTAACAAAATATGGAACATAGGCATTTTCAATGACATATATTTAGCAATTTTATGCATGCCTAATTAACTTGTCACAATAGTATTCATTTAATTCAATTTAACTGAAAGCTACTTTCAACCTTTATTAGTGTGACACTTATTTTCTGGGCCACACAAACCACAGGGGAAAGAAATCAAAGACCCAAGATAAAACTCTGGGAGATTTTGCCCCAATCCCTCCCTACTTTTAAAAAAGGACTTTAAAACTTTATGATCATCTCTGTTCCTCACAAGTGGTTTCCATTCTCTTCAATAATTTATTTACCTAAGTTTTAAGTCATATTTTTAAAATCAGGCACTGTGCTAGGCTCTAAAGAAAAGAACCAGCACCATCATAGTAGCAGGTGCTGCTAACATGCACTAAGCTTGCCAAACACTGTTCTCAATATTGATATACATGCATTACTACATTTATTTTCACAACAAACTTTAGAGTTTTCTTATCAATCATAGTTGAGGACACTGAGGAACAGAGTGGTAACACTCAAGATAAGAAACTAGAAAATTAAAGGCCATATTTAGAATCTTGGAGTAGGAACGGCATTTCTCAATAAAATGTGAAATCTAGAAGCTCCAAGGAAAATACAAACAGGTTCAACTACATAGTAATTTAAAGAGGTGAAAACATAAATTTGTAAGACAACACACTGGAAGAAAACATTTGCAAGATATAGAAAAAATATATAATATACATAAGAGATAAAGAGCCTGCACAGTTAAGAAAAAAAAAGGTAACCCAATAAAAAAAAATGGTGAAGTACATAATCAATGTGTGTGTGTGCCTCCTTAGTCACATCTGACTCTCTGTGACCCCATGGACTGTAGCCCTCCAGTCTCCTCTATCCATGGGATTCTCCAGGCAAGGATGTTGGAGTGGGTTATCATTCTCCTCTCCAGGGGATCTTCCCGACCCAGGGATCAAACCCAGGTCTCCTACACTGGCAGGTGGATTCTTTACCACTAAGCCAACTGGGAAGCATATGATCAGGCACATGACTAAAAATAATGATTTACCATTTATTTTCCCTTAAACTGTAAGGTGGTATACAACTGTTTCTGAAGGGTCATCATAAGTTTTGAAAATTTCAATGCTTATGATACATGTCTTAGCAATCTCATTTCTAAGCCTATATCTTACATAATAACTGGGTAGAGCTATGTACCCAAGGATGTGCACTGCAGCATTGTATTAGGGAGAAAAAGAAGAAAGAAATATGGGAATAAAGGAGTTCTCTTGGAAAATAAATATATAATTTCATAGTTAATTCAACAGAATGCTTGAAGAATGAATTTTTTTTTAATCACAGAAAGTTGAACAACAACAAAAAAAAAACGTTGACAACAGAAAAGAAAAACAATTGCAGATGATTAATTCAAAATACCCAATATGCAATTGATAAGAATTCCTAAAGTAGGTGTTAACTCTTCTCAAAATGTTAAAAAAAAATTCTAAAAAAGAAAAAAAAGGGAGAAAAGGAATTATCAAATAAATGCACCTCAATAGTTTCTAAGCTAAATGACCTGAGATTTTAGCCTGAGAGCCCTTGCTACTGCTAAGTCACTTCAGTCGTGTCCGACTCTGTGTGACCCCATAGATGGCAGCCCACCAGGCTCTCCCGTCCCTGGGATTCCCCAGGCAAGAACACTGGAGTGGGTTGCCATTTCCTTCTCCAATGCATGAAAGTGAAAAGTGAAAGTGAAGTCGCTCAGTCGTGTCTGACCCTCAGCGACCCCATGGACTGCAGCCTTCCAGGCTCCTCCATCCATGGGATTTTCCAGGCAAGAGTACTGGAGTGGGGTGCCATTGCCTTCTCTGTGAGAGCCCTTAGCCTGACAATAAAATCACCTTCACACCTGGATGCATCACAATGAAACTTTAATACAGCAAGGATAAAGAAATTATCTTTAGAGCCATAAAGAGAAAAGATACATTGAGGATAAACGAATGAGAACCAGGTCATTATCTGACTGCAGGACTAGAGGCTGGAAGGCAATGTAATTTGACTTAAATCTTCTGTGGGACAATCATTTTCAACCTAGATTTCAATGTCAAGTGAGAACACAAAATAAAATATTTCCAGACATGCAAAGATATAGGAAGTTTACTTTCCACACATCTTTTTAAGCAAGTTATCTGAGGATGTGCTCCAACAAAATCAGGAGAGAGAAAGACCAAGAAAACCATGGCTCCTACCTGGGATAAGAAAAGTGAAAGTGAAAGTCACTCAGTCGTGTCCGACTCTTTGCAACCCCATAGACTATGTATAGTCCATGGAATTCTCCAGGCCAGAATGCTGGAGTGGTTAGACTTTCCCTTCTCCAGGGGATCTTCCCAAGTCAGGGATGGAACCCAGGCCTCCCACATTTTAGGCAGATTCTTTACCAACTGAGCTATCAGGGAAGCCCTTGGGATAAGATAAGCCCTCATGTCACAGACAGTTTTGCAGTGGCCTAGGAAGGCATCATGGAGAAGGGCATGGCAACCCACTCCAGTATTCTTCCCTGGAGAATCCCATGGACAGAGGAACCTGTTGGGCTATAGTCCACAGGAATCACAAAGAGTTGAACACAACTGAGTGACTAACACAACACAACAAGGAAGTCAAAAATCCAGATTAGAGCCGGGGGAGAAATTGAGGTGGGAGTTGCCTGAGAAGAGGGTGGTTTGAGAGATCTGGTTCCACTATTCAGAAGGACAAAGTATTTAAGGCAGGATAAACAAAGGGGAAGTGAAAAACAGAGACTGCTGGGGAAAAAAAAAGTAAAATAGAGGCAATATAACATCAATAACTAGGTATACAGTGAATAATATTTTTTTTTAGTAATCAAAATTAAAACTCTTCATTGAGTTTTAAAGTTTAGTTTCAACCTATATATAAAGGCCAAAAGACTCAATAATTATTACAGGATAATTATACATGTTTCCATACTTTGTATTATTAAAGAAAAAATATGGAAAACAAAAAAGAGGGTTAGGAGCAGTAAGCAAGAAGGGTGCATGAGTTATATTTTCAACAAACTAAGTGAAAATTACTAGTATCAGAACATGCTGTTTTCAGTATAAGGAAAAAGAAATAAAAGTCTAATCAGTCAATTAAAACCACAAAGATAAGAGGCAGTCATAGATGTATACTGGAAGAGGTGTGGGAGGAGGTGGTGGATGGTGCAACCAATCCAGTTCTTATCTGGCAGAGTGTGTAACAGTCAGTTCAGTTCAGTGGCTCAGTTGCGTCTGACTCTTTGCGACACCATGGACTGCAGCAAGGCAGGCTTTCCTGTCCATCACCAACTCCTGGAGCTTGCTCAAACTCATGTCCATCGAGTTGAGTTGGTGATGCCATCCAACCATCACACCCTCTGTCGTCCCCTTCTCCTCCTGTCTTCAATCTTTCCCAGCATCAGGGTCTTTTCCAATAATCTGGCTCTTTGCATCAGGTGGCCAAAGTATTGGAGCTTCAGCTTCAGTATCAGTCCTTCCAGTGAATAGTCAGGACTGATTTCCTTTAGGATTGATTGGTTTGATCTCCTTGCTGTCTAAGGGACTCTGAAGAGTTTTCTTCAAAGCATCAATTTTTCGGCACTCAGCCTTCTTTATGGTCCAACTCACATCCATACATGACTACATAGCTTTATCTAGATGGACCTTTGTTGGCAAAGTAATGTCTCTGCTTTTAATATGCTGTCTAGGTTTGTCATGGCTTTTCTTCCAAGGAGCAAGCGTCTTGTAATTTCATGGCTGCAGTCACCATCTGCTGTTATTTTGGAGTCCAAGAAAATTAAATCTCTCACTGTTTCCATCGTTTCCCCATCTATTTGCCATGAAGTGATGGGATTGGATGCCATGATCTTCATTTGTGTATGTTGAGTTTTAAGCCAGCTTTTTCACTTTCCTCTTTCACTTCATCAAGAGGCTCTTTTTCCTCTTTGCTTTCTGCCATAAGGGTGGTGTCATCTGCATATCTGAGGTTATTGAAATTTCTCCTGAAAATCTTGATTCCAGCTTGTGCTTCAAGTAACAGTAGACAAGGTCTAAAATTGGTAATACTAGAAATAACAGTTTAAGCATATTATTCAGATCAGGAGTTGGAAGCTTTTTTTCTGTAAAGGTCTACAGAGTAACTATTTTAGACTTTTCAGGTCATATGGTCTCCATCACGACTATTCAACTCTGCCACTGGACAGTCATAAAGAATTCATACGACTGCTTCAATAAAACGTTATTTATAAAAAAAGGCCGAGGGTCAGATTTGACCTAAAGGTCATAATTTGCTGAGTCTAGATCTATATGGGAAATTACCACATTTACAAAAACAAAAGACAATAATTTTCCAAATTATCATTAGGGACACCTTACAGATTAACACTTAAATTTCCTTCTTCATTTAACATTTGGAAGGAATCCTTTCTCTTGCTTTTCAAAGTCAGGTGAAGACCACAAATGGTCTACTAAGATTAAACAATGGTAACTTTTTAAAAAACTGTTTATTTTGTATTGGGGCAGAGATGATTAACAATGTTGTGATAGCTTTTGGTGAACAGCAAAGGAACTCAGCCATACATATACAAGACAGTGGTAACCTTCCCCCAGTATTTAGGACAAGAACAGTCAACAGATGAAATGAACTTAAAATCAAAGCTTTAATCCAGCATCTCTCCAGGTAAATCACTGATAAATGCATCCTTTTGGCGATTTTAGAATTCAATACAACTGGATTCTGAACTCCTTGAAAACTGTGTAATATCTGTTTACTTTTAGTTTCTGCCACAGTAAGTAGTACAGAGTTGGTGTGCAAAGAATATTGGAAAATATAAACTTAATATACCTGTTCAGTTATTTTATGTTTCATTTACCAATATTTCATGGGGTTTCACAAAGAACTTCACTGGTACCATGCCCCATTTAAAATTTCAGAACCATGGTTTCAGGTTTAAACTTGGTATAGTCAACTTGACTTTAACTAGTTAGATGAACAGAGAAGCTGTACATCCAGATTATGAATTAGGGCTAGAAACTTTTGCAAATAGGTGCTGACGGTAAAGAACCCACCTGCCAATGCAAGAGACATAAGACATATGGGTTCCATCCCTCAGTCGGGAAGATCCCTTGGAGTAGGAAATAGCAACCCACTCCAGTGGGCTACAGTCTATGGGTTCTCAAAGAGTCACACAGGACTGAAGTGACTTTGCACTTTTGCAAGGCTCCCTTCAGGCTTTAGAATTGCATGACAAGTAATGGGTCTTTTTCTACAGATATTTGAACAGCTATTAAAGATATGTTTAGGAAAAGAACCAAAATGCAATTGTTGATAACTGGCACTTTAAAAAATATTACTTATTTTTGGCTGTGCTGGGTCTTCATTGCTACGCACGTTTTTCTCTAGTTGCGGCAAGCCAGGGCTGCTCTCTGGTCATGGCACATGGGCTTCTCACTTCAGTGGCTTCGCTTGTAGCAGAGCATGGACTCTAGGTATGCAGGTTTCATTACCTGTGGCACGTGGACTTACTTGCTCCATGGCTTGTGGGATCTTTCTGGATTAGGGATTGAACTGGTGTCCCCTGCATTGTCAGGCGGACTGAACCACCAGGGAAGTCTGATAACTGGCACTTTTAAAAGTTTGTGAGCATGTTTATGACCATGGAAGAGGCAACCATATTAAAGTTTCCCATTATTTTTCAGGACATTGCCTTCCTTCCAGAAATTTAAAAGCAGATTCTCATGGGAATTTAAACTGTCAGAAATGAATTGCTTGTTTGTATTCCCCCCCACAAACATCATATCAAAGTTAAAGCAAAGAAATAAAACTCTGTGGTTTCAGTTTAAATAAAGTCTCCTTTCCACACTGGGGCATAACCACAATTCATCATTTAATTATACATCGTCTCATATGATAATTATGCAAAGCAGACTTTCATTACGTCTCAAATAGAGCCCTGAAAACTGTGGATTTGGTGTAAATAACTGGAAATCAATCTACCTTTCTTTTTCTGAAAAGTGTTGCCTTTGAAATGTTATGGCTATAAGTATTCTTTTATGAGCATTATAAAATCATGCACAATTAAGAAGCAAATTAAGCGTGAAAAGGCCACAACTCACTTTTGATAGCCATGTCTCAGAAAGGGTTTCATGGGTAAAAGTGTACAAAAATGGAGCTTGAGTAGGGAAAGGGTTTGAGCACCTGTTTTCAGATCATATTGAATTTCAGGGTTTCTAGGTAATAATAATTGCTAATACTTTTTTATCTTACCTACGCTGCATGAAAAGATATTTCCTGTGTGACTATGACTGAAAAGTAGAATGTAAGTCTTTCTGTATTCAATTTCAGAAATATTGAAATCTGAGATTGTTCACATATCTGTCCTCTGGGTTCTCTCCCCACAGCGTTTTCCTTGAATTCAGAGAATTTGTGAAGGAGCAGTTGAGTGGATGGTGGCCTGATCTCTGGAAAGATAACTGCACTGCCTGCTTTCATGAATATTGTCATTAGACAATAAAAGGTTCAAATGAAAGACCCAGCTGGTGTCAGAGAACTGTTCCATGTGCAGGGTTGGGAGGGTGGTGAGGGAACCCCGTATAGTGGAATGGAGTGCAGAATTGTACATTATGAATATCCTAAGTGTCACTAAGGGTAAATTTTAGGTTATGTGTATTTTACGACAATAAAAAAAATGCATAGAAATATTTCCTTTTGAGGGACTAATTTTCTCCCTGAATCTCACTCATTCCGTTCTAGGCTCCTATGGGGGGGGGGGCACTGGTAAGAGAGGAAGGGCAGTATTAAAAAGGAATGAAATCTCCCTTGCAAAGCAACAAGCATTCAATTTCCTGAACCACTATGCATGAGATCTTCCCTGAGGAAGGGAGTGGGAGAGGAAGGAGAGAGCAGAGTATCTCTGAAGAAAGAATCTGAAAGAAAAGAGGCTACAATGAGCATGACCTGGTAATGGAAGGTTTTGCAATAACATTCAGGCAGGTTTCTGGTCTGATAAATTGTGTTTGTCATTCTGAGCCACAGACTCCTTGCTGTGGAATTAGCTTTTTGTCCTTGTAGCTCTTTGTATCATTGAGCCAACAAGTGACAGCTAAAGTCTGTGCCTATAAGGTCTGGTTAATAGTTTCAATAGCTCAATTAAAAAAGACTGGTTACTGATCTGGGTCAAACTTACAGGCAACACTCAGCACTGAAGAATGTTCAACTCTGCAGTAAATACTAAGAGTATGCTAAGAGACCCAAGATACAAATGTCAGATCCTAAAGAAGTCACTTTATTTGAGAAGCCATAGGAAAAGGTCTCCTAGGCATTGGATCCATACTTCCTGGGTTTAATGACAGCAAAGACTAAGTTTTAAGTGAGGTTGAGACTGAAAATTAACTGCCTGGAACCAGCTGGTTGGCAGAGGTTCTAAGTGACTGGGCTTAGTTTCCAAGTGGATTTTTAGCTTTTTGAATATTTGGCCAAAGCCAGTTCTCCAGTATTTCATCAACTCTTGGCTCTGGCAAACTGGAAAAGGAGGGCGGTCACAGCCTGCAGTGTGAGGGGGCTTGATGGCTTTTGTCTACAAAATCCATGAAATGTTAAAAATAAAATCTCAAAAGCATTGTTACATAATGATGAAGACATAGAGCTAAATATCAGCTGCCAGGTTGAACAGAGCATGCCCAGTCCAGTCCCCAACTCATGATCACTGCACCTGGGCTCTGTTGGGAGACCACAAGGATTTGGAAACAAGGCCAGAAAGAGGTTGCCCCTTAAGCTGGAACTACTTGAAACAAGAAGAGATCTGCTGAAGTAACTCTCCTTAGTAGATGGATTTGAAATATATCCCCGATGATACTACACTCTGCAAACTAATCCAATGACAAAAACTAAGATGGTTCTCAAGGGCTATCAAGGACTCAGTTGCATTGTAGCATGTAAAATTGGAATGGTGGTCTGAAGGGTGTTGAAATACATCGGGAGCCATGTTAGGCATTACTGACAAAATGGAGGCACGGCCACAACCCCCTCTCTTTGTCCTGCAGGCACAGACCTGGGATGAAGGAGTTAGGCCTTGTAATTCTGACTTGTCTTTTCCTCTCCTCAGCTGAGTTGACTGAAAAGAATATTAAGGTGCTTATTGTTCTTGAGAGGAGCATGAGAAGGCACAAAGTCTTCTGCAGCTGTGCTCAGAGAATAATTCATAAAGTTAATCATTGACATTTGTTCAAGGACTTTTACAAAAGAGTGTTCCAGGGTGAGCACACAGGCCACAGCTTGAGACCATGGGAGGAATTGCTATCTGAAGCCTATTTGTGAGGAAAGTGTTTATGGCAAAGGAGTTTGCTGAATTTAAGGCTTAGGAATAATTAAAATAGGTAGAAGCTAAAGATTTAAGGGATGCTGTAATGTTAGCATATTCTACTATAGCTTATAAAGATTAGGGACTTTAGAGATATTTATAGCTAGAAGCCCTTTCTTAGAAATAGTGAGCTTAGGATACTAGGGGAAAACAGGACTTAGAAAGATAAGAATTAAACTGAGGAATGTGGTATGCAGCCCAGACATTAGCATGAGTTACAGTGTATTCACAAGGACACATGAGAAAAAGTAGATAAGAGAATCGCTGAGGAAGGAACTCCTTTTGAGGGGCAACAATGATTTATGGCCTGGAGAAGGAAATGGCAACCCACTCCAGTATTCTTGCCTGGAGAATCCCATGGATGGAGGAGCTTGGTGGACTACAGTCCACGGGTCACAAAGAGTTGGACATGACTGAGCGACTTCACTTTCACTAATGATTTATGGAGACAACAAATCTGAGTCTGTGGGAATTAAAAATATCAAACCTCTGACCTAATGCTTTTGTAAAAGTATAAAAGAAAATCATAAGCTTGAAATAAACAGGCAGTCCAAGAAAACTGAGAGGCTGCCTCAGTTTCTCGCTGACACCGCTCATCTCTTCAGGTTGATTCCCTGGCTGCTGGAGCTGGACTCCGGCAGAAACAAAGCAGGATGAAAAAAACAGATTCAGAAACTTCATTCAGCATTGTCAAAGAGACAGAAAAATTGTATCTGTGATACAGTTCTTGTTGTTTGGTGAGTAAGTTGTGTCCGACTCTTTGTGACCTCATGAACTGCAGCACACCAGGCTTCTTTGTCCTTCACTATCTCCCAGAGTTTGCTCAAACTCATGTTCATTGAATCAGTGATGCCATCCAACCATCTCATTCTCTGTCATCCCCTTCTCCTTCTGCCCTCAATCTTTCCCAGTATCAGGGTCTTTTCAAGTAAGTTGGCTTTTCACGTCAGGTGGCCAAAGTACTAGAGTTTCACGTTCAGCATCAGTCCTTCCAATGAGTATTAACGGTTGATTTCCTTGATCTCCTTGCTGTCCAAGGGACTCTCAAGAGTCTTCTCTAGCACCACAATGTGAAAGTATCAATTCTTCAGCACTTAGCCTTCTTTATGGTCCAACTCTCACATCCATACTTGACTACTGGATAAAACATAGCTTTGACTATACAGACCTTTGTCGGCAAAGTGATGTCTCTGCTTTTGAATATGCTGTTTAGGTTTGTCAAAGCTTTCCTTCCAAGGAACAAGAGTTTTTTAATTTCATGGCTGCAGTCACTGTCTGCAGTGATTTTGGAGCCCAAGAAAATAAAATCTGTCATTGATTCCACTTTTCCACCTTCTATTTGCCATGAAGTGACGGGACTGATGCCATGATTTTCGTGTTTTGAATGTTGAGTTTTAAGCCAGCTTTTTCACTCTCCTCTTTCACCCTCATCAAGAGGCTCTTTAGTTCCTTTTTGCTTTCTGCCATTAGAGTGGTATCATTTGCATATCTGAGGCTGTTGATATCTCTCCAGATAATCTTGATTCCAGCTTGTGATTCATCCAGCCCAGAATTTTGCATGATGTACTCTGCATACAAGTTAAATAAGTATGGTGACAATATACAGCTTTGACAGACTCTTTTCCCAATTTGGAACCAGTCTGTTGTTCCATGTCTGGTTCTGTTGATTCTTGACCTGTACACACTACTATAGAGTTAGATATATTTTCTTTCACTAAAGTTAAGTTTTACATGTTAGAGTGAGGGAGTTTTCATTGGGCACTTCTATACATAAGATAAAATATTTCCATGACTGTCCAATTTATTTTATTTGATTCATGTCTATACTCTTTAAGCAGTTCCCCCCCAGTCTATTACTTCAGTTTTCCTGGTACCTAGATGGAAGATGGGAATATTCATTTCTTGAAAAGTTACACTTTTCAGTGTGAATTAATAAATAATATCTGATTTGGCATCCTAAATTTTTTGTGCAACAAAGTGACATATGTATACAAAAAGACATAGCCATATACACATACATATCATGAATTCTCTGTGGGAGTGATATCACTTCCAAGAGGGTGAAAACTGGTTCTTAGCACAAAAATCTTACTGTTTTTACATACAAAGCATCAATATACATGCAGTATATAAACTTATAAACAGTATAAGTATTCATGATATTAAAAAACTGGTTCTTAGCACAAAAATCTTACTGTTTTTATATACAAAGCATCAATATACATGCAGTATATAAACTTATAAACAGTATAAGTATTCATGATATTAAAAATTTAAGAAACAGTGATATAAATGTACATACTATCTACATGTATGTATATACTTCTTAATTTCTGAATAAATACTAGTTATAAACATATTTACAATTATATGATTGACTGAAAAATAGATATATAGAGCTTTTATATCTCTAACTATTTTTATATCAGTTTGGATTTTGTGTGAGTTTGTCAGTTCAATATGATGATTATCTCACAAAGCTATGCCACATCTTAGACCTACTAATTACCCACTTCACACAGTGGATAACACCCAACAAGACAGTTACTAAGGTACATCCTGGGCAGATCTCAATGCAAGATCATCTCAGCAGCAACACCAAAGAGTGGACAGTCCTCACTCTCATCCAAGTGGCTCTCCTATGTGGCACTGAGTTTAAATGACTAATAACTCCTTCTTCCTCGCCCATCCTAGCACATCCACCTCGGGGAAATTGGATTGTTTCAGGCTCTTCACACTCTCTCACATCTTTGGCCACACAGCTCTCTTGTGGAAAACCTCTGCCACCAACTTCATCTGAAGTAAAATCCTACAGATGATCAACACCCAACTCGAATAGAGGCTCTTCATCAAAGCCTTCCTAAGCCTCACTCTAAAAAGAAAGCGTCCACTCTACAAGCTTCCCTTGCTTTGTTTCTACTTCTCCCACTGTACTTGTTGTATTTTGCTCACAGGCAGCTGTCTCAATAAAGGTGGTCAATTCCACTGAACTGTGAGTGAGTGAGTGACAGTCATTCAGTCGTGTCCGACTCTTTGCAACCCCTTGGACCTAAGCCCACCACACTCCTATGTCCAGGGAATTCTCTAGGCAAGTATGCTAGAGTGGGTTGCCATTCCCTTCTCCAGGACATATTCCTGACCCAGGGATTGAATCTGGGTCTCCTCCACTGCAGGCATATTCTTTATTGTCTGAGTCACTAGGGAAGCCCCTAGCCTACTGAAATGTAGGCCTCTCTAAAAAGAAGGTTTTTTTTGGTGATTTATTTTAGAGATCCAGAGCACCGAAAACAATGTCTGGAATGAATAAACTGTTGTGGATTAAAACTAAAGGGTCATCTGCCCCCAGTAACTAATAAACACCTACTGAGTACCCACTATGTACGACACTCCTGCTTCTGTGGGAACAGAAGGATGATGACTAAGATGGGATTCGTTTTTTCAAGGGGTTTAGAGTTCAGTAGTGTCTTAAGACAAGTTCATGGATTGACAATTTTTCAAGAATTAGAGGCTTAATGTGACAGCTATCAGGGAATTCAGGCCATCCTTGGACCCTCAGAGACCTCTGGCCAGTCCAGGTGACAGACACAGCTCATTAAACTGGCCTCAGTGGGAATGCCCACTCCTACACGTTTTCTTTCTGTAGACAGAAAGCGACTACAATGCAGCGAATTCTTCAAATTAAATGATCTTTTCCTTTTCAGGTTCCAAAGAAAATGCTGAAGCTGATTTCTAAAGTTTTAGACCCAACACTTGTAGCACTCGGTTGAAGAGAGCTGAAGTATGGAAAGAGCTCCATCACAGGGCCCCATGGACACCATGGAGAAGGCACCCTCCATTCATTTCATCCTGCCCTGACCTACAACCTGCCTCCTATGACCTTGACAATGGATTTGTTTTGCTTTCTTGATTTCCCATAGAAGAGAGCCTGAGGGTTGCTGTTGCACGAGAAGGGACTGACAGGTTTCTAGTTTGACAAATTTAGCCTTCAGGCCTTAAGCACCTGAGGATGTACTGTGGTATAAACCCAGACTCCCCGAGACAGACTGCCTCTTGTATCCTCGCAGACCCTGACACACTTCAACCATCTGTATTAATGGGGCTCTGTTCAGAGCAAGAATATCTTTTTACTTTTCTTCCCCAACTTAAGCACTATTAATTAAATGTCTAGATTGAATCTCTTTTTGTTATTTTGGTTGCATTAAGAAAAAGAATCCATCCCGAATGAAGTCAAAGCCCTTATTTTCACTCTGAACTTGGCTATCAGTGAGAAAGGAAAAGTTCTATTTCTAGAAGGAAAGAGCATTAGTGACTAGAACTGAGGGGTTTAGGATCTCCTGCCATTCATTAAATGAGATTTGAGAACATATCCAGGGCCACTCTTCCCTAGAAACGGACACGAAATTGTGCCTATAAAGCATGGATGGGTACTATTTAGCTTTCTACTGCTGCCATGACAAACTGCCATAAATTTCAAGGCTTAAAACCACAAACGTTATTTTATAGTTCTGGAGGTCAGAAGTCTAAAATGAGTCTCACGGGCTAAAGTCAAAGGGCCAGCAGGGCTGATTCCTTCCTGGAGCCTAGAGGACAATCTGTTTCCTTGTCTTTTCCAGCTTCTAGAAACTGCCTGCATTCCTTGGCTTCTGGTCTCCTTTCATCTTCAAAGCCAGGTATGGCTGGTCAAGCCGTCTTCCCATTGCATCACTCTGACACTAACCTTTCTGCTATCCCCTTGCACATTTAAAGAGTCTTGTAATGACACTGGACATACTTTGGTTGAACCAGGCTATTCTCCTTGTCTTCAGGTGAGCTCATTAGCACCCTCAATCCTGTCTGCAACCTAAATTTCCTTGTGTCATTTTACAGAAGATTTTTAATCCCTGGGGGATTAAGGCAGGCACATCTTTGGATGGCTAACCAAATGTATCTTCCTGGGGAAAAGGGGTTATTCTCTGTCAACGGATTCCCAAAGAGGAAGTTAAGAACCACTGGATCCATGCTACAACATGTCCTGAAACTCTAACAGCTTCAATCTATTCATGTTATTGACAAGCTCCAAGGTAAAGGATTTAAGGCCATCTACCTGGGTCTCAACTTTATCTAGACTGAGTAATAAACAGGGGCACAAGAGACATGAGGAATGATTCTGAAAAAACACATCTTTACTGATAAAAGTTAATTGATTCCTTTTCTTTTTTGGCCCATCAAGACAAAGCGTCTTAGATGGTTTTTACTAATGACACAACAAATGGGAAGAAGAGGACAATTGACTTGCTAGATTCTTGAGAGGACTGAGAGCCAATTCTGATGATCCAGAACCCTTCCACCATCCAAATAACCATGCACAGTAATTAGGTTCTCAAGGAAGGACATCACTGGAGAGACCTCCTTAATATGTCATTTCAGTAGATAATGATGGATCAAGTTAGGAGGAGAGCCAGACAGCCAAGCTCTTGTGAAATGAGAGTTTCTTTATAACTCTTATGAGTTATTACAGAGTGAATACTGATACAAAAGCTGTCAGGAAGGGAGACTTATCTTGGTAGATTTTCCTGTTTAATGAGTACCGTCAGGAGATACAAGAGTGTCAGAAGAGAAGCCTAATTTTTAATGGGTAATTTTATTGGGTTGAAGATGTTAATGAATGCCAGTTATGAGACTTCTAGCTGCCTTTCCATGTGTATTTGAAATGCTACTCTGTGCTGCAGGTTACTTTGAGTTTAGTCGTATCTTTCCAAGTTCCTGTGCACTCAACAGAACATTCTCATCTCTACCACTCCAACTGGTCTACAGCCAAACCACCCTGAATGTGCCTGATCTCGTCTTCCACAGCACTTCTTAAACTGTTGGTCTTAGTACCCCTGCATATGTTTCAAAATTATTTGGGACCTCAAACAGGTTTTGTTGAGTTGGATAAATTAATCAATATCAAGCGTGTTGGAAATAAAAACTGAGACATTAAAAATATTTCTTAATTCAGTACAATAATAATAAACCCATTATATTGCAACATAAGCAACATACTTATAAAACATAACTATATTTTCCCAAACAAGAAAAATATTAGGAGAGTGATATTGCTTTCTATCTTCACACATCTCTTTAATGCCTGATACAGAATATGGTGGGTTTCTCATATCAGCTTCTATATTCAATCACTTGTGAGATCCAGAAAATGCCTTTGTATCCTTGTGATAAATGAGACTGAAAAGGGCTTCTAATGTTGCAGCATTACTACAGGAATAGTTTTGATATCACATACTCCATGATGGGACTTCAGCACTCCCTAGGGCTCCCACTTTGAGGACTCAGATACATTTTTCATCAGGGAATTACTACTATATGGTCCCTTGATAAATGAGAAACATATGGGCTGCAGGGAACACATTGGTCATAGCAAACACCCTCTTCCAGCTACACAAGAGAAGACTCTACACATGGACATCACCAGATGGTCAATACCGAAATCAGATTGATTATATTCTTTGCAGCTGAAGACGGAGAAGCTCTATAAGTCAGCAAACACAAGCCTAGGAGCTGACTGTGGCTCAGATCATGAACTCCTTATTGCCAAACTCAGACTTAATTGAAGTAGGGAAAACCACTAAACCATTCAAGTATGCTGCTGCTAAGTCGCTTCAGTCATGTCCGACTCTGTGCGACCCCAGAGACGGCAGCCCACCAGGCTCCCCCATCCCTGGGATTCTCCAGGCAAGAACACTGGAGTGGGTTGCCATTTCCTTCTCCAATGCATGAAAGTGAAAAGTGAAAGTGAAGTCAGTCAGTCGTGTCCGATTCTAGCGAACCTATGGACTTCAGCCCACCAGGCTCCTCTGTCCATGGGATTTTTCAGGCAAAAGTACTGGAGTGGGGTGCCATTGCCTTCTCCGAATTCAAGTATGACCTAAAGCAAATCCCTTATGATTATACAGTGGAAGTGACAAATAGATTCAAGGGATTAGACCTGATAAGGGTGCCTGAAGAACTATGGATGGAGGTTTGTGACATTGTACAGGAGGCAGTGATCAAGACCATCCCCATGAAGAAGAAATGCAAAAAGGCAAATGGTTGTCTGAGGAGGCCTTACAAATGGCTGAGAAAAGATGAGAAGCCAAAAGTAAAGGAGAAAAGCAAAGATACACTCATTTGAATGCAGAGTTCCAAAGAATAGCAAGGAGAGATAAGCAACCCTTCCTAAGTGATCAATGCAAAGAAATAGAGGAAAACAATAGAATGGGATCATTCTATTAATAATAATAATAGAATAATTCTATTCTAAGTATAGAGCTCACTTCAAGAAAATCAGAGATACCAAGGGAATATTTCATGCAAAGATGGGAACAATAAAGGACAGAAATGGTATGGAACTAACAGAAGCAGAAGATATTAAGAAGAGGTGGCAAGAATACACAGAAGAACTGTACAAAAAAGAGCTTCATAACCCAGATAACCACAATGGTGTCCGAAGGCAAGTGGGCCTTAGGAAGTATCACTATGAACAAAGCTAGTGGAGGTGATGGAATTCCAGCTGAGCTATTTCAAATCCTAAAAGATGATGCTGTGAAAGTGCTGAACTCAATATGCCAGCAAATTTGGAAAACTCAGGAGTGGCCACAGGACTGGAAAAGGTCAGTTTTCATTACAATCCCAAAGAAAGGCAATGCCAAAGAATGCTCAAACTACTGCACAATAGCACTCATCTCAAATGCTAGCAAGGTACTGCTCAAAATTTTCCAAGCTAAGTTTCAACAGTATGTGAACCATGAACTTCCAGATGTTCAAGGTGGACTTGGAAAAGGCAGAGGAACCAGAGGTCAAATTGTCAACATCCACGGGATCACAGAAAAAGCAAGACCATTCCATAAAAACATCTACTTCTGCTTCATTGACTACGCTAAAACCTTTGACTGTGTGGATCACAACAAACTGTGGAAAATTCTTCAAGAGATGGGAATAGCAGACCAACTGACCTGCTTCTGGAGAAATCTGTAAGCAGGTCAAGAAGCAACAGTTAGAACCAGACATGGAATGGACTGGTTCCAAATTCTGAACAGAGTACACCAGGGCTGTATACTGTCACCCTGCTTATTTAATTTATATGCAGAGTACCTCATGTAAAATACCAGGCTGGATAAAGCACAAGCTGGAATCAAGATTGCCGGGAGAAATACCAATAACCTCTGATAAGCAGATGACACCACCCTTATGGCAGAAAGTGAAGAGGAACTAAAGAGCCTCTTGTTGAGGATGAAAGAGGAGAGTGAAAAAGTTGGCTTAGATCATGGCATCTGGTCCCATCACTTCATGGCAAATAGAAAGGGAAACAATGAGAGACTTTATTTTCCTGGGCTCCAAAATCACTGAAGATGGTGACTGCAGCCATGAAATTAAAAGACACTTGCTCCTTGGAAGAAAAGCTATGAGAAACCTAGACAGCATATTAAAAAGCAGAGATATCAGTTTACCAACAAAGATCCATATAATTAAAGCTATGATTTTTCCAGTAGTCATGTATGGATGTGAGAGTTGGACCATAAAGCTGAGTGCCAAAGAAATGATGTTTTTGAATTGTGGTGTTGGAGAAGACTCCTGAGAGTCACTTGGACTGTAAGGAGATCAAACCCGTCAATCCCACAGGAAATCAGTCCTGAATATTGGAAGGACTGATGCTGAAGCTGAAGCTCCAATGCTTTGGCCACCTGATGTGGAGAACCGACTTGCTGGAAAAGCCCCTGATGCTGGAAAAGATTAAAGGCAGGAGAAGAAGGTGACCACAGAGGATGAGATGGTTGGATGGCATCACTGACTCGATGGACATGAGTTTGAGCAAGCTCTGGATGTTGGTGATGGACAGGGAAGCCTGGTGTGCTGCAGTCCATGGGGTCGCATAGAGTCAGACACGACTGAACAACTGAACTGAAATGAACTGAATGGGCTGCAGAGGATGTGTGCTGGGGCTGAAGTCAGAGAAAAAGAGAAGCTTTATTCTACGATTTCAAAATATTATCACTTTAAATAAATTTACTTTAAAATAGTAAGATGCAGAGATAGACTGGGGGCTCTGGTCTCTCAGTCAGTCTCTAACAGTACTGCCTGAGAAGAAGGACAGTCTTCTCCATAGGTCTGGTCTCCTTATTATGCATTTTGTTCTGAGAGTTTTCAAGCTTGAAGAGTTTTTAAGCAGTCAATAACTAGTGACCTAGGAATAAAGGCCAATTTCATTTTTAGGTCCCATTTAATAAGTAAAACAGAGAATGCACTATTATTCTTTAAAGGTACAAAGTCAAAGCACTTTATCAGTGTTCACTTTGAAAATTTCCTGGCTTTGCATTCACTTGCATTCAATAACTAATTTCAAATGTTTTATTTTGTCCCACCTTGAATATCAGGTGCTTCAGTTCAGGTCAGTCATGTCCAACTCTTTAAGACCCCATGGACTGTAGTACACCAGGCTTCCCTGTCCATCACCAACTCTCAGAGCTTGCTCAAACTCATATCCATTGAGTCAGTGATGCCATCTCACCATCTCATCCTCTGTTGTCCCCTTCTCCTCCTGCCTTCAATCTTTCCCAGCGTCAGGGTCATTTCCAATGTCAGTTATTTGCATCAGGTGGCCAAAGTATTGGAGTTTCAGCTTTAGCATCAGTCTTACCAATTAATATTCAGTCTTACCAATTAAAATTCAGGACTGATTTCCTTTAGGGATTGATGGGTTTGATCTCCTTGCAGTCCAAGGGACTCTCAAAAGTCTTCTCCAACACCACGGTTCAAAAGCATCCATTCTTCAGCGCTTCGGTTCACGTACTATTGAAGCCTGGCTTGGAGAATTTTGAGCATTGGTTTGCTAGCGTGTGAGATAAGTGCTATTGTGTGGTAGTTTGAACATTCTTTGGCATTTGCCTTTCTTTGGGATTGTAATGAAAACTGACCTTTTCCAGTCCTGTGGCCACTGCTGAGTTTTCCAAATTTGCTGGCATATTGAGTTCAGCACTTTCACAGCATCGTCTTTTAGGATTTGAAATAGCTCAGCTGGAATTCCATCACCTCCACTAGCTTTGTTCATAGTGATGCTTCCGAAGGCCCACTTAACTTCGTATTCCAGATGTCTGGCTCTAGGTGAGTGATCACACCATTGTGGTTATCTGGGTCATGAAGATCTTTTTTTGTACAGTTATTCTGTGTATTCTTTCCACCTCTTCTTAATATCTTCTGCTTCTGTTAGTTCCATACCATTTCTGTCCTTTATTGTGCCCATCTTTGCATGAACTATTCGCTTGGTATCTCTAATTTTCTTGAAGAGACCTCTAGTCTTTCCCATACTATTATTTTCCTCTATTTTTTTGCATAGATCACTTAGGAAGGCTTCCTTATGTCTCCTTGCTGAAAAGCCCTGTTCTAAAGAATGACTGAAATGTTCATATCTTAGTACACGGGCATATCTTTTCCTAAAGGCAGCAACTATTCTCAATGGGTCTCTAATCACTTCTCCATCAATCTTATCTTTTAAGGAGTTTATAAAACCCTAACATGATTATCTTAATATGTTTATAATAAGATTTGAAAATGGTTGAGGGAATTATATGTTCAGATGAACATATGTCACTAACAAATCAAAGCTATCTGGGAGGCCATGGGTTAAGCCATGCTTTAAAAAAGTAAGAGTACTCCACATGGAATTTTTTGTTGTTCTTGCAAGAATTGCCAGAGGTTTCAAGTCTAAAGCACACTGTAGACCTCCAGAAAAGGTCTGCAATGCATGCCATCTGGGGACCAGGAACTATGTTTTTTTAGGGAGACCTTTGGACAGGGCTACCTGAGGAACAAACTTGGAGAAATCATGTCTTTTAAAGACAAAGCAAGCCATTTCAGAATTTCATGTATGTCAAATGAAAATCCAATCAATCATATTGATTTTTTTCTTGCTATTTTCTTCAATTTATAAAATTGTGAATTTTTAAAAAAGAAATACAAGTAAAATCACATTTATTTTATACCAATATTTACTGTCTACCACACAAAATAACTCTTTTTAAGCAAAGTTTTGGTGACCTCATTATGAACAGATCATAGCTTTAAAGCTTCAAAATTTTTCATGAAGTGAACAATAGTAACTAGGAAATCCCTTTCCAAAGTCCTTCAAATCTAGGAAAATGTATCAAATCATGTAACTATAGACACAATCATTCAGATGGTGATGAGTCAGGAATAGAAGCTTCCAATGGAAAGGTAAGAAAGAGAAGGCCAAGGGCCTCTAATGGAGCGCTTCAGAAAAGCCAGAACATGGCCTGATTATGGGCAATTACAAAGTGGAATTAAAACTTATCATCTATAATTATGGCACAGAATTGCTTTTCTGAGCTATAATCCCCAATCACTAAGACACAGTTCATCACGATAGAAAGCCTGAAATGGCTCTTAGGAGGAAGGAGAAACAGGCAGAAAAGGAGAGAAGAAAGCCTATCCTCGTTTAGTTCCCATTAAGTCAAAGTCAGGTTCAATGTCATATAAATGCACACGTAAAAAAATTATAAGCACTCCATACTTAGTGTGCAAAATGCTCAGAAATTTAGGGGGGGGGGGACTGTTGCCATAGCAACACCTATCGGCAACTAGCATAAATATGTTTTCTATGCAATTTAATAAAGATTTTCATGTTGTGATCATTTGTGTAGTTTTCATTTAATTATTTCACAGGGCATTGCCTGGCTAAAGAGTAAATTATTCACTGTGGGAGAAGAGAGCTCAACAGTTTAATAAATTAGGGTCAGACTCAATGACTGGGTAGAGAATTTTGACCTCAAAGTTGAGGTTTGGATGTAGATTACTTGGAGACATGAAAAACACAAATGGCAATTATTTTATTTACTGAAAGCACAGTACTTCTGTTTTTTGTACTGTGGTTCTGGGGAGAAAAAGTTGGAAGTAGGAACCTGTTTAGTATTTAGAGCTCAGAGAGAGGATTTGTGAGTTTTCAAAGAGATTACCAAGGGGATGTGCCCTAAGGGGCTGATGGAAAGGGCAGGGAGGCTTATGGGGGAGGTGAAGTGACTCTTTGTGACCCCAGGCTCTTCCACCCATGGGAGTTTCCAGGCAAGAGTACTGGAGTGGGTTGCCATTTCCTTCTCCAATGGGGAGAGGCCCTGGGTTAAAATCCTAGGGCAAGTGGCTTCACCTCCAGGCAACTCTTGGGAAATTTACATTTAATGCATTATACTGACAAATATCTTGCTCTTGCTACATTTAATTTCCTTCCATTTTCCAGGGCCCATTGTATTTATATTACCTCTTACTGGATGATAATTGCATTCAGTAGCTAGCCTACATCCTGTATAAGACACTGGGTCAGGCCTTAGAGGACACAGTTTTCAGTCCCTGCCTTCTAGGTGTTCAGTAGCTCCTCCTCTGTTGATGGCTCTACATTCCCATATGTTTCCTAGGCCTCCCAGTTCACACATTCACCGCACCCTCCAACTGCTCAATGCTGGGCTTCTGGAATGACCAATATGATGAAGGAAACTTGAGTTTCAGAATTAGTGGGTTAAAGTGTCACTTCACCATTTTATTACATCTTTAATTTTGGAAATGTTATAGTTTTGTAGAAAAGTTTCAAAGATAGCAGAGAGAGTTTCTGTTTACCCCTCATCCAGTTTAAACTCAACAACAGTACGTAAGCATGGGCTATAGTTCAGACAGTATTTGGATTTCATCAGTTTTCCCATTAACATCCTCTTTCTGGTCAGGATACAGTCATTTGTCGTGTCTCTTTAGTCTCCTCTCATCTGTGAAAGTTTTCCAGTCTGCCTGTATTTTTCATGACCTTGACAGTTGTGAGGAGTACTGGTTGGGTATTTGATAGAATGTCTAAAATTGGGTTGCTCTCACATTTTCCTCATGAGGAGACTAGGTCATGGATTTGGGGAAAGAATATCACTGAGGTGATGTGTCTCTCTTACTACAATAACCTTGATCACCTGGCCAGGATGGTGCTTGCCAACTTTCTCTGCTGAAAAATTATTATTAATATTTTATTCCTTCACATACTCTATTCTTTGAGCTGACAAGGAAGAGGGGGTGCCACTAAGGTCTACATCTTAGAGAGAAAAAGTATATCAATTATTTGGAATTATTCTATAAGGAAGATTTGTCTCCTCTCTCCCACTAATTTATTTGTTAAATGATTCATTTTTACTATAGACTCATGTTTACTTGAGATTTACTTTGGGTTGTAACATAATACTATGTGACTGGATAAACAACACGGTCTTAAGTGTATAGCACGGGATGGGAAACTATATTGAATGTCTTGATATATTATCCAATAATGGGAAAGAATATGAAAAATAATATTCCTTCCTTCCTTCATTCAATCAGTTGTGTCTGACTCTTTGCGACCCTGTGGACTGTAGCCCACCAGGCTCCTCCATCCATGAGATTCCCCAAGCAAGAATACTGGAGTGGGTTGCCATTTCCTTCTCCAGGGGATCTTCCCAACCCAGGGATCGAACCTGGGTCTCCCGCATTGCGGGCATATGCTTTAACCTCTGAGCCACCAGGGAATGAGTCACTTTGCTGTACAGTGAAAATTAACAAAACATTGTCAATCAACTCTATGTCAGTAAATTTAAAACAAACAACTAAAAATAAAATTGATACTATGTAATTATTTTATTGCTCAAATTTTCCAGGCTTGGACAATGGGTGGTCTTTTTGATTGGCTGCTATGTCCCTTTAACTTTTCTTTTTTGTTTTCTTTTAATATTTCCTTACTTCCGAGCATTACAGGATGCCATAGTCTGTTCTTTCCCTGTTCTAATCCCCAAATCAGCCATTTCTCCAAGGAGCCCTGTGCCCTTTTATTGGAAAAAGGATAATTCTTTCCTTTTAAGAGGAGGCTTTTTATAGGAGTCATGTGCCTTAACCTGAAAGTTGATCTTACTTATTGATTCCAAGTAAAATGACTTATTGAATATAAAACTCACTATATTCTGTAAATACCTATTTAGCGAAACTGAGTACAAATTGTGAAAGTGCAGGTTTGGGGACAAGCCTATTGGAAAAAAATGTTGTACTTCTATAGCATTAATTTGTTGTTGTTTAGTCCCTAGGTAGGACTTCCCTGGTGGCTCAGATGGTAAAGCGTCTGCTTGCAATGCGGGAAACCCAGGTTTGATCCCTGGGTCGGGAAGATCCTCTAGAGAAGGAAATGGCAACCCACTCCAGTATTCTTGCCTGGAAAATCTCATGGACACAACTGAGTGACTTCACTTCACTTCACTTTACTTTAGTCCCTAAGTCATACCTGTCTCTTTGCAACCCCATGGACTGTAGCCCACCAGGCTCCTCTGTCCATGAGATTTCCCAGGCAGGAATACTGGAGTGGGTTGCCATTTCCTTCTCCAGGAGATCTTCCCAGTCCAGGGATCAAACCCATGTCTCCTGCATTGGCAGGTGAGCTCTTTACCACTAAGCCACCAGGGAAGCCCATAGCCTGAATACTTAGAACTAAGTAGTGTTTACACAGAGAAACATACGGCAGAAGAATTCCTTTTTCTCAGATGGAATGAACTCTACCAACCCATGTTTCATCAATTTGTCATTATTTTACCATAAAACAAAAGCTTTACCATAAAAGCTTCCCAGGTTGCTCAGAGGTTAAAGCATCTACCTGCAATGCAGGAGACCTGGGTTCGATCCCTGGGTCAGGAAGAGCCCCTGGAGAAGGAAATGGCAACCCACTCCAGTATTCTTGCCTGGAGAATCCCATGGACAGAGGAGCCTGGTGGGCTACAGTCCACAGGGTCACAAAGAGTCGGACACGACTGAGCGACTTCACTTCACTACCATAAAATAGAAACCTAAGCCATTAAGATTTCAAAAATCTATCATTCAACTAATCTCCATTTACGAATGTTTGAGGGAGCACACTTACTCAAATTTGGAAAGAATATCCCATGAAATGTGAAGTGTGATGCTCAGACATCATATTAATATCATCTAACAAGCATCTTGAAGATACGTCCTCACTGAAACTCAGTTCTTAGCCACATGCAACATTACTTAAAAATGTAGTTTGCAGCAGTGTTTCACAACCCACTTGTCGGAATACAGTGGGGTCAGAATTACTTGGCAAGTATTTGAGAGCAAAGAGCATTTAGGAAAGTGAAGTTCCCTGGGATTCCCACTTGACAGTTAAAGTTGTGTGTCAACAAGTAATGCCTCATGAATATTTTCATGTTTCTGCATGGTCTGCACTGGCATCTGGGTTAAAGGACGCCAGAATTGCAACATTCAAGACTGAGGCCTTGGTAGTGATAGAGACTTCTGTCTCCCTGGAGTCATTTGTTTACATGTCAGTGTGCCAAGGTAGAGACCTTCACCTCTCCTCCCCAGACAGGATTTGTTCCATTTTAGAACAGTTTGATCCTCTCTTTCTCCAGAAAGTATGACTGATGTGTCAGAAGTTCCTATATAAGCTCTGGGTTATAATTCTGGAGTTCTTCTCTTGTGATGTGAAGCCTGGATATACAGGTAGACATACGTGGCTTGCACTGGTTTGCTCTGAAAAGAAGTGGGACTTCGGGAAAAGTTTCTCTGTAACCAGTCTGTCTCTAACCCAGAAGACTGGTGTGTGTGTATATGTAACTTTGACAAGCTAATTTGTTAGACTGAGGCTAACATTTCAGACCTTTCACAGCTTCAGGCCTAACACAGCACCGATACTTCAAGGAAACCAGGGCTGTGTTTCCATAGGCACCCACTGGTGTGTTGATACCTGTTACTTTTATCTATTTTTTCCCCTGATATGTCTGTGCCCATAACATGAATGTTACTACAATATTTTGGGTGTCACCCTGATGAGAAACGCCAAACATACTAAGATTCAAGGTTTTACGTGGGAAATATCTTTCCTTTATGCTTTGCTTTGGGTCTCAGCAGGCAAGGGCAGTTCACAGGCTGTGTGTTTATGTGAATTTTCAACTCAATTTCCTGTGTTTCATTTTGTTTCCTCGTTCAACTAGCACCATCTGAAGAGAATGAAGGATTTAATCATAACACTTTGTACATCTTTTGCACATTTTTTCCTCCCAAGGAGCTAAAATGACTTCACACTGAGTTCCTCAGAGATCAAGAAAGAAGTCTCAAAAACTGACTTTTCACTGGGGCAGAACCGGGAGGAGCCTGTCTGTGCTCTGGCCCCGCACAGACTGGAGCCTGCGAGCTCCGATGGCTGGGGAGGCCCAGCGGCCACACCGGTGCTTAGGAAGCTGGGAGGCAATATATTAAAAAAGAAAGAAAGAAAGAAGTCTCTGAGGTAGTTACACTGAAAATATTTTCCTAAGTGTTCAGATGAAGAAAATGGGGCCAGAGATATGTCTGCCTATGGCCAGTATGAGAAACCAACAATATGGGTCAATGTCCTGGATATCCCAGTGAAGAAATATTTAAATATTTCATTTGAGTTAGTAAGAAGACAGAACTTAACATTTTCAAGTTACAGAAAGATTTAGTTTCCCAACCTCTCCGGGGAGTAACCAGCCCACTCTTCCTCCATACACAGGTTCATGTAAGCAGGACGTAGGTTTTTAAGCCTAAATCACATACATTAAGCTAATGGAAAATGACATAGAGTTCTGTGAACAACGCTGCTTCACTTACTAAGACAGACTGAACTAGATATAGGTAGCATTTGATCAATGAATGGAGGACTGGAATCTGTAGATATGGGTTGGCTGAAATCTATCCCATAGGGGGAAAAAAAAATCTCCCCAGTTTCTACATACCTACTAGGACTGGAGAAGTCTACTTATCCTCTAGCTTGATGGCTACTTAACATCTAATTGTCATAGAGTCAATGAAAGCTTTTAGTGAAAAAGACATTCACAGACCTATGATATTCTGTCTTGTTTTTTCTTTGAAAATATAATGTGCCATTTAGTAAGTCCTCCTAGTTTCCCCTTAGGTCTGATTTGTAACGTGGATCATCCCAATATTCATCTTCCAAACACTACTTCCGCAGGTTCATAAAATGTGCTACAAGAGAAAGCTGTGAGAGCCATGAAAGCACCACTCTTTTGCTCAAAGATTTTTGAGGTTCACTATTCTTAACCTCAAACCAACCTGGTGCCTACAGTCTTAATGAAGAGTGCATAAACCTGCAAAATAATATGCACAATTCTATGCATGCATAGTCTAGGGACAGGTTCAGTACTGTTATCAGATTCTCCCAAAGGGTATTAGACCCAAATTAATCATTTGTGGTCTAAGGCAATTTTTTCCAACCTTAATTTCATTATCATCCCTAAGAAGCCCTTTAGACCTGTTTTCCTAATACATTTCCCCATACCCCATGAAATTTCAACATCAAAGATCTACCATGTATCTGTTTATGTACAATAGTTATTAGTGCTTTACACATAAAAAGAATAAAGCAAAACTTGTCCCCTGAGAAGAAATTTTTGTCCCACTCAGAGGTAGGACATCAGCCTCCACCGAGAATGCATTGTCTGCAAGGGTCACAATTAAATTGCTCGCAACTCCAGCTCGAATCCTACCCAAGCTGGCAGTGTGTCAGGGACATTGTCCTAGCCTCAAATCAACCCCCACAACCATAAATTTCACTGGTCCAGCAGTTGTATGAAGGTGGTATTAGAGTCACTGACTCACTGTTCCTTGAGCTACCTCAAGGCATTTCTATCTCAGCAGCTTATTCAGAGCATTGTCAGCTTTGGCGTGGTGTTTTCCCCTTAGAACTCTCCTTTGCTTCCATGACATGGTTCACGCACATATATACTAGGAACATGGCATAATTTTTAAGACTTCAATCTCTGGGGTAGATGGTAGGTTTGCCTTGACCACGCCATGATGAGAAAACTCGATTTTGAGCAATGGCGATAACAATAATGTTTATTTAGTAAGTATCTATTGATTTTGCCAGGGACATTTCCCCTTGTCAGTTCTCTTTTGAGGAACAGCTAACCTCATCCCCTCATCCCATTTGAGGTGACCCCAATAACCCGGCTCATTTGGTAGAAGCAGGACTTACTTGAAAGTGAAAGTCGCTCAGTCGTGTCTGACTCTTTGCAACCCCATAGATAGCATATTGAAAAGCAGAGACATTACTTTGCCAACAAAGTTCTGTCTAGTCAAGACTATGGTTTTTCCAGTAGTCATGTATGGATGTGAGAGTAGGACTGTGAAGAAAGCTGAGCACTGAAGAATTGATGCTTTTGAACTGTTGTATTGGAGAACACTCTTGAGAGTCCCTTGGACTGCAAAGAGATCCAACCAGTCCATTCTGAAGGAGATCAGTCCTGGGTGTTCTTTGGAAGGAATGATGCTGAAGCTGAAACTCCAGTACTTTGGCCACCTCATGTGAAGAGTTGACTCACTGGAAAAGACTCTGATGCTGGGAGGGATTGGGGACAGGAGGAGAAGGGGACGACAGAGGATGAGATGGCTGGATGGCATCACCGACTCGATGGACGTGAGTTTGAGTGAACTCTGGGAGTCAGTGATGGACAGGGAAGCCTGGCGTGCTGCAATTCATGGGGTCGCTAAGAGTCGGACACGACTGAGCAACTGAACTGAGACTATACAGTCCATGGAATTCTCCAGGCCAGAATACTGAAGTGGGTAGCCTTTCCCTTCTCCAGGGGATCTTTCCAACCCAAGGATTGAACCCAGGTCTCCCGCATTGCGGGCAGATTCTTTACCAGCTGAGCCACAAGGGAAGCCCAAGAATACTGGAGTGGGTAGCCTATCCCTTCTCCAGCGGATCTTCCTGACCCAGGAATTGGACCAGGGTCTCCTGCATTGAAGGTGGATTCTTTACCAACTAAGCTATGAGGGAAGCCCAGGACTTACTTAGGTCTGGCCAATGATCCTATTCCATTAGGACTGGCTACCCAATTTGTGGGATGCAATGGAAAATGAAAATGCAGGACCCCTGGTTCAAAAATTAAGAATTTCAACACAATGGCAGAAGAGAATTAAAAGAAGCATGGGAGCATTCTGAGTGCACAGTTCCAGTGAGGCTGCGCAGATCACACACCCATGAAGCAAGCCCTCCATTTCATACTTCCAGCCGCAATGAATGGTTCAGGCACAGACACAAAAGCAAGAGATGATTGTTAGGCTTACGCTTTGTGTGGGAGGGACAGCTAGAAAAGAGAAGCACTCTTTCTGCCAGTCCTAAAGCTTGTAAGAGGTAAGCCTGAGACTGAAAGTGGACAAGAGAATCTTCCTGAAAATGAAGCCAGCCCAGAAGAAAACACACTGGCAAGAAAGAGCAGAAATGAGTGAATTTTGCTAACATTGTTGGAGCCTTTGGATCCATCTCTACCCCTGAATATTAGGCAAAAAATCCTTCTTTGTTCTCAAACCAGTTTGAATTGAAGTTTCTGTCATTTGCAACCAGAAGTCTTAACTAACAAGATTACATTTCATGGTTGTTAGCAGGACAGTCTCAGGAACAGATAAATATTAACTATTATAATCACAAAGATCTTTTCTTCAAACTCCTCTAATACTTTGCTAACCTTATGCTCTTCATATGCGTCGCAGGTTGCTTTATACTGTTAATTTATGTTTATGATAAACAGATTTTAAGCTTTTTGAGAACAAAAGTTATTTTTAAAAATTTTTTTCATAGGATCTAGAATAAGACATGGTTGTATTAAAAATATCATGTGAACTGATTGATCATTTAGCACTTTGAAGGAAAATTAAATACAGATAAGTGCTGTCTCGTACACAGGGTTATTGTTACCATCTTTCTAAATTCCATATATATGCGTTAGTATACCATATTGGTGTTTTTCTTTCTGGCTTACTTCACTCTGTATAATAGGTTCCAGTTTCATCCACCTCATTAGAACTGATTCAAATGTATTCTTTTTAATGGATGAGTAATACTCCATTGTGTATATGTACCACAGCTTTCTTATCCATTCATCTGCTGATGGGCATCTAGGTTGCTTCCATGTCCTGGCTATTATAAACAGTGCTGCAATGAACATTGGGGTACACGTGTCTCTTTCCCTTCTGGTTTCCTCAGTGTGTATGCCCAGCAGTGGGATTGCTGGATCATAAGGCAGTTCTATTTCCAGTTTTTTAAGGAATCTCCACACTGTTCTCCATAGTGGCTGTACTAGTTTGCATTCCCACCAACAGTGTAAGAGAGTTCCCTTTTCTCCACACCCTCTCCAGAGGGAGGGTATGGGGAGGGAGGAGGGAGGAGGGTTCAGGATGAGGAACACAGGTATACCTGTGGTGGATTCATTTCGATATTTGGCAAAACTAATACAATATTTTAAAGTTTAAAAATAAAATAAAATTAAAAAAAATTAAAAAAACACATTTTTAAAATTAAAAAAAAATACAGATAAGTGTGTTTATAATATATAATATGACAGAGGAAGAAAATTCTCTGAGGTAAAATACAAGATTTTTGAAGCCTGTAATTTATTATGACTTGTAGCTAAAGAACGTTTTCTAGGAATATGCATCCAAGAGGAATGTGGAATTCAATAGGAAAGATGTTTTAACCTATTGACGTATTTTTGAAAATACATTTCAACTGTGAATGATTATTAAATTTTTCAGTCTTCAATTGACTGAATAAGTAGAAGTATTTGAGGAGACATTTAGACATTTGTACTTACTGATTTTCTCAAGGCCTGGGAAAAGTAAAAATTGGTAAGTAATATTAACAATTTCCCTCTGACTGAGAAATTAGTGTTAAAGCTGTCAAAAAAGATGAGGAAAGATGCAAACACTAGGGAGAACTCCTACTCTCAGGTGCTGAGAAGTGACAAAAAATATATACAGACCAATTATTGTTCAGATATGTGACATGCCAGGTTTATAAAGAGAAAACAATAATCTACTGAGACTCACTGGACATAACCAGCACTTCCAGCTAATGAAATTATTTACCATCAAATTTGTATTTATTATTTTATTTTATTTATTGATTGGCAGCACTGCATGGCATTTGGGATCATAGTTCCCTGAACAGGGATGAAACCTGTGCCTCCTGCAGTGGAAGCATGGATTTTTAACTACTGGACTGCCAAGGAAGTCCCTCCAAATTTTTATTTTATTTTCTCATTTTGCTAGTAGCAAATTTCCAAAAGGTATACCATTGCTCTTTTGAATTTTTAAAGAAATCATGAACTATTCACTTTTCTCCCCCTTAGAGGCATTACAAAGTCAAATTGTTTTAAAGCCTTGTCAATACACCTCCTCTGAAGTCCCTCAGGTGAATATGGGCTTTTCTCTGATTTTTTGCAGTGGGGGGGGGGGGTCCCTTCTAAATTTTCTCTTGTGGACTTCCTTTTTTGTCTATTCAGGCTGTTCATTTTTTAATTCCCTGGGTTCACAACTCTGTGGTTTTTGGCAATTCTAAGAGAAATGAACTTCAGATAAGAAAACAGACATATATATTTGAATATAGGTTTTAACAAGGGAAAAATACTAATTACGAAATCATAGACTTTTATATTCAAAGGGGAATATAAAAGTTTTTAATTGTGTATACCGTCTGATATTTTACTGTGAGGGTTAAATCAATATTTTCTTCAAATGATTTTGAAAAAAGAAAACTCAAAAAAAATTAAATAAAAAATATGTATATAATCTTTATCATTATTTTCCTTTATTTAATTATATATTTAGAATTGTTTTCAATTTCTATGACTATGAGGTTTTTTAGTAATATTGCATTTATTTTTTAATTTAATAAATTTTGTCCAAAGGGGAGAAAAAGTATCAGGAACTATTACTAAATAATTTCTGCCATTTCTTAAACTCAATAAATTTAAATAAACTTTGTAATCACAAAGAATTTGCAAAAGAAAACTTGTACTTTCTTTCTCAAGTAAGTCTTGGCTTTCCTGGACTGAAACCAGGCAGGACATACTGAAACAGACTAGATATTCTTATTCTTAAGAGAATAAAATCTAATTTGAAGACAGCAACTTTCTCTTCCCTAAATTTACAATTTAAAAGAATTATTCAACAGAGCAAGTCACAAGACCCGCACACCATACAAGTTTCTAGAACTAAATGCTTCTTTGAGAAAGTTACATTCTTTCTTAAATAAAAGTTTCATGCAGACTTCAACACAGTATGCCTTAAAGATAAACTTATTTTGCCACTTTGTCAAGTATCCCAATTTTTGTTAACTTTTCTTGATTAACTAATCCTCTCTAATAATACTTTGCTTTCCTACAATATGTCCCTTTTGCTTTTGTTTTCTTAGACTCAGTAAGGATTTACTAGAAGGTATGGGCTTCTTCCCTTAGAAGAAATGGAGTAGCCATCATGGTCAACAAAAGAGTCTGAAATGCAGTACTTGGATGCAATCTCAAAAACGACAGAATGATCTCTGTTCGTTTCCAAGGCAAACCATGCAATATTACAGTAATCCAAGTCTATGCCCCAACCAGTAACACTGAAGAAGCTGAAGTTGAACGGTTCTATGAAGACCTACAAGACCTTTTAGAACTCATATCCAAAAAAGATGTCCTTTTCATTATAGGGGACTGGAATGCAAAAGTAGGATGTCAAGAAACACCTGGAGTAACAGGCAAATTTGGCCTTGGAACACAGAATGAAGCAGGGCAAAGGCTAGTAGAGTTTTGTCAAGAGAACGCACTGGTCATAGCAAACACCCTCTTCCAACAACACAAGAGAAGACTCTACACATGGACATCACCAGATGGTCAACACCAAAATCAGATTGATTATATTATTTGCAGCCAAAGATGGAGAAGCTCTATACAGTCAGCAAAAACAAGACCGGGAGCTGACTGTGGCTTAGATCATGAGCTCCTTATTGCCAAATTCAGGCTTAAATTGAAGAAAATAGGGAAAACCACTAGACCATTCAGGTATGACCTAAATCAAATCCCTTATGATTATACAGTGGAAGTGAGAAATAGATTTAAGGGACTAGATCTGATAGAGTGCCTGATGAACTATGGACTGAGGTTTGTGACATTGTACAGGAGACAGGGATCAAGACCATCCCCATGGAAAGGAAAGGAAAGTGAGGTCGCTCAGTCATGTCCGACTCTTCGCAACCTCATGGACTGTAGCCTACCAGGCTCCTCTGTCCATGGGATTTTCCAGGCAATAGTACTGGAGTGGATTGCCATTTCCTTCTCCAGGGGAATCTTCCCAACCCAGGGACTGAACCCAGGTCTCCCTCATTGTAGACAGATGCTTTACTGCCTGAGCCACCAGGGAAGTCCTAAGACATGCAAAAAAGCAAAATGGCTGTTTGGGAGGCCTTACAAATAGCTGTGAAAAGAAGAGAAGCGAAAAGCAAAGGAGAAAAGGAAAGATATAAGCATCTGAATGCAGAGTTCCAAAGAATAGCAAGAAGAGATAAGACAGCCTTCCTCAGGGATTAATGCAAGGAAATAGAGGAAAACAACAGAATGGGAAAGACTAGAGATCTCTTCAAGAAAATTAGAGACACCAAGGGAATATTTCATGCAAAGATGTGCTCAATAAAGGACAGAAATGGTATGGACCTAACAGAAGCAGAAGATATTAAGAAGAGGTGGCAGGAATACACAGAAGAACTGTACAAAAAAGATCTTCACGACCAAGAAAATCACGATGGTGTGATCACTAACCTAGAGCAAGACATCCTGGAATGTGAAGTCAGGTGGGCCTTAGGAAGCATCACTACGAACAAAGCTAGTGGAGGTGATGGAATTCCAGTGGAGCTATTTCAAATCCTGAAAGATGAGGCTGTGAAAGTGCTGCACTCAATATGCCAGAAAATTTGGAAAACTCAGCAGTGGCCACAGGACTGGAAAAGGTCAGTTTTCATTCCAATCCCAAAGAAAGGCAATGCCAAAGAATGCTCAAACTACCACACAATTGCACTCATCTCACACACTAGTAAAATAATGCTCAAAATTCTCCAAGCCAGGCTTCAGCAATACATGAACCGTGAACCTCCAGATGTTCAAGATGGTTTTAAAAAGGCAGAGGAACCAGAGATGAAATTACCGACATCTGCTGGATCATCAAAAAAGCAAGAGAATTCCAGGAAAAACATCTATTTCTGCTTTACTGACTATGCCAAAGCCTTTGACTGTGTGGATCACAAGAAACTGTGGATAATTCTGAAGAGATGGGAATACCAGACCACCTGACCTGCCTCTTGAGAAACCTGTATGCCAGTCAGGAAGCAACAGTTTGAACTGGACACGGAACAACAGACTGGTTCCAAATAGGAAAAGGAGTACATCAAGGCTGTATATTGTCACCCTGCTTATTTAACTTATATGCAGAGTGCATCATGAGAAACGCTGGGCTAAAAGAAGCACAAGCTGGAATCAAGATTGCCAGGAGAAATATCAATAACCTCAGATACGCAGATGACACCACCCTTATAGCAGAAAGTGAAGAGGAACTAAAAAGCCTCTTGATGAAAGTGAAAGAGGAGAGTGAAAAAGTTGGCTTAAAGCTCAACATTCAGAAAATGAAGATCATGGCATCTGGTCCCATCACTTCATGGGAAATAGATGGGGAAACAGTGGAAACAGTGTCAGACTTTATTTTTGGGGGCTCCAAAATCAGTGCAGATGGTGATTGCAGCCATGAAATTAAAAGACGCTTTCTCCTTGGAAGGAAAGTTATGACCAACCTAGACAGCATATTGAAAAGCAGAGACATTACTTTGCCAACAAAGGTCCATCTAGTCAAGGCTATGGTTTTTCCAGTGGTCATGTATGAATGTGAGAGTTGGACTGTGAATAAAGCTGAGCGCTGAAGAATTGATATTTTTGAACTGTGGTGTTGGAGAAAACTCTTGAGAGTCCCTTGGACTGCAAGGAGATCCAACCAGTCCATTCTGAAGGAGATCAGCCCTGGGATTTCTTTGGAAGGAATGATGCTAAAGCTGAAACTCCAGTACTTTGGCCACCTCATGCGAAGAGTTGACTCATTGGAAAAGACTGATGCTGGGAGGGATTGGGGGCAGGAGGAGAAGGGGACGACAGAGGATGAGATGGCTGGATGGCATCACTGACTCGATGGACGTGAGTCTGAGTGAACTCCAGGAGTTGGTGATGGACAGGGAGGCCTGGCGTGCTGCGATTCTTGGGGTCGAAAAGAGTTGGACATGACTGAGCGACTGAACTGAACTGAACTGATGGGCTTAATCTCTCTACAATGTGGAGACCCAGTTTAGATTCCTGGGTCAGCAAAAACCTTTGCAGAAATTAATATCAACCCACTCCAGTATTCTTGCCTAGAGAATCCCATGGACAGAGAAGCCTGGCAGGCTACAGTCCATGGGTCGCAAAGGGTTGGACACAAATGAGCAACTAACACTTTCACTTCTAACTAACACAACAAAATGTTTATTAATAAGCCAATTAACCAATAAAAGATTTCTCAGCCAAATGAGGCAGGATAGTGGATATGAAGCTCAAATAACCTTTCTATGCTTATGAATTACCTTGGATAATGGATAGACCATTTTTGGCAGCTTCAAAATTGAAAATTCTGACATTTAAGTGATTCCTCCTGTCCAAATCTGGAGGGGAGTATAAAATTCAAGCATAACACCTGTAAAATAGTACCATGCCCTGACCTTGGCCTTTTTATTCTTGGAGGTTATTTTAATATTTTCCTTTTATGAATGAACCCATTTAATCACTAAGGCTGCTATTTACTGAAAGACACTGCTGTTGCTCAAACATTTCTGTGCTTTTTCTTTGCTGTCTCCTCCGTTTAAGCAAAACGACTTTTGAAAAGAGTTGATATCTATTGTTCTATGACATAATTTAGCAAATACAGTTTATATTTTAAAGACAGAGCATTTCCTGAGAAAACGTCTTAAACAAAAAGCATACAGTATTTGGTTTTCACTATAACCTTAGAGTTGCAGAGGCAGATAACATACATTGCTAGTGTCTTGTTTACAAAACGGGAACTTCAGTCATCTAGATGTCTCTAGGTTGCTTTCTTTTCTTGTTCTTTTTTTTAAAAATCAATGACTTATTAGGCATGACTCTATTGGTTTTCAATTCCAGATAATGTACCTTCAACTTTTTTTTAAGGGGAAAGCATGAGCAATCAACCCTGTGAATATCAAATGAAAGACATACAGGTTCACTGTAGCCCATAAAGAGATGTACAATGGTAGCCGTTATGATCACACATGAATGGGTTAGTTGGTGACTTAGGGCAAAAATGTGCAAAGCTTGACATACTGTTCGTATCTAATTGCACAGGATGTAGTGGCAAGAGACTGGCATTTTGGAATACTCCAGACATAGATAAAATTTTGTTTCTACCATATACTAATCGTATGACTTCAGCTGATTTCATCTCTTAGTCTTGTTGTCTCATTCCTTTAAAAAAAGGGGTGCAGACAAATGATGCCTAACCCAGAAGATGCTATTAAAATTAAATGAGTTCATGCTATGTTACAGAACTGGATCTACAGAAGGCTCACTAAACTATTTACTACAATAGCTATTACTAGACTTCCAAGTCTAGCCTACTTCTGAAAAAGTAAAATCCCTGGTTCATGAGATAGAAAGCATTCAATTAATGAAACAAGGCGGCCATTAGTCCAAAGTGGTTCTAATGTCTTTGAGGCCACCTTGCGCAAACCAAAATCTAATCCTGTAAAGGATTGAGCCATTTGGGGAAGTTTCACTCAGTTTTCCTGGGTATTTCCCATGTATACAGGAGCTGTATGTGTCACTAAACTTCCATTTGTTTTTCTCTTGTAAATCTCTTTTATTACAGGGGTATCAGCCAAGGACCTAGAAGTGTACGGGGAAAATGATTTTTCCTTCCCTATGACAGGAATGCTTCTGAATATATCTGTTTCGTCTTAAGCCATACATAATATTCCAATATACTTCAATTGGACTTTTTAAACTAGAATGATATATTTTAATGAATATATATTCAAACTGAAAAAAATATATAATATTATAATGAAGTCTCTGGACATTCATAATACCATAAAACCCGATTTAACCCTAAAAGTAAAAGCAGCTCTTTTGTCCCTTTCTTGTTTGCCCATTCTGTTCCTCTCTAACCTTAAAAGAACCCGATCACTAGGCAATTTAACCTAACTCCTGACTTATGCTCTCCAGAATATACACCATGCCTCGCCTAACCTATTGATTGTTTCACCAGATTAAAAGAAGAATGAAGAATTAAGTAAAGAATAACTAGCTCTCTACTCTCAACAGCCCCCTTAGCAATCCTACAAGCAGATCACAAAAGCAAGATAACAACTCAAGAGTCAGCCAGTCTGCACGAAATGGAGAAGGATAGAGAACCCAACCTTCTGCCTCTATGATCACTGAGATTCTTCCATTCTTTATCTCTTTAAATACTCTCCTGCTGAGGAGAAGGTTGAGAGTTGGTCTTGGGACATGAGCCCACCTTCTTGCCAGAGAGCCAGCTTTTCTGATTAAAGCAACTTTCCTTTCCATTGACACTTGCCTCTCAATTTATTGGCTTTTGAGCTATGAGCAGCGGAACAAGAGTTCAGTGACAGAGGGATAAAAAAGGAGATTTTAGTTGAGTGGACAGATAAACATAGTAGAAAAGATCCAAAGGGCCTTTGGATGCACCTTGCCCGCTATGATTCACCAGTTATGTGGAAGTAGAAGGTGGAGGTGAAGGCTCATTGACAGAATGAGAATATTATTATTTTTGCCCCAAATCAAGAGTGATAAGATACAACATTTAAAAGAAAGAGGAAAAGCAACAATAAGAACAGAGAGGAAGATGGTGAATATTTTGAATGGAGCTCTTGCCCTGTGAGCGGAGAAGGCAATGGCACCCCACTCCAGTACTCTTGCCTGGAAAATCCCATGGATGGAGGAGCCTGGTGGGCTGCAGTCCATGGAGTCATGAAGAGTTGGACAAAACTGAGCGACTTCACTTTCACTTTTCACTTTCATGCATTGGAGAAGGAAATGGCAACCCACTCCAGTGTTCTTGCCTGGAGAATCCCAGGGATGGCGGAGCCTGGTGGGCTGCCGTCTATGGGGTCACACAGAGTCGGACACAACTGAAGTGACTTGGCAGCAGCAACAGCTTGCCCTGTGAGAAAACAGCCCACAGAGACGAAGCAGAGCATTCTTGTCAAGGGGTGGGGTGGGCTGTGACCCACAGCCACCCAGAGTGTGGGCCTCCTGACTTTCTTGATTGCCAAACCCAAGAACACAAGAATAAATACATTTTATTTACTGACCTAGTATACATATATATTTATTTATAGTGAAACAAAAATTTTCCAAAGCAATATATACTATGTGCAATGTAGCCTTTTTTTTTTTTCCTATTCTAATATAGGTCATAGTTTTAAAGGCTGGTTGTGACTTAATGAATTGATTTCATGAGTCACTAATAGATCATGGCTGCATGTGTGCATGTTAAGATGTTTCAGTCATGTCCAACTCTTTGTGACCCTATGGGCTGTAGCCTGCCAGGCTCCTCTGTCCATGGGATTCTTCAGGCAAGAACACTGGAGTGGGTTGCAATGTCCTCCTCCAGGGGATCTTCCCGACCCAAGGATCAAACCTGCATTTCCTGTGACTCTTGCACTGCAGGGGGATTCTTTACCACTGAGTCACTGGGGAAGCCCCAGATCATGGCTACTTTTTGAAAAAAAGTGATGTCCCAGACAGCCTTTGGAAATCTTCCAAGGATATGCTCTTTAGCTGTGATGCTAGATAATGTTTGAATATTACAAAAGTCTGTATAAAACACTATATTACACATAGTTTTTTCTCTATCATATATTTGATGTAAAATTGTGACCTATTGAGGAAGAGGCTAAACAAGGTGGAGAGAACAGGGAGAAAATCTTTTCTTCTCTGTATGCATCTGATTTTCTAGATATCACTTTGGAACCAGGTAAAATTTTAAATATAGAACAAGATAAAATTTAAAAAGGAATGTTTATAAATAAAAGCAAAGTGAAACAAAGGAATCTAATTGTGAATTGAGTTCGTGACATATGTGCAAAGGAAGGAAACATTTCAAGTAAATTTACAGCACAGAAATTTGACTAAACTTCTCTAGTGTTCTCCTAGGAGAGAATAAAATGAAATATATATACATATATATTCACATAAATACATATGTGTATGAGATATATGTGAACTGCATATACTTATATATGAGAGAATATGTTAATATTAGAACATATGCACTACATTCAAATATACTTAAAATCTCAAAGACAGAAAATAAACATCTAGACACATACAGATAGATATATGTATATATATCAGGAAGGAGATTTATGTGCATCAAAAATGACTAATGTTCTATGAGATAAGGAATATTATTAAGTCAATCTTCCCCACTCAAGGCCCCAAAGGAAAAAAAAAGTGCTGTTTATATACAGAGAACAATTTTTTTTACTACCTCATTTGCCTTAGAAAATGAATCCTCTTTAATAAATGAGTTGGAAAACTGCTTTCAAAGTTGAAGCTGCCAGTGCAGTACTATGGTTCTTAAACTTGACACACTATTCTGAAATATTCAATAGTACACCTCAGTGCATCAAAAATAAATCACTCCCCTCTTTTCTGGGGAAAGATATCAGATATAATGCTCATCTTCATTTTTTAATATTCATGAGTTTTTTATTCTTCAAAGAAGATGTAACATCTTTGAGGCCATTAAACATCAGTTCAGTGCAAGAATTTATTAAAATACCTTGACTTGGTTATTTCCCATATGCAACACAGAACTCTACTCTAGAATGTTAAAAGAACACATTGTCTATCAAATTCATAGGTTTTAACTATGGCTTAAAACAACCTATGAATCTGAAGCCTCTGCTACACACCTGCCAGTGTCCAATATGCAGTTATAATTTGTTAGTTCCTTGTTAGAAAAGCATTTTTTGAAGGTCCGAAGTGTTTTATTTAAGAAAGACATAAATTCAATATCTTTTGATTCTAACTAAAATTGCCCTTTCACATATGTAAATATTTATGCTGCTGCTGCTGCTAAGTCGATTCAGTCTCAGGGTCTGTGCGACCCCTGAGACGGCAGCCCACCAGGCTCTGCCGTCCCTGGTATTCTCCAGGCAAGAATACTGGAGTGGGTTGCCATTCCCTTCTCTAATGCATGAAAGTGAAAAGTGAAAGTGAAGTCGCACAGTCGTGTCCGACTCTGAGTGACCCCGTAGACTGCAGCCTACCGTCCATGGGATTTTCCAGGCAAGAGTACTGGAGTGGGGTGCCATTGCCTTCTCTGAAATATTTAAGCTAGAAAAACCAAAATATCATAGATCCTCAGGTTCAGAGATATAAATCTCACTAATTAACATTATGTATAAGATACATTAGTTCCCTCGCTATCCCACATCTATAAGTAATGTATCAAGGAGATATTAATGGGCACTTCTAAAATAAAGGCAGGAGGTTCTTTGGTTCGAAGAATTTGGAAAATGATGGGCTGAAGAGCATGAAAATGCTTTCTTTACTCAGAACATATTATGCTAATGAGCATTTTGATTCTCCAAAAAAAAAAAAAAAACCAAGGCTCCTTTCACAGACTTTTTTCTTGGATCAATGTTCAGTAAAACATTTAGGATAATGCTGGTCTATTGGTGCCTGGATACTGCCAACAACAGGTAATTAGATTTGGCAGCGTGGTGCCCATTAAATCTTTTTGTAGCTTTGATTCAGAACTTCCATTTTCTGAACTGGATGCAAAAGCTGGAAAATTTAGAGGAAAAAAACAAATCCATTTAGGAAGATACACTCTGGGATTCTGTATTAGAAATCTTACACAAAATATAAACTCATTTTAAAAATTAACCAAGAAAAGCTACATTAATATAAGAAATAGAAGAAAAATGAAAAGCATCTACAATTTGAGTCATCTAATTTTATGGGAAATCAGGAACAGTTAATATTGATATAAGAAGTGGAGAACTTTTGAATGTGCATATTGTAGGAATCAGATTTGTGAAATATATTACTTTTTTTTTCTGCTCAGAAAGGTGGAACTAAGCTTGGTTGTTAGTACTACTGAGTTGACCCAGGGGAGGAAAGCTCTGTGGGGACCTAATGTTATCCCCTGAACCCAACTGATGGAATCCTTAATTGTACTGGCTTTTCTGTCTAATAATCTGGGAAATCTTGTGTATATGGACATCTTCAGAAGCTTATTTTGCTGGTTACAGCTCCATTCTTTCAATGCAGAACAGAAGATCCCTGAGGACACAGTAGAGAACAGGAAGTTTTCCAAAACAGCATGAGTTTTGAAAAAAAAAAAGAAAAATCAAAATCAACCTGTGACTTTGAAGGAAGCAAAGTTGACCTCAGAAACATCTACTCTTCGGGGGACTGTCCATGGTCCTGAGTTGTCTCCATGAAAAACGAATGGTGGAGAGTCAAGCTCCCTAGCTGTCAATATCTTATTTGCTTTAAAACAAAAAACAACAACAACAACAAAAAAAAAAAACAAAAACCAGCCTCCCCTAACCTTCCCTGTGGCTCAGATGGTAAAGAGTCTGCCTGCAATTCAGGAAACCTGGGTTTGATCCCTGGGTCGAGAAGATTCCCCTGGAGAAGGAAATGGCAACCTACTCCAGTATTCTTGTCTGGAAAAATCCCATGGACAGAGCAGCATGGTAGGCTACATACAATCCATGGGGTTGCAAAGAGCCGGACACAACTGAGTGACCTTTCTTTTTTTCTTCTTTCTTTCCCCTGACCTGTGCCTGACCTGACCTGATTAAAACAACCATCTTCTGCAAGGCCCAACCACACAAGACTAAGCTTGTCTACCATGGCTTCAATTGTTGACTTCCATGCTGTAGACTAGTAGTCCAGTTCCTTAATGGTTTCCAGTATATTACTTCTCATTCAAACAGTACACAGAGAGGTGTAGAAACAATTTTTAGGTACTCAACAAGGATTTAAACCTAGAAAATGTGCATTAAAATAGACATAGTGTAGTCAGAACCTCTGATTTTAGAATCTATTCATTAAAAGTCTATTTATTTTTGTTTAGAATTCCTTCTATTCTCTGAAAAATTAACTTATCCTGTGCCAACATACATAATTTTTAAAGTTGGCTTTGTTATTGCAAAAACCACAAATGATCATTGCAGAAAGGTAGAAAATATGGATTAAAAAAAACACTCATTTTCCTGTTTAAAAGTATATTGCATAAATTAGTGGAATCATACTTTCTTCTGTCATAGATATTTTGTCATAATTATTTTCTCATAAAATTTAAAACTCTTTAAAGGATAGTTTCAATGGTTGAAAACCAGCTTCTCACAGGTCTATCACACTAAAGGTTACTATAAAGTTGGATAGTAAGGTTGCTTTCAGTTTTATCTATTGTTAAAATATTCAAATAGTTTTATATGTAAATCATTGTTACATTCATGATTATATAGAGAGGCTGCTGAGGCTGCTAAGTCACTTCAGTCATGTCCGACTCTGTGTGACCCCATAGGCGGCAGCCCGCCAAGCTCCTCTGTCCCTGGGATTCTCCAGGCAAGAACACTGGAGGGAGTTGCCATTTCCTTCTCCATACAGAGAGGCTATATCCCACGAAATAGTACTATGAGGCCAAAGGGAATGAATTATTTATTTCTTTCAGTTGTAATATTTTGTATATCTTAGCCATATAGTATCAGAACAATAATTTTAGGCCACACAATTTTCAAAACCCTTGATAACTGGCTTACAAATAATAACTGTATGTAAGTGATGTCATTCAGTTTGATTAGCAATATACAGAATTTTATATTGCAAATATAAAAAATCTGGTGGGGGGCGTGCCAGATGAGAGTGGCAATACACAAAGCTCAGGTATTTCGTGTTATTTCATTAAGATAGTAATATTTTTGGTTGCGGCAAGTTACATCTGATGTGAAATCTTAGTGTGTTACATTTCCAAGAGGATCCTGAGCAGAGGTGAAGGGGGGCAGGCAACATGGCCTCAGGCTGGAAGGTAGCACTTACTGTTGATGCTCCATCCAGGGCCCCTGGGCATTCACCCTACATACCTACAACTTTCTGCCTGAGGGCTTTTATTTAGGAAACTAGAGTACCTTGGCCAGAGAGCTTTACAAAAAGGTGTCAAAGTGTTCCCCTGGAGTCATTCTTTAATCAATGACAAAAGCCCTGCCTGCCTGCCCTTGGTTGGATGGGTAACTGTGAGGTTTGATCTGAGCCCAAGGGAGTCATGTATTTGATAGGGTACCTTTAACTACTTCCTTTCCCTCTTTGTGTGTGTGTGTGTGACAGGGTAGATCTTTTTGATAACCTATCAGTTGAATAAAGAGTTGAAGAAGACAACAGAATGAGCCTCATTTATATATTGATTTATTCTCCCACCCATCAGCATTTGGGTGATGCCCATGTTCGTACTATGGGAACACTATTCAAATACTTTCCTGCAGTCTCCTAGTACACCTGTATTCCTCTCATGCGTACATACCTCTTCTGCTAGACGGCAAGTTCCTTGATTATGGAAAAGCGATCCTACAGGCTGGGGAGGGAGACTCTCGTTAGGAATGGGTCCCAAGACTCCCTTGCTGTTGATACCTTCCACCCCTCCAGGCTTCTGGATTTGGAGTCACTCCAGTCCCCCAGGAGGATGCTGTTGGCCTACCTGGAGCCCTCATTCCTGACCTGCCACTAGTGAACACTATGGGAAACGCTGGCATTCTGGCCTCCACATGTACACAAGCTAAGTCTCTAGGGCAAAGCCTTTGATGGAGTCCTGACCTCGCTGGCCAGTGGGGGCTTACGACCAAGTGCCATTACAGGGGTCCTGAAATGGGAGACTGGGCTGGCTGGCATCCCCTGAATGGGAGAAACTGGACTTTGCAGCAGGAACCTTGGAGTCCTAGCACCAGCCCCAGCAGGGAGAGGAAGAAGAATTTGATCTTCCAAATGCCAACATGTATTGAGGATTTACAATAAGACAGACATTGGCTCTGACAGCTTTTTGCTCACTAAAGCAGATATCAACAAACTTCCAGAAAAGGGCCAGATTATAAGTATTTTAAGCTTTGTGGACCAAAGGGTCACAACCACTCAACTCTGTTATCCTGACCCAAAAAAGCTACAGACAATACACCCACAAAAAGGTGTGGCCCTGCTCCCATTCAATTTTATTCATAGATGCTAGAATTTAAATTTCTATCAAAATGTGATAAAATATTCTTCTTCACTCCCTCCCAATGCTTTAAAAATGGTAAAACAGATCTTACCTTGCATGTTTTACAGTTAAAGGTGGTGGGATATAGTTTGTGGGCCCCTGTACTGCAGTGATTCGGAGCATGGCTTCTGGAACCAGACAACCTGGGTTTGACTGAGTTCTGCCATTTGCAAGTGGTATGACATTGGGGGATGCACTTAACATCACTGGGGAAAGATCCCTACTGTGGAGGATTGTTGAGAGGGTGACTTCCTCAGTGAAGTGCAAATAATACACATATAATAAATATGATGACTATGAAGCATTCATAATCATTGTCTTGGCATATGTACATGTAAATACCACCAAGATCACACAGGTCAGCTACCAGTGTTTTAGTGGAGAACATGGTCAGTGGCAGGTCAAGCTTCAGCTGGCCCCAGCTCCACAGTATTTTCTAGGTGCACCCAACTGCCACTTCAGTCCCTGGGGTTGTTCAGTTGCTAAGTCCTGTCCGACTCTTTAGGACCCCATGAACTATAGCAGGCCAGGCTTCCCTGTCCTTCACCATATCCCGGAGTTTGCTCAAACTCATGTCCATTGAGTGGGTGATACCATTCAACCATTTCATCCTCTGTTGCTCCATTCTCCTCCTGCCCTCAATCCTTCCCAGCATCAGGGTCTTTTCAAATGAGTCAGCTCTTCACATCAGGTGGCCAAAGGATTAGAGCTTCAGCTTCAGCATCAGTCCTTCCAATGAATATTCAGGGTTTATTGCCTTTTGAATTGACTGGTTGGATCTCCTTACTGTCCAAGAGATTCTCAAGAGTCTTCTCCAGCACCACAATGTAAAAGCAACAATTTTTCAGTGCTCAGCCTTCTTTATGGTCCAATTCCCACATCCATACATGACTACTGGAAAAACCATAGCTTTGACTATATGGATCTTAGTCAGCCAAATGATGTCTCTGCTTTTTAATAAGCTGTCTAAGTTTGTCATAGCTTTCTTTACAAGGAGGAACTGTCTTCTAATTTTGTGGCTGCTGCCAACATCCACAGTGATTTTTGAAGCACAAAAAAGTCATATCTGTCACTGTTTCCATTGTTTCTCCATCTATTTTCCATGAAGTTATGGGACCAGATGCCATGATCTTAGTTTTTTTGAATGTTGAATTTTAAGCCAACTTTTTCACTCTCCTCTTTCATCCTCATCAAGAGGCTCTTTAGTTCCTCTTTGCTTTCTGGCATTAGAGTTGTATATCCACATATCAGAGGTTTTTGATATTTCTCCTGACAATCTTGATCCCAGGTTGGGATTCATCAGCCCTGCATTTTGCATGGTATACTCTATATCGAAGTTAAATAAGCAGGGTGACAGTATACAGCCTCAACATACTCTGTTCCCAATTTTGAACCAGTCTTTTGTTCCATGTTCTAACTGTTCCTTCTTGACCTGAAAACAGGTTTCTCAGGAGACAGCTAAGGTGGTCTGATATTCCCATCTCTTAAATAATTTTCTATAATTTATTGTGTGTGATCCAGACAGTTAAAGGCTTTAGTGCAACCAGTGAGGCAGAAGTAGATGTTTTTGTGGAATTCCCTTGCTTTCTCCATGATCCAACCAATACTGATAATTTGACCTCTGGTTCCTCTGCCTTTTCTAAATCAAGCTTGAACACCTGGAAGTTCTCGATTCACATACTGCTGAAGCCTAGCTTGAAGGATTTTGAGCATTACCTTACTAGCATATGAAATGACCACAACTGTAAGGTAGTTTGAACATTCTTTGGCATTGCCTTTCTTCGGGATTGGAATGAAAATTGACCTTTTAGAGTCTTATGGCCACTGCTGAGTTTTCCGAATGTGCTGGCATGTTGAGTGCAGCACTTTAACAGCATCATCTTTTAGGATTTGAAATAGTTCAGCTGGATTTCTATTACTTCCACTAGGTTTGTCTGTAGTAATGCTTCCTAAGGCCCACTTGACTTCACATTCCAGGATGTCTGGCTCTAGGTGAGTGACCATACCAACATGGCTATCTGGCTCATTAAGACCTTTCTTGTATATTTCTGTATATTCTTGCCACCTCTTCTTAATCTCTTTTGATTCTGTTAGGTCCTTGCCATTTCTGTCTTTTATTGTGCCCATCTTTACATGAAATGTCCCTTTGGTATCCCTAATTTTATTGAAGAGATCTCTAGTCTTTCCCATTCTACTGTTTTTCTCTATTTCTTTGCCTGGTTCACTTAAGTTGTCTTTCTTATGTCTCCTTGCTATTCTCAGGAATCTGCATTCAATTGGGTATATCTTTCCCTTTCTCCTTTGCCTTTCACTTCTTTTCTTTTCTCAGCTATTTGTAAGGCCTACTCAGACAACCATTTTGCCTTCATTCATTTCTTTTTCTTTGGGATGGCTTTGGTCAGTGCCTCCTGTACAATATTACAAACCTGTGTCCATAGTTCTTTAGGCACTGTGTTTACCAGATCTAATCTCTTGAAGCTATTTGTCAAGTCTACTGTATAATAACAAGGGATTTGATTTAGGTCATACATGAATGGCCTAGTGGTTTTCCCTACTTACTTCTATTTAATCATGAATTTTGCAATAAGAAGCTGATGATCTGAGTCACAGTCAGCTCCAGGTCTGGTAGTTGAAATTAATGGATCATAATATACTGCTGCATGGGAGAAACATGAGGGAAAATCCCTATATTCCCAACTACAGCTAAATTATACGGTAACCGAGTATATTTGTGCACTAGCCTGGAATTTTGCCACCACTTTTAATACCATTTCTATGGCAAAGCCAGGTTCAGTTTCTGGCTTACAAACCAATAATTGGGAAACATTCTAGTCATAAGAACAGAGTATAATAGAGCTGCCTTGTGGGCTATTAAGAAAACAGGAATAAAAACAGTTGGGAAGAAATAAAATTCTCACAATTTGGGATACAATATATTTCATGAAGTGATAAGTACTATACAGCTAAACTTCATTAGGAAACAATAAGTGAAAGCTTGGACAACTCTTTCATTGACATACTGAAACCTCAGCTCAAGAAGATGGCTTTAAATGCCCCTTCCTTCACTCACCCTGTTTCCAGCTGTGACTAGCAGTAGTTTTCAGCAAAACAGCTAACTGCTGCACAATAAATGTAAGTCAAATGGCTAAGTGATAATTAGGGAAGCATTCATTCCTGTTTCTAAGATGTGCCCAGGGCTGGGGCTCAGGTTTAGTTTCTCAAGTTTTCCTTAACATGTGGAGCCAAGTCAGAAAAAAATCACTTACATAAAGGGTTGGCCCAAGCACTGAAGTGCAAAAAGATGACTCCAAGCTCCCTTGCCTTCCACCCTGCTGATCTCCTTGCAGTTTACCACTAAACATCATTATCATGCTCTTTCCAAACTAAGCCACGCTATGGGAGGCTGCATCAAAGACTGCACATTAAAATAGCTCAAAGAATCCGTCCCCTCCACCCCTCCCTCCTCCCCAGCAGGGCAACTCATGCCACACAGTTCCCAAAGGAGTTAGGCCCATTTGAATTAATTTTGGACATCTCTGGGGTTTATCCTTTTTTGAATGTTGTTCACTGTGACTGCCCTAGGGCACCCACTAGCCAGGAAGCCTTTGATGTATCTTATACTTTGGTCCTGATGCCAGTTAGACAGAAACAAGAAATGCCCTTATTCTGTACCTGTTCCAGGGGGAATGGCTCAGTTTGAAGGAGCTAGGGAGAACATCTGCAGAATCAACAAAATTCTGTGATTTGGTGTCTTAATATAAGGATCCGAATAAGTTGTGGTGACAGGCGAGACAGTCAGGTAGACAATTCAACCTGATCAGATTCAAATATCCAACAACAAAACATGGTAGGTCTTGAGACTATGAAAGAAGCAATATTTCACCAAGTTCCAAAATGTTAAAATTACACAGAAAGGGTATTTACACTTGGCACCCCACTCCAGTACTCTTGCCTGGAAAAATCCCATGGACGGAGGAGCCTGGTAGGCTGCAGTCCGTGGGGTCGCTAAGAGTCAGACACGACTGAGCGACTTCACTTTCACTTTTCACTTTCATGCATTGGAGAAGGAAATGGCAACCCACTCCAGTGTTTTTGCCTGGAGAATCCAAGGGACAGGGGAGCCTGGTGGGCTGCCATCTACGGGGTTGCACAGAGTCGGACATGACTGAAGCGACTTAGCAGCAGCAGCAGCAGAAGCAAAACTATGTTAAATCCAGTCCTGTGATGAATGGAGGGGGGGGCAATTTACAGCATTATTGAAGAAAGGATTATTGTACATAATCTGACTCCAGTGAGTTCGGCTCCAGGACCACACCCTAGGTACCAACAGTAGTAGCTTGGCATATAGCACTAGGTTCCTGAGAAGGACTTGGCTGAAACTGCTGGTTGTTCGAACCCTTCAGTAGGCTGAGAAGGCAACCCCCAGATTTCAAGGGATAAAATAAATGACAGTGAGTTCATCTGGGGTGTCTACTTCAAGTTTCAACACACAGTTGGAATCTTTGCTCTAAAGTCTTCTCAATAACTGACACTGCATTAGCAAGTGTCAGTAACTGACACTTGCTTGAGCATCTTTCAACCCTGAGAAGCTTTAGAATTGAGAACAGAAATAACTGAGAGATTCAAAAGCACCATATTACTATCTCCTGGTTAAGGCATCTGAACAAATGTGGTATTGTCCTGTCTTGTAAGAGTTAAAAGAATCTGGCTTGTTAAGTTGATAGCTGTGATTCCCAGATAAAGTATACAAGTGAATGATCAATTTAGTCTTTTTAATTTATATGCATATTCAAAATTTAAAAAACCCCTCTGTTTCACCATATTCATTTATAAGTTTGGTTTATTAGCTTTGTAAGATTTATTTTGAACCCCGGAAGGTTTTCTTAATAAATTCAGACAATGCACATAGTTTAAGAGAAATTAGCATATATATATATACACACACATATAATACACATATATTATACACATACAAATTAAAGTCTTTACCTTTTTGAAGATATTTAAATACTAAAGTGCATACACTGGAACACTACTGTTTGAAGGCTGCTAAAAACTGAGTGCTCAAATACTCTATATTCTACTTAGAAAATCAACTTAAAAGCCAGAGGGAAATTAGTTTGAAGTGTAAACTGTAAAGCATTGCATGAGAATTACTTAAACCAAACAACCCCTTGAAGAGGCTTTTCTGGGGGAAAAAATGGTGCTCAGAGAGGTACAAAGACAACTGAAAGGGGATGGCAGTCCTACTAGGTGACTCAGCCTGGACCAGGCAAGGAACGAAATGTTCACACTGTGTGTCCCTTGTCCTCATAAGTGTACTCGCGTCTCTGAATCAGGAGTCAACAAACTGTGTCTGTGAAAGGTCAGACAGTAAGTATTTTGGGCATTGTGGGCTGTATGGCCATATTGTAACCCAAATCTGGCCACTACACTGCAAAGGCAGACATGGAGAATAGTAAACAAATGGGCACGAGTGCGTTGCAAGAAAACTTTTATAGACAAAGACAAGCTCCTGGCTGGTTCCTTTAGGTCATAGTGTGCTGATTTCTGCTGCAAGTGAAGGGCAATTTTACCTATCTTATAGGTGAGAAAACTGATTTCAAGTCTGAATGCATGTGCTCCCTAAATTTCATATGTTGAAATCCTAACCCCCAAGGTGATGGTATTAGGAGAAAGGGTCTTTGGGAAGTGATTAGGTTAGGAGGGTAGAGTCCTCACGATTGGGATCTGTGCCCTGGTACTGATAAATGAGAACCTGGAGAGCTGACCCCCTTCTTCCACTCTGTGAGGACACTTAATACTGAACTTCCTAGTTTCTGGAACTGTGAGATTATACATTTCTATTGTTCAAGGCACTAAATCTCTGATACTTTTCACAGAAGCCCCACGTACTAAGACAAAGAAAAGGTAAATGATTTGGTCAAAGTCCTATAGGCAGTAAAGGTGGAACAGGCACGTGAACCTTACCTGATTCCATGGTGTCATGTTGCCTTGTAGGGGTCAAGACTTCAATTTCCTGGTCAACAAACCAAATGATCTGAATTCTGATGACCTTTACTACCTTTTCCTCATACTGGAATTAAAAAAAAAAAATTTTGTGCCATGGAACCCTTTTGACAGTCTATCAAGGCTATGGAATCCCTCTAAGAACAGAGTTTTTAAAAACAAAATACACAGAATTACAAAGGAAATTATTATACTAAAATATGGTTATCAAATGATATACTTTTAAAAAGGCTACAGCAGGCTTCTCAGTTTCAACACTACTGAAATTTGGAAGTGAAACATTCTTTCTTGGGGGAGGGGCTGTCCTGTGCATTGAAGGACATTTAGTAGATGTCAGTAGCAGGTCCCCTGCTAGTTGTGTTAAATGAAAATGGCTCCCTATATTGTCAAATGTGACCTGTGTCTCTTACAGACAATCACTGCCCTATTAATAGATGTGCTTCTTCATTAGCAGGTTCAATGAGGAGACAGAGTGGAGGGTCTACAAAGCACCCAAACTTTGAAGCAGTGGTGAGCATCATGACATGTTGATAATAACAAAAACTCTAACGTGACATCAGATATATTTGTGGTTTCTGTTGGTGACCAAGTACCAGGCACTGAAATACTCTAGTCTGTTGTTTATATTCCTGACTGAAGAAAATGCTCACTGACAGTCAGAGGTCAATGAAAGCAAAAACCTAATTCAACCTTACCCACCCCCACTCTGTGCCCCAGTGTAGGTTTATGGAGTCTGTGAATCCTGTTCACAGCGTTCTTGGAAATCCATGAACCTCGGGTTGGGAACCCATCTTCTGGTTAAGACATATAATGAAAATATGACATTAGTAAGTCAGCCTGTACATAATTAATTTTAACAGATGATGAAGATCATTTAATTGAATGTACTATATTACAACAAACTTCTGACTCTGGTAGGGTAAGCAGTTTCCTCAAGGTCAGGCAGTTGCTTAGCAGAAGGCTCAGGATTTGGGCTGCCTTATTTTTAGCTAAGCCATCATCCCCCAGCAACCCACACTGACTGCTTTTCTCATTTGTGTTTCTTATACACATTGCTGACCTCCTAAACACTACCAATTCTCAGATCCCAAATTCCTCCTCAACAATTGGACTTGATCCCTGACCTATGAACCTTAATTGATTGTGGATATTTGAAGAGTTTAAGGAACATGAGACTAAAGATTAATTCTGAAGACTGTAAACAGAGCACTAAGCTGGGTGAAGGGAAGCAGAAGGGAGTGGGGAGGTCAGCTTTGACAGCTTCATTAGGGATCTGGAGTAGGGGAAAGACAGCAGGCTTGGATATACTCAAATATTATCATTGAGTTGGAGGAGCTGGAAGCATTAGAGAGGGGAAAGATAATACAAAAATCACTCAGGGATGCCACAAACAAGGGCAGGAGGTAAATGAAATTCTGGATTGACAGGCGGTTGACAACATGACTGTGTCAACAATAGTGGTATCAGCCAAGTCACCCACACTGAATGATACCTGCACAGCCTTGCCATTCAAAGTGTGGGCCACAGATCAGCAGCAGCAGAAGTGCCTAGGACCTCGGAAACAGAGACTCTCAGGCCCCATTCCAGGCCTCAGTCAGAATCCACATCTTAATAGATCTCCAGGTGGTCCACTTTCAAGTCTGAGAAGCACTGCTTCAGAAAATCTGAAGTCCAAGAAACCTGAGAGTTCCCAAGAAGCACGGCTGTACCATTTATAGAAAGTTAAATGTAAGGTTATTGTAGGATCTGAAAGGAAATTCAACTTTGATGTGAGTTTCTGAGACCTTTTTTTTTTTTTTTTTTTAAGTATTCCCATATCCCTTACTACAGTTGAAGGGATGCTAACGGGCTTCAGTTAGCCAGACTGGTAGTTGCTTTGCATAATGTTTTATGATAAAACACTGAGAAATCTAATAGGATTCCAAAATGTTGATATGAGTGGCACAAAGTTTTGTTCTCTAATAAAACTACTCTTTATTAAAATTTGTTAAAGCAGATGGAATAACAAATTATGGATGAAAAACCATCAAAACTGTGGATTATCATAAAAAAGAGGTAGATAAACTTAGAGTGAAGTAAATCAGAAAGACAAATATCGTATATTACTGTATATATATGGGACACAGAAAGATAGTACTAACAATACTACTTGCAGGGCAGCAAAGGAGACACAGACATTTGGGCAACAGTGGGGGAAAGAGAGGGTGGGATGATCTGAGAGAGTACCACTGAAATATATACATTACCATATGTAAATAGGTAGCCAGTGGGAGTTCGATATATGACAGAGGGAAACCAAAGCCAGTGCTCTGTGACAATCTAGAGGGGTGGGATGGAGAGGAAGGTGGGAGGGAGGTTCAAGAGGGAGGGGACGTATGTACCCCTAATACCGATTCAGGTTGCTGTACAGCAAAAATCACCACAAAGTAATTATATTCCAACAACCACAAAAAAGAAACCCTAGTGAATTTTCTACTTCCACTTCTCCTTCTATTGTCACTTTAGCCATTGAGGGTCTTACTACTTCCTTCTACCCATTCTCTCCTGTCTCCCAAACTGATTTCTATCATGCATTTCCTTGGATGTTTAACAACACTTATATTATATCCAACCACTCTTCCACTCAGACACCTAATCACCCACCCACTCATCACAATCTTTCCATCCATCCTTCCACTCACATGTCAATTCTTCAAGTGCTGACCATCAAGTACTTGGCACCAATAAAATATTGAGATTTTAGGTGTTGTCCCTCTTTCTAAGAAGCTTTTATTCTCTTGAGATACAAATTACAGAGAAATACTTGGCTCTTCTATACCCCTCTCTGATTTCTCAGATCTTACCTGGATCTGATAATCCTGTCAATTCTAGCCTGAAAACATCTTCTGATTTTGAACTTCCCAGCTTCATTGCCATCTTTTCCCTATATCTTACTTTGTATTATTTATCAACTCTCCTTGAAATATTATCTTAGCCTCTATCTACTATTTCTGGCAAATTCTCTACCTGATTCCACAGTTCCTTTCTAAGGCTTATGTGAGTGTGTGTGTGTGCTCAGTTGCTTCAGTTCTGTCTGACTCTTTGTGACCCTATGGACTGTAGCTTGCCAGGCTCCTCTGTCCAAGGAATTCTCCAGGCAAGAATACTAGAGGGGGTTGCCATGCCCTACTCCAGGGGATCTTTCCAACCCAGGGATCGAACCTGCATCTCCTGCATTGGCAGGTGGATTCATTACTGCTGAGCCACTGGGGAAGCCCTCTAAGGCATACATTTCACTACATTATTGTACTAATTAGCGATCTTCAGTGGCTCTCACTTCCCGGATGTAAAGCCCAAACTCGGTGGTATAGCATTCAACTTCCTTTTCATAATATGACTTCAATTTATCTTTCTAAACTCATTTCCTGCTATGAAAATTCCCCATTCATGACCATACTTCCAACATTCTAGCCATACTGTAGTTCCATAGCTCTGGAATGTATCACACAACATCATGTTTCTATGCTTTTCATTACACTGTGTTTTACACTTGGAAAGCCACTCCTACTTATTTCTTAAAAGTCAACTGAAATGTTACCTTTCATGGGCATTAAGTTGGGGAAAAAGAGGAATGTCAGAGAAAGCTTCAGAGCAGAAGTGACATTGTGCTTATTTTTAACCATGAGAGACATCCCTCTTTTCTATATTCTCACTGGGTTTTGAATCTGACTCGGCTATAACATTGTCCATTTGAGTTACAGGTTGATGTACTCCTGTTCCCAAGCTGACTGTGAGCACCTCAAACACAAGAGCCACTTATTATCACAGCTCACACCATTGACATGATGACTGATAAACGTTTGCTGAATAAAATAATTATGCATCCAGCTTCTAAGATAGTTGTCAGTGATCCCTGACCCCTGGTATCAGCTGCCTTGTGTCATCTCCTTCCTTTGGGCAACTTGCTTCTAACTATTAGAATATGGCAATGTTGGGGAGGTATCACCCTTGTGATAAGGTTGCAAAAAGTACGATTTCCAGCTTGAGAGCAGACTGTCTCTATGGACTTCTTGGAGCACATGTTTTGATGAAATGAACAGTCTTGGGAGGCCCACATGACAAAGAACTGAAGGTAGTCTAAGGTAAACAGCCAATGAGGAACTGAAACCTTCAGTCCATCAAACCTGGAGGAGCTGAATCCTACCAATAACTACCACTGTGTGAGCTTGAGAGTGCATCCTTCCCCAATCTAACTTTCAAATGAGTCCTCGAGCCAAGCCAACCCTTTGAGGGTTGAGGCAGAGGCTCTGAGGCAGAGGACCTACACCTTGTGTGTGTGCTCAGCTGTTTCAGTCCTGTCTGACTCTATGCGACCCCATGGACTGTAGTCTGCCAGGCTCCTCAGTCCTTGCAATTCTCCAGGTGTGAATACTGGAATGGGATGCCATCCTCCTCCAGGGGATCTTCCTGCGGCAGGATCAAAGCCATATCTCCTGCATTGGCATGCATATTCTTTACCACTGAGCCACGGTGGAAGGCACACCTACACCTTAGTCAGGTTTAAACTGTTGACCCACATAACTGTGAAATAAGAAAATCTGTGTTAGTTTAAGCCACTAAGTTTGGGAGTAACTTGTTACGGCAACAAAAGATAACTAATACAAAGAGAGAACTAAGCTGGGTGGCTTGATAAATAATAATCACTCAAGAATATTTATGGATGATCCTGCATGCTGGGTTAAAAATGAGTAGGAAAAAGTCTTTTTTAAGGTGAGATTTCCTTAAGGACTCCTAATGCTGGATTTTTATACACAGTGCACCCATGCTGGAAATAATAATCCTTTGGAACAAAGGTCAAGATACTTCAAAGAGGAATCTCACACTTAGCAACAGTCCCTATCTTTCTTTCCAGCTTGTCAAGTGTTTATAACCTGAGGAGCCCAGTGCAGGCTGGGTCAGGTCATGGAGGCTTTGTTATCACATCAGAAGTGAAGGAAGCCACCAGAAGACTTCCTGCTGTGAGGGAGTGGAGACATCTAGCTAGGGCAGCTGCTTCCTCCGGAGGCTCTGTCTTTTCTCTGATCTCCTCCTGTACTGCTTTTAAGATATAATTGCTCTGCTGATTTAGCTTCAACTAGATTATGTGGCTGGCACACAGTAGATGTTTAGTAAACATTGGTTGAATAAATGAATAAATAAATAGATAAACAAATTTAAGCTCCTTAAAACCAGGGCCATATTTTGTATTTTTTCTTATTTTTCAAAAGTACCAAACACATGATAATTGCCCAATAAATTCCTGTTGTCTGACAGGTTGGTTGGTAACAACAAAAAGTTCTTTTTTTTTAATTTGTAATTTTTTTCTTTTCTTTAAAAAAAATGTACTTTAATTTATTTTAACACCAGAAACATTTTGTATTGGGATATAGCCAAATAACAAAGTTTTGATAGTTTCATAGGAACAGTGAAGAGACTCAGCCATATGTATACATGGATCCATTCTCCCCCAAACCATCCTCCCCAAAAAAGGTTTTTAAATGCCACAAGTTTTAACATGAGAAAACATTTAACTTTCCCTACTAAGACAAAGAGACTTCTTATGCTTTAAAATGTCTTTGGAATGAAAATTTAAGAAGCTTCGTTTAATACCTCAGGAAAAGTCCCAACTTTGGCATTTCAGCTGTGTAAGGATGTTGACTAGTGGAACAAATAAATATTGCAAAACGTTGTGGTGATACATTAGAGATAGTTTGGAACTAATCTTCGCATAGGTATTTTAAGTATATTTACCTAATGAAGATTTGGCTTAACTACATTTGATTGCCATATAGAAGATAACTAAAATGGGAGAAGGATATTTTCCTTGAGTGGAGTAGTTCTCAGAAGTGTAAAGGAAAATCAACCAACCAATTACAAACCAAAACCACCCAGATTCCAAGGGAATGGGGTTTTGCTTGGGCTTCATGAAGGAGGAAGACAAAAACCAAACTGTAACTCAAATCTCTCTGATGTTGGGTGAGGGACAATTAATATTGCAAGCCCTAAGCCCAGAGGATTAACAAGAAGCACTTACAGTAATATAAGTAGTGCCAATATAGTAAACAGAAATGTTAATTAACAAAGGAAGAAATGCAGCTAAATACAAGGTGACATAAGTGGAAACACCTCTAGTGAGTTCTCTAGGCGAGGGGCTCAACCAGAGAGATGCTACTCGCATGTCATTTTACAGCAAGTGAAAAATCACTAACAGCTTTAATAAAGCACCGTGAAGTATCTGGGACTGCTGTAGTCACTCAACAGATATTTATCCCTCAAGAGATATACAGATTATGAGTTTACAATTTAGAAGACAAAATGATCAACTAGGGCTAGTCTTTTCTTCAGGGATTGCTTGACTATGTCTTCCCAGCTTTCCGAAATGTGATCTTGATTACCTGATAACCCATGAAGCTGACTGAATGTAGCAGATAAAAACAGACTGTAGATCAGAAAAGTCATTCTTCCAAATTTTTTTTTTTTTACTTCTCATTCTAAGACTGAATCTCAGGAGTAGCACTAACAACCTAATGTGTCGTGAAAGCTGAAGGATTTAAAAAGTGCCACCTATGGGTAATTCCTCTTAATATGTACACTGATGTACAAGGCAACAATATTATTTTAAAGCATAAGAAATCTTTCTGGCTCAGTAGAAAATTAAACTGTTCTCTCATAAGATAAACTCTTTCGGAAATTTAAAACCCTTCTATTGTCACCCATAGATGATCTCCCTTGAAAACACAAGGAGCTTTATTGGTTACACTTTCTACAACGTTGTAAAAGGCATTTCTAAGGCTCATAGGAGCCCCAGATGGCTGCTGCTAACACAAGAGAACAATACAGAGAGTGTATTATGAGGGTTGACACGGAAGGCCCACCCAAGGAAAAGAATCCAGAGGGAGGCTTTTGAGGTGTGAAAGCAACATTAGAATTCCTCTTAAATCCTGTAGAAATGGACTTCTCTGAGTCAGCAGTTTCTGCATGCGTCAATTCAATAGCCCACAATGCTGCTTGCCCCAAGGGGCTCCCTGTGAACCAAAATGCAAACTTGGGATTGTATGAAGAATCATACACCAGGATAGGATCTCATTAAAAGCTCCTGTCACTCAGTCTGGCTGCTCTAGATTTCAGGAGCAAACATTAAGACCAAAGGTGCTTAAAATTAAAATTCAGGGCACATGACTGTTAATGTCAGACCTAGTTCTTGCTGTGCACCCAGCTCTCGCTGTTGGGAGACTGACACAGACAAACTACACTTTGATGAATTGGTCACGCTGCAGGACCTGACCCAGCAGGGGAGCCTGCTGAGGGCTAGATGCTTGTGGTAACTTCTAATCAGGGTTGCTTTTGCGATGAGGCACTATGAAGGCCCTGGAATTTTAAGTTACCTCCCCAGTAGCACTCTGAAAAAAAAAATGTATTTCAAAATGTTTCAGGAAATAAAAAGGGATGCTTTATTCAGAATATAGAAAGAACACTGACAATTTAATAATAGGAAGATAAATGACCCCATTTAAAAATAGACAAAATATTTGAATAGTATTTCTCCAGACAAGATGCATAAATGATCAAAAAGCATATGGAAAGACCCTCAGTATCTTGAGCTATTAGGGAAGCTCAATTAAAGACAGAAAATCACAAGAATTGATGAGGATGTAGAGAAACTGCTGGTGGGAATGTAAAATGGAAAACAGTTGGCCATTTCTTTAAAACTTAAACACAGAGTTACCAAATGATCCAGAAAATCCACTCTGTGGTATCTACCCAGAAGAAATACAATCATATGTTCACACAAAGTGATTTTTACAGGAACGTTCAAACAGTGGATATAACCCAAATGTTGACCATCTGATGAACAGATGAGTAAAATGTGATATATACATACAATGAAATGGGATTCAACCATAAAAAGGAGGAAACTACTGATACATGCTATAATATGAATGAAACAAAAACTTATGCCAAGTAAAAGAAGCCTGCCACAAGAGATCATATATAATACGATTTCATTTATATGGTATATGTGGAAAAGCCAATCCCAGAGACAGAAAGCAGATGAATAGATACCAGGGATTGGGGCAGAGGATGAGAACAGGAAGTGATTGCAAATGAGTACATAATTAAGTTGGCAGTGATAAGAATATTCTAAAAAAGATACTGATGACAGTTACACAACTGAATTTACTAAAAGGCACTGAACTGTACATTCAACACAAATGACTTTCATAATAAGTTACACTTCAAAAAAATGAAAATAAAAACATCTATTAGAGTTGTATTAATATATCTCCATACTCAGTATACTCCCCGATCTTCTAGATTTCCTACCTGATTCATTGGCTCTCCAGGAGCATGCTGTCTAATTTCCACGCATTTGTGCATTTTCCCATTTTTCTACTGATTTCATACCAATGTGACTGGAAAAGACACGATTGCAATGTAGTTGGAAGATATGATTGTAATCTTCCCAAATTTGTCAAGATCTGTTCCAAAGGCCAACATATGACCCATCCTAGAGAAAGCTCCATGTGTGACCGAGAAGAACATGCTCCCTGATGCTGTTGGACAGAACACTCTGTAGGTCCACAAGGTCCAGAAAGTGAAAGTTGCTCAGTCATGTCAGATTCTTTGCGACCTCATGGACTGTACCCTACCAGGCTCCTCTGTCCATGGAATTCTCCAGGCCAGAATACTGGAGTGGGTAGCCTTTCCCTTCTCCAAGGGATCTTTCCAACCCAGGGATCGAACAAGGTCTCCTGCATTGCAGGCCAATTCTTTACCAGCTGAGCCACAAGGGACCAGCTGAGCTACCAGGAAAGCCCCATAAGGTCCAGGGTGTTAGTTAAATATGTTGTTTCCCCAGTGATCCAGCCTGGATGATCCATTCACTGATGGAAGTGGAGCACTGTAGCTTCCTACTATCATTGCATTGCTGTCCATTTCCCTCTCAGCTCTATTCATTTTATATACACTTGACAAGTCTAGCTTCCCTGGTAGCTCAGTTGGTAAAGAATCCGCCTGCAATGCAGGAGACTCCGGTTAGATTCTTGGGTCAGGAACACCCACTGAAGAAGGGATAGGCTACCCACTTCAGTACTGTTGGGCTTCCATTGTGGCTCAGTTGGTAAAGAATCCGCCTGCAACGTGGGAAACCTCAGTTTGATCCCTTGGTTGGAAAGATCCCCTAAAGAAGGGAACGGTTACCCACTCCAGTATTCTGGCCTGGAGAAGTCCATGGACTGTATAGTCTGTAAGAGTCGGACATGACTGAATGACTTTCACTTTCACTTTTCAATTGACTAGTCTAAGGAATGGCTGATAATTGGGAAAGCATTAGAAGATATGAGCATTTGAATTGGCAGACCCAATAAAAGCAATCAACCTTACCAATAAATGTGGGCAACCTTCAATCCACTGAAGGTCTGAACAGAACAAACAGGAGGAGAAGCAGTGAATTTGCTGTTTCTGCTTGAGAGAGAATATTCTTCTACTGCCCTTGGATAGCCTCCATAATTCTGAGGCAATTCCTTGTAATAAGTTTCTTCTTACGTATATCTCTATATACCCTATTGGGTCTGTGTCTCTGTAGATCCTTGACTAATAAATCTAATACACTGCTACCTCCAGAACTTTGTACATTTCAAAGTGACAAATATCAGAGATGGAAAATACACATCTGTTTCTAGGCACCAGTCCCACTGGTGATATTTAACTTGAAGTTTGTTTGGAGAACTTGCTTCCTAACAAGTTGTCTTCCTCCTTCTCTTCTTAATAATTATAATAATAAATAAAATAATTAACCCTTAAGTACTTCCTGTTCTTAGCACTTTACATGAATAAGTCATTTAACCTTCATCCAATTCGTTGGAGTAAGTGCTACTCTCGTGCCCATTCTACAGATGAATAAAAAAAAGAACAAAAAGTTAGGCACCTTGCCCTCCATCATACAACTGGGGAATGACACAGGAGACTCAACTCCAGGCAGCCAAGCTTCAGAGCTCACATGATTAATCACCTGGCTTTCCTGTACCTTAGATTTTATTCACAGGTAATAAAAACCCTCCATTACAACATTATCTGGAGGTTACTTTCTATAAATGTACCCATGTGGAACACAACAATCGAGTGTTAGAAAGGATATGGGTCATCTCAGCCAAGAGTGTTTCAGCATCTCAAGGAGGTATAACACCACCTGAGCACTAAAACTTAGGTTCGTTTGTTTCATCAGGGGACTGGAGGCACTTGCATAGAGTCAATTAACTTTTATCTCAGTAGACTAGGAAAAACTCCCCTAGTAAACTGGCTTCCTCGTCATGAACAGATTATAAACTATAATTAAAAGGAAATGAGGAATCAAGATATTTGGGGGGAAGGGTCTGCTATTATTAGGCTTCCCTGGTGGCTCAGTGCTAAAGAATCTGCCTGAAATGCAGGAGCCAAGGAGCAGCGGGTTCGATCCCTGGGTGGGGAAGATCCCCTAGAAGAGGGCATGGCAACCCACTCTAGTATTCTTGCCTGGAGAATCCCATGGACAGAGGAGCCTGGCGGGCTACAGTCAATGGGAACACAAAGAGTAGGACAAGACCGAAGTGACTTAGCATGCACACATGCAAGCTGCCATTATTAGAAGGCAGATTTAAAGCCCAAAACCATGTGAGAAGTTTGCCACGTGGTAGTCCTCCAACACAGAACATAAAAGAAAGGAAAAAACAACAAAGACCACAGAGAAAACAAACAGCATTGGCAACATGGACCCACTCAGAATGAGGACCAAAGGGAACCCTCCCTTCTGAACTTTAGTGTGCCTCATAACAGGGACTCAACAGAGCATACGAGGAGGGAATTGCATTTTTGTAAATCTTGCCATTAAACCAACAGCTATAATGAACGTCTAGTTTATAATTTTAGCCTGCCAATATTAGAATGTTTTACTTTAGTGAAGAGTTAGACAAATGAACCCTACATTTGATATATGTATGGGTGTCGGTGCAGGTGAATTCCTCCTGGTAACCTCATAGCCTTGCCTTTTAAATGGCCCTTGGACTCTATTTGGAAATTGCACCTGGGGAACAATTATTCAAATATATTGCCACCCATCCATTGAGTCGGTGATATTATTCAACCATCTCATCCTCTGTCACCCCCTTCTCCTCCTGCCCTCAATCTTTCTCAGCATCAGGGTCTTTTCAAATGAAATGGCTTTTTGCATCAGGTGGCCAAAGTATTGGAGCTTCAGCATCAGTCCTTCCAATGAATATTTAGGGTTGATTTCCTTTAGGATTTACTGGTTTGATCTCCTTGCTGTCCAAGAGATTCTCAAGAGTCTTTTCCAGCACCACAGTTCAAAAGCATTAATTCTTCAGCGCTCAGCCTTCTTTAAGGTCCAACTCTCACATCTGTACATGACTACTGGGAAAAATACAGCTTTGACCACATGGACCTTTGTTGGCAAAGGGATATCTATCTCTGCTTTTCAATAAACTGTTTAGGTTTGCCACAGCTTTTCTTCCAATGAGCTTCTTTTAATTTCATGGCTGCAGTCACCATCCACAGTGATTTTGGAGCCCAAGAAAATAAAGTCTGTCACTATTTCCACCTTTTCTCCTTCTATTTGCCACAAAGTGATGGGGTGTGATGCCATGATCTTAGGTTTTGAATGTTGCTTTATGCCGGCTTTTTCACTCTCATCTTTCACCCTCATCAAGAGGCTCTTTAGTTCCTCTTCACTATCTGCCATTAGCACGGTATCATCTGCATATCTGAGGTTGTTGATATTTCTCCCGGCAATCTTTTTTTTTTAATATTAATTTTATTTAATTAATTGAAGGATAATTGCTTTACATAATTTTGTTTTTTCTGTCAAACATCAACAAGAATGAGCTATAAGTATACCCATGTCACCTCCCTACCAAACTTCCCTCCCCAACCCACCCCTCTGGGTTGTTACGGAGTCCTGGTTTGAGTTCCCTGAGTCAAACAGCAAATTCCCATTGGCTATCTATTTTAGGTATGGTATGGTAAGTTTCCATGTTACTGTGTCCATACATTTCACCCGGCAATCTTGATTTCATTCCGCTCGACATTTCTCATGATGTACTATGCATATAAGTTAAATAAGCAAAGTGACAATACATAGCCTTGATGTACTCCTTTCCCAATTTTGAACCAGTCCATTGTTTCATTTCTGGGTCTAACTGTTGCTTCTTGACCTACATACAGGTTTCCCAGGAGACAGGTAAGAGGGTCTGGTAGTCCCATCTCTTTAAGAATTTTCCAAAGTTTGTTGTGGTCCACACAACAAAAGGGGGTACCATTTTTAATTTGCACAAGAAATGCATAGGCTAAATGAGGCTCTGATTTTTTTTTAGAAGTAGGCAGATCACAAGCCAACAATGAACACATTTTACAAGTTATTATATGAGCTAAAGGTATTTGGACAGTAAGCCAAAATACATTTGAACAAATCATTCCACAGTTGCCTGTTTTAGTTATAAAAGAGATCATTGCCTTCCTCCAGTGCCATGCTTTTCCAATGCATTCTACTCCCAAGCCTGTCTTCTTTTCATCTTCCTCCAGAGATGTGGTCAAACCTTCTGCCTATAGGAATTTAAAAGCTTCCTTGACTTTATCCTTCCTTTGCTCCTTTATTATTCAGTTCTATTTCCCAAGCCTCTCTCTCCAGGGTCACTCTTTGACCCTGAAGATCTTCAAACTCACATTCCTAATACTTACTTCAGTCATTTACATAATAGCACTCTGACCAATGACTGACAAATAAAGCCTTTAAGAAGTATATCATCCTAAAGACAGTTCTAGTCTACTAAATATTTAAGCTAGGGAAAAAGAGGCAGAAATAAAGGCGAATAAAAATAGGAAAATAATTGCTTAGCAACATGACAGGGTTTTAACCCAACTCTACAAATTGTACTGTAGATGTGAAGGCGTCTTTAATTTCGACTAATGGTGAAGGGAAAAAGTAAATATCTTGAATATTTCACAGCATATTGTCCTGTATTTCCCAAGTATTCTACAGCAACCAAGTTACTACGACTACTAGGTCCCACAGGAAAAGGAAAAAGACTGCATGACCTTCCAAATGCCTTTTTTCAAGACAGGTTGAAGATTCTGAGATTTTACCAAATGTCCTTTATCTGTTCCAGAATGGCATCCAGGATTGCTGTTGTTGGTTAATTGCCAAGTCCTGTCCTACTCTTTGAGACCCCTCGGAATGGAACCCACCAGGCTCCTTTGTCCCTGGGATTCTCCAGGCAAGAATACTGGAGTGGATATCCATTTCCTTCTCCAGGTTATCTTCCTGACCCAGGGATCGAACCCAAGTCTCCTGCATCTCCTGCATTGCAGGCAGTTTCTTTACCACTGAGCCACTGGGGAAACCCACCAGCTAGGATACCACATCATATTTTGTTGTCATGTCTCCTTAGGCCATGACAGTTTTACCACTACTTTTTAGATACATAAATCAAAAAGATAGACATTTTATTGTGTAAGATAAACTGGTTAAGAATTTCTGTTTCTTGTAACTCACAAGGTTCCCAGTGGACACAGTTTTCTAATACAGATTATTTTATAATGAGAAAAATGAGGCCCATAGTGTCCAAATGATGGCCCAGCATCACACAGCTAGTACTGAAAGCTAGCATTCTAGCACAGGTGGTTTTACTCTTTCATTTCTGTGCTTATGATAATATAACACTTGTTGCTGGAATATACTGCAATCAAACTACCCCAAAAAGGTTTTTTCATTATATCTTGAATATCGGAGCTCATATAAACAGTTGTAAAGAATCTGCCTGCAAATGCAGGAGACGAAAGACACATGGGTTGAATCCATGGGTCAGGAAGATCCCCTGGAGAAGAAATGGTAATCCACTCCACTGTTTTTGCCTGGAAAATTTCATGGACAGAGGAGCCTTGCGGGCTAAAGTCCAAAGGGTTGCAAAGAGTTGGACACCGACTGAGTGCAGACACACACATAAATAGCCACACTAAGATATACTTCACTGACAAGGCCTTGATGAACTTTTAAGGTCTTCTGAGGAAATAATAAGACCAACTTTTGGTATGAAATTTCTATATCAATAAGTTAAAGAGAGAATTTTCATTCACTGATTTGTATATCAGCATCTTTCCTAACAACGTACTGAGCAAAACGTTTCAGAGAAAAGTCTATTCATCCAACCAATAATTCATTCACCCACCTCCTCAAATAAAAAACAAACAAAAATGACTTGCCAGTGGTTAAGACTCTGAGCCTCCTCTGCAGGAGGCATGAGCTTGATCCCTTGTTGGGGAACTAAGATTCCACATGCCCCACAGCTAAAAACAACCACCCAACCAACCAAACAAAAAAAGCATCTACCCGTACAAACACACATGCAAGTACTTATTTAACAAACACTTATTGACCAACTGCTACTGCGAAGACAATACTCCAAACAGTGTAAACCAAGCCCTGTTGATCTCTTTTGTCTGCTGTAGTGGGACAGTCATGCGTCTCCAGAAATTTTTGGATTCAAATCAAATGGTATCAAAGTATTTATGTTCATGAATCCTTGTTTTTTTCTTTTTTTTGTGTGGGTTCTAATAGTTTTTCCAGTGGTCATGTATGGATGTGAGAGTTGGACTGTGAAGAAAGCTGAGCGCTGAAGAATTGACGCTTTTGAACTGTGGTGTTGGAGAAGACTCTTGAGAGTCCCTTGGACTGCAAAGAGATCCAACCAGTGCATTCTGAAGGAGATCAGCCCTGGGATTTCTTTGGAAGGAATGATACTAAAGCTGAAACTCCAGTACTTTGGCCACCTCATGCGAAGAGTTGACTCATTGGAAAAGACTCTGATGCTGGGAGGGATTGGGGGCAGGAGGAAAAGGGGACAACAGAGGATGAGATGGCTGGATGGCATCACCGACTCGATGGATGTGAGTTTGAGTGAACTCCAGGAGATGGTGATGGACAGGGCGGCCTGGCGTGCTGCGATTCATGGGGTCGCAAAGAGTCAGACACGACTGAGTGACTGAACTGAACTGAACTGAAGTAGAAATATAGGCTTGAAAATATGACAAAGTGAACTTTGAATGTTGAAAGAAAAAAGAACAAGTTGAGGAGCCATGAGAAGGAATATTCTTTGAGTTTGGAACAAAAGAAGTGGGATGGTGTCATGGAAGCCAAGGGAACAGCCTAGAATAGAGCAAAAATAAACTGGGGACCTTTATATGGGAGCTTTATAAAATTTGAAAAAGATAATGAGTAAAATTTCTTCAAAACATTATGGACAATTAACGTTTTGAAATTACAATGGAGCTGTTTCTCCGTAGACCATTAGTATGAGCAAGTTGCTATGTAATTTTCACCTCCCTAATAATTATTTGTGCTTGCATTGAGCATTCCACTGTGACTGGGCTTCAAGTTGCTGTCAGTTCCTGTCCCTCAAACCCCCTACAGCAAAGGTGTTGGTTGAAAATGTGTGTGTGGGGGGAATCATGATACGCTCAAAATAAAAATTCTACTTCTTTAGTGGATTTTAACAATGTTATTCCTAGAATACCTTTTAGACATGAGGGACAGAGGAGCCTGACAGGCTACAGTCCTTGGGTCACAAAGAGTTGGGCACGAATGAAGCAACTTAGCACACATGCAATAAATGTCAGAAGACAACAGAGAGAAGGAGAAGAGGGCATCAGAGGATGAGATGGTTGGATGGCATCACCGATGCAATGGACATGAACTTGGGCAAACTCCAGGAGATGATGAGGGACAGGGAGGAATCCTGGTGTTCTGCAGTCCATGGGGTTACAAAATGTTGGACACAACTGGGCGACTAAACAACAACAACAATGACTGTGAGAGCTGTACAAGAACTCTTACTGACAAGAGATACATCATGGAGCTTTTAGGCAACAAGTAGGAAAAAACGGCGGAGAAGGCAATGGCACCCCACTCCAGTACTCTTGCCTAGAAAATCCCATGGACAGAGGAACCTGGTAGGCTCCAGTCTATGGGGTCAATAAGAGTCAGGAACGACTAAGCGACTTCACTTTGACTTTTCACTTTCATGCATTGGAGAAGGAAATGGCAACCCACTCCAGTGTTCTTGCCTGGAGAATCCCAGGGACGGTGGAGCCTGATGGGCTGCCATCTATGGGGTCCCAGAGTTGGACAGGACTGAAGCGACTTAGCAGCGGCAGCAGGGAAAAATGGGGCTCTGGAGTCCTTTTTTAACTCCTTACATGACTCACAAGTCTCAGCAGCCTCAAAAGTCACTTTACCAATGTCTGGCATGGTTCCTTTCATATGAGATTGCAGCCAAGTGCACGATGTTCTAGAGCAAGGTTTAGCAAACTATTATAGCCCATGAGTCAAATTTAGCCCACCACCAATTTTTTTTAATAAAGTTTTATTGGAACACAAGCATGTCCATTCGTTTACACATTTCCTATAGCTTCTTTCACACTACAGTGGCAGAGTTGCACTGTTTTCATTTGAAAGAGAAATGGTCTCCAAAGCCTAAAATATTTACTATTTGATATTTTATAGAAAAAGCATGCCTATTCTGGAGATGTAAGAGATGTGGGTTCAATCACTGGGTCAGGAAGATTCCCCTGGAGTAGGAAATGGCAACCCACTCCAGTATTCTTGCCTGGGAAAGCCATGGACAGAGGAGCCTGGTGGGCTACAGTCCATGGGGTTGCAAAGAGATGAACACAACTGAAGCGACATAGCACACACAGAACACACCTTGCTGACTTGACCAAGAGAATTAATAGCTGACAGGAGAAGAGTGGGGAAGTATATACCTTAGGGTGACAAAAACCATCCTGGAAATGGCATGGAGACGGCTTTCTGAGTCAGTCAATAGCTAGCTCCAGGCAAGTTTCCCTCTTTCCTAGGCCGTTACTGAGAAATGCATGATAAATTATTTTTAAAAAACCTCAAGGGGAGACGTTTGGAGATGAAGACTGAAGGCTAATTAGTTCTGAACAGATGTAGCTTTTTGAGCAACATGAATGATCAAGGAGTCCTTGTTTATCCTCTCATCCTCGTGTGATCACCCTGTACTGGCCAGGCATCCCCTTAAACTCAAGGTGATGACACATAAGGCATGGGAAAAATAGGGGCACCCAGAATTCATTTTCCTCTTGGTTCCCCTTGCTTGCTTGCAAGTGTGCTCCATTGTGTTCGACTCTTTGTGACCCCATGGACTGTAGCCCAGTAGGCTCTTCTGTCTATGGAATTTTCCAAGCAAGAATACTGGAGTAGGTTGCCATTTCCTACTTCAGGAGATCTTCCCGATCCAGAGATCGAACCCATGTCTCTTGTGTCTCCGGCATTGGCAGGCGGATTCTTGACCACTGAGCTGCCTGTTGGTTCTCCTTATGCATCAGCAAGCCAAAGGAAGGGAGATTTGGTGGCGTGTACTCATGTCAAGAAGTAAAACAAAAATCACTGAGTTCATTTTGTGCATTTCTACTCTCTGTTCAGAATGAAATATGTGTACATGTGAAACAGCAGTTCCTCATATGAGTTACCTACTCTGCTATTTGCATCTAAAACTCACACTGCATAATATATAAATGATTGGGAACACTCATGCTAATGATTAAAAAATTTTGTTTTTGGCTAGTTCCAATGGCATTCAATAGAAAATCAAAGACATGTTGACAGAGACACATAGGAAAAATGGAAAACCTTTACATTTATGAGCACGGTCATCCTGCTGTTTGAACAAGGGGCGTGTTTTCATTTTGGAATGGGCACCAAAAATGAAGTAGCTGGCCCTGCATCTTTAGCTGTGTCCTTTAATATCGGATGGGCTTCCCTTGTGGCTCAGCTGGTTAAGAATCCACTTGCAATGTGGGAGACATGGGCTCGATCCTGGGTTGGGAAGATCCCCCAGAGAAGGGAAAGGCTACCCACTCCAGTATCCTAGCCTGGAGAATTCCATGGAAAGCATAGTCCATGGGGTCGCAAAGAGTCGGACACGACTGAGAGGCTTTCACTTCACTTTAATATTGGACAGATCTGAGAGTCTCTCCCAGCCTTCTTCGGTGAACTGCTGTCACCAAACCTGTGCTCCAGCAGTGGGTGAGTGGCGCACCCTGGGGCACAGAGATGGGACACCACTGCTCTTGACTCAGGCTGATCTGAGTGTCCACTAAAAAGCATTGCCATCTCTCAGCCTTGCAACTAAGAGACTTCCCTAGAAGGTGGCTACTAATAAGACGGTTTTACTCGGGTTTTGAGAGGAAATAGAGGTCAGGGCCTGGTGGGGAACAGTTGTCTCCTGCCCCCTGGTGGGCCCCAGGAAGGCACTTCTGCGCCTCCTCCTAGGTGGCAGTGCAGACAGTGATGAAAAACACCTGCCACCACAGGTGATTCCTTGTTCTCTTGAGTTTAGCCAATTTCCTTGGCTCAATAGCCACATCCCCTACTTGCCATTCGGGACAGGCCAGAGTTTCCTGCCTGGGTCCCAGCCCTAGGTGATGAGATCAAAATTGCTCTCTGCAAGGGCTGGCTCAGTCCAGAAAGTAGGGACACAAAGGCCACTCAGGAAGCAAGGGGTGGTAGGCAGCCCCAAGCTACTATTTCAATTACAGGCTGTGATGGAAACCTGGCCACCCAGGTGCTTGTCCTTTGCACAGGCTGCCTGTCCCTGGGATTCCAAATGGGCTCTGTGACCCACCTCATGTACATCCCCAGGGGCTACATAACAGCTCAGGAGAAGAGAGAGCCCACCCTGTCCAGCAGCCAGCCGGCTGTCGACAGCTCTTCCCAAATGTGCATGTCCCAACTCGGCCGGAATCAAGTAGCCCAAGGGACTTTGAATAATTACATTCCCTTCAGATACCTTGGCCTGCTGGTATCAAATAAGCAAATGCATTAGGGACGTGTCCTAGATGACGGCCAGATTAAGTCCACCAGCAAAGTTACAAAAACTAAACGTGTAGGGAAAATGAAATAACCTCCAATAAAGGAGAAGTCTGCCGAGCACAGTTTGCTGTGCCATATGCTAAGGTAGAACTGGAATGATGGTGTCATTTCAGAGCCTTCCTGTTAAAAGCCTTCCATCAGCTCTGCAAACTTACCTTCCAGCTGGGAGCTGTGATTATTAACTCAGTGGAGAGGTGCTTTGTCAGATTCGAAAGAAAACAAATCTGCTCCAATGAAGGGAATAAACAGCCCCGAATGTTCAGCCTGGGAAGCTTTCGCGTTGACATGACATAATTACCTTTCATTTCGTGTAATGATCCTATCACGTTTACTTTGTTCCTCCACTTCCAAAATTATAATATACCTCCCTCCCCTTGAGTGGATGCTCAGAATCCTAAGGAACTCATTTACCTAAATGGCATTTGCTCTTGCAATGAGGCAATTATTTACATTTTATGCAGAATTCATTGTGTGTACTTGGAAGTGAAACATTTTATTTAAGAATTCTTCACCAAAAACACAAAAATGAGGCAAACTGCCTCTACTCTAGGCTCTTAATTTAAAACCACACAAAATAACAGAGCAACCCACCTCAAATAGATCTCTCCTATTTCTTTTACTGGCACAACTGTTAATTTCTACAAAGACGTTCTGCCTTTTATTGCCAGAAACAAAGAGTAACAATTTGAGCAATCTCTCAGATTCAGTTGTCCTCTGTTGAGTGTGTTTTTAAAATGTAAGCTTAATAAAGTAAGAAACTGAAATCTGCTTCAAATATGAAATTGATCAAGGGGTTGAGGGGTGCAACCAAAATATACACACAGAACTTTATAACTTAACTCTTCTTGACTTATTTTTATTCTTTAAATTTTAGAGAAGGAAAAGTTCAAGGGCATTCATCACATAACAAAAGATTATTGGATTCCTCCACAGAATAACTCTAAGACTCTCTTATGAAATCTTGGGGTAAAAATGTAAAAAAAAAAAAAAATACAAAGACTAGCCCTAGAATTATCAAAAGTATTTGAAAATAATCAATTGCTTCTTCCCTTTTGGGGACACTTGAAGTAGACCAGATAAAGACTGGAGGGAATACTCAGAGGCTCCCACTTTAGGATGATGAAAGGTTTTGATGCTGGGAAAAGATTGAAGGCAGGAGGAGATGGGGGATGAGACAGAGGATGAGATGGTTCGATGGCATCACCAACTCAATGGACATGAGTTTGAGCAAGCTCTGGGAGATGGTGAAGGACAGGGAAGCCAAGGGTGCTGCAGTCCATGGGATCGCAAAGAGCTGGACTTGACTGAGAAACTGAACAAGGCTTTGTCATTTGTAATTTTCAAGATAACAGAATTCTGTCATGTTGACTTAACTGTCTTATGGTTAATAAAAAACAGGGATGGGGCACAAAAAGTACTTGTATTTCTTCAGATAATTCTTTTCTGGAGATAGAGGAGCCAAAAACACATTTCTCATTGACCACTAAATTGACTGGCAGATAGCAATGGCTATATAACTCCCAAGTTGGGCCAAAGCCATACTGGAAAACAAAGTGGAAGTTTCCACATCTCATTACTAGTATCCAATATTCAGGTTTCAGAATTGAATTCCTCTGCATTAAGAAGATAGTGACTTGGTTTAATTACCCCCCATGAGAATTGCTGGTTCAATAATGGAACACTGTGTCTTGTCCAATATGCACACAGGGTTACATTTGCAAACTTATGGGGGAAAGTGGCCAGAAAACCAGTAGGTCAAAAAAGAAGAGGAAAAAAAAAAAAAGCCTCTTGAGTTTAGAACTTGAAAAATGAGGGCGTGTGGTTTGGAAATGACCCTCCAGTCTGGTCTCCTACTGCCCAGCCCCTCATCCCTTTCCCCAGACTCCAGTGTGGCTCATCTAATCTATTTTGGTGGCAAATGTTTTAATATTTATTTTGCTCATGCTTAAATTTTTTCTTCAGCCTCCAAAAACAAATTTACAAAGCATTTATTTTTGCATTATCTCTACCCACCTCTACAGTTAAATAAGCATATATTGCTTCATTTAATTAAAAAATGGAAAATAAGGAACTCACATTGCTCCCTCATTTTTGATATGAAACATATTATGTGTCTCTCCTCATGCGAAGAGTTGACTCATTGGAAAAAACTCTGATGCTGGAGGGATTGAGGGCAGGAGGAGAAGGGGATGACAGAGGATGAGATGGCTGGATGGCATCACTGACTCGATGGACGTGAGTCTGAGTGAACTCCGGGAGTTGGTGATGGACAGGGAGGCCTGGCGTGCTGCGATTCATGGGGTCGCAGAGAGTCGGACACGACTGAGCGACTGAACTGAACTGAACTGAAAGGGCTTAAAAGAGATACTACCTGGTTGAGAATAATGGTTGGCCTCTCTGTTAGTGTGAGACCCATGGCAACGGCCTGCATCTTCACCCCCGGCTCCAAAAGACAGATGGTTTCCTTCTTGGGCCTTCCCCTGTATCTAAAGCATATTCTATTGTTTCATAGATCACTTCCACCACATTTTAAGAGCTTGGAAGGAAAGAATACACCTTGCTTATTTTAACATCTTCATCACTTGCATGTGTGTGTACTAAGTCACTTCAGTGGTATCTGACTCTTTGTAACCCCATGGACCATAGGCCTCCAGGCTCCTCTGTCCGTGGGATTCTCCAGAGAAGAATACTAAAGTGGGTTGCCATGCCCTTCTGCAGGGGATTTTCTTGACCCAGGGAATGAGTCGGACTCTCTTACGTCTCCTGTGTTGGCAGGTGGCTTCTTGACCACTAGCGCCACATGGGAAGCCCCATCTTCACCACTTAGCTGGTGCTCAATATACGTTGGGGGGGACACATGTTAGGTGTAACCAAGGAGTGCTTGTACACATGAGCAGATAATCAGGCTGCCCAGGCAATTTCTAAGGATGCTGAGTAGGGAGGGTATGGCAGAGTACATTGGTGGGGCTGGGGAATCCTAGGGGTATCGACCAAAGCTTAGTATGGATGAAAAGTCAAAAGTACCAAGGCTTTGGAGTCTTGACAATGTGTTCTGATTAGCCATAGCAGGTGGAGACCCCAATTCCCGTGAACCTCAGCTTCTTCTGCAAGAAGGAGATTCCTCTGTGTGCTTTAACTATTTCACAGGACAGTTGTCAAGATGAAATGCAATCCTACATCTTCCAAGAATTTTCTAAACTTTGGTAGTTTGATATATAGTTACCTTATATTATCCAAATCAGAACACTCTGAGAACAAAAGGAGATGCCATCAGAAATTATGCCAGAAGAATACCCATAAATCAAGAACCTCCTGGGCAAACCTGGGTGCACAGTCACTGGTCTATGTCTATCCATCTCGATCTATAGTCTATATCCACTGACATCTATATCTACAACTCTCTTTGTATATCTGTAGCCATTTATATCTGTATCAATGTCTACATGATTATCTATAATCCTTAACTATATCCATATCTATTTCTCTATTTATATCTATAGCAATATGTATATCCAGCTTCATTTATAATTTATGGATGTTATTATTATAAGAAACATCTCAGAGTACCTTACTTTCCCTAGTTTGTCCTAATTTCTCTGCCCGCCCATTGTTTCCTCTCTTAGCCATTTCTCACCAGGATGCATCCTTTCAAGACTCTTCTTTTGGTAGTTTCTCTCTTCCGATCTGCTTCTCTCCCTTCCCCTGTTCTGCTGTCTCTCTTAATTGTTAATAATGAGAAACTGAGAAATTTTTTTCCCATCTGTCATGTTTCTTACACAATGTTCTTCATACCTCAAAAAAATTATTTCTCTAAGCATATCAACAAAACTTGTCCTTTTCAATCTTCTTGTAGTGTTGGTGGGAATGTAAATTGTGTAGCCACTATGTAGAACAGTATGGAGGTTCCTAAAAAAAACTAAAAATAGAGCTAACATATGACCCAGCAATCCCGCTAGTGGGCATATACCCAGAGAAAACCATAATTCAAAAAGGCACATGTACCCTCAGTGTTGGGCTTCCCTGGTGGGTCAAAGATTAAAGCATCTGCCTGCAATGTGGGAAACCTGTGTTCTATCCCTGGGTTGGGAAGATCCCCTGGAGAAGGAAATGGCAATCCGCTCCAGTATTCTTGCCTGGAAAATCCCTTGGACAGAGGAGCCTGGTGGGCTACGCTCCACAGGGTAGCAAAGAGTCAGACATGACTGAGCAACTTTACTTTACCCTCAATGTTCATAGCAGTGCTATTTTTCATAGTCAGGACATGGAAGGAACCTAAATGTCCACCAAGAGATGAATGGAAAAGGACGTGGTACATATATATACCATGGGATATTACTCAGCCATAAAAAGGAATGAAATTGGGCCGTTTGTAGTGACATGGACTGTCACACAGAATGAAGTAAGTCAGAAAGAGAAATACAAATATCATATATTAACACATATATAAGGAATCTACAAGAATGGTATAGATAATCTTATTTGCAAAGCAGAAATAGTGACACAGATGTAGAGAACAAACATATGAACACCAAAGGGGAAAGACGTCTTTAACCCCATGGAACAGTAACTCTTTATAGAAAACATGCTACCCAGCCCTACTGTAAATAATTGAGGATAGAAGAGGAAAGATGAAATTTGAACACATCTTAAACTACTCTGAGCCATATTCTGAAATATTTGTAACAATAGAATTGTCTCAATTATCTCAATAGAATTAACAATAGCATTAACTCTAAGAACAGTGAACCCTGGTTCCTCCCATAGCTCTGTCCATCACTTAGAAGTTGTTGTATCTCCATCAAAAACAATTGTCTGATGTGAGTTATCATCTAGATCTCAAGACAAGATAAGAAAAAAGACATTTCTCTTTCAAAGAGAAAATGTAACAGAGTTGAAAAGTAAATGCAAAGGTGCTAATTACTAATAATAGATTAGTTTTTCAAATTGTTCTTTTAACTTCTAAAACTAATGAGTAGAGAAACACTTTGTAATCTCTTTGTAACGGACATCACTTACTTGGTAAGAGAAAAACTCAGAATGATTCTGATTATTTGTAAAACTCATACTATAAAACTCATCAGTGCAAAGAAACAACAAAGACTTTCAAAAGAAATACCATTTTTGACATCTTTAAACAGTATCTTTGAGAAGACTGTGGAAATTTACTCTTCAAGGAAGAAGCTCTGTGGATTTAGATAAGTGATACCGGTGACTTTGGTTTTAAAACTTGTCGTTTAGTAATCAGTGCAGGCTTCTCTAATAAGTTGCTGATCTGTTCCTTCATGTTTCAACAGCTGGCATTAGGCCAGTGTAAATGTTAAATTGACACCTGGGCTAGCCCTTAAAAATGTCAATGACATTGATGGAAATGCATATCTGTAGATCTAGTTGGGGTTCCTAGAATCTCCAACCAATGGGCCGTCGTTTGGGTTTGTATCTATTGATCAACTGGCCTCTAATGTACAGGAGTCTCAATCCAACCACAAAGGAAAATCCATTTTAATTAGGAAAGCATGAGTTGTACCATCACAAAATTCATAACCCATGTGTTTTTAAAATTACATTTCTTTGGCAGAAATTTTTATTGTTTTGAGTCAACGCATCTAGGCCACCTCAACTGTGCCAATTACATAAATTCATATCCATGTTATGAAATAGATGGCATAATATAATACCAAAAAATATCATATTTCTACCATTATGAGGGACACAGGCAAACTGTTGAAATTAGCAAACAACAACATAGAGTGTAAAAAATTCCTGGCGTATCTTTGTATCTTCAAGATTCCTGACAGATTCCTTCCCCATCCTATTTAGGAAGGACCCAGGAAGCCAGCCCCACAGTCACAAACTAACTCTAAAGAGAAGTCCTCTTCCCTTTGCAGAGACTAGGAAACCACTGACAACACCCACAGGAGTTTTTCCGAAGCTACTCGCCAGCAGTCTTAACTTAAATGTGCTGGACTGTCCAGAAGAGCAGATACTCAATAGCAGTCTTGGCAGATGTTTCCATTTTTATAAAAATGATCCCCTATCTCACATGGATCCTATATTTGCTAATCAGTCCATAGGCCGCCGGGCTGAAACAAACAATGAAGCCTGTGGTATTGAAACATTTTTTCCCCTTGGCCTACAACCTCTGTTCACTTCTATTAGGCTAGGGCTAAATATGCTTTGTGATTTCAAATCTTGTTCACTAATTTCTCATAATTAAGAATATTTCACTTAGATTGGAGAAGAAAACAGAGTGGCCTCTTGCTGTTATTAGAGGTGCAATATAAGCAACTTTTTTCACACAACTGCAAAAAACCAGAGCACTATACCCTCTGTGAACAACAGTTTGGTTATTCTTGAAAAAAAATGAACATCTAACTATCATATAATCCAGCAATTCCACTCCCAGGTATATACTCAAAAGAATTAGAAGCAGAGACTCAAACAGATACTTGTGCACTAATGCTCTTATGTGCATGCTACATCTCTTAGTAGTGACCGACTCTTTGCAACCCTATGGACTGTAGCACACCAGGCTCCTCTTGTCTATGGGATTCTCCAGGCAAGAATACTGGAGTGGGTTGCCATGCTTTCCTCCAGGTACTAATGTTCACAGTAGCATTATTCATAAGAGCAAAATGATGGAAACAGCTCAAATGATTGCAGACAAATAAATGGATAAACAAATGGGATCTATCCATACAATTAAATATTGGGTGGGGCAAACACTTCATTTGGATTTTTCAGTAAGATCTTACAGAGAAACCCAAACTGCTAGCCAACCCAATATTACTTGGTCTTAAAGGAATGAAATTCTTAGACATTCTACAACATGAATGAACCTTGAGAACATTATGCACAGTAAAATAAGCCAGATAAAAAAAGTACATTGTATGAGTTCATTTATGTAAGATAACAGGTATTGGGGGGGGGGAATAGGGAATTACTGTTTAATGTGGACAGAAGTTTCTGTTGGGGACGATGAAAAAGATCTGGAAAATGAAAGTGGTGATAGTTGCAAATAGTGTGAATATAGTTCATGTCCTTGAATTGTACGCCTAGAGGCAGTTACGATGGTAAATAAAATTTACCATTATGTTATATGTAACATAGCCATTATATATATAACATAAATTAAATAACCTGTATGTAATATATATTTTAGCACAATTGAAAAAGAAAAGCACCACAAAATATCCAAAACCTTAACTAATGTTAGTGGGAGAAAGTTATAGGACAACCCATAATGCATGTAATCCTCTCTGATGATTTTTCTAGTTAGAGAAGAACCAGGAACATTTCTGTCTTAACCGTTTCAAGAAGGCTTTCCAAATGACACTCCTCCATGTCAAACTTTATTCACTCATCTCAGACAATGAATACAACTGGCCTGAGATTCAATAACATACATTTTTGCTCTGGCCCAGGAGGACCTGCAACCCTGGGTATTGTCAGCCTAAAATGGCACGAGCCCAAGAACAAAGCAAACTCATGTCACCAGATATGGAAGGCCCAGGCGATCAGTTGATTGAGTCATGGCCTCCAAGTGCCCAGGAGTCCGCAATTTAAGAATGCTAATTCTACCGAGTCAAGGGTCGAAACAGAAATGTCCCAAAAGGCAAAGTTGGCACCGTTCATGAGTGTTGTGTTCAACTTACTTGATGAAGCAGTCTCGGCCATCCCGGTTTGCCGTCATCTCCCATCCATAGGGTGGTACCTGGTTCAAGCCCCAGGTTCCCGAGGGAGGTGGCCAGCCTGAAGACTTCGTCCTGTGGCTGGAGGAAAAAAAAAAGTCATTACACCAGACTCCTGGAAATTTCTTCTCTGACAAATTCCAGAAGGGGCACAGGACTTGCTCCTCACAACTGCGGGCTGTATACTCAGGTGACTACATGAACGATTAGGACGTTTTTAGGTCACGTACTGGGCTCACAATCTGTCTTTACAGTGTCTCGTTAGCTTTTCAAAGCGGCCTTACGTATACACATCTTATTTTACAAGATGGGGAAATGATGAATAGCTCACAAAGATTAAGCAACCGTCCTGAAGACACACAAGCCAATTTTGAATGTTCACACTTTCTATGACACTAGGCACTCCTGGGACCAGATATTAGGACAGATTGGCAAACAAACAGCTATCACAACACAATATAAATGCACACATGAAAATAAATTCCTATTGTTATACATCTGAAATAAATAACTCCAAGCCTCAGTTTTCTGAACTCTGACTAAACTACAAAATTTCCACTTACAACTACACTCCAGTCAAAATGAGTCAGAAAACCTTAGACAAACTCTCCATTTATGTTGCAGTGAAAATACACATATTAGCTTTTACATTTTCTAGTTCACACCCTAAATGTGACTCCACAGCAAAATGAAAGCGTAGGTTAAAGAAAATTTTCTAGAAGCCTGTCTTTCCAAGAGCAAGAGGAAGAAGGGAGTGACTCCATATCACAAGCAGCTGTGATGAGCAGCGTTGCTCGGTGACAACTGCTAACCAGAGGCCTAGGGTCCAGTTTCTGAGGCATCACTGAATCCTGGCCAGTGCTGTTCTGCCCGGGACCTGCCGGAATTCCATTGTTCTCTCAGGAACATGGGAGACTCCTTTAGAGCCCAACCATGGGAAGGAAATACACGATGTCATTTTAGGATGTCAACCAACATCCTTCACCATTTGTCCTGTCTCTAGGTGATATTTCTCACTCTAGATGGGCTGCTAGGTCTTCTAGGTGGTTCCAAATTGTAGATGGGAACAAAGTACGTATGTGTGTGTTAGAGGTTGGGTAAGAACACCTCCAGAGTCTCACAGTTAGTGTCTCAATAGTGAACCTGGAGCCCTTCATAATTAGAAAGAATCGTCCCCTCCCCCTGCACCATGTGTAACATGCACGACTTATCCAGCCATCTATGGCGGGCCTCCCACAGTAATATCCAAATCAGAGGTGTCAACCTGCCTGTAAGCAGGGGACAATTTTCACAGGATGCAGGGTAACTCAGCTCCACCCCTACTCCCACCCCGTCCACACATATGACCCTGACCCAATGCTTCTCCCCAAGGGAAACCAGCCCATTTCCTGAAAGGTTTCTGAAGAGGAACTAGCTTGCAGAATTTTAACCACCTCCATTGCCTTTCTTTAACTTCCTTTTCAGTTTTCCCACATCCTCCATAAAGTGTGGGGAGCAAAAGAGTTCACAAATTTAACACAGATCCCACCATAGGGCTAATTCCCACCTGGGGACTATTACAAGAACAGACATGCCAAGTTTCTGTCCTTCTCTGCACACAATCCAGCAGGGACAATATCCTCTGGTGGTTTTTGAACAGTGAACTGCTTGTCTGCAGTGAGAACTCATGGAGTCCCTACTCCCCTTCCCCCCCACCCCCCACCCCCACCAGACGAGGTGCTAAAAAAAGTCCACCAATTTCTCCAGAGCACCAGAGGTCTTATTTGGAACAAGCCCTTCAAGGTATGAACAGAGTCTATTCTGTTAAAACCTTTTGCAAAAGTACAATAGGAGGCGACACATGGAACATTCTTTTAAGTGAAAGGAGAGAATGCAACAATTTATTCTGGATTACTAAATGACAGTTTGTATCAGAATCTTTATCTTTCCCAGAGGAAGAGAACTTATTAAAAAACAAAAACTGTTTTTTTTTTTCTCTCATTCTGTTTTTCCTGCAAACTCTAAATTACTAACAAAAATACACTGGCTTCCTAATATAATTTACATGTAAAATACAGGATTATAGTAATAAGCTAGAAGGAGACTGAATTTTATTATAAATAACATTCTGTCAAATAAGGCATGTTCAGGAAGTAGTAAAAAACAAGAGTTCAGCTGCTGCTGTTGGCTGGAAAAAGCCACTCAGTGAGTTAATTCAGGGCAAGGGACATCAAGTGATATAAAACAAATAACTGAATAATTAGTATCAGAAATAACCACACGTTAGTTTGTGATTGTGTTGACATAAAATGCATGGGTCAGAAGGACACTTGTAGAACTTAGCCAACTAAAAGTGCCAGCACGAACTAAAAAATAATCCCTTTTCAAATCTAACCACACATCCTTAAGAAGCACCAAGGACAAAGGTCAAATTCTGGAGGGGTTTGGCTCCTGGGTCTGTGCAGTGTGGGAGCTAGAAGTTCACCGCGATATACAACTTGGAAGCAAACAGTTACACTCTGCTGGGAAGATGCTCCGGGGACCTCCTTTCCTGGCTCCCATCCCTGTGGCTGCACCAAACCCTCTACCACTGCCAGATGCTGCCCACCTCGGAGCTGCTGGCAGACACTCTTTTCCACCAGGAGGGCAAAGAGCTGGCCCCCTGGAGAGCAGAGGCAGGGCCAGCGCACATAAAAGTAGAGTCCACTGGCTGCTTTGCTTTAGAGCCTCCTTGGAAGCAGACATTATCCCCAGGGTGGACCGGGAGCTGCTATGAAGCAGTGATCCTGTGCAGAACTCCTCGCTTCTGGGAGGAACGCTGCCCTTGTGTCTGGTGTGAGATGCATGCTCTTCATTTCCCGCCCCATTTCAGAAAGAGTCCACTCTGAGTTCCTAGGCATCCTTCCCAGGGGCTAAGGTATCTTACAGTATCTGTTCTCTGAATGAGGCCTTACTTTTCTGATGCAAAGACCTAATAGCTTCAAAGGTTCTCTTGACTCCCTCTATGGGGTCTAACTGTGCTGTAAGAAGGAACCATGTGGTTCTGCTCAGCTGCTGGCATGAAGGTAGGCTCCATCAGGCTTATTTGCAAGTACTCCTCCAGCCAGATTTACTGACTTAAAAACACAGGGCACCCAGTTAAATGTGAATTTCACACAAACATCAATTTTTTAGCATCAGTGGATCTCACATAATATTTGAAGTATATTTAACTAAAAAGTTACATTCATCATTTATCTGAAGTTCAGATTTAACTGGGTATCCCATATTTTATCTGCAAACCCTACTCCAGCCCTTCAAATCAATGAACACCCAGATTCTCTGAGAATATCAAAGAGGTTAAAATAAGATGGTCAAGAATCTTTCTGATTGGACTTGACCTTAGCGGCAGGACTGAATACTGAATAGACTCTAAAAATTATGATTCAGCAGGTCTGAATTGCAAACAGGAATCCATGAGTGAATGTTGAAACTAGTTCCAATGATTCTTATCTTCGGGTAGAGTTGCTAGTGCTAAGTGCTAAGTTGCTTCAGTCATGTCCCACTGTTTGTGACCTTATGGACCATAGCCTGCCAGGCTCCTCTGTCCAAGGCATTCTCCAGGCAAGAATACTGGAGTGCAATGCCATTTCCTCCTCCAGGAGATCTTCCCAACCCAGGGATTGAACCCACGTCTCTGGTGTCTCCTGCATTGGCAGGTGGGTTCTTTACCACTAGCACCAAACAAAATAAGCTGAAGCTCTAATATTTTGGCCACCTAATGAGAACAGCTGATTCACTGAGAAAGACCCTGATGTCAGGAAAGATTGAAGGCACAAGGAGAAGAGGGTAACAGAGGATGAGATGGGATCACTGACTCAATGGACATGAACTTGGGCAAACTCTGCGAGGCAGTGAGGTACAAGCAGGCCTGGTGTGCTGCAGTCCACAGGGTTGTAAAGAGTCAGACACGACTTGGTGACTAAACAACAACAAAGCCAAACACTTAAATAGAATTTCAAATACAAATTGAATACTTTTTAGTATAAGTACATCCCGTGCAACATTTGGGACATAGTTATATTAAAAGATAATTATTTAGTATTTATCCAAAATTCAAATTGAACTAGGATTCGATGTTTTACCTGGCAAGAATGAAGTTTGGGAAATACTTACTTGACTAGTTGCTACTATTCAAAGTTTGGGCTGAAGTCCATCAGCATGGGTTTCTCCTGGGTGTGTGTGTGAAGCGTAAAATCTGCATTTTATCGGCAGCCCTAGGTGATTCATATGCCCACTCAAGTTTGGTAAGTGCCGCTTAAATCAGGAAAGTTCGTGAAGCCTTGCTACACACGGAACCACATGAGGGAACCTGTAAACGACACATGCCTGGACCAATGCCAAGCTATTGGAGTCAGAAATCGGCATTTCATACGCCAAGATGGCCGCTACGACTCAAAGTAATTCTACCATTTTTTATTTAGCTCAGGAGACAGGAGAGGCAGGGTGTGTCGGTCAAGGGAATGTAAGCAGGAGCAGCAGGTTCACTGGTCTGAGGACCAGCAATAGCAGCAGCATCACCCATGAATTTATTTGAAATGCAATTCCTTGGGCAGGATCCAAGATCTACTAAACCCAAAATTCTGGGGCTGGGTCTGACTCAGCAATTTGTATTGAACCAGCCTACAGGCAATGCTGCTGCCCACTTGAGTCTAAGAACCACTGAGTTACAATCAGACTTTCTTCAATCCAGGCTCTGACATTTGCCATAATTTCAAGTTATTCAACCTCTCTAAAACCCTAATCCCAGCCCCTCCTATATAAAATGGCAGTAATAGGACCATATCTTGGGGTCACAAATGCATTTTGTAAAGCTTTTAGTATGCTGCCTGGCACATATTATAGGACTTGCTATAAATTTTTGCTAAATAAATCTCTACCTAACCCTCAGAATAGCAGAAGTGTGAAAGGCTCTGTCATCTACTTTTTTCCAGCCTGGCAAGAACAGGGTAGGAAGGACCTGACACTAACCAGTTATACCTTCCTGTGAGGTCACAAGTGGATGAGTTCAATAGAAATAGAAAAAAGTATCAGAAAGGATTTTTTGTTTAAACCAGGAACCATGTGTGTGTACATGGATTCATGGTGCTGAGGGTCAATTTCCACTTGTCTCAGGCCAGGCCTTGAGATTCCTTACAACTCTGATGTTCTGTGACTTCAACCTAAGAGCAGGGCTGTGTGAACCACTTTCAAACACTTAGCTCAGCCGTAAAAATAGCGACCTACATTGGCAGGGCTATTTAAATCACCCCAGAAACTTCCAGCAACTGACTGAACTGGTTTGTGACTTTATATTTGCAACAGATTGAAACTGTCCAGGACAAAAAAGACCTTCATATTTCATAAGAAGTCAGAGCAGCTATCATGGGTATAGACAAAGCTGTAGAATTATTTATGTTGAGACCATGGTTGGAAGCAACCCATGGTCACTTCCTGGGTGCATGCCACTAAATCCTGGACTAAATCTTGATGGCAAATCTGCTCTGGGAGAAGGCAGTTTATTAGCAAGCACCTGCAGAAACACACCTCAGTATCAGAAAAAGGGACACCATGGGGGAGAGGGGATGTGCGTCCTGTTTCCAAGTTCCAAATCAGACATATTCCAATTCTGCCACTTACTAGCTTTGTGATTCTGGACTCTTGATTCTTTGCATCTTAATTTCTTCATCTGTAAAACAGAATTGGTCTCCCACAATGTTCCCCTCAACCGGGGGAGGGGGGCGTGCCCTCAGGTATCTAGTGGGTAGAGGCCAAGGATGCTGCTCAAAATCCTACGAGGCATAGGATGGCCCCAAGACAAAGAATGATCCAGCCCAAACGACAAGAGTGCCCCGTACTTGCCGAGAATAAACAAAGTAATGAATGTAGTTCTTAGCACAGTATTTGACATAGGCGAGTGCTCAACATACTTTAGTGGGGGAAAAAAGCCTTCTCAGTGTTTCCACATAAAGTTGAATTATGATAAGCAGAATGGATCTTTACATCAGAGAGAATCTAGCTTTACATCAGAATTCACACGGCCACTTAATAGCTTTATGGCCTTGGGTGAATTACTTGGCCTTTCAGGTCTTCCGTGTGAAACGGAAGTAATGATATCTAGTCCACAGTGATGCTATCCTGATAGATGAGATACAAAAAGCCCTGCAGAGCTGGCCTCATTTAGGACAGTCTCATCAAAGGGTAAGTAGTGTTGTAGGAGGTAGTCATGATAGTAATGGAAATAACTTTTGTATTTGACAGGAGTTTAAACAGCACTTGTATATACATAATTACTTTAGATACTCACAAGCCTGTCTCAGCATGCAATGACAGAATGCCTGCCATAGCATTAGTGTTTCCATTTTAAAGAGGAAGAAACTGAGGTGCAGAGAGAAGGAAAACTTGCCCAGTGTTTGATGGAGGCACCGGTTTTCTTCACTGGCGTGAAACAGGCCCGGCAATCTTGCTGGGAGACCGCGTGTTGTGTTTTATGTAGAATGTACTAGGGATGGAAAGAGACAGAGGAGGGCAGAGGCCACCCAAACTCAACTAATACAGTGAGTGTCCAGGAGTGAACCCTGAGGCTTCCCGATCAAATTCTCTCTTACATAAACTATGTCATAACTAAGTGTAACTTCAACTCAGATGGGTTTCCCTGGCAGCACACAGGGTAAAGAATCTGCCTGCAATAGCGCAGGCGGCTGTGATGGGCGCACCATAGCGCAGGCGGCTGCGACGGGCGCAGCGCGGCCGAGAGGAGCCACCCCACGTCCGAGGTCAGGGGCAGCGGCCGAGAGTACCAGACTGCGACGGCGCAGGAACAGCCGAGAGGAGCTACCCCACGTCCAAGGTCGGGGAGGCGGCCTAGAGGAGATACCCAGCGTCCGAGGTCAGGGGCGGCAGCCGGGAGGAGCTACCCCACGCCCCTAAGCCTGCAATACCGGAGACCTGAGTTTGATCCCTGGGTCAGGAAGATTCCCTGGAGAAGGGAATGGCTACCCACTCTAGTATTCTTGCCTGGAGAATCCCATGGACAGAGGAGCCTGGTGGGCTATAGTCCATGGTGTCACAAAGAGTCAGACATGACTGAGCAACTAACATTCAACTCATGTGCTTCCTCATATACCTGGTAATACTTAGAACCAATGGCCAGGATGACACTGTATCCTTTGAACCTGATATGGAGAAATGAATTTCAATGCTCATTTCAGATATGAGATAACCTAAGCTACAGCTATTCAGTTATTCATCCCTGACACAGAATGACTCTATACAAATCCAATAAAATAAGACATGACCCAGAATTTGATTATCCTCATCTCTTTGGAGTCACAAAGATGCTTTTCAGAATAACCCAAATTATAGAGTGCTAAATATGGTATTTAAGACTTAAAGCACTTCCTCATTTATTTTGCTCTAAGTGGTGGCAGGGTATCCAAAAAAACGACAGAATTCCTAATTTCACAAAGCATGCAAGCAGATGACCTTCAAGGCTGATGAGCAATGTGGGTGGAGGTAAAGGAAGCAGAGAGGGAGTGAGAAGAATGAACAAAAGATGATTCTAGATGAATGTACAAAGTCCCCAAATTACAAAGTTCCCAAATTCCACATGGGAATCCCAGTTCAATGTGAACTGCATTTATAAAGGGCTTCCCAGGTGGCGCTAGTGGTAAAGAACCTGCCTGCCAAGAGACAGAGGTTTGATCCCTGGGTAGGGAAGCTCCCCTGGAGGAGGGCATGGCAACCCATTACAGTATTCTTGCCTGGAGAATCCCATGGACCAAGGAGCCTTGTGGGCTACAGTCCATAGGGTCGCAAAGAGTCGGACATGACTGAAGTGACTTAGGATGCACATGTACTCATAAAGAAACACAAGGTACGTGATGATCCTGGCCCAGAATCTTATGCATTAAAACCACAGCTCCCAGTAACTTCCCTACTGGTCCAGTGGTTAAGACTCCATGCTTTCAATGCAGGGTGCATGGTTCAATGCAGGGTTCAATCCCTGGTCAGGGAACTAAAATCCCACATGCCATGTAGTATGGCTAAAACAAACGAAAAAACACCATAGCTCCCTGTCTGCAGGCAGCTAAGAATGAAAGCTGGGGAAGGGGAGCGGTAAGTAACACATATAACTAATGCTGAGTACCTAGTATGTACCACGAGTTGTTCTAGGTGCTTGGAATATATAGTGAACAAAATAGACAGTGAAAGACAGACTCATCAATACAGAAAATAAACAGCCCCCATCACCTGACAGAGATCTGTTTTCCCACCCTAGTATTCCACTAGGACTATGTCTAAGACTATGCTGAAACTTTTAAACTAACTCACCTACATTCCCTGAATACACGTTTCCCAGGCTCAGGTTTCCATGTCTTCGTTCATGCTATTCCCTCTGGCTAAACATTCTTCTTCCCTCACTCAATCTCTCTACCCTCTCGCTATCTGTCCCAAATGGATGCCTTCTTCAAATGCCTACGGAATGGAACTACTGCAGAAGGTAGGCCCTGAATCCCTTGCCCTGAAATCATGACCTCGCATCTCTTGACTCACGGGAAGGCACTGTTTGCAAAACTGAGGTGCCATCTACCTTGTCTAATTAGAATAATGATGTGAATACATATCTTCCTAGATTGTCAGCTCTTGAGAGTTAATACAATTTTGAAAACTTCTACCTGTTGCACTTAGTTGGTGCTCAGTGAACACTTATTTCTGAATACAGTCATTGCAACTTGAACTCTTCTCATTAGCCTTACCACTTTGAATTGGAATTTTCTCAGGGTAATCTGTCAAATCCCTTGGCCAGTTGTGATTTCCTTAGGACATGGGTGTGTCTCCTTCATGTTTAGGTCCCTGGAATCTACACTGAACTTAGTAATGGTAGAAGTGCAACGTTTATTGTTTGTAAACAGACTTGTCTTGTTACATTTGGTTTACTGTGTGTATTAGTCACTCAGTCGTGTCCAACTCTGCGACTTCATAAACTGTAGCCCACCAGGCTCCTCTGTCCATGGAATTCTCCAGGTAAGAATACTGGAGTGGGTTGCAAGTAGACTTGGTTTACTAAGGGCCACAAATTTTGGTACGGAAATAGTCATTTTATCATTGCTTTGGAGGGGAAACATAAATGCATGAAAGCAGTAATATAACTTCTTGGTGTCACCTTCTGTGCTTGAATGGCTGTGGGTGTGAGATTTATGTCTCTGCAGAGAAAATGTACAGACATGGACCTCATGGGATTTGCCTCTGAATTCAGCATTGGCTGATAAGCCCACACTCTACGTGACTGGATCCAAAACCACAGTTTTTTAAAATAAGTTTTTAGAAATTAAATTATCAATTTTTGCCTGTTGGGTCTTAGTTGTGGCACATGGGCTCAGTGGTTTCCCTGTGACATGTGGAAACTGGTTCAATGACCAGGGATTGAACCTGCGTCCCCTGCATTGGAAGGCAGATTCTTAATCACTGGACCACCAGGGAAGTCCCATCACAATCACTTTTTGCATCAGCACTGAGTGCAGAGTGGCATATTGAAACTGTTTTATAATATCATTAGTCTGAACAAACGAATGAATGAATAAATGAATGAACACCACTCAAACTCTGGGGCATCCTCTGAAAGGAGTCACGTGACAGTGACTAGGCAGGTCCAGAATTTCTACAAACAGATGCTGCAGCCATGAAGGCAACACCAGGCTCCACAGGAACTTGCTGCCTTGGCATTCCTCAGAGCCTCCTGCTTTGTGCAGACAAAACTGTAATTCAGAATCTCTAGATCAAAATCAAAAGGCTTAAATCTAAGCCTCATTACTGCTAAGTGTTGAAACCTCGATCAGTGTCCTTGATAGAAGGTTGTTTTAATTTTTCTAGGTCAAGTTTCCCTTAGCTGGAAATGACTCTTCACTGAGGACAAGTTCCCAAGCGCTACCAGAATGTTTCTTCCCCCACCTTCTCATTTTGTGAAAGTGGAGTCCGACAGTCGTCCTTGTACACTTCACCTAGAGGAGTGGTCCTCAGGAAGGGGCAATGGTGTCCCCCAGTGGACATTTGCCATTGATGGGAGACACTGTTTTGGTCCTTGCGGTGGGTGGTGGTGGTGTGCTACTGGCATCTAGAGGCTAGAGGCCAAGGATGTCACTACACATCCCACAATGCACAGGATGGTCACACAACAAACAATGAAAACAATAATCTGGCCTCAGGTAGCAATGGTGCGGAGGAGGAGAAACAATGACCTAGGTTCATCAACCTTATTTATCTTATTGTGCAACACGGGGTTTCACCTCTCCCCTTCTGCTACTTTCTTCACGCCCTCTGTCTCTGTTTCTATTTGTAAAATGTTTACTTGAACCAATAGACATAGGGACATTTCAGCCCCAAATCCTTGCAGCATCTCTCTTAAGAAAAAGGATATTCTGCTTTAAAATGGCAATACTATATCACACTCAAATTTAATATTGATATGTGTCATGCCATGCTAAGTTGCTTCAGGCATTGTCTGAATCTTTGCAACCCCATGGACTGCAGCTCACCTGGCTCCTCTGTCCACGGGATTTTCAAGGCAAGTGGAATGGGTTGCCATTCCCTTCTCCAGGGGATCTTCCCGACCCAGAGATCAAACCTGCATGTTTAATGTCTTCTGCATTGGCAGGTGGGTTCTTTATCACTAGTGCCACCTTGGAAGCCCTTAATATTGATATAATACTATCTAATATATAGTCCATATGTTCTTTCATGGGTTTTGGGGGATTTGTTTCGGAATCCACTGAAGCCTTACACTAAGCATTCAGTTATCCTGTCCCTTTATTCAATAATGTTTTAAGAGTGCAAAGTTATCCTAACTTCAACACTTGAGAAAAGAAGATGTAAACTTTTCCTTCGACATCCATCAATAACGGCCACTGTTGAGAAATCACACCAGAACTTAAGCACTACTCCAGGAATTCACACAGTGCCTGGCAATGGTAGTGTTGCAGCAGATACTGTCTGTGAGTTGAGCTGACACACGTGTTTAGAGTCTTTTGGGCAAGGACCATAAATATAGGCAGCTGGGACAGTGCCCCAAAGACTCCTGGATTTTTCAAAGGGCAGAGTTCAAGAGGAAACATAAATGAATAAGCCAACAATCATCTTAGAATTGAGGATGAGGAGATGGGCCAGTCAGGGATGACAGGCCTCACTCTCTGGTTATTAGGGCAGATTGGGCAAGGAGGACCTCACGGACACATAGCAGGTGCCAAAACAGAGTTTTGGACATCAAAAGTCCCTCACAGATGTCTTGATAGTCCAGGGGCCTGGACACAGCCAGAATACGTTGTTCACACTTGCTGGAGAACGAGAGACACTTCTCTGTCCCTTTGTCCTTCCTCTTCCCAGAAAAGATCTGAGCGGGCAAAGGAATCTCTTGAAAAAACAGGACAGCTGGGTTTAGCTCATGGTCCAACTGAATGGACAAACAGTGCATTGTACAGCCAAGCCTATGTGGTCAATCAGCAGACATCCACTGATGCTTGGATCGATGCCCTGCTGCAAGGTTTTGGGGCTGGCTTTGCATCTTATGTCACAACCCTAGAGAACAGTTCTTACTCTCTGAGCTAGAATACAGTCCGAGCACTCTGTCTCTCTTTCAAGCACCAAGTACCCTCATGATGTTACATTCATTTATTCAATTAATCATTCAAAAGATGTTTTCGAGGGCTTTTGTGCACAGCTAGAGCCATGACAAGCAGATAGGGGAGGGTACCACTGATGAGGAAGCAGGCATCATGGTGCACCCTACCTAGGCATGGTCCAGACCTTGGGTATTGCCCTGACTGTTTATTTATGCTCCTGAGATATGAGTTCCATGTTAGGAAATTCAGGCATCAGGAGACAGGGAAGTCTACCTTACTCTTCTCCATTTAGACCTCAGGGGCAACTATTTGATCCACACTGACCATTAAATACATTTCCTGCTTCACCTCGGACCCACTCTTTCACTTTGAGCTGGAATATGGAAACTGAGCATGCCCTCCAGACCCAGCAAATGTGTCACGTCTTAGAACTGAATGATCATTACAGGAGGAATGAAAGCCATTGGCTGCACCTTACCAAATGGCCTAATGTAATTTTCAAATGTGTTGTGGAAACACTTTTGCAAACACTCATCATTTTGAGAGGCAGCATTCATGTTCATATTTGACTTATTTATAGCTGATTCATGACCTAATAAAGCTACTCAGTAAGATCAACCAAGTCCAACTGGCTTCCCAGGGGACTTTTTCATGAAACATATACAAAAAATTTAGACATCTTCTGAGTTACCTCTCCATTCTGAACATTATATTTGTGCTATTTGTTGGGGAATGCAGGAATATTCAGATCATTTAAAAATTTTTATGTATGAACATACAAAGTATGTGCTTATCTGGACTGTAGTTTTCTTAATATTCTTCAGTTCAATTCAGTTCACTCACTCATTTGTGTCTGACTCTTTGCGACCCCATGAATCGCAGCACGCCAGGCCTCCCTGTCCATCACCAACACCCGGAGTTCACTCAGACTCACGTCCATCGAGTCAGTGATGCCATCCAGCCATCTCATCCTCTGTCATCCCCTTATTCTTAGATTTCCTTAATAAATTTTAGAATCCTATATTAAAAGTATATCTCAGAACTATCTCTAGATCACATTTGTTTTTTTTTTTTTTTCCTTTCTGGGTAAGATAATTAAATAATACTTTAAAATTATCTTCAATTAGGTGCCAGCAGGAACAAAAAGAAAGAGATTATAAAATTGAAGGAAGAGAAGAAGAAAATGCTATAATGATATCTGTACCCTTTGGGAACTAAAAGTTAAAAAGGGTTCACAAGAACACTGGCCTGGAAGGCAGGCGAACAACTTCTAAGTCTACAATTTACAGCAGGGATCCGTGAACACTGGGCTTCCCAGGTGGCGTGGCAGTAAAGAATCTGCCTGCAGTACAGGAGACACAGGTTAAATCCCTGGGTTTGGGGAAGATCCCCTGGAGAAGGGAATGGCAACCCACTCCAGTATTCTTGCCTGGGAAATCCCATGGACAGAGGAGCCTGGTGAACTACAGTCCATGGGGTCGCAGAGAATCAGGAACATTTCCTGTAAAGAGGTGACAACAAATATTTTCAGCTTCGAGGGTCATGTGGTCTCTGCTGCATTTATTCAACTCTAGTAGCCACAAGGAGAGGGCAATGGCAACCCACTCCAGTGTTCTTGCCTGGAGAATCCCAGGGACAGGGGAGCCTGGTGGGCTGCCGTCTATGGGGTCGCACAGAGTCAGACACGACTGAAGCAACTTAGCAGCAGCAGTAGCAGCAGTAGCCACAATATGCAAACTAACGGGCACAACCTGTGTTCCAAGAAGATGTTACTTATCCCCCAAATTTGTATTTGGCCCATTGCCCATAGTTAGGTGACCTCGGATTACAGTGGCACCTCGGAAAATCATTTCTATTTCTGTTCCTCGAGCTTCTGATCCAACGAATGAAGGTGCTGGATTAGATGATTTATGAGGTCCCGTCAAGCTCCAAAATGCTCACCTCCATCAACTGAACATGTCTCTTTCTCCAAATGCCATCATCTTTAACAGGATGGGAATATACCCAGACACACAAATTACACGAAACTGTTTTTGCAACAGGGTAACAGTTCACCACTCAAGGGAAGTGAACAAGATTCCTATTTTCCACAGCATTTGACCCAAAGATAGAACATTATGATTCAATCCATCACATACCTGAATGTGATGGGGAGTTTTAAACCTCTGAACCATTGATCTTGTCTTCTAAATAGGGCCACTATATAGATGAGTGATGTTTCAAATAAGTAATATGCAGACAGTCTAAAGTTGTAATGAAAAACTTGCTAGACTGGCAGCTTTCCAAAATTCAAATCAAGATTTTGGGGAGCTTGCAGGAAGAGTATGATGAGCTGATTTTTTTAGAGTTTTCAAATGTGATGCTGCAAGATGGTTTAAATATGAAGAGGTATGATACCTAATAATATCCACCACTATTGTAGCCTTATTCACATTTTTAAACCACCAAAGGCCATTCATTTTCCAAACTAAAATGTGTCTCTTTTCAATTGAAAATATGCTTGTTTTTGGTTTGCTATTTCAGTGTCTGCTGGAGATTCCTTTATTTACTGCACCTGCTGTAATGTGTTTAGACTGCACCTGCTGATATCCTTAACACTGGAAGCCAGAGGGTTAGAGCACACTTCTGCACACCATGACTACTGCAAAAGCCACAGCTTTGACTATACACAGACCTTTGTTGGCAAAGTGATATCTCTGCTTTTTAATATGCTGTCTAGGTTTGTCATAGCTTTCCTTCCAAGGGGCAAGCATCTAGTGTGCTCTATTTTTACCTAAAATTAGGAAGATTTCTGGTGGCTTTTCACTTAACACCAATTCATACAGAGATGCATGGCTTTGTCATTGAATTTCCATGACCATCACCTTTCCCTGTCACAAGTCTGAATGCACTATGCAGTTTCATGGCTTCTCTTCATTTTGCTTAACAATTAATATAGAAGCAACAAAAATGTACATGATCCTAACTTTAGAAATTTAAATTTTTAAAATATTTCCTGCCTAGATAACAAAGAGGAAATCATGATTGCCCTAGATTTCTCATTATCTACACATCTTAAAGGTTATCCAAAACGTGTAAGGCTATAGAGAACACAAGAATATAGAGCACACGAACAGATACACTTGAGAAAAGGTAGCTGTCACTCAGAGCATGCCTACTACTTTTCTTTATTTTCGGGGACTGGGGGGTCCTTAAAACAACTGTGAAGATCCTAAAGGAAAATATGCATTCAAAATGTTGCCCATAGTAACACTCTGAGGCTTGCTTAGTTTTTGTGCTTCAGTACTTGCAGTATGTGGGCTCAACAGCTGTGGCTCCTGGGGTTTAGAGCACAGGCTCAATAGTTGTGGTGCACTGGCTTAGTGGCTCCACGCTAAGTGGGATCGGGTATTTCTGAATTGGGTATTGAACACATGTCTTCTGCATTGGCAGTCGGATTCTTTACAAAACCCGATGACAGGAAGCTTACCCATAAAATAATTTGAAAGCAACCAAGAACAAAGTTGATTGAAAACAGATATCCCTAGAGAAATCATATCCATCTTCTTAGAACCCTTTGCAATGAAGGCCAGCCTCGAATACCCAGTGGTGCTGTCTCTGCTCTTTGTTCCCCACACCAGTGGTCATAAAAGCACAGATCATGGGCTTGGCCCACTGCCTGCTTTGTATTAATAAATGAAATTTTAGTGGAATATGGCCATGCCCATTGATTTATGTATTGGCTTTGGCTACTTTGATGCAAATATGGTAGAGCAGAGCAATGCGACAGAGACCATGTGGCCTGCAAAGTCTAAAATATTTACTATCTGGATCTTTGGAGAAAACGCGTGCCAGTATCTGCTCTAGAGTAGTGAGCACCTTCTGCACATCACTTCTCTAGCTCCTATATTACAAGGGAACAGGTGGTGAGAGAGAGAGATGTGAAGAGAGTTCGATCACTAGGGCCACCCAGTAGTACAAGTGCAGGTGACGTCATTCAGTTTATGTCATAAGTGACCCTATATCCTACACAGATACAGTTCTCTCACAGGTTCCAACCTCCTTATGTCCAAGTAAGCCATGGACCACCAACATAAGGCTTTGCCTAAACTTGAAGCTCAATGAATAGAGTTGAGTGAAACTCAACTCTGGAGTTTTTCTAGGGCACGATTGAAGCTGTGGTATTTAGGACAATGAAATTACTGAGAGCAATAAGCAAACATCTGATTATACCTGTAACGAAATTAGCAGAAACCAAATGGTCCTATTGGCAGCAAAACAAAAAAAATGGCTCTTACAGCCATTTTGTTTGACTGGGATTTTACAAGAGTCTCCTTAATGAATTGCAGCCATAAAATACATGATATTAGCACTACGAATCCTTGGTGAATCTTTACTTCCAAGTCATAGCAGAGACAAAGAGCTCAGTCCATGCCCTTTCCAATGCAAACAACCCAGAAACACAGCCATTGGCACGCTGCTTTATGGGCTGTGTATTTCTCCTTCTGCTCCAGCAGCCCCATTCATCTGGTATTTTACAGTCTTAGCTGGGCTCCAAGGACCCAGCAGGAAAAAGAGGCAGTAATTGCCTTTTGTAAGCAATTAACTTTTTTCTTTCTTTTAAAATTTCCACCTTTATGTTCATCAATTTTTAAGGATGGAGTAAAAATATACACCGTCTGTCATTGCCTCTGCAAAGGAGACAAAGTCAAATGCTTTGTAAACTATCATATCCATTCCTTATATGTTCTCATGCTCAGCATTAGCTATCATTCTACCAGTGCAGTGATTCAATACTTTTGCAACTGTGACTCCATACTACTCTTACCAGTTGCTAGATCATAACAGAAAAGTTTCCAAGATGCTTGGGAGTATTTGGCCCTTTCAAATAAATGCATTTAAGTTTTTATGGGTATAGCAAGCTATTTCATTGGCTTTTTCCCCCACTAAACTTTTTTTTAAAATTTTTCCCATATGCAGATTCTATATCATAAGTTTACGTATAAATTTAGAGAATTTATAAAAATAAAAAACTTAGAGACAGTTTGGATGAAAAAGACTAATAAGTGTGATGCTTAAATTTAATATAATTGATTTAGACTTGGGCGATAAAAATATACAGCAAAAACGATGTATTTCAGTGAATGTTCTTTCTTAATAACTTAAAATTCACACAATTCCAATAAAGCACAGAAAATAGACCTTCGTTTCATGAAAGATTAGACTATAAATATTCCAATAAAAGCTCTGGCATCCTATGTACAAATGCCATTCCAGCAAGGAGCCCTACTTTGTATATGGAAGATAATGAGGTGTGCAGGAAACATACAGGATGGATTGGTGTACCTAACCTTGTCATGGTTCTAATAATGAACTTTGCTGTGTCTATGCCTCTGTGTTGAATGACAAAAACTGAAAACTCCAACTCAATGGAACCTATACCCCATGTTGGGTACAAGGTATTGGCTTTAGCCATCCTTTAAAATGCTGGTTAAATTCTCACCTCCTTTTGGAAGCTTTTGCACTCTAGTCCAGTCCACAGTAGGGTTTCTGAAATTCCTGTAGTTCTTATCATCTCACATCTCCACTTGAGTCGTCCACAGGCAACTCACATGCAGCACATCCAAAACTGAACTCAAGTTCATTCCCTCCAACCCACGCCTATGCCTAACTTCTGAATCCCTATACAGGGCAACTCCTGTACTCCAAGAGAGGCTACAGTGAATTTTCCTGAAAGGTATCTGCCTTCTCTTATCTTTGAGCGTTTAAGCTTTCTGGCCCCTCAAGCCTGGAAGCCTTCTCTAACCCTCCATTCATTCTCCCAGCAGAGCTATGATCCTTCTGGCTTAATAGTTCATCCTCCGAGAAACATTCTATCAGCCTGCTCTGGACAATATGGTAGCTACTCACCGTATGTAGCTACTGAACACTAGAAAAGTGGTGAATTTGAAATGAGGTGTGCTGTACCTGTAAAAGAGACACCATATTTCAAAGACTTAATAGGAAAAATATATAAAGTGTTTCATTAATAATTTGAAAATGTTGATTACATATTGAAAAGATACTTTTTTATTTTTTATTTTTTTAAATTTTATTTTAGATATACTTATTTTGGATATTTTAGATATACTTATTAAGCAAAATATACTATTAAATCTCATTGTTTCTTTTTATTTTTAAAATATACCTACCAGACAAACTAAAATAACAAACACATTTAGCTCACATTATAATTTTGTTGGACAGCTCTAGAGCACTCGGACAGGATCAAGTGCTCCTCCCAGATGTCTTTATATCCTCCATTCTTTTTATTAATCTGGTAGGTGACTTGTCTATGTTTTGGGCTCTGTTGCCTTAAGCAGGAAACATGTGGTCTTGTTCAGTATTATTCCCGTAACTGATGCCCAGTAGGAACTCACATGTTTGCTGAATGAACACAAGAACTACACTAAAAGTCAAGTGAGAGTCATTGACTGCAAATATCTAACGTGGACATTTAAAAGAGTCTCTTCTTCCTCAACAGATTTTTTTGGGTTATTTGAAAAAAAAAGTCTTAACTTTCACAGAACTCAGTAAATACTATTACCTTAAAATTCATTATCAATTCAACCAATAGGAAGCTAAAAATATTGCCTAAGAGTTTTATAGGTTGGGCCTGATATGGGAGAGTAAGCATTCCATTTATTTGGGCTGTGCTTAAATCAGGTACAGGTGTGGAAGCTCTTTCCCTGGAGGGGAGAGGCTAAGGGCAGGGTTTGGGGGAACAGGGAGGAGGTGGGGGCGGTCAGAAGAATTGATTACAGTTGGGCTGACAAGCTCCCTAAAGCAGCTGGGGAAATTCCTCACAGGCCACACCACTGAGAAGCTGCAACAGGAGTCACCATTCAGGAAGGGCTGTATCCAGGGACACACACCCTCTTTTCTTTCTCCTCCTCCAGACAGTAAGGAGTAAGCAAGCAAGACCGTTCCAAAAGTGCAGGGTATTGCTGTCTGAGTTGACCATTTAACTCTGAAGTGTCTGTGATCTCAAGATGCTTCTGGAAGAAAACCAGAACCTTAATTTCTGCCCAGAGCAAGCAAGTCCATTGCTTGTACCTGATCAACTGCTCCTTTTGTTTAATGAACTGCTCCATTTATTTAATGAAAATAACCACATCAAAACATATATTTTTCTCATAGGCTTTTTAAAAAAAAATTAACTGGAAACCCACCTGTCCAATCGGCTTTTTACAAAATTTAACTGGAAACCCAGTTGTCCAATTTGTCATTGCTTGCAGGTTCAAAGTCTATGTAATTAGTTATTATTAATGATATGTTAATAATTTCACTGCTGTGAAATGTTTCCATTGTAGACTCCTGAAGTCATTAAGATCATTGGCTTTATTCACAGACAGGATGCCAGCCATCAATCATGACACACAAGACACCCTGACACAGGCCACTCTCATTTTAGTGAAAAGAAGGAGTGAGCTGAAAGTAACTTTGTCTAGAGCACATGGGCATGAGTTGAAAAGGAAGAGGCACTGCATACAAGAGAAATAATAAACTAATAGGCTGCAAACCCCATAATTACTATTTATATGCCATCATATCACATGCATATTACTCTCCCATTGATATCCAATACCTTATGGCTAAAAACTCTTTTCTGGGAGATACAGTCAAAAATGCAAAGGGATATTGGAAATTTTTCTTTCCCTTTTCATTTCTCTTTTCTTTTTTCTCTTTGTAAAATGTAGCTTGCCTAAAGCTTCTATTCTGGAACCTCCCTGATCATCCCTGGAGAAATCGCCATTTTACCTATCAGAGATTTTTGTTGTATTTTTCTTCTTACTCACTGCCTGGCTTCCTCTGAGTCTGGGATTTTGGCCATGTGTCCTTGAAGCCAATCTCTGTTTATATAATTGTTCTCTTATCTTTCTTGCAATTACTTTTCTTTTTTTATTCTTTTTTTTTTTTTTTTGCAGGGGGTGGTAAATCTCACCCTTTGTTACATTTCTTTTTGATCTCTTGCCCTAAGAAGTTTCTCTTTCTGGTAGGCTCCTCTTGTTCTAACCCAAGGAGATAAAGCCACTCTGCAGACATTATCCCATCGATCTGCCCTAAACCCTGTAAGGAGAGTCTGATTTCCTAGGGGAAACAAGAGGGTAAAACAGCTGCATGCTGAGCCTTAAAGAAACAGGAACATCAGATGCTGGGATCCAGCCCCGGCTGATCCAGGGTATTCGAAGTGGGGACGGACGGCGTCGGCGAGGGTCAGGATACAACAGCTTCAAGGGTATTCGAAGGGGAGACGGCTTAGGTGACTATTTAAATATTCATCAAAGATATAAAGAGTAATAGAATGAGGATAGCTCAGTAGGAAAATTCAGTGGAGAAAAGAGGCTGAGTAGCTTGGTTTACGCGGGAGACCAATAAAACTTCAAGACAAGAAGCTTGCACCACTTAAGTAGGCCGCAGGCGTCCTTCCGTTCTCCCGAAGGAGAGGAGACATTGAGGCCTCCCTGGTCGGATCTTAGAAGCCCAGGCATAATTAGTAAGCATGGCGGGTTCCGCACTCCAGATGGAGACTCAGCCAGAGTGAGAGAGAGAGAGACATGGGGAGACCAGTCTTTCGAGGAACTGATCCCAATTCTTTATTTTCCAGAGTCTGTTTTTATACACTGAGATGTTATACAAAAGTCACGTGGGGACAGCAGTCCTGACTTTTATTAAAGTCAGGTGCTTCACACAAATGTATACAGAGGTCTTAGGGGTGTTACATCATCTTCTGGCCAGGGGGGCCTGCTGACAATTTACTACCCTCTCCTTGTGACAGCAGTCAGTCAATCAGGACACTTTTTTCTCCAAGGGTGATTATTCTTAAAACAGACACCACCCAAATAAAGTTACATTCCTATAGGGTGAGGGTGTAGTGGGTTTTAGTTAAGGAAAGAATTTACTTAGCCTAAGGTCTAATGTGATTAATATCAAAGGTTAATACTTATTTCTTCTATATATTCATTAATGTGTGTAAGGGCAGGGGATGTGGAGACTTAGCAACAAACATTGGCTCAACAAATGAAAAACCCTTCACCAATACAATTTCTAATCAGCCCATTATACTTATACTAATAGTTTTCTAACTTTTCTAAGGAACCTGTTTTTAGAAGGTTTAAAGCATCTTGTGCCTCTCACGGTTGGGAGGCTGTGAGCAATCACATGGGGCCGGACAAGCCTGTCAGGCAGGCCAGAGAACCTTCAGAGGAGTTTGTAGGTTAAAACACTCTTGTCACGCCCAGGAGTTTTTATTAACTGGAGCTCTAAATTAACTCCTTCTCCGAAAGAGGTGGTGGGGGACAGCCCCCCGTAAAGTCAGAGGTGTAGGTGAGAGCACAAAGTAGTAAAGTAGGCAGGCTCTGGTTATGGGGGTAGATGCTCGAGGATTTCCAGGGGGACTCCTGAGGCTCGATCCCGCCTTTGCGTATGTCGAGCCTCCTTCCTCATGACCTTTGCCATGGGCGGAGTACCTCACTCTGGCCCCCAACAATCAGACAACCTAAAGAAAACTACAGATTCAATGCAAGCCCAATCAAAATTACAATGGCATTTTTCATAGAACTATAATTCACTCTAGAAAAATAGTTATAAAATTTGTACAGAACCACAGAAGATCCTGAATAGCCAAAAAAATCTTCAGAAAGAAGACAAGAGCTAATGGTATCACACTTCCTAATTTCAAACTACTACAAAGCTGTGGTACTCAAAGCAGTATGGCAGTGGTAAAATATAAGACAAACACACCAATGGGACAGAATTGAGAGCATAGAAATAAACCTACACACATACTGACAATCAATTTACAAGGGAGCCAATGGAGAAAGGACAGTTTCTTCAATACACAGTGCTGGCAAAAGTAGACACCCACATGCAAAAGAATGAATCTAGACCACTACCTTACACCATACACAAAGACTCAATTCAAAATGGGTTAAAGGCTTGAAGGTAAGACCTGAAACTATTAAACTTAGAAGAAAACATAACCTCCTTAGCAATGCTTTTGTGAATCTTTTTCCAAAAGTAAGGGAAACAAAAGTAGAAATAAACAAAAGGGATTACATCAAACTAAAAAGCTTTTGCACAGTGGAAAAAAATGAAAAGACAATATACTAAATGGGAGAAGATATGTACAAATCATGTGTCAGATAAGGGGCTAATATCCGAAGTATAGAAAGAACCCATACAACTCAACAACAAAAAATGAACTGAGGATCTGAACAGACAGTTTTCCAAAGACATACAGATGGCTAATAGGAACATGAAAAGATGCTCAACATCACTAATTATCAGGGAAGTGCAATTTAAAGCCACAGTGAAATATCACCTCACACCTGTCAGAATGATTATCAAAAATGTTAGCAAGAATGTAGAAAAAAGGGAACCCTTGTGCAATGTTGGTAGGAATGTAAATTGGTACAGCCTCTACAGAAAAAAGAATGGTAACCCCATAAAAAGTTCAGAATATATATACCATATGAATTGCCTACTTAACTTATGAGTATGTATACAAAGACCACAAAAAACAATAAATTGAAAAGATATACCCACTCATATGTTAAATACAGAGTTATTTACAACAGCCAAGATATGGAAACAGCCTAAGTGTCCACTGATAGATGAATAGTTAAAGAAGAGGTAGTTTATGTATACAGTGAAATACTACTCAGCTATAAAAAAATGACATTTTTGCCATTTGTGACAACCGTTTGGTTGGACCTTGAAGGTAGTATGCTGAATGAAAAAATTCAGAGAAAGTCAAATACTATATGATTCCACTCATATAGAATCTAAAAATTTCAAAAAGATGTGAGCAAACAAAACAAACAAAAAAAACCTTATAGATACTGAGAACAGATTCGTAGTTACCAGGGAATGGAGTAGGGTGAGGTTAAAAGGGTGAAGGGGGTCAAACATGCAGTGATAGACTGTCACTAGAACTTTACTGCTGACCACTTTGCAATGTATAGACATGTCAAATTATAATGCTGTACACATGAAACTTACATAATACTATACACTATTTTTACCTAATTGCTTTTAAAAAAGGAAAGAGGAACAGACTATCACTCACTTAGATCACAACAGTTTCAGATTTTTATATTTTAGGTTTCCCATTCTTTCCTTCTGAACCTCACCCTTAATTTTTACCCTTAACAAAAGGGTGACTCATCTCTTGAGATGTCTTTCTTTTATATATGTAGTTTGAAATCTGTTGCTGTCTCAAGTAGGAGAGGCACAAACAGGAATAAACACAAATTCAGTTTGTTTTGAACTTACTCTCTATTTCACATGCTTCCCTTACATGGTTCCACAAAGGCTTACTTTTCACCCTCCTATATTAATAATGGTTTTACTTAGATTTCTTCAATGGCATCTGATAACCTGGTAAATGAAGGAACTTCTGGCCAGTTCTCTCTTCCTCTGCCCATTGTGACAGATGGGGCAACTGATGCTGAAAAATTTAACAGCACCATGACAAGCTATTTGCATGTCCAAATTAGATCCATAGCTAGATCTTTAGAATTCACATTCTACACTTTGAAGGTTTTTTGAAAGCACTTTAGAAGAGTTTCGGACTTAATAATTTAAACAACCCTATGAGGTTCTTCCTATACACATTTCACAAATGAGGAAACTGCTACCTTACTTGCCCAAATTAATCTAGCTACTAAGTGGATGGAGCCAGCATTATAAGCCAGGTTTGTCTAATACATATCATGGGTCTATACTTTTTTTCAAAACTGTTTATTTTTTGACAGGCTAAAGAAAAGGATTACCATCCCCTTGAGCTCCCCAGCTATTCACCCATGTTTTGTAGGGCTGCCCCCCACAAGCCCTTGACCTTGGAAGGCTCCCTCCATGGGAACCAAGAGTTTGACCTACTGGAGACCTTCGTCCTGTGAGCAGGAAGGAAATGCCTGCTGAGGGACATGCCATTCACATTATTTTTTTTGAAACTTGAAATGCATGTTCATAAGAGGCATGATGGTACTGCCAGCACATTCTCTCTGGGCCAGGTGTTGCCAAGGGCACAGGGGAAGCCAAGAGCCTGGGGACATTTTCCGGTGCCACCTGTCCCTACCTTGCCACAGGCTGTTGACTGCTTCAATTTTTCAGGGGGTTCCCTAGGGCAGGAACTCTTTTAGCATTCTACTGGGAATGCAAATGTGTAGTTCTTTACACTTCTGCTTGGAGATAGGAAAAACAAAACAAAGAAAACATGACAAGTCCACCAAGACCCTTCGCGGCCCTTTTCATCTATAAACAAGGCCCCCTCTGCACACACGTAAGTTCATATAAAGAAGATTAACCACTGGGCCGCTATAAATAAGAGATGGGCAATAATTATTAACAATGCAGTAAACACGGAAGTGTATAAATATGAAAAATTTTCATATAATCTTAGAGAAAGAGAAAGAAAAAAAATTTCCTTCCCTACTGATCTAATTATCTCATCATCCATCTTCCCCTAGAATCATCTACAAGGGCAGTATTTCCTGAAAGATGTAATAGCTCAATAATTAGATACAGGCAGGTTCTCTGTAAGAAATAACTACATAAAATTAAGTCCTTTAAAACCCACATTCTGGGCCAGCATCCTGAGCCTGGGTATTTATGACATTACCAAAGGGAGCCCAGGTCCAGTATTTTAGAGGACTTTGAAACCAAATGGACAAAACCAATCTTAACATACAACTACTACTATTTCCTACTTTGCAAATGAGGACTCTGATGTATGACCACAAGTAGACTCAAATCTAAGAAACATGTCATATTTTCGAGATCTATGTGCTGTGATTCATGGGGTCGCAAAGACTCCGACACGACTGAGCGACTGAACTGAACTGACGTGCTGAAGCAGCATCAGCATTATTTCCTAATCACCCATTGCTGATGAGTGGAAACATGTTAAAGTGGGAAGTTTAATGAAGTATTTTCATATTAAAAATGTGCTTATGACACCTTATAAACTTTACAGTTCAAGCTCCTTATTTTATCCATTATCAAGGGCTGAAATACAAGACTGTTCTTCCGTTGGGGATATTTTAGGTGTGAATGGAATGATGGTGCCAGTCCACTTTGGTTAACATATGTTGCAAATTCTATGTACCAGGAGTTGGGTTGGATGAGACTGGGGCAACATTCTAGGGTTGGGGTAACAACCTCCCTAATAATTTTGTTTTAACCTGGAAATACTCTACAAACTCTTCTTACTCTGTTACTATGAAAACAGTATCAAAATATTGTTGTGGATAAGTAATCAAATAATCAGCTGCTTTATTGACTATGCCAAAGCCTTTGACTATGTGGATCACAACAAACTGTGGAAAATTCTGAAAGAGATGGGAATACCAGACCACCTGACCTGCCTCTTGGGAAACCTATATGCAGGTCAGGAAGCAACAGTTAGAACTGGACATGGAACAACAGACAGGTTCCAAATAGGAAAAGGAGTACATCAAGGCTATATATTGTCACCCTGCTTATTTAACTTCTATGCAGAGTACATCATGAGAAATGCTGGGCTGGAAGAAGCACATGCTGGAATCAAGATTGCCAGGAGAAATATCAATAACCTCAGATATGCAGATGACACCACCCTTATGGCAGAAAGTTAAGAGGAACTAAAAAGCCTCTTGATGAAAGTGAAAGAGGAGAGAGAAAAAGTTCAACATTCAGAACACAAAGTTCACGGCATCTGGTCCCATCAATTCATGGCAAATAGATAGGGAAACAGTAGAAACAGGGTCAGACTTTATTTTTCTGGGCTCCAAAATCACTGCAGATGGTGACTGCAGCCATGAAATTAAAAGACGCTTACTCCTTGGAAGGAAAGTTATGACCAACCTAGATAGCATATTGAAAAGCAGAAACATTACTTTGCCAACAAAGGCCCATCTAGTCAAGGCTTTGGTTTTTCCACTGGTCATGTATGGATGTGAGAGTTGGACTATGAAGAAAGCTGAGTGCCGAAGAATTGATGCTTTTGAACTGTGGTGTTGGAGAAGACTCTTGAGAGTCCCTTGGACTGCAAGGAGATCCAACCGGTCCGTTCTGAAGGAGATCAGCCCTGGGATTTCTTTGGAAGGAATGATGGTAAAGCTGAAACTCCAGTACTTTGGCCACCTCATGCGAAGAGTTGACTCATTGGAAAAGACTCTGATGCTGGGAGGGATTGGGGGCAGGAGGAGAAGGGGACGACAGAGGATGAGATGGCTGGATGGCATCACTGACTCAATGGACGTGAGTCTGAGTGAACTCCGGGAGTTGGTGATGGACAGGGCGGCCTGGCGTGCTGCGATTCATGGGGTCGCAAAGAGTCGGACACGACTGAGCGACTGAACTGAACTGAACTGAATCATAATATTGAAGAGGAATATCCACACCCTTTGGACTATTATACCTTTAGGGAGCACTGCAACACTGACTCATTGATTGTTAATGATGAGCTGTGCTTCTCAATAACCCCACTGTGTCTAACATGTGGTCTCTAATCACAAGGAGCTTTCAGTATTCAGAATTCACTTCTGTATTCAGTGAGGCAGCTAAAAATAACCTAGTGAAAGGACTGATGCCTGCCCAACAGGTATTTTTTACACCTCCAGCACTGCGTGGCTTACAAATAATTTATATCTAAACCTGCATCAGTTTCAGGTCTATGAAGGAAGACCCCAGGAGAAGCCTGTGCATGGCCTTGCTCTGTAACTTGAGTTCTCAGACTCCATGCTGACGTCATAACAGATATTTTGCTTGCAACAATTCTTATGAGCATTTCCAAGAGATCCTAACTAGGACTGGGGAAAAAACTTGAGTAATGATCTTAAAAATTTTGAGTTGTACAAACTTAGCTTTTACACTGGTTTCCATGTTTGCTTTTGCACTTTTCAGTTTGGTGAAAAGTGCTGCTGCTGCTAAGTCGCTTCAGTCGTGTCCAACTCTGTGCGACCCCATAGACGGCAGCCCACCAGGCTCCCCCGTCCCTGGGATTCTCCAGGCAAGAACACTGGAGTGGGTTGCCATTTCCTTCTCCAATGCATGAAAGTGAAAAGTGAAAGTGAAGTCGCCTAGTCGTGTCCGACCCTCAGCGACCCCATGGGCTGCAGCCTATCAGGCTCCTCTGTTCATGGAATTTTCCAGGCAAGAGTACTGGAGTGGGTGCCACTGCCTTCTCTGTTGGTGAAAAGTGGAAGAGAATAAATTTTTACATAAACATTTTCAAAACTTGCATAATGAATCATCAAGAGCACCACTTCTTAACTAGGCATGGTTTTGCATGTCCCTATTCCCATCCCCACCCGGGGGACATTTGGTCATTTCTGGAGACATCTTTGGTGGTCCCGAGTGGTGGGGCCTGCCACTAGCACCTGTCGGGAAAGAGGCCAGAGATGCTGCTAAAGATCCTGTAGTGCACAGGACAGCCCCCAACACAGAGAACGATCTCACCCATGCCAACTGTGCTGAAATCTAGAAGCCCTGCTCTACAGAGAGGGCAGAGAAAAGTAGAAGGAGCAGAGCTGAGAGTCTGTTGAGTCTTGGGCATATACTTAGCTTCAGCTCTTTGTTGCAAAATGAAAAGTCCTTTCTCCTTTGGTTGTGGGTGAATTCGATGAGATGAAGAGGCCAAATTCAGAGATTGGTGTCCTCCCCTCACTCTCAGGTAAACCACCTTGATAGTCAGGGAACCCACAGAAATGAGTCCTCCTCAACTATGTGCATTGCCATCTCCAACCTCCCTCGGTTCTGGAGAGAGCAAATAAGGGACGAGCAGGATTCTGAATAAAAGTCCAACAACGAGCACCACAAACTCACCGACCTCAAATCTCCTTACCCCCCGGCCTACACACTGGCCAAACAAATCTGCCACTCACATGTACTTCAGACGTTGCTTCTATTCTCAACTGTGCTTTAGGAACTTCTGGATCAAATCCACCCTTCTCAGAGATCATGATTTTTATTTGTCATTAAACGAAGGCAGAGCTTTAGCTTCACTGATACACTGGTTTTCATCATGGCTCCATTGTGATTGGCTCTTTGCTGGATTTCACAATAATGATATCTTTGTAGATAGTAAAACTACAGTACAGATATTTGTAATATTGGTATCCTGGATCACAGATTTCCCTTTAAAAAGTGTTTCATCTGATGCTAACCATCAGACCACAGAGGGTAAATCAGAATTTACATTTCAGAGATGTTGAACTGACTGGTCCCACATTAAATGACTGACAGTTTTTGCCTCGAAAGGAAGCAGCACTCCCAAGATTCCATGTCAACTGTCTAAGAGAATGAATGGACTCCCAGTAATAGCTGAGACATTTGTGGATATTTTTACCTAATAGATGACTTCATATTCCCTTGCTTAGGATATCCAATTATAAGCCAACAATGGATAATATATTGGAAATAGCTTCAAAGATTTTTTTCCTCTTCTCATTAGCTTATTTTAAGGTTGCATTTGAAATACTCATCACCTTGCTTCTTCTTGAATACTTGCCAGTGCTTAGCTTCAAGAAAGTAATTATACAAGCCAGTCTACCTCAACCTGGAAAATCATGACCTCTGGAAATAAGATTTTTTCCTGGAGCGATAGTTTGCCAAGAATTTTTTTTAAAGGATAAAATAAAATGACCGTTTGAAGAAATGAAAAATAAATCTAGGTTAATTACAAATATCCAAACTATTAAGGTGTACTTATTTCCTACAGATCACCAAAATTTTATGTCTAAATAATTGTACCCAATGTCCAAGTCACTTTAAGTTAATGACATGACTCGATTTAATTTTAAAGTAGAAAAGAACCATGCTTGTTAAAAATCCCTTTCAAAATGAGCATTCCCTTAAGGAATCAAGGCATTGCTTTCCCCACTCAATTTTTGTTGCATTATACCATCAGGATGTGTCAAATATTAAAGGACTTAGATTTGATCATGTTACCATTCTATGTGTCCTATACAGGCAGTGTGAAACCAGCAGATTCAAGCACATTTATAACATGTCTTTCCTTAGAAGATCAATGAGGGCTTTTAGGACATTTCATCCTCTATGAACATCTCTCCATAAATTTCTATACTCCTATCATGGAAGGAAAAGAGCAGGTGTCTGCCAAGTCCAAGGTATCAAGGTGACTCACACCTGGGATTCTGTGGTAAGAGGGTAGTGACGGGACTTCACTTGGGCCCCATTTAGGGCATGTCAGTCACCTGCAGACCACAAGTCAGGCACACGCCAGAGCAGATAAGCAGTTTCTAAAAGTTAAACAACTTCACTGAAATGAACAGTTTCCTTTCTGCAAGAATTTCTATCACCCTGACTCAACACAGAGCCTGAGTACAGACACACAATGAGCTCCGAGCATCAGGCGACTTAATTGTCCCTTCATCACAGTCATAATGATGGGAGCATCATCTTGCAGGTGACATCTCCCTACCAGCTTCTTTGTTACGTCTCCATTTTTATGCAATCTTGCTGTTAGTTTTTGCTGCCTCTGTATGGTATCTCTTTTGTGTTCTGTTGAAAAATACTTCCTTTTTAAAAGCATGATTTGTTCTAGTGCTTTGATACCATCTCAAGTAGATACAGCTGGAGCCAAACCACTTCCTGACCAAAAAAAAAAAAAATTACACACATTTGTTGAAAATAAAGTGAAGCAAATGCTCCTTCAAATCACTCAATCCACTGAGATTAAATTCATACACAGCCTCAAAGGCAAACATGATGTGTGGGGGTAACTCTAGTAAATGGGATTTCTGACTCATCAGAATTCACTCATTCTTACAAATTCACTGATTCACATCTCCACGCATTTTATTTTGATCCATTCAATTTCATTTGTGATTGTTATTACACAAATAGATCTTTTCTTGAAGAAACAGGAAGAGTACATCAGTACTTTTTATTATCTTAGGACAAAAGGACACAGAAATCACATCATGCAACCATGATGAGAACAAGGGACACACACGTTCTAATTTTGATCTTGTTTTTTTTCCCCCCTTTGATTTAGGTAGCTATGATTTAGCATTAATTCAAACCATTTACTCAGTATAAAATCAATTCCCTCCATTAGACATTACACATAGAAAGGATCTTATGTACAATAGAATGCATGTTTTCCTCCCCCTTTGTTTGCATTAAATTGGAACAGATTCACTTAAAGTTGCATGAAAATCTGTGAAGTATTACCTTAATTAAAACAAAGTAGTGCTAGGGACTTCGCTGTTGGTCCACTGGCTAATACTCTGGCTCCCAATGCAGGGGTCCCAGGTTCAATCCAGGTTCAATCCCTGGATTAGACCCTACAACTAAGATCTGGTACAGCCAAATAAATAAATAAATGAAAAGAATTTTTTAAAAACCATAGTAGCACTATACTATGAAGCCCAACATACACTCTCCATTTCTTAAAAGTAAACAGATGATTTTTCTTGATGACTCATAAACTAGAATTTCATCTTAATCTATTTTGATAAGTCAGACCAGGCCCATGTGGGCTGTGGACCAGCTACTCCTCGTGGAAAAATGAAGCCTTACTATTTGGACAGTCTCCCAGCACTGAGGCTGATCCAATAGGGATAAGCAATTAAAACATCAATCAGAGTGATCTTCCGCTACTAAAATGTGAAGGAACAATTGTCAGGAAATAAACGCTTATTTTAGGACATACCATATAAAATAATACTTTATCAAAAGACTATGCATTTCATTCATTGAGCCCTTCAGCCAGAGATGAAATGTAGTCTTTGGTCATAAAGGGACACCATGTTGGCAATCAGATTTAAAAGCTGGATTGCATGGCAGAAGTTGGCCAGCATGTTTTAGAGGTAAAACTCTTGTAGATACTTCAATTGGCCAAGGTCTGTGTACACTGCTTTTCTTTTTTTCCATCCAGAAGACACTGATGGTAGGCCTTGAAGCCTGCACACTGACATTTCCAACTGCTTTAGGGCTCCATCATAAGTATTTCTGAGCAAACAAGAAATGAAGCATGCTTCTCTGTAGCAGGCACACATAAAAGTTTCCATAGCAACACACACGCATAGAGGCACAAGCATAATTCTCCCCATTTGGGGACACAAAGAGGAAAAGAGAAGAGATGGAACTAACTAGAACCCTCTAGAAATGACTCGGTTCAAATATATCTACACTTCTAAAAAACATTTTGATGGTCCTTAAATGGATCTTGCTGCTGCTGCTGTTGCGTCGCTTCAGTTGTGTCTGACTCTGTGCGACCCCAGAGACAGGAGCCCACCAGGCTCCCCTGTCCCTGGGATTCTCCAGGCAAGAACACTGGAATGGGTTGCCATTTCCTTTTCCAATGCATGAAAGTGAAAAGTGAAAGTGAAGTCGCTCAGTCGAGTCCGACTCCTAGCGACCTCGTGGACTGCAGCCTACCAGGCTCCTCCGTCCATGGGATTTGCCAGCCAAGAGTACTGGAGTGGGGTGCCATTGCCTTCTCCTAAATGGATCTTATCTTCCCTCAGATGCCAACCAAGGCATCTCTTGCTCAACCTCAGCCATTCTTTCCTGCCGATTCCTTTAGGAAGTAGGTTGGGTTAGCCCTCTTGGCCCAGTGCCCTAAGCATGGCCCTCAAGCACTCGCAACAGTCTGTGTGCTCTGCATCCTCCACTCACAGGGGTTCTTACTCTTTCCTTCCTTTCTTCCTCTGTGATGTTAAGACTGCAGGGATTTCAAAATGCAAGTCTCTTGTTAAGTTCTAAAGACACCAATGTGTGTGTGTTCAGAGATCACAGAAGGGAGGAAGGACAGATCATAGGAAGACAACTTTTGGGAGAGATGGATATCAAAAAGAAAACCGAAGATCCCAGTTAGGCCTGCTGAGTAAAGACCAGAGCTGCATTGAGGGAGACAAAAGAGGTACAATCACATGCTGTGAAAACATGATCCTTACCATTTTCTTTGTTTTTCATTACAGGTGCTTCTAAGGGGAACAGCAGCAACACTGGGAAATATATTACCACAGGTTTTGATCCTGGCGTTACATTTTGTTTCCCTGTTTAGTCTCACAGGCATTTCCGAGAACATGAACCAAAAAGCTTTATATTCAGGGGGAGAAAAGGTTATAGTTCCACTCCTATTAATAATTCTCCACTTCAATGGATTAGATTTGTGTTGATAAATTCCCAAATACTCAGCCTGGAAGTAGGCTTGTACCATTTTGGCTTCTTCTACCTGGGGCCACCATCTCATTCTAGGAGAAAAAAATTAAAAAGTTCCACGGAGAATCTAATTTCAAAATGTTTTATAGATTTCTGTAACCTTTTAGGAAGAAAATGCAACTGTCCAGTGGCATCTCTGCATAGAAGGAACGAGGGCAGGGAAGTCATGGGTCAGGCCAGGCACACAACTCCAGGTTTCCATCCAACAGCAAAAGAGATCAATACTCTGTATGCTTTTTGTATTTTCAGATACACATGGCAAGAATGATTTATTGTCAGAAATTGGTCTCTACATTAAATATTTCTTTCCTTCTTTTGGCTTGTTCTCAACAGTTACACATCCCACCATAATCCAGTGTTCTAGGCACTGCATTTATTACTCAATCTATCCCTTCATTTAATCTTTCATTTAAGCTCACAACTCTCTAAGCAAATGCTTATCAGAACTAAGGTCTTCAAATATCAGAAGCCTAGCATCAAAGAGGATTCAAGCGAACTAAGAAAATCTAACTGAAATCCAGCAGAATGTTTGTTCTCAGGCACAAAGGACAATGAAGCGCCAGCTGTTGGAACATTCACTTTAGCATTTCAGAAGGCTTCTTGATTGACTATTTTATAATTAAATCCAACCTCCTTTCTATTTTGTGTCAACAAGACATTCATCCATCAGTACAGCTGAGCTGGGGACCATGGGGCTATCAGAACGCTAACCCACCAAGCAAAATACAGTCAGAGACCATCTCATTACATCATTCTCTTCAATCATCACTTCCAAGAGGACAAATGCTTCCAAGTTTGGGATTACGTAATTATTTCCAAATAAGCCATATTTTGTTACTCCTCTGTTCATACATTAGAGTTGGTAGATGAACGAGAGCTAGACAATATTAGAAAGGCAAAGGGGAAGTTAAGAGTATGTGACAGAGTCCTTTTAACCCTAGATTCTGTCTGCTGTTTTTCAGAGGCAATCACTTCAAAGAAAGGCTGTCCATATAGACTCAAAATACTAACTACTGGGAAATAGATCGCATATTTAGTGACGTAACTGATTATGACCTACAGTGAAGGACTGGGCGAACTGGTCTTGGGCCAGAGACTCTCATCTAGGGTGATGTTAAAGGAGGGACCTCCATTTTTCATCTTCACTTTTCATTTTCAGCCCGTTGCTTTGCCAATTCAAAGTGACCACCTCTATTTTTAGTCCTGGAGCAGTACTATGGCCCTAATCTACCTGTCATTCTTACACAATTCAATTCCAAAATGTCTTGTAATTAGATTATGGAAACAGTTACAGTTTTGTACATAATTACTGATCAGGAGCGTCAAAAGTAACATCAAATGACAAACGATTCTTTCAGGAGACATTCAGCTCCATGGAGCTTGCCTGGACATTATTTAGCGGACATTGGCTGGAGGAGGCCCCTCTGAACTCTGTCCCTTAGTCGGCTGTGCCTACTGGGGGTTCTTACTGGGTGAACTTGTCTGTTGGTTGTTGAGACACGGGTGTATACATCTACACACACATGCACCCCTAACTTTCTTTTTTCAAATGATGGTTAGCATGTTTTAATAATTGAGTATTTTAAAACTAAGGTATGTACATTGGTTTTTAGACATCATCCCACTGCACACTTAACACACTGCAGTATAGTATAACCATAATTTTTATATTTATTGGGATTTGACATTGAAATGTGTGGGATAAACAGAACTTTCTACAAGATGGGACAGAGACAACAGCAAAGCTTTCTTTTTGATCAAAACAAAATGGAGACTGGGGGTGGGGGAGTGGGAGGAGAGGGGGTAGGGGTAAGAAGAAGTTAATGCTTGCGGGATACCAGCACTGTAGCAGCTGCTTTTCATGCCGCTTGTTGGCCAATCTCTGCTAGTTATGCAGTTACAGGGGACAGAGCTAGGGCCGGTGGTGGTCTCACCGCCAGGGTCCTGGTTGAATGGTCCCCAATGTTCTGTCTCAGATGTTTCTTTTAAAGGTGCTCAGATGCAGTCCAGGTGCTACTGGAGCAAATTCTTGACCTCCAAGAAGGGTCAGGAAATAAATACTTCAGCTTACATCTATCAGGCCAAATCTGGGGTAAACCCTACACCAGGCAGGAGTACGCTCTGCTCAGTTTTGAGCCAGATATTTTGAGGTCCTTTTAGCTATTTTAGGCAATACAGTCTCTGTCACAACTACTAAACTCTGCCCTTATAACATTAAAGCGGCCACAGCTAATATGTAGACAAACGAGCAGGACTGCGAGCCTGTAAAGCTTTATTTACGTAAACGGGCCAGGTCTGGCTTGCAGGCTATAATTTGTTGCCCTCTGTTCCACGTAAATTTTTATCAATTCACCAGTGGGTTTGAGCCTCAGATATTCACAATGCTAACCCATGGTCTGTTTTCTTTACAGTGGAAAGTGAAAGTCGCTCATTCGTGTCCAACTCTTTGTGACCCCATGAACTGTAGTCCGCCAGGCTCCTCTGTCAATGGGATTCTCCAGGCAAGAATACGGGAGTGGGTTGCCATTCCCTTCTCCAGAGAATCTTCTCAATCCAGGGATCAATCCCAGGTCTCCCACATGGCAGTCAGATTCTTTACTGATTTGTTTAGTTTTCTTATTTTTCTCTCTTCTTCACTTCCTTAGTCCTGCTCCTGGAAACACCTCCCAAATAAATGACTTGCCCTCACCTCCTTATCTCAGATAGCAGGCCCAGGCCTTGCTCAATGTCTGTTGACAGAAGTCATGAATGAAGTCTGTTGTACAGAGGCTGCGGTGCCCGAACAGGAAAGGATGCTTACCAGAAGATGCAATAAAGATAAAACAGCTAGTTCAGGACTTCTGTTTACTCTAGAATCAGAATAAATTCTATCATCTTTATACTCTGCATCTCATCAATATCATTTAAGCCAAAAAAAAGGTATGGTAAAGGAACATGTTTGGTTCATGAAGAGCGAAAGACCAGGAGGTAGAGTGGTGACCAGTAAAGTGGTGTTGGTGAATAGGCCCTCAAGCTTACTTCAGAACCTTTGCTCATCAAAGACTCCTTCTAGAAAACTCTATGAAGAGCTGGTCGAAACACACTCTCAGGATTTACTGAATGGTAACGACAGGGGGTATCCCTGATAAAAATAAGGAAGCCAGGACAAGGAGAGAGTCAGGAGGCCTCATAAGCTTCTCTAATATTTTTTTTCAGTTCATAAAATTCTTAAAGAAAGCTCCTTTCTTTTGTGGGGGGAGGCTACTGGTTATGGATGGAGGGTGCTTTGGGATTTGGCGCTATCTATAATCTCATAGCAGAGAAGGTAATGGCACCCCACTCCAGTACTCTTGCCTGGAAAATCCCATGGACAGAGGAGTCTGGTAGGCTGCAGTCCATGGGGTCGCTAAGTCGGACACGACTGAGCAACTTCACTTTCACTTTTCACTTTCATGCATTGGAGAAGGAAAAGGCAACCCATTCCAGTGTTCTTGCCTGGAGAATCCCAGGGACGGGGGAGCCTGGTGGGCTGCAGTCCATGGGGTCGCACAGAGTTGGACACAACTGAAGTGACTTAGCAGCAGCAGCAGCATAATCTCATAGCTTACAATAATAGCAATAGAAAAAATATTCTACTCTTCCTTTGGTAATTGTTATATATGATGTCAATTTCAATTTGATTTTTTAATAGATGAATACTTCAAATATTCACTTGCCAAAATCCAGATGTAACAGTACACTAAATTAACTCAACTTTAAGAGAGTGCCTTTGTCAATTGAGGTTTACTGAATAACAGGAATATGGAAAGTGGGCAAATATTTGACCATGTTCCTGAATGGCATTAAGTGATCTGTAACTGTAGAAAGTTGGTCATGATGAGTTTAATCCTATGGTCAAATATAAGGATCTTAACCTCAGCAGAGTACATAAGTTTACAAAGGTTCAGTATTTCAATTTCCACATGAAACAATAAAAAAAATATGATATCCATTCTCTATTCTTCTTCTCTATGAAAACAAGGATCTATTTCAAATTTTATGACTGATAGGGCTACATTCTGGAGGAACAATATTCAGATGATACCACCCTCATGGCAGAAAGCAAAGAGGAACTAAAGAGTCTCTTGCTGAGGGTGAAAGAGGAGAGTGAAAAAGTGGCTTAAAACTCAACATTCAAAAAACAAAGATCATGGCATCCAGTCCCATCACTTCATGGTAAATAGATGGGGAAAATGTGGATGCAGTAACAGATTTTCTTTTCTTGGGCTCTAAAAATCACTGCAGACAGTGACTTCAGCATGAAATTTTACCATGTATTACTTGCAGTAACGACCCTGTAGTAAGTGACTTCACTTTTACTTTTCACTTTCATGCATTGGAGAAGGAAATGGCAACCCACTCCAGTGTTCTTGCCTGGAGAATCCCAGGGACGGGGGAGCCTGGAGGGCTGCTGTCCATGGGGTCGCACACAGTCGGACACGACTGAAGCAATTTAGCAACAGCAGCAGCAGCAGTAAGTGTTAAATAATAAAATGAGATATATAATGTTACAGAGTTTATGAATAATTTTCATTTCCTAAAACTTCTCCTATAGCCTTGCATCAGCCCTGTGAGATTATTAGGTTAATGATACTTGACTGAAAAGGTAAGGGAATTGTCACTTCTTGAAGTCTGCTCAAATAAGCAGAAGCAGAGCTGATAGAACAACCTGGCACCTTAACTCCAAATCTATGCTTTCTTTCATCCCACTAAATCTTATTGTCTATGAAAAAGGAGGCCTCATATTGTACTGGATGGATTGACATAGAGTGAGGGATAACAATATATCCCCCATAATCTACAGCAAAGCTCAACATCCAAGTTCTATTAGAATCCCTCATTGATGCATCGACAAAATGACTCCTCACATGGCCCTGCATCTCTTTTTTGTGTCAACCTATGTTGGCAGAACTGGTCTTGATCATCAAGAGGTCATTTTCCTTTGCAAAATCTGCCTCCAGCCATTCTTTGACATTTAATTGACTGTAGCTCATGATCATGTTATTATTCATACTTGCACTGTGGAATCTTACAATATTCTGGAGTTCTTCCAGGAATCTCATGGTTTACAATACACACAAGAATTTTAGAAGAGACTATAGAGCAAGAAAGGTTTTCTTCAGCTTAGAAAATAGGAATTTGTCTAGCAGATATTCCTGTCTGGGTATGGTATCCCAAACCTCCAAGGTCCTACTGGCTTCTGGAAAAAAAAAAAAAAAATCAAAGCTTACAGATACATCACTGACACTGTACAGACAAGAGAGGCTTATTGATTGATTCCTGTCTGTAAGCACAACTTTTCTAGAATGTTAGTATTCACACAGAAATGTACACATCTAAAACAGAACTTTTAGCTAAGCCAATACTAGTGTATATTTTGAACTTTCTAAGATATAATGAATTATCTTTCTCCTGCATTTTTGAAAAAGCACTTTCTAAAACACGTACAAATCAGTTCACAACCAAAGATTTCCTATGCCAAATTTATTTCAGCTGTATTTTCCAAGTAGAATATGCATGGATAAAACTACTCCACAACAATGCCGAGGAATACAATTTGAACAGCAATTGAATGGTTTAGTATATTAATATGTTAGTATGTCAGCCTGACGAACTGTGTAAGTAAAAGAGAAGTTCACTGTTGGACAATAAAACCATAATCCATGTGGATCAGTGAAGTGCTTCTTCTACATTGGAAAACACAATTCTGCTGAATCTGCAGATGCTGCTATCCCTAGGTTTTAAAAGTAAAAGGGAAAAAATGGGCAGAAGACCTAAAGAGACATTTCTCTAAAGAAGACATACAGATGGCCAACAGGCACATGAAAAAAATGGTCAACATCACTCATTATTAGAGAAATGCAAATCAAAACTAAGAGATATCACCTCACACCAGTCAGAATGGCCATCATCAAAATGTCTACAAACAATAAATGCTACAGAAGGTGTTGAGAAAAGGGAACCGTCCTATATGACTGGTGAGAATGTAACTTGGAACAGCCACTATGGACAACAGTATGGGGATTCCTTAAGAAACTAAAACTAGAGCTACCATATGGTCCTATAATTCCTACTCCTGGGCATATATCCAGAGAAAACCACGGTTTAAAAGGATAAATGCACCCCAGTGTTCACTGCAGCACTATTTACAACAGCCAAGTGATGGAAGCAACCTAAATGTCCATCGATAGGACAGATGAATGGATAAACAAGACGTGGGGTGTGTATATATACTGGAATATTACTCAGCCATTAAAAAGAATGAAATAACGCCATGTGCAGTAACATGCGGAGAAGGCAATGGCACCCCACTCCAGTACTCTTGCCTGGAAAGTCCCATGGACAGAGGAGCATGGTAGGCTGTAGTCCATGGGGTCGCTAAGGGTCGGACACGACTGAGCAACTTCACTTTCACTTTTCACTTACATACATTGGAGAAGGAAATGGCAACCCACTCCAGTGTTCTTGCCTGGAGAATCCCAGGGATGGGGGAGCCTGGTGGGCTGCCGTCTATGGGGTCGCACAGAGTCGGACAGGACTGAGGTGACTTAGCAGTAGTAGCAGTAACATGAATGGACCTAGAGATGATTATACTAAGCGAAGTAAGGCAGACAAACAAATATCATATGATATAGCTTATATGCAGAATCTTTAAAATTGATACAAATAGCTTATTTACAAAACAGAAACAGAGTAAAAGAAAATAAACTTATGGTTACCAATGGGGAAAGGTGGCAGTGGGGGATACATTGTGAGCTTGGGATTAACATATACACACCACTGTACTAAAAATATATAACCAACAAAGACCGACTGCATAGCACAGAGAATCTACTCAATATTCAGTAATAACTTAAATGGGAAAAGAATTTGAAAAAAATAGATATTGAATATGTATAACTGAATCACTTCCTTGTACACTTGAAACTAACACAACATTGTTAATCAACTATGGACCAATATAAAATAAAAATTTTTTAGAGCAATGTAGAAAAGATTTGAAAAAACAAACAAACAAAAAATAGATATTGGGTTCTCATTACACAGGTAACTGTGAGGTTCTGGATATGTTAATTAGCTTGATTACGATAATCACTCCACAATGTATACATATATCAAATCATTAACTGTACATATTAAAAATATAAAATTTTATCAGTCAGTTCTACCTAAATAAAGCTGAAAAAACTTTTCTAAAAAAAGAATTAAAAAAAAAATTCTGAGTCCATATTACTCCAACCTGTAAATCAAGAAAACTTTCTCAGAATTACTAGGGAAGACCTTGCTGCTTTTAAGAAGACATCAAAAAAGGCATTTTCCCCATAAAAATATCTTAAGTAAATTATTAACTTCAAAGTAAACAAAAACGACTAACGCAAAACCACAATAGCAGCCTTGCCGCTCTCTCATGAACACACAGGTTTTCTGCTCTTACTTTGTTTTACAAGTATATCTCCTTTTCAAGAAATAGAACATCTTACTGTTTCTACATGTGCCAAGGCCTAATTCTCTCCATTATTTGCTTAATTTCCTCTACAAACTGTAGAGAGTTTTGAAAAAGAATGGGAAATAAACACAAGCTCTTACAATGGGCAAGAAAACTCAACATCACCATTGACCTGTTCCTGTATGATTTGACTGGAAGCAACAATGACAAATACGTGTTTGGGCTTTATTAAAAAATGAGAGAGACATTACACAATAACATTTTTTGAACATTCTACTCCACTTTCTGTAGTCAAAATCAAAAGTGGTGATAATTATGCCCATGCTGGGATGGGAGCCTGGCCTTGCCACTCGGAGCTCCAGGACTGAGGCCATCAAGCATTCATCATGTCTGACCAGATAGTCTGGGCAACTCAGAAGGCAGTTTTGAGGTGGTAATTCACTGAACTACAGGAAGCCCTCACAGCAGTGCATTTTTAGAAGTTGCAATTTTAGCCTCATCAAGTGGTAATTTACAAGTGATTTAATGGTGCTGAATCATGGGCCTGCTTCAACATTTATGAGTGGACATAAAAAGTTATGACAATTTCACAGCAGAAAATGAATATTAATATTAAAAATAGGCTTGGCTTTTAACTGATATTCCATTTCTGAGATGGTAGGGTAGTTTTTTCCATGCTTGCTTAAAAGGTAGTCCTGAGGGAGAAAGATGAGAATGGCAGGCATAGTTCAGGGTACAGACAAGGAGGACCAGTTCCTTGTTGGGAACTGGGCAATTTCCAGTTACACATCTAGTGAGAAGTTGCTGAATAACACAGGGAGCTCAACCTGATGCTCTGTGACAACCTAGAAGGGTGGGACGGAGGCTGAAGAGGGAGGGGACATATGTATACTTATGTCTGATTCACACTGTTGTAAGGCAGAAACCAACACAGCATTGTAAAGCAATTAACCACCAATTAAAAATAGATTTAAAAAATACAGCTGTTTCTGCTGATTACAGCAAAGTTTCTTAATCACTTGCTGTCTTTATCTAGTTGCTTTAAAAAAAGCTATCAAGATAATATTGATGCTTTGTCATGCACTGTATTATAATTTGTGGGATAAGTTTTATTTAATATCTGCAACACATTCATGGCCGGACATCAAACTCCATCTGTACATCACATTAAAGTTATATAAAACATTATTTTTGAGAAACTGTTACAATTGCCATTCACTGAGGAACAGCAATTTGAAAGGGAGGCTTAAAGTCAGAAATAAACTACTCATATTTGTTCTGTAAAGATAAAGCCCTTCTATGTTTTAGGGTTATCTTTTCAGATACGGCAACACTTGTTGGTGTTAGTTTTGTAATTTGGGTGCTGGCTTTGCTTGACCTAATTAGCTCTGTCAGGCTTCCCTGGTGGCTCAGATAGTAAAGAATCTGCTTGCAATGCAGGAGAACCAGGTTCAATCCCTGGGTCGGGAAGATCCCCTGGAGAAGGGAATGGCTACCCACTTCAAAATTCCATGGACAGAGGAGCCCAGTCCATGGGCTACAGTCCATGGGGTTGCAAGGAGCTGGACACCACTGAATGACTTTCACTTCACTTCAACAATTATCTCTGTACGCTAGGCAAGAGGATTCAGCAGAGAAGAGAACACTCTACTGAGAGAATTGCATGACAGCAGTGCAATAGAGCTCACAAAGTATCTCGTAATATACTGCTTGGAGGATGGTAGAGGTTAGTGAGAAAAGACAATAAAGATGTCTTGACAAAATTTCAAGGAAGGCATGGGAAATGGATTCAGACAAAAATAAAAGATAAGCCAGTGAGGCCATACACTGAGAAAAAATTGCTGCTCAACTGTGGCAAGAGTTGTTATAAAGATAAGAATGAAAAAGAGGAAAATACATATGCACACACATCACCAAGGGTATCTATAGTGGGAGCTCCAAGGAATACAGGATCTGAAAAAGGGATTTTACACGTAATCTAAGAACTGACTGTGAGAACAGTCTGAAACTTTGGAGACAAGTACAAATACATTATATATATGTAAATGCATGTTTTCCCTGTTTTTGTCCTGTGAGCATGTTTTTATTGATGTGGTGCATGCCTGCTCAGAATATCATTTGCCTCAAAGTAGGAGTTGACCAAGAGATGCAAAGACATTTTCTACAGTAACTGCTATGTGTGTTTAGCTAGACAGATAAATAAATCACACATATATATATATATATTGTTGTTCAGTTGCCAAGTCACATCTGAACTCTTCGTGACCCCATGGACTGTAGCCTGCCAGGCTTCTCTGTCCGTGGGATTTTCCAGGCAAGAATACTGGAGTGGGTTGCCATTCCCTTCTCCAGGGGATTTTCCTGACCCAGGGATCGAATTCATATCTGAGTCGCCTTGCTTACCAGGGGGATTCTTTAGTGCTGAGTCCCCTGGGAAGCCCCATTTTTACTGATATATACATGGAAATAAGTCTTCCATCAAAATGTATGATACTTTTCTTGAAGGCCACACTCTGAAAATCCTAGTTGCCTCCTTTTCACAGGAAAAGTATCTAATGAAAAGATAAAATGAGAGAACCAATGAAAGACCCAAGTAGGTTCTTCAACCATTTACAAACACAGTCTGAAAAAGTTGAAAATGCCATTATTTATTTTTTGAGGGGTGGAGTTTCTACTTTTCTGAACACTATGAAGAAAAAGTGGCAAAATTCCTAGTCTCTCTGGATCAGTGGAGACTAAGGATTCTGATACTCAGTTCCAATGTGGGGGCAGGGCTCCTCTCGAACAAGCAAGCCTCTGGACATCAGCAGGGTGTCCTCCAAAATTCAACTCAATTCTAACACTAACTACCCAAAGAAAGCAATTTAAGAGCAACAGCCCTCTCAGCATTATAGATACCAGGCACAAAGCCAGGTTGACACCTGGGCTTCTGACAGACTAGCTGGAGACTGAAGTTTCTAATGACCCTCTCTTTAGGTTTCAGTAAGTTGTTAGAGTGGCTTTCAGAGCTAAGAGAAAAATATTTTACTCAGTAAATGACCAATTTATTATAAAAGGATGTAAAGCAGGAACAGACAGGTGGAAGAGGTGTGGAGGGCAAGACCATGGAAAATGGCACAGAGCTTCTTTGCTCCCCCAGCACTTTGCTCTCCAAGCAACAACATGTGTTCATCAACCTGGGAGCTCTCCCAACCTTGTCTACTGGGGTTTTCCTGAGACAAGACTTTTCCTGATTTTTCCTGAGATTTTCCTGAGACAAGACAATACACAGACAAGATTGATTACCTGATTGTCACTGGCCACTGGCTGCTGAATTGACCTCCAGCCTCTCTCCTTACCCTGGAGGAGGGGCTGAGTCCCAGTCCTTTAATCACAGGTCAGTTCCCCTGGCATCCTGCTCCCAGCCCTGGAAGTCTCAAGGACATGAACCTCATTAACATAACAAGAGACACCTTTCTCACTCTCATCCTCAAAAATTTTAGGAGCTACCCTCCAGAAACTGGGACAAAAGGCCAAATCTGTCTTTTCTTATTATCTATCACAATATCATAATAGGTTTTCCTGAAAAGAGTAAATTCCAGCAAAGACTTGAAGGAGGAGAAGGAAACAGGCCCAGTGGAACAGCCAGGACATAGATCCTAAGGCAGATGCCTGGCTGGCAAGTTCAAGGTGAGTGTGTCTAAAATGACCTGAACAGTAGGTGAGATAACAGGCCAGTTCCTGCAAGGTCCTGTCAATTATTCGAAGGAAGGACATTGCGGGGTGAGGTGGGGAGCCATTAGCAGAATGTGCTCTTTTGATTTTCCATCTCTCCTTGATCCAGATAAATTTCACAGCAAACCGAACCAAAAGTAGAGAAACTGAAAGTCCAAAAAGGAGACAGTTTATTGATTCGGTGGTGATTCATCGGGGAAAAGAAAAACTGCCTCAAACATCCTGTTGAAACTTTGTGGAGTGTCCCTTATTTGGGGCACAGTACAGCAGATTCTCCTAGAGGCTCCCCAACTGTTCTCCCTTCTCTTCCACCTCAGTAAATCCCTCTGTCATGCAGTGACAGCGTGGAGGCACCATTTCCCTGAGTAGAACTTGGTGAGGCCACATGATTCAGTTCGAATTCATGAAATTGCAATGAAAGAATTCAGTGGGACTTGATGAAAATTGCTTAAAACTGTGAGATGCAAGCCTCCAGCACGTCTTACTCTTTGCCTAGTCTCTAGAATGCAGAGGCCCATGCTGTGTGTTCCCAGGCCAAACTAGTACAACAGGTGAGCTCCAGATTGAAAGCTTGTTACCAGATGGACAGAAGGAAAGGTAGAAGGACCTGAGGGCGTCCTTTGGTGGCTGTGGTGTCCATCCAAGCCTTTTCTCCCAGACTTCTTCTACAGGAGAGAGTATCTTCCATGTTTTGAAAATACTATTTTAAAGTTATCACTATTATGCTTCTGATCATCATTTTCTATTACATGTAACAGAACGTAAGGCTAACAGACAGAGTCAGGGTGTTTTTGTCATAGCTCTTTTCCTCCTTTAGCTTTTTAAAAAATATTGTTAAAAAACATCACTCTTTGGTTTTTAAATCATACACCCCTCTCCGCCCAGATAAGCATTGTGTCAACTACAAATTGGCACTTGCCATCTAAGAATCCACCTGCAATGCAGGAGACACAGGAGACTTGGGTTTGATCCACTGGTCAGGAAGATCCCCGGGAGGAGGAAATGGGAACCCACTCCAGTATTCTTTCCTGGGAAAACCTATGGACAGAGGAGCCTGGCGAACTACAGTCCATGGGGTTCCAAAGAGTTGGACATGACTGAAGGACTGAGCATGCGCACACACGTATCTCTACAAGGATTATATCATGAGCTGTAGCTTGACATAAAGTACATACTTAATAAATGTTCATTTAAGATTTCACCACCGTAGCCCCAATTCAAGTCATCTGTGTCCCTTTAATTTCATTAGTCAAAATAGATCAAATAAAATCTCCTGATATTTTCACAGGGCGAGCAATAGATATGGAAACACTCTAAAATAAATGAAAAGCCTTTCAAATAGGAGTAGCATGATTTGTGTCAGTATTACATTTTGCTGCATTATTTTAAGACAAATATTAATGTTAATGTTCACTCTCTAGGTCTAGCCATTCTGATACTGTGGTTTCAACTACTAAGAAATGACAACCTCGTCTTTCATTTTGAAGGCACTTACAGTTTCCAAAATATTTTCCACTGTGTTAGTGTCTGAACTACCTACAACGGTATTCAAATGTACAGCAGCAAAATGGTTACTATCACTTAACACGAAAGGATAGTGAGGATCAAAAAGTTGGAGCAACTTGTCCACATCCCCGGCTGGGAAGTGAGGACAGAAGTTTTAGACTTGATTCTTCTGATGGCAAAATCCCGTATTAGTTTAATCCCATAGTTTTCCTTTCCAAACAATTTCTCAGAGAGCAGATGGATGGCTCACAATCAGTTTGGCTAAAAGAGGTTCTCTGAAAATCCCTTAACTCACAATTTCAAATAGCATGGTTCACCCAGGAATTTCTGCATCTCTGAATAGCCCAGCCAGGTATGAAATAGAGAGCTAATTCCCTTAAGTCTTGTAGCCAGATTGCCTGGCCATCAGAGAGACAGTTTTCTGAGCAGGGGTGGGGGGTCCAAGCACAAGAGAGGCAGACCCTGAAGGGTTGACCGTGGAGGGCTCGGTGGGGTGCACACTGGCCCAGGAGTGCTACTCAATGGGAAAAGGTACTTGTGAAATCAGATTTGGCCTTCCACAGTCATTTTATCAGGCTATGTTTAATATGCAATGCATCACAAAACTTGAAATCAAATGTATAAATGTAAAGTGCACAAAGTAGAAGCGCCTCCATTTCACTATGTCCAACCTATGATTCCCTTTATTTCCATAAAGACAGCAATGATTCCTATCAGTTTTTCTTGCATGAAAAATAGGCAAACCTATTTGCCTGGATAATTTAATATTTCCCTGGCATATGCCAGGAATATAATTTTCTTTCCAGCCAAAGATTTCTTAACTCAATCAATGGCAGAAATAATAAAATTCACAAGGACCTAAATTGTACTTCTTGGGTGAATTTGCCTAGTCCATACCACACAAGAGAGCAATGTTTATTTATTTTTTAAATGAAGCTAATTTTATTTAAGTGTTCCTCAGCCAAGAATCAGGTAGTATTTTTTTTCTTCTTTTCATACATATCTCGTCACTTTCTCATTTGCCAACAACATGAAATCTAAAGGATAAATTTCTATTTTTTCTCAGCTCTAAATGTACTTACCCTTAAAACAGAGAATAAGTGACAGTGTTAGACACTCAGTCGTGTTGAAACATTGTGACCCCATGGACTATAGCCAACCAGGCTCCTCCATCCATAGGATTTTCCAGTAAGAACACTGGAGTGGGTTGCCATTTCTTCCTCCAGGGGATCTTCCCAACCTAGGGATTGAACCCGGGTCTCTCGCAATGCAGGCAGTTTCTTTCATTTTCTTTACAGCCAAAGATTTCTTAATCAATGGCAGAAATAGTAAAATTCACAAGGACCTAAACTACTTCTTGGTTGAATTTGCCTAGTCCATATCACACATGATAGCAATATTTATTTTTGTTTTAAATGGAGCTAATTTTATTTGTGTTCCTTAGCCAAGAATCAGGTAGTATTTTCTGTCTTGTTTTCATACAGATCTTGTCATCAACTCAATTGCCAACAACATGAATTCTAAAGGATAAATTTCTATTCTTCTCAGCTTTAAACGTACTTATCCTTAAAAGAGAGAACAAAGTTCTTACCAATGCACAGATCATTTCATTTATTGGGAGTAGTTACTCTGAATTAATAAATTGTAGGAGAAGCGGATTTTATTTGGAAACAATAGGACACTTCCCCACTGATGAACTGAGTACACAAATATTCCATTACTCCCTGGACATGCACCATCAGTGGATTCTAAAGAGATTCAAGCAATATTTGCTGCATGCACTTAATTACCTTTCTATAAATACCACCTTTGTAAAACAAGGGCAGTTATCACCCATGACACCTAAATACAAATGATGTTTCCCAGAAAAGGTGAAAGTAGAATTCTTGTTGAAAGGACACTTCGTATTGTGAAAGCAGACATTTGATGGCTATATTACACTTAGTGTGATGAAATCAAATAGAAAAGAAACAGTGAAGTTCATAGGAATCAGCCAATGGATGATGCTTATTATTGTATACTGTTTTACTAATAACTGCAAATATGCTTTGTTCCTCAAACAACATTTGACCAGGAAACTGTGCAAATTACAATTCATGTACTTAACCCACGTGTTGGTTAACAGAACAGGGTCTTGGACCCATGATGGAATTAGGATATAAATGATTAGGTAATTGCTCCAGACCAAGAGAAATAGGAAAAGTGTAGGAATCATTAATTAGTCCATCACACTGGAAAACACGATGAAACCCTGAAACATTGTTTTCATCTGAACTTGGTTTCCTCCTTGACTCAGGAATGCTGCAGGAGGAGACAGGCTACAACATGGAACCGATTCACAGACATAGAGAATCGTCTATGGTTGCCAAGGAGGGAGGGGGTAGGGAGAGGGAGGGATGGATTGGGAGTTGAGGATTAGCAGATGTAAATGATTATATATAGCATGGATAAGCAACGAGGCCCTACACTATAGCACAGGGAACTACAATCAATATCCTGTGATAAACCATACTGGAAAAGAATATGAAAAAGAATATGTAAGTATTATATGTATGGCTGAAGCACTTTGCTGTACAAAAGAAATCACCACAACATTGTAAATCAACTATGTACTGGTGGTTTAGTCGCTAAGTTGTGTCTGACTCTTGTGACCTCATGGACTGTAGCCTGCCATGTTACTCTGTCCCTGGGGTTGTCCAGGCAAAAATACTGGAGTGGGTTGCCATTCTATACTTCAATAAAATTAATTAAAAAATAATAAAACTAAACAGAACTGGGGGGTGTTAATTTAGTAATTTTAAACCACAGGAGCCTAGCTAGAGTCCTCCAAAATGTTCACAGTAGACAATGTTTTGCAACATTTCTGTATTTTCAAAATTTCAAGTTGCTACTGACTAGTGAAATGCAAAATCACTACAGTGGGAGTTGATTAACATTCAAAAAATAAATAGAATAAAACAGCAGATAGAGTTTATCACACATACAAATGGAAAATATGATTTTGTTCAATTTTGGTTGTTTTTATAAAGATGTACATACATTTATGTGTGTCCTGAAATGTATTGTAAAAATGTATCTCTCACTGTGGGTCTTGATCAAAAAGGATCAAAGCTACTAGTCTAGATAACCATCTCCTTTCTTATGATTTATCTCTCTCACACTCTCATCTTTGAGCTCACAGACCCAAGACACATTAACAAAAGTCTAATCCATTGAAGAAGGCTTGTGATGAAGCACTTTCATTATTTTGAAATGAGATGACATCAAACACAACACATGAGATTGAAAATCCTTTAGGCAAACCGTATATACATACTGCTAGAAAAGAGACCAGGAAATGCATTGCCAGTCATCAAACACTCAGATTACATATCATCGAATTTCTGAAGTTGCTGTCAAGACTAGAGAGAATGTATGTAAAAGATGCTAGAACACTTCTTAGACATCACAAGCATTCAATCTATGATGTACTTGTTATTCCCAAACCTGCTGTGCTTAGTCGCTCAGTTGTATCTGACTCTTTGTGACCCCATGGATTGTAGCCTGCCAGGCTCCTCTGTCCATGCGGATTCTCCAGGCAACAATACTGGAGTAGGTTGTCATGCCCTCCTCCTGGGGATCTTCCCAACCCAGGGATTGAACCCAGGTCTCCCGCATTGTAGGAAGATTCTTTACTGTCCAAGCCAACAGGGAAGCCCTCCCAAACCTAGATTTATGTATCTTTCCTCTGTTTCTCCAATTGGAACTTTTTTGCCTAGAAGTTTCCCATTATTTTCATTCTTATGTTTTCTTTCTTTCTTTCTTCCTTCCTTTTTTTCCTGTGCCTTATGGCATCTTACTTCCCCAATGCTGATAATGCCCATACAGGGATCAATCTCAGGGAACCATAGCTCTACATGGACTTTTATGATAACAAATGCATTGGCCACTATAATACAAATCAGCCAGCCACAGGCCATCCATCAGGAAAGCCCTGGAACCAGCGGCCCCAGGTTCAAAGAAGCTCCTGAAGGATAAAAAATAAGGATGCAATTATCCTAATTTGTCTGAATCAAACTCCGGTCAGAACAATTGCTCCTAAAATAAATGAAATATTCACTGGAGAGAGAAGAGAAGAGGGTAAAGCCCTTTACTTGACTCCCTAAACCCCATTGTCTAGTAGGAAAACAAAACCAAACAAGCACTGTGTCTGCATTTTTGGAGTAAGTAGCAAAGGTCAGTCTCATCTCATTCTCATAAGAAAATATCCTCACAGTTGCTATTTATGATCCTCTCTGCATAGACTTCTCCACCCCCTTTATTTGCACCTGTCAACACGAACACAGGCTCACCAAAATTAATGAAGGACATAATTCTGCTTTTGCTTGGGAAATACATTTCTGTTCAGAACCTTATCATTTCCCTTGTCCTTAGAAAACCTCAGCTTTAGGAAAGAGACCAGCTTTTTCCTCCCTGTTCTCCACTTCCCAAATAATCCCCATGTCTACTCATAGGTTAATGAAAATCCTGTGTCACTGAAATTAGAGGATGGACAGAATAATCTAGAGGGAGTTATCATGCACTCTAAGCCATGCTCTTGACCTATGACTACACAAAAACCACCAGGCAGACAGGAAATAAGAACCTGAAAAATCAGAGGTTGCTGAGCTGAATTAGAAGTGCCAAGAGGAGCATTTGGCCAATGTCTAGAAAATGGAGAAAGAATGCAAATAATACTGAAGTTGAAGTTCTTCAAGGAAAACTCATTCATTACATGACTGGGACACACTTATCTTAGAGACCAAAATAAGAACGTGAATGCATTTAGTCAGTAGCTCTGGGTTTGCTCTCTTCCTCGAAAAGCAGAAACATCTGCGTCCCATGCCTACTTTGAAGTCACAAGAGATAGTGCAACAAAAGGGACAAATGAGCTAGCCCAGAGAAGAATCAAAACCCAATTAACCAAGCTTTCGTTGGCCTCCACATCTACTAAGCTTGCTCAAAAATTTAGGTTACTTTTTACTTCAGATATAACCTTCTTGTATTAAACCCCAAAAACCTAGAAATAATAAAATCATATAATTTATGATCTTTTGCAGTTGGTGGACATTTTCACAAGGAAGCCTTGTCTGACTTCAGATTGAATCCTATCTGGAAATCTCAACTCATCACCTTCCCATCAAACCCTGCCTTCCCATTTCCTTCTGGCATTATCATTCTCTGTTAGGTGGATAAAACTTGCAGTTGACTTTGACTATCTTCAGCAACTTACACAACGAATCACCATCATATATCTTCTGGTGCTTTATGGGGTCTTTCACACCCCATTCTTTCCAGGCCCACTACTACAGTTAATAACAGTAATACAAAGTATAACTGTTAGTGCGGAAGCTCATTACCCTATGCTGGGAAACATGCCAACTGACCGCATTCTTAGAGCCAGAGGCGCTAAGAAGCTTCGTGTTTCCAAACTATTCTGACGAGAAATGTTACAAGTTAGTAAAATAATCACCTTCTTAGATAGAAATTCTTAGAGGGAAGGTCTTACCAACGAAAGGCATGTCATCATCACTGTGACAGCCTTAGTACCTGGGAGCTGAGAGAACTAGTTCTCCATTGAGTTGAGAGACCTTGTTCCATAGTTCACTCCTACAGAGGTCATTTTTTGCTACACACTCAGTTCTCAAAATTAAATCTCCATGTGCCTTTCCACAGTCTCTTTTCCTCTGACCCTAGCTTTTCAGTGTGTTCCTTTTCATTTCTGAATAATGCACAAGGCAGAGACAACATGCCCTACCCCATAAGCCTATCATTTTGCATCCTCGGAGTCTCCCAATCAAGGGAGGGGGAGTGGACCCGATACTGGAGGTACTATCAGAAGGAAAGCTAGGGGCAAAAAGCCAACAAACAAGATTAATGAGATTTCAATAGACTTGTTCTCCACTTGCATTTTGTGTACTTAGCTATTTTTCATTTTCATATTTAGAGTTTTATAGGCCAAGCAGAGCATCTAGCCCCTTGGGGAGGCTTCCCCTAAATTACAGGGTTTTAAAATGTGCAATTTGGGCATCAGTTTAAGGCAACTGAATTTTTCTGGAAGATTTTTCAGACAAGGCCATGTAGCACTTCATGGACTTTCAAATTACGCCCTATAGTTGCCCCACCATGTGCCCTTCAAAGGCTTTATGTTTAGAGTTGCCTCCAGCTGGGCTTTTGGCAGCACAGTAAGGAGGAGGCTGTCCTGAAGGGGATGCTATCTCTGGATTCAAGGGAAAACTCTGTTTTTTCTTCTTAAATAGATACATGCAAATAAAACTGAGAGGAGACACTATCCAGTGTCCAAAAGGAGTAGCAGGTTCTAGGTCTAGCAAAGAACTATTAGAACTGTTAAGAGAATTATGACGCAACTGTTGGGGGGATAGGGTCCCCAGTCTCTTTGGTTTCTATTATGGACTGTCTGTACCTCCCCTCCACCCCATCCCAAATCATAGGTTGAAATCCTAACCCCTAAGGCAACAGTATTAGGGGGTGGGGCCATTCAGAGGGGATTTATGTCATGAATGGGATAAGGGACTCCAGGGAGCTCTCTCACTTTCCTCCATGTGAGGACACAGAGAGAAGAGGGCTGCCTATGAACCAGGAAGGGGGTTCTCACCAGGCACGAAATCTGCCTTCTGGCCTCCAGAAACGTGATAAATAAATTCTTATGGATTCTAAGTCTCTGAGTCTATGGTATTCTGTCATGACAGCCTGGATGGAACAAGTTTCTTAAGTGAGAGTCTTGTCTCCCATTGCCCTTCAATCTGTTGTTATAGACCATTCACAGCATTCTGGAGTTTGGACAGCACTGGAGTGGGCACTGCCCATTACATGGATTACACCCATTCCAACGGATTCCATTGACTCCTCCCTGCTACCCCTCACCCCACCCATATCTTTGCCTTTTCAATGATCTCAGCAACAGATTTTCTGAGAGGTGGTATCCTAGCTCCCTCAGATCTGCTTGGCTGAGTACTGCAGAGAGGCAGCGATGCCCCTTAACCAGTAACTGAGCCTGCCAAAACCCAGCTTCCCAACACTGCTGGAGAATCATCTGAACTGTTCCTTACACTGCAGAGCTGCCCACAGGGTCAGGCTGGAGTTCCCTTAAGGACAGGGCCTGCAATTGCCCACCTGCTTCTCTTTCTCTTCTTCTCCTGTGTTCTGCTCTCCAGATTCTCAGAACCAACCCTGGGAGCAATTTCTTCAAAATATTATCAGAATACAAATCCTCAAGTCAGGGTCACTTTATCATATATTATATCTCTGTATGGTTTCAAGTAAACTATAGGTCACCCAGTTAAATTTGAATTTCAGATTCGAGGGGGAGTGTACATTAGGAGTTGGGGATTAACATATACATACTCCTATATATAAAATAGATAACCAACAAACACCTACTAATAATCAGCATGGGGAACTATACTCAATATTTTGTAATAATTTATAAGGGAAAAGAATCTGAAAAATAACATATATAATGTGTAACTGGATCACTATGCTATAAACCTGAAATTAACATACTATAAATCAACTATTTTTTTAAAAAAGAGAAAAAAATGACTTTCAGATATATCACATATACTATTTGGTACATATATATTAAATGGGCTTCCCTAGTGGTTCAGATGGTAAAGAATCTGCCTGCAGTGAAGGAAACCTGGGGTCAATCCCTGGTTCGTGAAGAATAATTATGTGAAATAAAAGTATAACTGGCCAGCTGTGTCTTCATTTTCTAAATCTGGAAATCTTATCTACTGTACTCTCAGAGCAACCAATTGAGATCATCATCTGCTTTTTAGAGGAAAAAAAACTAAAGTTTGGTCAAGTCTAGTGACTTTTTAAAGGTCATACAGGAGTTGGCAGTTTTCTGATTCACATGTGGGAACCTTTTACGTTTTTTGTTTTTTTTTTTTTTCAGTTCACAGTGGAGACGTCTCATATGCTGACATACAATATTCTCCCAACCCTCTTAGAAAATCAGTTCAGTTCAGTTGCTCAGTCGTGTCCGACTCTTTGCAACCCCATAAACTGCAGCACGCCAGGCCTCCCTGTCCATCATCAACTCCCAGAGTTTACCCAAACTCATGTCCATTGAGTCAGTGATGCCATCCAACCATCTCATCCTCTGTCATCCCCTTCTCTTCCTGCCTTCAATCTTGCCCAGCATAAGGGTCTTTTCCAGTCGGTTAGTTCTCTGAATCAGGTTTCCCCATCTACTTGCCATGAGGTGATGGGACTGGATGCCATGATCTTAGTTTTCTGAATGTTGAGCTTTAAGCCAACTTTTTCACTCTCTTCTTTCACTTTCATCAAGAGGTTCTTTAGTTTTTCACTTTCTGCCATAAGGGTGGTGTCATCTGCATATCTGAGGTTATTGATATTTCTCCCAGCAATCTTGATTCCAGCTTGTGCTTCTTCCAGCCCAGCATTTCTTATGATGTACTCTGCATTTAAGTTAAATAAGCAGGGTGACAATATGCAACCTTGATGTACTCCTTTTCCTATCTGGAACCAGTCTGTTGTTCCATGTCCAGTTCTAACTGTTGCTTCCTGACCTGCATACAGATTTCTCAAGAGGCAGGTCAGGTGGTCTGGTATTCCCATCTCTTTCAGAATTTTCCACAGTATATTGTGATCCACACAGTCAAAGGCTTTGGTATAGTCAATAAAGCAGAAATAAATGTTTTTCTGGAACTCTCTTCCTTTTTCGATGATCCAGCGGATGTTGGCAATTTGATCTATGGCTCTTCTGCCTTTTCTAAAATCAGCTTGAACATCTGGAAGTTCATGGTTCATGTATTGCTGAAGCCTGGTTTGGAGAATTTTAAGCATTACTTTATTAGTGTGTGAGATGAGTGCAATTGTGCGGTAGTTTGAACATTCTTTGTCATTGCCTTTCTTTAGGATTAGAATGAAAACTGACCTTTTCCAGTCCTGTCACTTCATGGCAAATAGATGGGAAAACAGTGGCTGACTTTATTTTTTTGGGCTCCAAAATCACTGCAAATGGTGACTGCAGCCATGTAATTAAAAGACACTCCTTGGAAGAAAAGTTATGACAAACCTAGACAGCATATTAAAAAGCAGAGACATTACTTTGCCAACAACGATCCGTCTAGTCAAGGGTATGGTTTTTCCAGTGGTCATGTATGGATGTTAGAGTTGGACTGTGAAGAAAGCTGAGTGCCGAAGAATTGATGCTTTTGAACTGTGGTGTTAGAGAAGACTCTTGAGAGTCCTTTGGACTGCAAGGAGATCCAACCAGTCCATTCTAGAGGTGATCAGCCCTGGGTGTTCTTTGGAAGGACTGATTTTGAAGCTAAAACTTCAATACTTTGGCCACCTGATGGGAAGAGCTGACTCATTTGAAAAGACCCCAATGCTGGGAAAGATTGAAAGCAGGAGGAGAAGTGGATGACAGAGGATGAGATGGTTGGATGGCATCACTAACTCAATGGACATGAGTTTGGGTAAACTCCGGGAGTTGGTGATGGACAGGGAAGCCCAACATGCTGCGGTTTATGGGATCGAAAAGAGTCGGACATGACTGAGCGACTGAACTGAACTGAATCATGATTAAACTGATACAAAACTAGGAAAGAAATAAAACTTCTATGGCAATAAATGATACTTGCTAAAAATGTACAGAAAATAACCTACCTAGCTGTTACATTTAAGACATCTTCCACAGAAAATTCAGAAATAGCTAAAAATAACTGCAGTCAGCATATGTTCAACATATATGCATTACTGTCCTAGAGATTTAAGCTAACAAAGTGATTTTTTTAAATTGGCAAGAAGGCTTTAGGATTATAAAAGAAGGGACAATATTTTCGTTTCTCGAAGATAATGAATTAGTTAAGATAATCAGTATGTATTAGAATTTATATGAGAACTGAGCACTTGGCTAGTGACAAGATGAACATGTAAGATCCCAAATGCCACATTCCAACCAGTTAGAATGTATAAACAGTAAGATAGATTCCATTATCAATAGAAAGAAAAAACTAGTAAATACCTTGGAATGAATCTAATGGAAAAAATGTATGTTAAGAAAGCATTCATGAGGAACCATATATGAAGATATATACAATGTCAACAGAGATAAAACAACACTATGTTAGCAGCATACTGTGTTCTAGGATGATTGCCTCTCTGAAATGGATAATTCTTCTCAGTTAATTTTACTCAAATCCCAACCACAACGTAAGAAAGACTTGCTGGCAATTGGCTAAAATAAATTAATAGGATCCTGGGCTAGTAAATACGCAAAAATAGCAATGGTGGTTTTTAAAAGGTGACCTTGTATATAAAATTTCCTATCAGTACCACAATTAAAGCATGAATGCCTGGATCTTCTGGATTTCCCCACATCCATGCTCTCCCTCCTCCAGTGTGGAGATGCCCTGGGCTTTGGGGATTTACCCAGCACCAGAAGTGGCCCTGAGTGATTTCGATCTCTCAAGTCCTGCAGGCAGATTCTTTACCAACTGAGCTATCAGGGAAGCCCTCAAGTCCTGCAGGTGGTTTCATAAGTCAGGTCGCAGTCCAGTCAGATTATTGCATTGCCAGGCCAAATCTGAGGCTGATTTAGCATAAGTTATACGACTTAATTCAGGCCTGGGAGACTGAGGAGGAAATTTCCTGGGTGCTTCTAGAGAGGTAAAGACATGGATGCCTTCTCTTCCTTTGATATTTTTCAGGAGGGACTTCTGGAACAAAGTGAGCCACCATCTTGCTGTCAGAGATGAGGCCAACGCTGAGAGGAGAGAGGAGCAGGGCCATCACAGGGAATCAGAGTTGCAACCCCTGGGTTTACAACACAAGAAGTACTTTTATAATAATTTCTGAAATATGTAATGACAAAAGTATCTTCTTGGGTACAATCACAGTTAAGTATTTATCACAGGGTATTCCTAAATGGCAATTTCTCATGGAAGCTTTAAAACAGAATAGAATTTCTAATAAATGAAAGCACATGCATTGAAGGAACATACCCGAGTACAGAAGAAATGATATGAGTGTAGAGAAAGGCCGGGAGAGCCGAGGTCTACCACGACCAAAAGAGCTTTATTACAAGTCAGGCCCTTCGATTACTCACCTACATTATTTCCCTCCTCTACATCTGAAGACACTCTGTATTTTGTCACCTCCACGCTTTTAATAAATTTATAGTATTCTTTTGACTGGGTAGACCTCCATCCCCTCTTCTTTCCACCTATCAAGTTATCCTCATCTTGAAAACCCCACTGAGATTTTGCCTGGTTTCCAATACTTCCCTGTTCTCTCCTGGCTAGCCATCTCTTGCTCTTCCAGGCTGACATCACAAAGTTGGCAATTGAAGATGTATTGCCAGGTGGTCTCTTCTGCTGTTGCTGAGACCTTTACTCACCGCTTAATTTTCCAAATATTTGTCTTCTTTCCAAATAGATTTTAAGGCATTTGGGGACAGGAAGAAAGTCGTATCTTTATGTTCCCTCGCACTCCGAATAAAATATTGTTTAATCAGTTGGATTTCTGGGATCATGTTTTTTGAACCATCTGCATTCTGACCAGAATTTTCTTGCCATTCAGTATCTTCAGCCCCAATTCCACTCTTGGGTATCCTTAACATGTCTTCAAATTGTAACATCTGCTCACTCCCCTTGGGTCAGGTAACTCAGAAGATACAACTGTGAATTTTGGCCAACCCCTGGACACTGTTATCTCCCTAGCGGCAAGAGACTGATTCAGTCTCCATGTTTTCAGACCCTAGGAAATCATCTGTACCCCCAGCACTGTCCACAGAAGAGAGGATATGTCAATTCCCTAGGCTGTTCTTTATAGCTTAATCCTGCTCCTCTCCTTTCCATGACAGCAGAAACAAATTACTTTTTGCTCTTCACTGTTGTGTTCTGCCCATGGCTTCGTTTATGAAACCAAGCACCAACCTAATAAACGCCTTCCTTGCTCCTAAAAGCTACCATAGCTGCTCAACATTGGTGTGAATACTAACAATGATCAGAGCTCCAGAGCTAACCTATGAAACTTTAAAAGATTATTTCAGATACCAATGTATATTCACAACTCAACTATTTACTTTACAATCTCCCTTTCTGGGAAACTGTTTACACCACCCTCTCTGGCAACTTTTCACATCACATAGCAGAAAAATGCAGTTCATTTTCTATTATATAAAACTGTAGCTACCAATAGTTAGGAATTAACTTAGACCAGAGCTTAAAAAGACTCAAAGCTTCATTGAAGAAATCCTATCTAATCACAACATATTTATCAACAACCAAGCCATTTGAGGTGTGATTAAATGATTGAAAAGACTATTGTAAAGATTCAGTCACAAAATCTCTCTATTGGACAATAAATGTGCTTTATTGAGTATACAGATATTTGGATATCTGGCTATATTTTTATCAAAGGTTCACAAACATTCTACTCTAAGAAGTAAAAATAATGAACATGAGGTCTCATATTTCAAAAAGAAAAAAACTTTTAGACAGAAAATATTCATTAGAATATTATTAAAAATTGCCTACCTTCATTTACACTAAATAGAATTTCTTTCTACCATGTACAGTCATTCTTAAATACAATGAAACCTAAGAACCACTCAGCATGGTGGAAAGGGTATCTGTACTCTAAAGTCTGGGCAAGCCTTTTGAGATAACCACCAGATCTCACAGATAATGGAAATAAATGGAAAATTCTCAACGGATTCTCAACTGTTCTATTTATCTGTTTGGTTTAGTCTATTCTGTTTTTGTTGTTGTTGTTCAGTCACTAAGTCGCATCTAACTCTGTGACCCCATGGACTTCAGCACGCCAGGCTTCCCCGTCCCTCACTCTTTCCTGGAGTTTGCCTAAGTTCATGTCCATTGAGTCAGTGAGGACTATTCTGTTTTAGTTATATATTAATGCAACTATAGGGCAGGTTAGTTTCATGAGATGTGTGTTAAACATTGGGCACTGAACCTTACCTCACATACAGTAGGTGACAGATAAATGTTTTGTGGGTTTGAAACCAAATCTTGCTTGAACAGACTCACATTCATATTGTTATTCAAAAAGTTGTGAGAACACATCACCTTCATCTCATGCCATCAGATATCATGCTCATTTCCTCTGACAAAGGTCCCATAAACCATTATCTACTCTCATGGGATGCACTGTATTTGGCTTATAATCTATGTCCTTTTCCCTCCCAGTCTCTTTGGAGCAGAGAACATAGTTAAATATGCATTTCTAAGAGCCAACTCATTGGAAAAGACCCTGATGCTGGGGAAGTCTGAAGGCAAATAAAGAAGGGAGCAGCAGAGGATGAGAAGGTTAGACAGCATCACCGAATCAATGGACATGAATTTGAGGAAACTCTGGGAGACAACTGGAAGATAGAGGTGCCTGGTAGGCTATAGTCCATGGGATTGCAAAGAGTTAGACATGGCATAGTGACTGAACAAAAACAACAAAAAGCCCCCCAAACTGCTTGGCATATAATAGGATTTCATTAAATAGTTGCATACATGAATGAATACATTAATTAAAGATAAGTTCCTAAAAGATAAGAGTCCTTATAAGATGCAAATTGATTTGTAGCTCAAGAATAAGACTGAATTTCCCTATGCAATTTGGATATAATATTCCTCTGAACCCTGAGTGTTATGGAAATATTTTTCTGCAAATAGTGGCACCAGTCAAATGCTTCAGAGAATGGTTTTCATGTTAAAAAAAGACTTCATTTGTTCCAAAAGAAGAAGAGATGCTTGAAAACAGCACTTAACAAATTTAAAGATGAAAAGTAGACTGAGGGTAAATAAATTGGTCATAATATAAAACAGTGAAACCCAAAGTGGTAATTCATTAATTAGACAGAGGGTACAGCAACAACTTCCTGTCCATCTTCTCATACAAAATATCAATTTCCAGTGGTTGGTAAAGCTAACCTTTTCATGAGAAGAAAAGGCAAAACCAGGAGTTAAGATAAGCATTGTCCTCGTCTTTTAGAGGGCTATCATCCAAATAAAAAAAATCATCCATCCATTTACTAAACATATATTAATTGAACACTTACTATAAGCACATTCCCATCTACAATATAAGGGCTCCCAGGGTAGCTCAGTTGGAAGAGAACATGCCTGTCAATGCAGGAGCCACAAGAGAAGCTGGATAGCCCCTGAAGGAGAAAATGGCAACCCACTACAGTATTCTTAACTGGAGAATCCCATGGACAGAGAACCTAGTGGGCTATGGTCCATGGGGTGGGAAAGAGTCAGACACAACTGAACCGACCGAGGGAGCATGAAAACAAGATCTGCAATATTAGGACTAGTAATAACCCATTTTCAGAGAGATAGAGGCAAAGGAGTTACATAACTTGCCTGAGGTTACACAGGTAGTGACAGCCAGGATTCTAATGAAGTCAGAAAACACTGAACTCTATAGCTAGAACTCGAAGGAATATATATGGGATTGAAGACGTGATATTCTCAAGATTCAAGTGTACGCTTGAAGAGCAGAATTGGAGGGATGATTTCCAGAGGAGGTGAAATTAACAGACAGACTGAGTGTTCTTCCTGAACAAGAAATCAATCTGTGATTGGGGAAGGGCTATAACTGCTTTTATTTTCCTCACTTTGTGGTATTTTTGTTTCTTTGTTTTTCTTTTGCTTGAGGTGGGCCAGGGGTCAGTTTACTTTTCTCCAGTGCTTTTTCCCAAAGCTGATTAAAGTCAGGGAAAGGAGGGTGGCCCAGAGTTTCTTCTTAGAATAAGAAGCTCTCATGACAAAGAACAAAAAAAGGCCTAACAAAAAACGAGGGTGTCCAGAATGGCTCAAATTAGATCATGGGTTTTAGGGCTCAGTCTTCTCTTTGTATAATCTCTTTTTTCCCCTTTGTTATGGCTAATCAATGGCCAATTGCCAATACTTTTCTCTAAGGTAAAGAGCTGTTCCCAACCATCTCTCATACCTGCTAAGCCAAGGATTGAAAATTCTGGAACTACTGGTCGGGTGGCAGGCCATCTTATCCACAGCACTCAGGATCAATGTGACTGAAAGGGAGTTATTTTGTTTCTATAATATATTCCCCACTAATGCCACATGAGAATACTCTGACAGGAAACCTAACTCCATATTCCTTCCACATATATTAAATACAGACAAATTCCTCTAGCTTGGGGACCATATTCTTTCTCAAAGGATGCTTACTGCCAAACTGCATTTTCAAATAAATGTACTCAAAGGACAAAGTCATAAGGAATTTATGATTTCAAAAATAACTTGCCATAATTTTTAAAAATTTACCATATACAAAAATCACTGTTAACAAAATTTTAAAAAAGTACAAAATATGTAAAATCTTCAAAAAAAATCTAATTTCATTGCCAAGGATTATATATACAATTTTTATAACTCCAATGGAAATTACATGGAAAAAAAAAAGGACCCTCACACATCAAAACAAAATAGAGTCTAATGGAACTTTAGGGAGAGAGTAAAATAACCCCACAAGGGAAGCAAGACAGTATCCAGGAAGATTAGACCAGGATTTCTCACCTTTATCACTCTTTGTTGTGGGGAACTGTGCTATACACAGAACAAAGTGTTTAGTAACGTTCCTGATCTTGACCCACAGCATATCAAAACTCCCAACATACCCACCCTGCATCCAGACAACCAAAACGTCTTCAGACACTGCCAAGTGTCTCCTTGGGGTCAACTGACCCTGGTTGAGAATCATTGCTGGAGAAATAAGAATACATCAGCTGTTATCAGGAAATACTTAAACACCAATTCTAATTTTACAGAACAAATTTACTCTGTATCTATAAAGTTATGATGACAGATGCATTCAGTAGAGAACAGGAAACAGGGTTTAGCTGGCCCAGAGCTCTGTGAAAACCTAAGAAAGAGTGCCTATTTACATGTAATTTTCACTTGTTTTCCTTTTTTTCCCCACAGAAGGTGACAAGAAGGAACAGGAAATATGACTTTGGTTGACTGGCAATTTCTCATACCTTTCAAAATCGCTCTGACAAGTTGATAGAAGAACATCGTGGAATACAAAGCAAAAAAATTAAACAGGAGGAAGGTGGCATTTCTTTGAGGGATGTGATCTGTCTCAACAAATAAAGGCATAAAGAAACCCGACTAAGCATAAATACGAGCTCAGTAGATTCATCTGTCTAGCAAAGAAGGCAAGGCTCTACTTGATTTTTCTTTATTCTGTCTTCCTGAATCATGGCAGAACAAGTGCCTAATTAGCTACAAAGGGAGAATCTCATTAAAGCAGTTCAGGAATTCTTTTTTTTTAAGAAAGACTTCACATATTCAGCCTATAAAAACATCCTCTGGCATTTTACTCGCCTCAGGCCGCTGTAACAAAATACTATAGAATAAGGGACTTGAACAAAATACCATAGACTAAGGGACTCAAATAAAATACCATAGACTAAAGGACTTGAACAAAATACCATAGACTATGGACTTGAACCGGAGAAGGCAATGGCACCCCACTCCAGTACTCTTGCCTGGAAAATCCCATGGACAGAGGAGCCTGGTGGGCTGCAGTCCATGGGGTCGCTAAGAGTCAGACATGACTGAGCGACTTCCCTTTCACTTTTCACTGTCATGCATTAGAGAAGGAAATGGCAACCCACTCCAGTGTTCTTGCCTGGAGAATCCCAGGGACAGGGGAACCTGGTGGGCTGCCATTTATGGGGTCGCACAGAGTCGGACACGACTGAAGCAACTTAGCAGCAGCAGCAGCAGCAGCAGCATGGACTTGAACAAGAGACGGTTATTTCTCACAGTTCTGGAGGCTGGAAGTCTAGGAGGAAGCTTCTTTCTGGCTTTTAGAAGCCCATCTTCTCACACAGAGGGTTGGAGGGTGAGGGGAGGGAAAAGCACAATGATGCCAATGACCTCCAAAGGCCCATCATATTGGGGGATAGGGCTCAAACATTCAGTCCATAACACTTGGGGAAAAAGATAAAAGCTGAGTTACTGAGCGACTTGTTTTCAGACTGAGGCTTGTCTTTGGGAAAGCCAAAGCACTGTAGAAGAAGCGCTGCATTCACCTAAGGCCAGGGGAATCTTAAACTACAATCTTTCTTTGTAATTCATGCAGCACTTGCAATCAGGGATGTTCAAAAAACTTTCAGGCAGTTAAAAAAATGTTGCAAGATTCCTGTTTTCAAAATGTAACAACTAGCATTTAATTATTTCCCAGATGGAGAGGCTATACAATCAGTGTATGGGATACACAATCAGTTCCTGTATACCCAGTGAATGTGAACTTCAGAAGAGGTCTTGAACCTTACCACTCAGAGTGTAGTCTGTGGACATGCTGCACCAACATCATGGGGTAGCAGGTGAAAAATACTGAAGCTCAGGCCCTGACCCACACTTATGTAATCAGAATCTGCATTTTGTCCAAGATTCCCTGAACAATAATTATGCTCATTAAAAGTTTCAGAAGCAATGCTCTGGTGAATCCAATTTCATCATTTAAGACTACCTTGTAAAGATTCTTTTGTGGTAACCATGGGAAACGTTTTTTTTTTGGAAAATATTCTTTTTAGAGCTTCCTGGAAAATATGAAAAAGTATCTTTTAAAATGAACTCTTGATATTACATGAATAGCAGATTATACATACAAACAGGGACAATAGGGAACAAGAGACATAGAACTGCTACAGCAATGACCAAGTTAAGCCTTCACTGTAAATATTCTTCAAAGCAAGATATTTCTGGTTAGATATTTCACATGGAGTATGAGAACTTTACTGAAAAGGTATGACAAGAGCCATACCTCAAGCTCAAAGGAAAAGTGTTCTCCTACCACTTACTGTACCCAAGGTGGCATTGCCCATCATTTCCTCATGGTGACACTTTTCAGATCTTCCACACAAACCTTCAAAATGCTATCCTAGCATTATCAAGTAAGTACCAAATATCTAATAAGTAATTAAAACTCAGTTGGCTTGCTTTTTTCCTTTCCTTGCCCTTTTTTCCCTCCCTCCCTCCCTTGCTTTCTTCTGAGTTTAAGACAACTGACAAGGCTATGTGGTCAGGGAGTTTGTAATTTGAGACTACTGGGGCAGGAGTCAAAAGCAGCTCTTTTGCCCCTTTTCTGTTTGCCCATTTTGTTCCCCTTGTATTTTGAAAAAATCTAATTATAGGAAAGAGATCACTAGGCATTTTAACGTTAACTCCTGACTTATGCTCTCTGGAATGTACACCATGCCTTGCATAACCTGTTGATTCTGTTCCTAGATTAAAAGAAGTATAAATGAAGAATTAAGTAGTTAAATAACGACAAGCTCTCTACCCTCAACAGCCCCCTCGGCAATCCTGCAAGCAGATAACACACAAAAAACAACATCTGAAGAGAGTCAGCCAGTCTGCAGACAGTTAAGAAGGATGGATAACCCAACCTCCTGATTCCACGATTCAATGAGATTCCACAACACCCCCACTGCACCTTTTTCCCTTTAAAAACAATCCTGTTTGAGCAGAATCTTTGGAGTTGGTATAAGGACATGAGTCCACCTTCTCCCCAGATAGCTGGCTTTTCTGAATAAAGCAACTTTACCTTTTACTGACACTTGCCTCTCAAATTACTGATTTGAGCGCTGAGCAGCGGAACCCGAGTTCACTAACAAAGCTTTGTCAGGCCTTGTTAGCTGTCTTCGGAACCAACACCAGGGGCTGAGATTTCTCTCATTTGAAAACAATGAGTCAAAGTTCAGTGTGTTTGTGTGCACTTTCGACAACTCAGTCGTTCAGTTGTGTCTGACTCTTTAAGATCCCCAGGGACTGCAGCTTGCCAGGCTCCTAGGTCCATGGGATTTCTAGGCCAGAATACTGTTGCTACTTCCTTCTTTAGGGGATCCTCCCAACCCAAGGATTTAATGGGAGTCTCCCATGTCTCCTGCGTTGGCGGGCAGATACTTTATCACCGAGCCACCTGAGAAGCCCCACAAGCACAAAGTTAATGAACATGAATAATTAGTACACAGCTCTACAAATGAAAAACAATGTCATGTAATTAAAAGGCAATTGTAAAAATCATTTTTGAAGTATAACAAGAATAAAGCCAGTCAAACTGAATTGCAGAGAAAGACATTTCAGTTACATTGATGGGGTTCTTTCTCCTCTGAAGCGTTTTTTCCCCTACTTAGGCCACAACAATATAGTAACAGGAAATATATGAAAAAGGTGGAAGATTAGAAGCTTAGAGTCCAGAATCCCTGTGGTGGCAGCCAGAAATGTAATTAAGGAAAACACTTATTTAAGTTTCCCCTCCCTTCAAAACATAATCTCATATTATTTAGAAAACCTTGGAGAGGAACAATAATTTGGGGTCAACTTGTGAAGAATGTTAGATGACTGCTAACTGGACCCTGTGACCTTATTTAGAATGAAATTATGTGCTAAGAGATTTTAGGAGTTGGAATTTTTTAAAAGGTGTTATGCTTTCTCAAAGCCCCAAAATAAACCTTTCATATAAGAATGCCAGGAACACTAGCTTATTGCCTCTAAACTTTGCTTTTTGAAATCTACTGAGTTCCTGCAGGCAGGATATGAAAGACTCAGTTCTCAAGAAAATCCTTTTCCCTCAAAACCCCAGTTCACTTTGAACAAAAACAATATACATAGTCTATCACCCTTTCCTCTCCCTCTTGTAAACGTCAGCTCTACCAAAAAAGACGCATCTTTCCCATTTCTGGACCTATTCTGTCTTTTTAAAGGTGCAAGCATGAAGAAGTAAAACAAAAATTAAAAACCTGTCAAATGGTTGGTCAAAATTCTGGGCTGTTAACCACTTTCATCCCCTAGAGAACTAAATGGCAACCCACTCCAGTATTCTTACCTGGAGAATCCCATGGACAGAGGAGCCTGGCAGGTCCCAATCCATGGGGTTGCATGAGTCGGACACGACTTAGTGACTAAACCACCACCACCAACAACTACTTTCATCAAGAACCAGTCAAATCACATAGCAAGAGTGCTACTTACAGAGTGAGACTGGCATAACTCTTTCACACTTTTATGAAAATGTATTTCCTCATTTGTTTTGCAGTAAGCTGTATATTTCACTTCTTACAAAAATGCAAGACTTCTTTCTAGCTCATTTTGAAATCCTGGAGAATCTTTCCTGATCGGTTTGAATCCTGCTCTCAGAGTTCATGAAACCATTATTCTCCAGGGGCCCTCTGGGGCCAGGGACTGAGTCACACACTTTATTTGCATTATCTCATTTCCTTCTTTAAACAGTCCTGGAAATGAGGTCATACTTTCAGATTTGGGGGATTGAGGGAAGAGAAGGTAATTGGAAGAAAAGGCTCCATGCTCAGGTTTTATACTCAAATATCAAAGTCTGAAGTCTATCCCTGGTATGTTACACAGTGTCTTTCTAGAAAATTGCTAATAAATATTTGTTGAACGAAATTGACTTGTAGATGAGGGTCTCCATTGGTCAGATGATGACTTGTGCACTTTTTAAACGCACATTGATGTGACAGCTGCCACAATACAATCTAACCAAATTCTTTCAAATGAAGTTAAAGATACCTAAGCGCTACTATAGCCATCTTACTACTAGAGTCACTGCATGGAAAAATAATGAATGAACCTTTTGGTCAACCCAATATTTGCCTTGCAAAATCAGATCCTAAGGCAGGAGGAGGAAGGGATCAGAAATTTAAAAACCATAGGGAACACATGATTAGACATAATCAAGCCATTCTTTCTAAATTAAGAAAACCAAGTAATATAATCTCCTCCAATAAATACACATGCAACACCAAGAAATTTATCTGTGGTATTAGAGAAATTATCCGGCATTCTGGAAAACTGAAATTCATGCTGAAAGGTTTTCAGAACAAACAACAGAAGAAATGCAATATCTTTGGCCTTTCTAGAGAAAAGTCAAAGAAGTGGTGGCTATTTCCAGCTGTTTGGAAGCTGGCAATAATGATATTATTGGAGGATGTAGCCGGAGACTAACATGATTACGTCTGGCTCAATAACAGAGTTCTCAGCATATCTCAGCCTTGTCACATGGAAACAAACACTGTTTACAGAGAGAAACTGATGGATGTCTGAGTTTTCAGCTGGACCTGGAATAGTCCACAGTGACCAAATCATTGCTCCGTCAATTCTTTGGTGCTCAGCTTTCTTTATAGTCCAACTCTCACATACATACATGACTACTGGAAAAACCATAGCTTTGACTAGACGGACCTTTGTTGGCAAAGTAATGTCTTTCCTTTTTAATTTGCTGTGTAGGTTGGTCATAGCTTTTCTTCCAAGGAGCAAGCGTCTTTTAAAATTTCATGGCTGCAGTCACCATCTAGAGTGATTTTGGAGCCCAAGAAAATAAAATCTCTCACTGTTTCCATTGTTTCCCCATCTATTTACCATGAAGTGATGGGACCAGAACTCATGGGCATGTCTGGGTCAGTCTCTTATGGGGGTCACTGCTCCTTTCTCCTGGGTCCTGGTGTGCATGCACAAGGTTTTGTTTGTGCCCTCCAAGAGTTTGTTTCCCCAGTCCTGTGTAAGTTCTGATGGTTCTATGGTGGAGATAATGGCGACTTCCTCCAAGTGGGCTTATGCCATATCCAGGTCTGCTGCACCCAGAGCCCCTGCAGCAGACCACTGCTGACCCGTACCTCCACAGAAGACACTCAGACAGAATTCTGGCACAGTATCTGTGGGTTGGGCATGCGTTTTTGTGCTGTTCCCAGGTCTGAGCAGCTCAGGTGACTAGGTGCTTGGTGAGAGCACTGCCACAGGTGGGCCGTGCATCTTAATCACCTCCCCGGTCCTGGCTGCTCAGTGTCCTGGGTGCACCAGGAGAGGACCAATTCAGATGTGCTGTATGTCTCCTCTGGAGAGCTGATCTCAGGCTGAGACCCTCCTGGCAGATGTCAACCATCCAGGAATCCAGGAAGATATGGTTAGCAGCTGGGAGCCTGCTCACAGTTTGATGGAGTATGCCATCTTGGGGCCTGAGATTGTAGCAGCCCTTTGCCTTCCAGCTCTGGATGTAGCAAGCCTGCCTCTCTGCCTATGGATGGGGAGGGACCAGTATGAGGCCAGCTAGCTCTTCTTTGGTATTAGATAAATCCTTTGTTCTGTGAGCGGGCCAGGCTGCACATTAGGTTTCTAGGTTAGAGCCTTTCATGGGAAAGTTCTCTTTCCCATGAGTGTCCAGACATGCCCATGAGTGTCCAGGAGTCTTTGGTGGAGGCGTGGGTTGGTGGTGGCCTGCTTCAAGGTCGGAGGCACTGAGTGCAACAATGCCTACATGGGATCTTTTGAAGGAGGTCGCCATTATCTTCATTACCTCCACCATAGTTTGGTCTTAGGTCAAGCAACAGGGAGGGAACACAGCCTGGCCTATCAACAGAAAATTGGATTTAAGTTTTACTGAGCATGGCTGCTACTGCTAAGTCACTTCAGTTGTGTCCAACTCTGTGTGACCCCACAGACAGCAGCCCAACAGGCTCCCCTGTCCATGGGATTCTCCAGGCAAGAACACTAGAGTGGGTTGCCATTTCCTTCTCCAATGCATGAAAGTGAAAAGTGAAAGTGAAGTCGCTCAGTCATGTCCGACCCTCAGCGACCCCATGGACTGCAGCCTTCCAGGTTCCTCCATCCATGGGATTTTCCAGGCAAGAGTACTGGAGTGGGGTGCCATTGCCTTCTCTGAGTATGGCCCCATCCATCAAAACAAGATCCAGTTTCCCCTTCAGGTAGTCTCTCTCATCAGGAAGCTTCTATTAGCCTCTTATCTTTATCTATTAGAGGGCAGACAGAATGAAAACCACAATCACAGAAAACTATCTAAATTGATCACATGGACCATAGCCTTGTCTAGCTCAATAAAACTATGAGCCATATGGAGTAGGGCCACCCAAGACAGATGGATCATGGCAGAGAGTTATGACAAAACATGGTCCACTGTAGAAGGGAATGGCAAAAACAAGTCAGTATTCTTGCCTTGAGAACCCCATGAACAGTATGAAAAGGGAAAAAGATAGGACATTGAAAGATAAACTCCCCAGGTCGGTAGGTGCCCGATATGCTACTGGAGATCAGTGGAAAAGTAACTTCAGAAAGAATGAAGAGACGGAGCCAAAGCAAACACAACACCCAGTTGTGGATGTGATGGGTGATGGAAGTAAAGTCCAATGCTGTAAAGAGCAATACTGTGTAGGAACCTGGAATGTTAGGTCCATAAATCAGGTTATATTGCAAGGGGTCAAACAGGAGATGGCAAAAGTGAACATTGATATTTTAGAAATTAGTGAACTAAAATGGGCTCCTTATTTCCAAATTCAGACTTAAATTGAAGAAAGTAGGGGAAACCACTAGACCATGCAGGTATGACCTAAATAAAATCTCTTATGATTATACACTGGAAGTGAGAAATAGATTTAAGGGACTAGATCTGATATACAGAATGCCTGATGAACTATGGAATGAGGTTCCTGACATTGTACAGGAAACAGGGATCAAGACCATCCCCATGGAAAAGAAATGCAAAAAACAAAATGGCCGTCTGGGAGGCCTTACAAATAGTTGTGAAAAGGAGAGAAGTGAAAAGCAAAGGAGAAAAGGAAAGATATAAGCATCTGAATGCAGAGTTTCAAAGAATAGCAAGGAGAGATAAGAAAGCCTTCCTCAGCGATCAATGCAAAGAAATAGAGGAAAACAACAGAATGGGAAAGACTAGAGATCTCTTCAAGAAAATTAGAGATATCAAGGGAACATTTCATGCAAAGATGTGCTCAAAAAAGGACAGAAATGGTATGGACCTAACAAAAGAAGAAGATATTAAGAAGAGATGGCAAGAATACACAGAAGAACTACGCAAAAAAGATCTTTATGACTAACATAATCACGATGGTATGATCACTCACCTAGAGCCAGACATCCTGTAACGTGAAGTCAAGTGGACCTTAGAAACCATGACTATGAACAAAGCTAGTGGAGGTGATGGAATTCCAGTGGAGCTATTTCAAATCCTGAAAGATGATGTTGTGAAACTGCTGCACTCAATATGCCAGCAAATTTGGAAAACTCAGCAGTGGCCACAGGACTGAAAAAGGTCAGTTTTCATTCCAATCCCAAAGAAAGGCAATGACAAAGAACGCTCAAACTACTGCACAATTGCACTCATCTCATATGTTAGTAAAGTAATGCTCAAAATTCTCCAACCTAGGCTTCAGCAATACGTGAACCGTGAACTTCCAGATGTTCAAGCTGGTTTTAGAAAAGGCAGAGGAACCAGAGATCAAATTGCCAACATCCACTGGATCATGGAAAAAGCAAGAGAGTTCCAGAAAAACATCTATTTCTGCTTTATTGACTATGCCAAAGCCTTTGACTGTGTGGATCACAACAAATTGTGGAAAATTCTGAAAGAGATGGGAATACCAGACCACTTGACCTGCCTCTTGAGAAACCTATATGCAGGTCAGGAAGCAACAGTTAGAACTGGACATGGAACAACAGACTGGTTCCAAATAGGAAAAGGAGTACATCAAGGCTGTATATTGTCACCCTGCTTATTTAACTTCTATGCAGAGTACATCATGAGAAATGCTGGGCTGGAAGAAGCACAAGCTGGAATCAAGATTTCTGGGAGAAATATACATAACCTTAGATATGCAGATAACACCACCCTTATGGCAGAAAGTGAAGAGGAACTAAAAAGCCTCTTGATGAAAGTGAAAGAGGAGAGTGAAAAAGTTGGCTTAAAGCGCAACATTCAGAAAACGAAGATCATGGCATCCGGTCCCACCACTTCATGGGAAATATATGGGGAAACAGTGGAAACAGTGTCAGATTTTATTTTGGGGGGCTCGAAAATCACTGCAGATGGTGACTGCAGCCATGAAATTAAAAGACGCTTACTCCGTGGAATAAAAGTTATGACCAACCTAGATAGCATATTGAAAAGCAGAGACATTACTTTGCCAACAAAGGTCGGTCTAGTCAAGGCTATGGTTTTTCCACTGGTCATGTATGGATGTGAGAGTTGGACTGTGAAGAAAGCTGAGTGCCGAAGAATTGATGCTTTTGAACTGTGGTGTTGGAGAAGACTCCTGAGAGTCCCTTGGACTGCAAGGAGATCCAACCAGTCCATTCTGAAGGAGATTAGCCCTGGGTGTTCTTTGGAAGGAATGATGCTAAAGCTGAAGCTCCAGTTCTTTGGCCACCTCATGTGAAGAGTTGACTCATTGGAAAAGACTCTGATGTTCGGAGGGATTGTGGGGAGGAGGAAAAAGGGATGACAGAGGATGAGATGCCTGGATGGCATCACTGACTCGATGGACGTGAGTCTGAGTGAACTCTGGGAGTTGGTGATGGACAGGGAGGCCTGGAGTACTGTGATTCATGGGGTCGCAAAGGGTCAGACATGACTGAGCGACTTAACTGAACTGAACTAAAATGGACTGGAATGGGTACATTTAACTCAGATGGCCATTATATCTAATACTGTGGGCAAGAATCCCTTAGAAGAAATGGAGTAGCCATCATAGTCAACAAAAGAGCTTGAAATGCAGTACTTGGATGCAATCTCTAAAACAACAGAATAATCTCTATTCGATTCCAAGGCAAATCATTCAATATCACAGTAATCCAACTCTATGCCCCAACCCGTAACGCTGAAGAAGCTGAAGTGTATGGTTCTATGAAGAACTACAAGACCTTGACCTTCTAGAACTAACACCAAAAAAGATGTCCTCTTCATTATAGGGAACTGGAATGGAATGCAAAAGCAAGAAGTCAAGAGCAACCTGGAGTAACAGGCAAATTTGGCCTTGAAGTACAAAACGAAGCACGTCTAAGCCTATCAGAGTTTTGCCAAGAGAACGCACTAATTATAGCAAACACCATCTTCCAAAAACACAAGAGAAGACTCTACACATGGACATCATCAGATAGTCAATGCCAAAATCAGATTGATTATATTCTTTGCAGCCAAAGATGGAGAAGCTCTATATAGTCAGCAAAAACAAGACCAGGAGCTGACTGTGGCTCAGATCATGAACTACTTACTGACAAATTCAGACTTAAACTGGAGAAAGTAGGGAAAACCACTAGACCATTCAGGTATGATCTAAATGAAATGCCTTCAGTGGAAATTCCTACAGTGGAAATGACAAATAGATTCAAGGGATTAGATCTGATAGACAGAGTGCCTGAAGAACCATGGATAGGGGTTTGGGACATTGTATAGGAGGCAGTGATCAAGACTATCCCCAAGAAAAAAAAATGCAAAAAAGCAAAATGGCTGACAGAGGAGGCCTTACAAATAGCTCAAAAAGAAGAAAAGCAAAAGGCAAAGGAGAAAAGGAAAGGTATACCCATTTGAATGCAGAGTTCTAAAGAAGAGCAAGGAGAGATAAGGAAGCCTTCCTCAGTGATCAATGCTAAGAAATAGAGGAAAACAATAGAATGGGAAAGACTAGAGGTCTCTTCAAGAAAATTAGAGATACCAATTCTCTTGCTTTTCCTATGAGTCACCGTATGTTGACAATTTGATCTCTGGTTCCTCTGCCTTTTCTAAATCCAGCTTGAACACAGAGAAGTTCTCGTTTCATGTACTGCTGAAGCCTGGCTTGGAAAATTTTGAGCGTTACTTTGCTTGCATGTGAGATGAGTGCAATTGTGCCTTAGTTTGAGCATTCTTTGACATTGCCCTTCTTTGTTCCTGGAATGAAAACTGACCTTTCCCAGTCCTATGGCCACTGCAGAGTTTTCCAAATTTGCTGGTATATTGAGTGCAGCACTTTCACAGCATCATCTTTTGGATTTGAAATAGCTCAACTGGAATTCCATCAACTCCACTAGCTTTGTTTATAGTGATGCTTCCTAAGGCCCACTTGACTTTGCATTCCAGGATGTCTGGCTCTAGGTGAGTGATCACAGCACTGTGGTTATCTGAGTCATGAAGATCTTTTTTGCATAGTTCTTCTGTGTATTCTTGCCACTTCTTCTTAATATCTTCTGCTTCTCTTAGGTCCATACCGTTTCTGTCCTTTATCGAGCACATCTTTGCATGAAATGTTCCCTTGGTATCTCTAATTTTCTTGAAGAGATCTCTAGTCTTTCCCATTCTATCATTTCCCTCTATTTCTTTGCATTGATCATTGAGAAGGCTTTCTTATCTCTCTTTGCTATTCTTTGGAACTCTACATTCAGATGGGTATATCTTTCCTTTTCTCCTTTGCCTTTTGCTTCTCATCTTTTCTCAGCTATTTGTAAGGCCTCCTCAGATAACCATTTGCCTTTTTGCTTCTTCTTCTTGGGGATCGTTTTGATCACCACCTCCTGTACAATGCTAGGAACCTACGTTCCTAACACAGTTCTTCAGGCACTCTATCTAGCAGAGCTAATCCCTTGAATCTATTCGTCACTTCCACTGTATAATCATAAGGGATTGATTTAGTATTTAATTATACTGCAATATAGATATATATGTGTGCTTCTTAGGTAATACATAAAATAGAAATTTCTAGCACAATTTTGAAGTCCTACTACTGTTACATATGTCCAGGATAGTGTTGACCACTGGCAATAGCTAGTTTAGAGGCCAATGGGAAGGCAGACCTTTAAAGAAATCAGTTGAATAGGTTGAAGAAATAATAACTATTAGAGTATAGACTCATACTCTGGGATACTGGGGAGGGTCTCTTAGCATAGAAATGGTTTCTATGAGGAGACATTATCTGTGCTGTTTCAAGACATAAACATGTTATCCTTACCTAAAAATTAAGAAAAAAATTCAATTTAGTAGGCACAGTATCTTCATTAGTAAGGCAAGAGATTATGCAAAAATAGCAAAAATTTTTCTGAAAAACCATTTTTCTGGAGTTCATAAAACAAAAGACTTAATGTATGATGTTAATGTATAACTTTAATGAATGATAGCTCCCTCCTTTGTAAAGCAGCCAAAGGAAAAGTCCAACATAACTAGAACACAGAGGAAATACATCTCATTTTAAACAAGACAGATAACTTTTTCTTCTTTCCCAACAAGGGATGCAAACTAATCTTTATTGTATGTTCCATCTCCAAAGAAAAAAAAAAGGATAAATAAAAGAGAGCTGCTGCTGCTGAGTCACTTCAGTCCTGTCCAACTCTGTGCGACCCCATAGATGGCAGCCCATCAGGCTCCACCGTCCCTGGGATTCTCCAGGCAAGAACACTGGAGTGGGTTGCCACGTCCTTCTCCAATGCATGAAAGTGAAAAGTGAAAGTGAAGTCGCTCACTCGTGTCTGACTCTTCTCGACCCCATGGACTGCAGCCTACCAGGCTCCTCCATCCATGGGATTTTCCAGGCAAGAGTATTGGAGTGGGGTGCCATTGCCTTCTCCGAAAAGAGAGCTATAAGACACCAATTAAAATACCCTCTGAGAATATAGATTCATTTTTTGAAAATCAAAATTCATAATTGAGTCCAATTTAAAAAAAAAGAAAGAGAAAGAAAAGGAGAAAGAGAGGAGGGAAGGGAAGGAGAGGGGTGGGAAGGGAAGGGATGGAAAAGAGAGAGGGAAGAAGACATTCAGAACAAAAGCTTAGTAAATGTTATCAAATCCTAGTAGCCTGCTCTTGACATTTCAGCATTTTAAAGAAGATGGACTAGTTCTTCCTCTTTAAAATTCTACATGCTGCCCAAAGATGTATAAGTTTCTTTGTATTATTAGGAAGACCTGTAAATAAACAGCAAAATTCCTAAAAGCTCAGCCTCTTAGGGTAATTGTGAATAATGCTAAAGTAACATGGCTGTGAAATGATCAGAATCATAGTAGAGTGTTACAAATAACATTCTTCAAAGTGAAAGACCAAACAATTTTCAGGAGATAATAACCAACATTCCTCTAAATCCTGACCATTGTAAATAATAAGTTTTGCCACATGAGCAATAAACCAGGAAGACTTTGGATACATCCACATACACACAAGGTGGTAGAATCAAAGGCAATGTAGGAAAAAGTTAACTTAAATGCTGAATAATATTTATACTCATAATATGTAAATGGCAGCTGAGTGCTACTCATAAAATTTTAGTAATGGTAGGAGCCTTAGCAATCAACCTTATCTCCCTTACAATTGTAGTCAAAACAAAACAAAACAAAAAAAAACATGAAATAGAAAATCATACAGTCACATTTCACCTACTTCATAATTTTTCCCCTTAGTAGCCCAGATAGTATGATTTTATTTAGCTCCTAAAGAGGAAATCTTGAACTACTACTGTCTGGTAGCCAATTACTCCTTCTGAGGGTACCATGCGTATCTCTTTTTTTGGTTAAATTACAGCATTTATACTGTCTGCTGAGACCAAAATCATCTTGTTAAATATCACCTGAAAATACCACAAAAAATATTATTCAGGTTACATAACAAATGCACTGGGAGGAGGGTCAAAGGGGTGTTAGAGGAATTCTGGTACAAAATCCTTTAATCAGATTTTCTCCAAATACATTAATTTAGTCAGATTGTTTTGTTCACACTAAGAACTAAAGAAATGAGAGTTTTCATTTGGGAGGAGCGAATGGATGGAGAAGGTGAAGGTTGTAGGGCTCAGAACTATCTCTATGAAACCAAAATATATTACCCAGCAATATTATTTATCCAGAGCAACTTTGGCCATCCCGAAATGCTCAGTAGGTCTGTACTTGTCATGAAGATTCCTCTAAATTAATCTCAGAGTTCATTTGTGTCCACAATAATTCCAATGGAAGACATACCACCTGAGCATCAGTCTGCTATTTAATTAGAAGACCATGGTCAGATGTGTCATTATCTAGAATAGCTTCCATGGAAAACTGGGGATGACCAATGCTTGTCCCAGGCCTCACCTCGTTCCTTACCTTTGTAGTGCTCACCATCTAAATAAAGTGAGTAGCAGCATCCTGATATGGAGACAGTTTCCTTCATGACGTCATATAAGGGACCAGGAGAAGGAGGATGCAATCCCAAAAAAGAAAAACTCAACCACTTAACATGGACGCTTTCAATACAACCTGGTACCCACGTTTGGAAACAGAACTCTGAAGTCAGATAGACCTGTATTTGAAGAACTCAAGTCTCTCTAGTCTTGTCACCAGCTGGGGAAAACGACTTCTCTTCGTGGTTTAGAGAAAGATGTAGTGACATGGAAAGCAACACCACAGAGATTAGCATGGAGTGACTTCTCAACACATGTCAGATCTTCTCCCTGAACTAGACTTTCTCCTTCATTATTTTTGGACTACTGCTTCCCTAAAGACCTACCCTATGATGAAGATTTTCAGGGTCTCTACATATTGATGGGTCTTCAACACCTGATATAGACAGAACCTTTGGTTCCAAAATTTTGTAGTTATTTTTTTATCAGGAAAAGATAAATATATATCCCATGGATTTCCAGGCTGATATAAAGTATTTTCAGTATAATATCATTATTAAACTGAGAAGGATCAAGTAAGAAAACAAATAAATCAACTGAGGCTAAGAAACAATATTTTTACTTCATAAAAGGCTTTTTAAATAATTCAAATAAATCTTTGTCACAAATAAAATTGAATTTCATGTGGAATCAATGATATACCTTTTGACCTGTAATCTGCCAAAAGTAGACAAACAGAAAATTGAAAACAGTCATATAAAAGTTACGTTGATAGGAATCTGTGAATAGATCATGGTGTGTTGGGTGGGCAGGAATAGTGAAGACCTCTCTGATTTACCAGTAAGGTGGAAGGTAAAAGCAACACATATTAAATTATGACTAAGTATTTTTGAAACAAGTCTTTGTGGCAATAACTTCTTAATTAATTCCTTCTAACTTAGCCAAGATATACACATATAAAACTACTGAAACCATATTAAATTATGACTAAGTGTTTTTGAAACAAGTCTTTGTGGCAATAACTTCTTAATTCCTTTTCACTTAGCCAAAATATACACAGATAAAACTACTGAAACCCTTATTTATAGTCACAGAGACCAATGTGGGATTAACAGAGAAAGTCACCATCTTACAAACAGTAAATCCATAGTCCTATAGGCTTTAATTAAAAGACATTCATCATCCAGACATTAAATGAAGTTGAAGGAAATAGAAGACAAAAATATCACCTTTTAGATTGCTGATGATTCTGGAATGCTGTGATTGGGAGAGCTTAACATCCCCCAAAATAGCACCAGATTTTAAAAAACAACCCTCCAAGTGGTTTAATTAGTGGGCAAACGAAATCCTCAAAAATAAGTTTGTACATATAAAAGCCAGCATGCAATGTTCCAGGGGCCAAGTCATAGCTGTAATAGTCTGTATAACACACCGCCCCCGTATTTAACCAGACGTTTTTCTTTTGGAAAAGTAACTAAATCTACAGATCACTAGGTACCCTTTTCCCTATCAAACTGGAGTCTCCACTTGATATGAAAAATCTCTACACTCCTTCACTTAGCTCATATGGTATTTATGTCGTGTTAGCTAGAATGTGAGCTCTGAACCCAGACTTAGTACACATGTTGGAACACCAACTCTTCCCCACTTCCTTTACCTTTGTTACAATTTCTGTACCTATAAAATAAATATAATAATAGTTTTAATTCACAGGGTTATTAGTATTTGGCTTAGTTTGGGTTTACCCAGGAGCAGACTGTAAGAGAAAGATTCTAATGCAGGGGCAGGGAAAATATACAAGGAGAATAAAGCAGCCAATAAAGAATGTACCATACAGCCAGCTACCACAGGAGTTTAATCCTGTCAGGAAATTTTGGAAATGGTTTAAACTCACATCTCTGAAACAACCCGTATGAGGTACAAAGGAGCTGGGGTATTTATACACCAACACTTGTCAGTTAAAGTGCTCCCAGACAAAAGTACAACAGCCAAAACAGTTCCAGAAAAGTTCCTCAGCCACAAAGATGCAGATACTGCTGCTTTAAGTCTGCCACTGCACAATGACGTGGGCGAGGCTGAATGAATTAATGTACCTGAAGTGTCTAGACCAGTGCACAGCTCATGCAAAGAGTTCCATAAGTGTGACTTACTATTACTTATAATATCAGTATTATTATTATTACTTTGCCCAGAGGCATCACCTAATGCCACTCATATTTATGTCAATGGCCTACTACCAGGACATTTGTTGATGCTCCCAGTAGAGTAGCTATTCCATAACATTTGATGATCATCAATATGTTGAAGCAGACTCAACCAAAACGGCTCAAACTGAGAAATCAGGGAATATTAGCATCTGCAAACTATCATCCTATGAGATGAAGTGCAAAGCAACGACAACCTCAAACAGAAATTCCTTTTCCATGAACCACTGAGTCTTTCTTTACCCTCATAAAATCCACCACCTCTGTCTTGGCTGGCAGTATTAGGCATGACCCTGAATGCCTTGCAACAGGCTGCAGCAGTTTCTTCAATCTGCATTCTATAGAAATGCCTGACCCAGAACTGACGTCTGCCAGAACGTGGGTTAAAACATTACCAAAGGAGATAAGCAGACTCTAAAAACGTCCTCTTTTCAAATTGCTGCATCTATAAAATTCTTCCTGGATTCAAACAGGGAGCCTCAGACACCAAATTAGCTAGACGCAGCAATCACTTATCGAGGCCACAGACACTGGATGACATTGAATCCATGTATGGAGCATTAACTGTGTCTAAGCTAATTCAGACAGTGGCAGCATGGTGGGTAATGGGTTGGGAGAAGTGACTATGATGTGGAAGACAGATCTGTCTCAAAGAACATGGAGACCTGTTAGGTCTCCACCAGTAGAAGTGGTTTAGCCATATTAAATACCAATCACTATGGACCTGTGCTTACTTTTGATGACATGTAATGACAAGAACAAAGTGTCAAGATTTGTCACAAAGCATGGCACATTGAATTATCATATGATAGAAGTTAGGCTGAAGGGGGATGTGAACCAGGTTGCATGGAAACTGAGCCTTTCAAAAGGATGTGGTGAAGAGACCCCCTAGTTCACTACTCAGCATTCAGTCTTTTCTTCTTCCCCATATCAACAGCCCAATTTGCTCCCAGGAGATAAATGTGCCCAAGTAAACGACTGTAGCTCCCATCCAGCTTCCCTTCAAGTTACGGAGTGTCTGATGAGTTACAAATTCTCTGTCTTTTTTACTTCCTCCCTTTCTGATGGAGCACAAATATCATCTTGTCCTCTATAGGGGCCTTGACAGTGGAAGTCATGTGCTAAGGATGCAATGGCAAACAGGCAAGGGAGCTTAGGCCTCTGATACAGTCTATGGAGCCACCATATTGAATCTTGAGTATCTATCTCTGGAATGATACAAGATGAATACTTTCTACACTATGACATCTTTAAAATTGGGATGAGACTTACAGTTGATAGTGTTTTAAATTGTTCTCTACTAAGTAATTGCTCAGAGAAGGCAAAGGCACCCCACTCCAGTACTCTTGCCTGGAGAATCCCATGGACGGAGGAGCCTGGTGGGCTGTAGTTCATGGGGTCGCTGGGAGTCGGACATGACTGAGTGACTTCACTTTCACTTTTCACTTTCCTGCATTGGAGAAGGCAATGGCAACCCACTCCAGTGTTCTCGCCTGGAGAATCCCAGGGACAGGGGAGCCTGGTGGGCTGCCGTCTATGGGATCGCACAGAGTCAGACACAACTGAAGTAACTTAGCAGCAGCAGCAGCAAGTAATTGCTGTTTGCCTTGAAGATGTGTGGACAATATAGTCACTGCTATTTCTATGGGCTTCACTTCAATGGAATCATGTTCTGTATTGATACAATTCATGTTAAGCTTAAATCCCATTTAAAATGTCTTGCAAAAGATTATACTATGATTCAATGTTGAAATGGAAAGTTACTGGTATACAGAAAGGCATGGAAACAGAGCAGCAAGCTATGAATTTGATATTAGGAAAGAAAACATTAATGACTGAAGAACTGAAAAGATTTTCACAGTTTTTTAGTGAGGTGACAAATTCTTTCAGCAGGAAAATACCCACACAAGTATACAAAGCTGTGTTGTAGTGTGCTACAAAGATATATACTCAGAAAACTATTGCCTCTCTCAGGCCAAGCAAGGAGAACTCAATCATCAAAATGTGCAGAGTGGTTATTAGGAATTTGGAAGAAAAATCCAAAAGACAAAAGTGGGGATTATTAAGAAATGCCACATCACCAACACTATTGATGTTACAAGACAATATTGAATGAACAATTGTGGACATCAGTGATTATGAGTCAAAAAGGCATTCAGAAGGGACTCTGAATATGAGGTTCAGGACTGCCCTAAACAATTTATTCTGCTTATGTTATTTTTCTTTCTGCACGTTCAAGAGTGATACATGAATAAAACTCTAAGCATAGAAGAGACCAGCAGACAGAAAGGAAAATTCCGAGACCATTTCTGTAAGTTGGTAGTAAGATGAAAGGGGCCTGAAGGAAGGAAAGGCAACAACAAAAACTTACATTTAAAGTGGTATTTGCTAGAGGTAATGGCCTCAGAGAAAATATACACTAAACAGCCTTTAGCAAGATTTGGGGATTAAGGAAAGAAAATTTTCTTCACCAGGGTTAAAAGTAACAGCATTTTAGGGGATTGTGGGCAGGATCAGTTTTGAGGGATCTGAAATTGACATTTTAACTGCTATTCACCGCTAGCAGCTTTTGCTTTGATTACATTTTTATGATTCCATCCTAAAAGGGGCAAAAGCAGAACTTAAAAGTTCCTGACGCAAGGTGGTTACATCTCAAAAATCAATAACGGGGCTTATTTATTGAAGCTGAACACCAATGAGCATGAGCATGCTTGGTCGCTAAGCCGTGACCAACTCTTTGCGACCTCATGAACTGTAACCCGCCAGGTCCCTCTGTGCATGAGATTTCCCAGGCAAGAATACTGGAATAGGTTGCCATTTCCTCCTCCAGAGGATCTTCCTGACCCAGGGATCATTTATACCCATGATTCCTGTATTAAGCCCACACCAAGGAGCATTACATGGTAATTATGAAAAAAAAAAATTAGAAGTACAGAGAGTAACATGGATGGATCTTAAAATCCCAAGGCTCAGGAGAAACACACACAGTGATACATAATACTGGAAAAAATTTCTTCACATTGAAACAAATATATATATATATATATATATATATATATATATATAACAATGATACTCACTTGAGAAAACACATGCATGCAAAAAAGATCCACACTAAACTCATGAGAATAATTCCCTGGATGTGTAAATAGGAGGGGTACAGGGATGAGATGAAACGAACAAACTATTATTCAATTCAGCCAGTGATGGTAATGGGTCACAAACTGAAAAATAATGAACTACATCTGACGCCTCTTCTCATGAAAAAAGTCTCTGCATAAACTGGAAGTTTAAATAAGCTTCAATAAATAGGCCCCGTTATTCTAAAATTCAAGAGAGAAATTGTGCATATATTATTACATACTTAAAAAAATAGATAAAAGGTAGTGAACACAAAAGAACTTAATAAGCACTTTTAAGAATTACTAAAAACGTACCACTATTCAAAGGTGATACTAATCAACACCTTTCCCCCTCAAAATCTAAATAAAATGTAACATTGAGTGATTTTTGGTAATTGCCCTTTTAATTTTATTGAACAATGCTTTCAGTAAAATCGGAAAACATCAAAATTTAATTGAATTTATTTTTAAATCTACTATTCAATGATTAAAATATTCTTCTGTGTTTCTTTAATGTGTTTACCCAAACTTCATTTCTTCTGCTAATTTATTTTTCACATGTTAAATTCTGGAGTAACCTTGTAGAGGTAAATTCTAGAAATGTGATCTGCATTTCTCTGTGTCACTCTGCTGTATTAATAATTTCAACATGAGAACCCATCTACAAGCTTTGCTGTCTTCAATAAATGGAAAGATTCATATACTCCTCAGTTGCACTTCTAAAGAAGGGATGTGGAGCACACAAAGAGAAATAGTTTAGGAAATGGAGAAAGCACATCCCTGTTGGTTGGAGAAAACAGGAAAACTGCATCAACACAGCAAGTGTCCACCTACCTTACACCGACCAGGGTTTCTCGGCCTTACCCCTATAGACGGGGTAGGTCAGACAGTGCTCTGCTGTGCGTGCTATCCTATGCGTTGTTGGATGTTTATCAACATCCTTGGCTTCTACCCACTGAATGCCAGTAGCAACCAACCCCCCACAATGTGAAGTGGGCACAATCACTCAGTTGAGAAGCACTACTCTATAGAATAAGGGCAACAGCCTGAAATCCACTGCAGACCAAGCGCTGTGAATTACCAGTGTTCAGGAAAGGCTTAGGCTTCATCGACTGTGTGCCTTGTACCATGGGGAGTACTATTTTATGCTACCTCACTACGAAGGTGTTTAATAAGAATAACAACAAAAACAGCACCACTAGATATCAAAAACTTACTGCTGCCTCTTGTCCTTTATTCTAGTAAAGGCCTACTCATTTTCTTCCATGGAGATAAACTCTCCTCCATCAATTACGAATAGGGGAAAGCAGTCTCACTCACTCCTAGCCAGTGGAATGAGTGGATAATTTCTCTCATTGAAGCAAAAGAAAGAGGAAAAGGGCAGAGGCCATTCATCCTCATGAAGAATCCTTGAGAAGCCATCCTGTTGCTCCTTCTCAGATTTAGTAAGATGCCCTTATTTTTTACCCTTTCTGATACTTGTCTTTGAATCCTTAGAGTGCCTTCATTTATTTTCTACTTTGGCTAAATTAATCGGTTTGGGTTTTGGGGATTTGCCATCCAAGGATCCCAACTGGTCAACAATCATTTATTGCACTGAACTATGGGGCTACGCTGATGGCTCAGACGGTAGAGAACCTGCCTGCTAGTGCAGGAGATCTGGGTTCCATTTCTGGGTGGGAAGAATCTTCTGGAGAAGGAAATGGCAACACACTCCAGTATTCTTGCCTGGGAAATCCCATGGACAGAGGAGCCTGGGGGCCTACAGTCCATGGGGTCACAAAGACTCGGACAGGACTTAGCGACTAAACAACAACAAAACCTTGCCTGAGCACTGTGCTCTCACTGTGGCACACGTTGCCTCAGTCACAATCAGCTAGTAATTCAGGGCCCAGCATGGCACAGGTCATCTTCTTGTTACGGGAAGCAGACGCGAGGCTGTGGTGTGCACCTTCTCCATTCAGGCAGCCGGGGAAGCATTCGGAGAGCTTCCTCAAACAGCAAGTGCTTATGTCTCGCACAGAGAGATTTTGACTCAATGGGCCATGACAATGTTTTTCAGCAAAGTGCTATTGAAAATGTACTATGTACAAGGCAGTGTCCTTAGTTACTTAATTTGCAATCACGAGTAGAAAAAAAAGGAGGAATTATATTTTTAGTTAAAAGAAAACTGAAAATTAGATGTGGTATCATGACCATAGAATTTGGTGGTAATCTCATAAGGCCCGCCCAGACTTTAGAGTATAAACACCCTTTTTGCCTTAGTCAGTGGGTCTTAGATTTTAGTGTATTTGACAATGACTATACATGGTTGTTATACCCAAAATCATCTATAATAAACTGTATGGTTGATACTTTTGATAATATGCTAGTTTTGCAAAAAACATACACTTTGGGGTCTTTTATAATAAAAGGGCCAAAAATATATACTTTGCAAATCCAAACCCATATACTTTGTGGCCCTTTATAGAAGAAGTCTGCTGACATGAGGATTTTCTTGTTTAATCCTTGTAACAGCCCTGTGAGTAACAACAACTAATGCATACTGACGAATTCTGTATACAATTTTAAATACATTGTTTCACTTATTGCCTTCAACAATTGTCCTACTAGGGAGGTACTATTGGAACTCTTATTCTAGAGATAGAGAAACTGAGGCAAGTAACTTTCCCATATCTACATGGCTCACAGTTGTTGGAACTAGTACTGTAATTCATGTCTGTTGACTCTGAAGCTGCAGCTCTGTGTTAAATTGCATGTTGTCACTTTCAAGCTATGGCAGTGTAAAAAAATTTATAGAAAGAAAACTCAAATAAGTTGAAGACGGAACACTTATCTCATCTTTGCTCTCCTGAAGAATGGAGTGCTCCACCTGTCGGATCTAGAAAGAAACAAGATGAAAGACATCCCAAAGAAGCCTTTCTCTCTGCATTTATCTACGATTATTTCTGGGGTCCATCAGGGAGCTGCACAGGGCCATCTACCTGGCGGAAGAGGCCTGCCCCGGCATCTCGAACACCATGGTGGCCCAGCTGGCACAGCAGCTACAGAGATATTCTCTAAGTGGTGGAAGAACTTCATCCCATTGAAATCCCTTTATCATTTGGGGTTTTGTTTTTCCTTTTATTCTCCACGCCAGGATAGCAAAGCCCGATAGTAAGAAGAAAGACTCCCTCCCTCTTCTTTCCAAGCAATAGCTCAGCTAATGAGAGACTATCACAACTCAGCCGATGGAAAGCCACGGCCTGTTTGTTTGCTCTAGCCTCCTAACTTCCTTTCCTATAACAGAGTGCTCCTCTCCATTTTTGCAGGGGACTCACACAGGGACCGCCATGGTTGAAGAATTGTGATTCTTTGCTGATCCTGAATAAACCCATTTTTGCTGTCTACTGGTTTTAGGTCAACAGTACATAGAATACTTGCCCCTCAAAAGATGTCAATGCCCTAATCTCTGAGCTTGTAAATATGTTACTTTATATGGCAAAAGGAACTTGAAGATGTAAAGAAGTATTTTGAGATGGGAAAATGATCCTAGATTATTCTGGTGGATCCAATGAAATTACAAGTTTCTGATAAGTGACATAGGAAGCAGGAGGGGCAGAGGACGAGATGTTATGATGGAAGCAGAGGCCTGAGTGATTTGGGGCCACAAGGCAAGGAATGTCGGCAGCCTCTAAGATCTGGGAAAGGTTAGGAAATGGATTCTCCCCTGAGCCTGCAGAAGGAACCAGCCTTGTTAACAGTTTGATTTTAGTTCAGTGAAATCTACTTTGGATTTCTAACCTTCAGCATGGTAAAAGGATAAATTTTAGTAGCTTCAAGTCAGTAAGTGTGGGGGAATTTGTTATAGCAGCCACAGGAAACTCATATAAGGGCCATATTTTACTTACTTGGGCCACACTTTAGTAGACACACAAAGGCAGCAACACAGGGAATTATTATAATTCAAGCCAATGGTCGAAGCTTCAGGGAACAAAATAATGCAGTTTAGTGGGGTTTCAGTTGAGAAATAGCTTCTGGGCGACGGAACTACAGCAAACTCAAGAACTCAGAGAATGATTGCCTGTATTGACTGCACTGGGTTCAGCAGATCTTCCCTGGAAGCAGATACTAACCCAACCATCTGTGTAGGGGAGAGAGACCTAGAGAGCTCTATTACCCCAACAGCAAGAGGGGATTTTTTTTTTTTTTTAATTAAGAACAGGCCTTCCTGTAATTTGAGTTGTTTTTTCACTCTAGTATCTCAAAGCCAATTTTTAGATTCCCATGTTAATGCTATCGCCCTCTACTCTGTTAAAAGATATCATTGGGACTTCAGAGATTATTAAAAATTAGACCTATGGGGATGATTATATAAGTTCTCCTTGAAATACTAGTCACAAATTTTCCTGAAAACCAGGGTGTGTCTGAATATATTAGCATCATCTAGGGTTTCTCAGCCTGGATGCTATTGACATTAAAAACCAAAGATAAATCTTTGCTGTGGGGGCTGCCCTGTGTTATTGTACAATGTTGAAGAGCCTCTGTGGCCCTTATCCACTAGCTGCCAATATTGCCTCCTCCCTCAATTATGACAAAACATCTCTGGACATTGCCAAATGTTCCCTGACGAACAAAACTGCCCCCGGTTGAGAACCACTAGCATAGTCAAAGACAAACCATATTTTCATACTTCCATCATGCTATGATGAATTTCTACTCTCCTCATCACTACACAGAATGTCACCCTACTCCACCTTTCAAAAATAAATAAAGAACCAGTGACATTAGGGAAATGATATTGAAAGCATGGATTCTGGGCTAGTATATAAAACTGGCCCATTGTCTCTATAGTGTTCCTCAGATTTTTATCTCAGTTCTTTTTTCCCCCCCTGGATTTTTATATGCAGGTCCTAAACAACAACAACAACAAAAACCTGAAATAACAATTTAATTTAATTTAATTATTCCTTTGCCTTTAGTCACTCATACATTAATTCCAGAAGAGTACGATAATTGACAATGTACAAATAAACAACAGCTCCTGGGTACAGGTTTTAAGTCTTCATTACACTCCTGATTTCACATTAATGAGGGAGATAGGACTTTGCAGCAATTTGACTAGAGATTAATAGTGCCTTTGTGCCAATCAAAACCTGTTCAAAATTCAAGGATGACTCCAATGTCACTCTCTCGGGAAACTTTTCTCTGACTTCTTCCATCCTTCTATGGGCTCCCCTTGTTCTATTAGAACATTTATTTCACTCTTTTATTAGACTCAGCTATTCACATGCTCATCTACTTCACCTTGGACTACACTCAGACCTTTGATTGTAACTTCCAATAACAAATTATAGGTGATAAAAAAAAAATTTAAAACTACGACAAAGCAAGTCAAATGCAGAAGGTTGAGACATTTCACAGGACCTGACTCCTTCACAAGCCATTGGCATTAATGAAAAGACAGCTAGTCTAGAATAAAAGAGATACTAGAAATGTGGGCCATTTTTGACTCCTTGTTTGGATAGTTATGTTAGGGACGATTGCAACAGTTTGAATGTGGAGTGAGAATTGCATGCTTTGAAGGCCTTATTAATCTGCATAGGTATGAGCATGCTGTTTTGTATGTGTAATAAAATTTCAAGTGGAAGTATTTAGGCTATATAATCATGATTTCTGCAATTTAAGATACTTTCTCCAAATACAGTGCAACATGCTAGGAAGTGAAGTAAAGTGAAGTTGCTCAGTCGTGTCCGACTCTTTGTGACCCCATGGACTGTAGCCTACCGGGCTCCTCCATCCATGGGATTTTCTAGGCAAGAGTACTGGAGTGGGTTGCCATTTCCTTCTCCAAAGGATCTTCCTGACTCAGGGCTCGAACCTGGGTCTCCCACAGTGTAGGCAAACGCTTTACTGTCTGAGCCACAAGGGAAGCAGATGTGGCAAAACTGTCATGATCGCTAAATCTGTGTGACAGGGTGATGGGATGGGCATATAGGTGTCCTTATACTATCCTCTGCACCCTTGGATATGTTTCCAAATATTCAAAATGAACGATCTAAACAAGTTCACACTCGGCCACACCAACGACACAAACAGTGTTGAGGTCTGAGGCTGGTGAATGCTTCCTGGGTCACTAACATCAAACTCACAAGAGAAATACAGACCCAAACGGGGCCAGGTTATGAGCCAGTGGAAGGGAAGAACACATTTCAAGACAGGAATCAGGAGCAAGTTTCAGCCTCCCAGAAGGTCAAGGCCAATGAATGGCCAGGGGAGAGTAGAAAGGATCCATTCAGTATGACAGCTGTGCTGTTTCCATACTGCTGCTAATTTCGTGTTACTCAGGGATTCAATGTGCATTTACTGAGCACTCAGGTCCTGTTTGGGCTGCTAAGGGAGACAGGGACCAACAAGACCTGTATGGCTCTCAGGGAAATTCCATCCTTAGGCTCATGAGGGGAGACAGCAGGTGAGCTGCCAAATAAGTAAACCATAAATGAGAATGGCTAGGGTGCTGAAAGATACTGGGAAACCAAAAGAGGGAGACACAGGATAGAGTCGACTGAACAGGAAGATGGACCAACTTCAGACTGAGTGGCCAGGACACTCTGGCATTTTCCAGGAGCCTTGAGTAACGAGGCCTGAAGGAAAAGGTGTTTGGAGAAGAGGGGAGAGAGCGCAACGAGTCTGAGGTAGGAAGAAACTTGGAAAATAAAGAGGCTCCTGTGCCAGAAGTGGAGTGGGGTGGGGAGAGTGGCTGCAAAGGCGGCATGGAAGGTAGGCAGGGGCCAGGTGAGGTCAGCCACTGAGGCCGAGCAGAGGACTTGAGAGTTGATTCTCAGGCGTGGGACATGGTGTAGTACCAGCAGGGGCAGGCCCATGATCTGAGTTGTGTTTTTTGAAAGACCTTTCTGGCTGGTCCATAAAAAATGGAGTGAAAGCGGGAAGAGCTGCAGCACGAAGAGCCATGAAGAAGCAGCCGAAGTCAGCCAAGAGAATGATGACTGGGGGCCCTGGTTACCAGTGGCATTGATTAAATCAAAGGAGCCTATTCCAGAATCTTGTTCAAGGAAAGGATGGAGGGGGAGGGGCGAGGGGGAGAGAGAAAGCAAGGAAGACCCCGAGAGGCTTGGCCTGAGTGTCTGCCCTGGTGCAACTGAATAAGATGAGGAAATCCTCTGGATCTTACAAGCAGGGTGTTTTGTTTCTGGAACATGTGAAGCTTATTCCTGCCTTAGGCTCTTCGGATTTCGATCCCCTCTTTGTGGAACGTTTCTTCCCTTAATTATTAGTTAGATCTCATTGGAGAGGCATTTTCACAGAGATTTCTGTCCTGACCACTCTATCGTCATTCTTAGGAAGGGGCAGGATGCAAGTCTGGAGAAACACTGACTTTGTTAGAGAGAGCCAGAATTATTGAAGGGTGACACTAGGCAAAACGCTGGCTGCCCCGCCCACCTCCCCCCTCCTCTTCTTCCTCCTTTTGGCCACCTGAGAAGTCTGACCTTCGATTTCCCCAGCACAGGCCAGGGGGCCAGGGGCTCAGCCTCCACTCATGCAGCCAGCTACTCACTGAATGGGCAGGGCCCCCAGCCGGCACTGAACCAGGGAGGCTGCAGGGCTTCCCTGCAAGGCCTACCTATTTGAAGCCCAATTTGCCCTTCCAGTAAAAAATGGGCAACCGTGGTCACCTGCCCCCTTGCTCGAAGGTAACTTGTGGACAACAGCTCTGAATAACATTTATCTCCCACAGCACCTCGTCTAATACTCTGTAAATAAATTAACAAGCATCACTTTGCACTACTTCACAAATACACTGTTTGTGGAATAGAAGAATCTAAACATTGCAGCCACCAGGCCTCAGACTTATTACAGTATCAGAGAAGTCATTATGGTATATAAAGAATATCTGAATGGTAATATATCTAGAGGCCAATTGACTGCTGTATAAAACCAATATTCTTTAATCATCCTCTGTCCCAATTTAACTAACATATCCAACTTTTGTTAGATATTTACTCCTCTTTTCATGTTTCTACATTTATCTCTGGCACATTTGGTCCTTCCAAAGACAGGGAGAGTGCTGGGGGATAAGAATAACAAGGAAAATCTGGAACATGGTGAGGAGCAGAAACAGGGAGCAACAGAAGCCAAAAACTCTTAGAAGCAACTGTCCTTAGACTGTCCTCACTCAACCTGCCAGAAGCCACGGATATAAGCAGCATCCGCATAAACAATTTCATTTGCATAGATGGAGAATTGTATTCTCCACTGAGGGACAAAGAGACAGACAGACAGATTGAGATTTAACTTGCTTTAGAAGACTCACCAAGATAGAAAGACATCCTATCAACTGACAAGTTAAGTTGTCCAACTTTTACAGGGAAAAAAATTAATGAAAATGGAACTTGAACAATAAATTTCCTTCTAATGACAGGCTTTCTTCAGCTAAGGTCTGGCTTAAACTAAGGGATGTGCAATTTAATTATATTCTTCTAACAAAAATAGAAGAATTAACCCTTTCTCTGAGGCTTGTTAAAATTGGAATTATGAGAAATTTAGTTTCTGAGTTTTGTGTACGTGTTTCTTTTAATTGTGGATCATAACTATAGTTCCAACTGTTCTCTTCAAATCAGTATCATTACAAAATCTTTCATGACTTTAAACTATTAAAGCAGAAACAGTAACACAATGAACTCTAATGAAACAAAATGAAACTCTTTTGTGATCTTGATACTTGTCCTGAACTTGTTTAATAACCAAACTGGAAACAATATTGAAAGGGCATAAAAATCATATAAAATAAAGTGGCAGTTTGGCATCTATCCTGGGCCGAAAAGGGTACTAATAATTTCAAGCATAGTGGTAAGAAATTCAAGAAAAATATGCTATCAAAGTCACATTTTATAATCGTGAGATGACAGTTAATGTCTTTTTCCTTTAAACCAAATGAACCTGATTCACGTATGTCATGATGCCGGCTACATTCAAACATGCACTGACATCCAAGGGGGGGACTGATTAGAATTAATACTCCTCCAATAATTTTAGGCTTTGCACTCTGCCAGTTGGTTTCATCTCTCTGCTTTAGGCAGATTTCCCAAAAGGATACAGTGGTTGCCCACTTTCTAATCAAAAAACCATCTTGGTAAATTAAATATGACAAATATGAAGAAGCAGATGGTTCAACTTACTTTTGAAAAATGTCACTGAAGGTTAATGTTACTAATTATCATACATGGACTCATTTCACCTAAATATTGGGGGCACTACCATGCAGCCCTCTCAAAAAAAGTTTATTAACCAACGGAGTATGAGTCACTCCATGTGTCACTTTCCTCTTCTGAGGAATCAGAAGCGAATGTAAATATTTACAGTGAGTTCCCTGCAAGTCTATTTTGCCAGAGCACACCTTTTAGGTAAGTGTTTGAGAAAGTGATGTGGGCCAGCATTATGAGATGTAAAGAATACACCAGAGAACATGTGGTCAAAGCAGAATGAATGCTGCAGCATAAATATTTGGCAGAAAGCTTCAATGTCCATACTGTTTTCACATTTTGTGGCCTTGAGAAACTAGAAAGACACCTTTATATATATGATATCCATAACTGTACCTGTATCTCTATTTCTACATCCCACCCACATCCATACCTTCAGTTCAGTCAGTCGTGTCTGACTCTTTGTGACCCCATGGACCGCAGCACGCCAGGCCTCCCTGTCCATCACCGACTCCCGGAGTCCACCCAAACCCAATCCATTCCTTCAGTTACATATAAATCCACATCTATATAGAACCTACTCAGTCCTGGGACCCAGTCAAAGTACTACATATGGACCAGTGAACCAAGTAGACAGTATGGCAGTTTATCAAGAAAAATAATACAAAAAGAAGCACCATACAACCCAGCGATTTCATTCCTGATATATGCAACCCAATGTTCATAAAAGCAATATTTACAATAGCCAAGATATGAAACGGACCTAAGTGTCCATCAGTCAATGAATGTATAAAGACACACACACACACACACACACATATAAAAACACACAGTGGAATACTATTCAGTCATAAAAAAGGAATGACATTTTATCATTTGCAACAATATAAATGGACTTGGACAGTACGATGCTAAGTGAAATAAGTCAGGGAAGGACAAATACTATATGATGTCATTCATACATGGAATCTAAAAATAAAAGAGAAACTAGTCAATATAACAAAAAGACAATAGACTCATAGATCTACAGAACAAACTAGTGGGGAGAAAAGAGCAAGATGTGGAGAACAGGATTAAGAGGTACAAACTACCATGTATAAAATAAGCGAAAAGGATATACTTTACAACACAGGGAATATAGCCATTATTTCATAATAACTATAAATGGAGTATAACCTTTAAAAATTGTGAATCACTATATTATACACTTGTAACTTATATAACATTGTACAGTAACTATATGTCAATATATATAAATATATAAAACATATTTTTATAAAACATATAAAAAGGACTCCAGAGCCTTAAATAAAGTCTCAAGGGAAATAATGTCAAAGAAGATTAGATGGATGAAAATTGATATATTCCAGATATTGTGAATGAAACACTTATTAATGACATCCACTTGATCATTTAAAATTTATCAGATGCAATCTTTATTAAATGAGTAACTGGACACAAGTTTGTCCATTAATTTTTTGAAAACCTGGCTAGTTTATAATTAAAATGTATCGTATCACTACTTTTGCAGGAAAAAAACCAAACACGTAAGGGGCTAAGTTAATGGCTTTTATATCCACAAAGAAAGTTCTGTTCATTCTCCAGCCAGCCCTCTGGGAAGGTATGGGTGGAGACCTACTTGTCTTATACCCCACAACCTCCCTGTTTTCCTGAAAAGCCTCCTAGGACTAATTAATCTACTGGTGTAATTGTCAATAGAGCTTAACTCACTATATGATGCCTTAAACTAGCAGTTGGAGGATATAATTGTTATTGGTCAGTGCCCAACACCGACACCAACAGATGGCTGTTAGTTAAATTTGTCAAAACACCCAAATAAGCAGGGAATTTCATGCTTCAGAAGTGGCTAGCTGGATGAAGACTTCTTTTGAATCCTGGAAACGCCAACCTACAATATGCTGGAAGCACATGACCTGCCCCAACATTTCAGTCATCTTTACCTCAGCAATTGTGAAACAGTATAAAATCTGTGTGCAACATCACCTACCTTAATCTTTATAAAGCAGTATTCTGCCCTGTGTATCTGCCACAGACCAGCATTTTGAGTGAGAATACAAATAAATCCAAACACAGGGGTGAAAATGTCAAAGGCACTGCAACTCTTCCAGGCTCTTCTGTGTAATACTTGATGAATAAAACAAATGACTTTTTAACTACATTGGCAGAGGAAGGAAGAAGAGGAGGAAGACAGGAAGAGAAAGGAGAGCCAGAGAGCCAGAGGATTACTGCTGACACCCAGTGTCTATCCACAGTATAATTCTTCGCTCTGAGCAGGAGAACAAGAAAGCTACAGCACTCCCTCAGAAAGGTTCGCAATCAACAATACCTCTTAAAAACATTTATTAGGAACTAGATTTTTAATCTGGTTTTGAAATGCAATACTTAACGGAGAAGGGAAGAGATCATGCAAGAGGAAAAGGGGTCACAGGGTGGAGGGCAAAACAAACTGTATTTGTCAATTTGGTCTTGAAAAGGAACCACCATTCTGTCTCGCCATCTTAAAAACTCATTTTAAATGCCCTCATCTCTCAGGTTCAACACGGAGATTTATCGTACTTTCTCAACCTGAAATTCTAGGATTCCACTGTGTGATTTTAAGTTCTGACAGCCATCAGTCAGTGATGGCAAAACGGGTAAGTCATGACATTTCCAAATCAAGACTATAGCCTAGTCTTATTATCACACACATACAGTGAACCCACTTACAGGTTCACAGAACGGCTACAGGTTCCCCATCTGGCACAGGCAAGTGTGTATAATTTTGTTTAAAAGCTCTGATCTTTAAAAATGTGTCTGGTAGATCTGTAGGGAAATATTTTATTGCCTTGCATTCCCTCAGGGGTGAAAATGCTGTCTTGACAAATGGATTCCCTGAGAAAAAAGTATGTGCAAATTTCTAATCTTCTCAGAGACAGACGTTAGTCAAAAAGCAATGTCAACTTCTGTAATTTTCCCGAAAAGCTAGCTGCTGTTTCTTCTAAAAACAACAACAACAAACACTCTTGCTTTAAAAAGAAAAACAGACCAATGGTTTGGTTATTTTTAAATGGGCCTCTTCAGTTCAATATCTACTTAATTTTTTCCCAGACCAGAAGGCAAGATAGGCCAAGCCTATCTTAAATTAGATTAATCATGTTTTTTAAAAAATTACTTCTTTGGTCAAGAAAACAGAAACTTACATGGATAAAAAGATGATGCAAAGTGCTCTGAGAATGTTTTCCAGTTTTTACCTTTCTATCTCTTGAAGCAACAGAAAGAAATAAAAGAGAATTGATGCTTGAAAAATACAGATTAATAGGGTTGCCAGAAAAAATACAGCACACACAGTTAAATTTGAATTTCAGATAAACAAGATATCCATTCTTAATTTTTATTTGTGAAATCTAGCAGATCTATTGCTGCTGTTGCTAAGTCGCATCAGTCGTGTCCGACTCTGTGTGACCCCATAGATGGAAGCCCACCAGGCTCCCCCGTCCCTGGGATTCTCCAGGCAAGAACACCCGAGTGGGTTGCCATTTCCTTCTCCAATGCATGAAAGTGAAAAGTGAAAGTGAAGTCACTCAGTCGTGTCCGACTCTTAGTGGCCCCATGGACTGTAGCCTAGCAGGCTCCTCCATCCATGGGATTTTCCAGGCAAGAGTACTGGAGTGGGGTGCTATCGCCTTCTCCAAGCAGATCTACTAGTGATTCTTTATTTCTCTTCAAAAACTAGGGAAACCAAGGCACAGACTGACTGACAGAGAAGATAGCTTCAAATTGAATTTGTAGTCTCTGCCTTCAGACCAACGGTGCATCCTGTTCACCTCTTAGCCATGAAGCTTGTTAACTTTAAAAATGGAGTTAAGTGTATATATCAAGTTGGAATCAAAAATATTTTAAATCTTTACCTGTATGTAGACTTAAGATTACATTGAATGGTTTTATCTCCAGGACATGGGAAGTAGAAAGAAAATAACACAGACACATAGACATGAGTTCAAAATTCATAGAAAGAGGAAGGAAGGGAGTATGTCCAAGATGGCCACCAGTAGTCACATGTGGCTCCTCAGGTTTTGATTAATTAAAGTAAAACAAAACAAAAACTTGAGTTGCTCAGCTCTATTGATTTTCAGCACTCAATATCCACATGTGGCGGTCAGAGAAAGCTTCATCAGACAGGGCTGGCCTAGAGGCTCCTAAGACCCTGCCTGGCACACAGTTATGCCATTCTGGGTCACTGCTATATAAAGCAGTGCTCAGGATGCACCAAGCTTCAAGGAAATCCTCATCTCAGTCAGAAGTTTTGTTTCCGTGGTTCTCTACTAGGCTACCCACTCCAGTATTCTTGGGCTTCCCTGTGGCTCAGCTGGTAAAGAATCCGCCTGCAATGCAGGAGACCTGGGTTTGATCCCTGGGTTGGGAAGATACCCTGGAGAAGGGAAAAGTGACCCACGCCAGAATTCTGGCCTGAACTGTGTAATCCATAGGTTGCAAAGAGTCTGACAGGACTGAGTGACTCTCACTTCATTTCACTTCCTGTGCTCCTGCTCTACCCCAATGCTCCTTATCCCTGAGGAACTCATCTAGGAGGCTCAAGCTACAGATTTCAAGCACCTGGCAGAGTGATGCCAAAGAACACAGGGCTCTGGTGCAGAGGATTACTGCTTCCCAGGAAGCTCTCCACCAGCTAGCAAGTCTCTTTTCATATTTGTTCCTCACTTTCCTCATTTCTGAAAATGAGGACCAGACAATAGATGAGTTCTAAAGACTCTTGTGGCTTTAAAATGCTGTGATTCTAAGTAAGCAGAACAGCAAGACTACAGTGCCAGGGAGCATGAGCAAATTTAGGTACTAATTAGAAAGATCCTTTCTTGATTTGCTTCCAGTCATCACAGAACCTGTATGAGTTCTGCAAGGATGGTTCATTATATCATCATATTGTGGACTTGTGTTTCATAGGTATCTATAGTAGCTACTACTGTGCAGGACGTCACTCCTGAAGAAGTATCTTTCTCTCTCTCAACAATGTCAGAACTCTGACTGTATTATTCTCCTATCCCCATCCTCATTTCAATGATGTGAATAAAGAGGTGGGTTTGATTAGAAGCAAGATATCATTCTCTTTTGAGAATTTTCTGTACTGAAGGGAATGGAAACTTTTCTCTTAAGAAGCATTCTGTGAGAAGTTTATGATGCTAAGCACCAGAGGGTCTCACTTGAAGATAAGGGATTTGGACTGAGCATCTGTTTAGACCTTCTTTTCCAAAGGACTACGGATTCTATGAGGTACTGATACTTCTTTCCCATGCTGATCTGGAAAACTCTGACCCACAGTAAAGTCTTTGAGACATAATAAGGAATGAATTTAATAGAAGATTTCCACCAACACTCTTTTGATTACATTTTAAATCATGTCTTGAGCCATGGCATTGAAATTTTAAATGAGTGAGAAGGCAGCAAAGAAAAGAGAATTTTCAAAACATATAGAAGACTTTGTTCTTGCCCCCTCAAAACTTAATGTAATTTGGAGTGATTCAAACTGCAGATGCAAAAAAAGATGATAAATACCACAGGCAATAGACCTCAGCATTGGCTTCATCACTCCCAAGTAATATAGTTGTGAGCAAAGTATTGCAATTTCAGGGGTACCAATTTCCAGGCTTCTCTGAAATGAGGAGGTTCCAAGTGTGACTCCTAAGGATTCATTCCCATCCACCATTTTGCAATTCTAGGGTGATGTACAAAAGGCTCTTAAAGTTGACATATTTGTTGCAATATCTAAGTATGTCAGACATTCTAGAGAGCATAAATGATGCAGATTAAACCCTGCATCATTTATGTTGGAATCATTCTTGTTGGAAGTTAAAGAATTAACAACAGAAACGATCATCTCACAAACAAAATTTGGTATAAACTGGAGCTTTGGAGAAACCTATACAAAGGTAAAAAGGGATCATGACCAAGTAAAGAGAAAAACTTCATCTCTTGAATATTTATAAATTACTTAATTCATATTTCATGGAATTGTCCTTTCTTTTCTCTTTTTTCTTTTTAAAGTTCACACTCTCCCTTTCATGCCATTGATAAGTTCTCTCCTCAGAGTGAAAAAATAAAACAGCAATGGGCCTGGGTTTGGGTAACCAACTGTTGTTTCCCTACATAACTTTATTACTCTATCACAAAGCTGAAGTTTAATATTGTAGCCTGGTACTTAAGTTAACTGCACTAGAAAACTCCAGCAAGACTGAAAACTACAGCCATCAAAGCTAGTAAACTATCAGACTCCATTTTCAATTTGACTTCTGTAGTAACAATTCCATTAACTCCTCTGATGGAGTGAGATGACCTGGGGTTCAGTCTTGGCATGGTCATGCTCAGTTGCTACAGGACACCAAATGATGAACTCTCCTTGGCCATCAATTTCACTGTTGAAAATACTACTTCTGAGGTGGGGGGGTTTGGTGAGCAGAGATTTCTAGACTCTAGAGCAGGAGTCCCTAACCTCCAGACTGTGGACCAATACCCCTGTAAGATCACCAGCAGCATAAGATTAGAAATAAAGTGTACAATGAATGTAATTTACTTTAATCCTGAAACCATCCCTCCCACCCAGGTCTGTAGAAAAGCTGTCTTCCATGAAACTGGTCCCTGGTGCCAAAAAGGTTGGGGACCAATGCTCTAGAGGTAACATAAAGCTAGGAAGGAGAGAAGAGTCACAAGGTAACTGAGGTGACCAATAGGTGGTTACACCACTGATGGACACAAACACTGGCTGTCAGACATATTCAACAAATCTACTGGATGCATGAGGAAGAAGGGAAGAGGAGAAAAAGGAGGGCAAGTACTTAGTGAGCTTAGGGACTGTTTTATATCACATAGTACTGTTCACCTAGCCTACAGAGTCATGAATTATAAGAAAAAAAAAGAAGTTTCTGAAACGAGACAAGTACATCAATTAGAGGCACATTATTAATATAATTTGTGTTAAATCTCAAACAAGAGGGATTTTCAACAAGATGTTACTCCATGATTAATTCATTTTAATTATGTTTTTCTTATTTACCTGATTTAAACTTGTCTCTTCAATCATGACACCTTATTAAAAAGCTATCTTCATAGATATAACTTTCCTTCCACAAGCTTCCTGCCTCTGAGTGAGGCTCATTTCACTTTCTAATCAATAAGCTTCATGCTCCTTTGTGCATCTTTTCGTTGACTGTTTTCACATTATTTAATCTGCCTTAGAATTTCCTAGAGGCTTAGATTTAATGCCATAAAATAGAAATGAACAGCCTTTAATCACCATGTTTGCCTGAAATGGTATTAACCTATGTTTAATGTACCTGAGCCCCCAGGGATGTTCATGGTATTTGAAACAGCAAAAAAATATTTATCAAGATTTCATTTGCAGATTTTGTTACTAAAATGCTTGCTGATATCATTAGACATTCCTCTCACATTGAGACAAAGGAAAGATGGTTTCCCTGTTGTTTTGTGAGTCTTAACCTGTAATTAAAAGAATAGCACACCCCATGAACGTATCAGTTCAGTTCAGTTCAGTCGCTCAGTCGTGTCCGACTCTTTGCGACCCCATGAATCGCAGCACGCCAGGCCTCCCTGTCTATCACCAATCTCCTGGAGTTCACTCAAACTCACGCCCATCGAGTCAGTGATGCCATCCAGCCATCTCATCCTCTGTTGTCCCCTTCTCCTCCTGCCCCCAATCCCTCCCAGCATCAGAGTCTTTTCCAATGAGTCAACTCTTCACATGAGGTGGCCAAAGTACTGGAGTTTCAGCTTTAGCATCATTCCTTCCAAAGAACACCCAGGACTGATCTCCTTTAGAATGGACTGGTTGGATCTCCTTGCAGTCCAAGGGAGTCTCAGGAGTCTTCTCCAACACCACAGTTCAAAGGCATCAATTCTTCAGCGCTCAGCTTTCTTCACAGTCCAACTCTCACATCCGTACATGACCACTGGAAAAACCATAGCCTTGACTAGATGGACCTTTGTTGGCAAAGTAATGCCTCTGCTTTTGAATATGCTATCTAGGTTGGTCATAACTTTCCTTTCAAGGAGTAAGCGTCTTTTAACGTATAGTTAAAACTAAATACAGTAAGGAGAAATAGCCTTCAATAAAATTAAAAAGCTTTCCTTTACGTCTTGCTTGCCAATAAGGGTACGTTTTGATTCATTCCTAGTGTAAGTGCTGAATGTTAAGGAAATGTTTTTCTCCTGAAATGGGGAATTAGCACAAAACCCAAATTGTCCATGATGACCTTTAGGGAATGCCTCTCCCATAAGAACAGCTATAGCTCTTCATTATAACTTCCTTTTCTGACGACCATTTCTCACCATGTCCACTTACTACTCTTGATGAAATGCCTTTGGCCTTTGAGCTGAATCTCTTTCTTTGATTCTCCACTGCAGGCCCCTTTGTAGACTCTTGACATATTAGGTATACATACAAAAATGGCAGAGGCATTTTCATGCGAAGATGATGAGTTGGTTACAGGTAAAACATGGCCATCATCAACTCAATGGACATGAGTTTGATAGTGAAGGACAGGGAAGCTTGGTGTGCTGCAGTCCATGGGGTCAGATACGACCTCGCAACTGAACACCACCACCAACAGGTAAAACAAACACAAAGCAGGTAATTCCCTCAGGTTCATTTTATTTCCTCAAAGCAAACTGAACAGGTGAAGGGGGTACCTACTGATCAAGCCTCAGCCAGCCCCAAGAGGGTTAGGTAGACCCCAGAATAATTTGAGAAGCCCGTCTATCAAACATAAGGCAGGGCCCCCAAAATTAGAAAAAGCCACCCACCCCCAGCTCAATCCATCCACACAGGGTCATTCTTGGCTGCTCATCACTTTCCCTCCTTTCAGTCAGAGTGAACCATGTAGTCTATATTTGGGTGCCAACTCTCCCCAGCTTTTCTCCCTCTCATACTTCTCATAGGAATGGGCTGTAGCTTTGTACTTCATTTGAGAGGGTTATTCAATTTGATGGCGATTTCAGGTGTGTGGATCCTCTTCCAGATGTTATAAGATCTAAGGCTGAAAACCTGGCTTCAGTGTGGAGGAATTTGTTTCCAATCATGAGGTAAATACCAGTGTTCTTCACATGGTTTTCTAAGGAACGTATGATGCCAGTGAACCTGTAAGGCAAGACGTTTAACAAACAGCATCAAGAGGGGAGTGTCCTCAAAGCTCATCCGAAAGCAAAGGGTCCTACATATATGTGTTTACCTGTTCACTTTCTCAGTTTCTGAGAGAACAGTCAATGAACTAGTCTGAAAGGCCTTGGTTTACACATTAAGAGAAAACTAGGGAGAAAAACCAGGCACCATTTTAAACTCCCTGTACAGCTCTTCCAAACAGTCCCTCTTTCTCTTTGGACTACTTTTCTTGTAGGTAAATATTTGTATTTTTAATCTACCGTTTGGCTCAATGCCAATCAAGATTACTCTTAGAAATTCTTTGGTTCTCCTTCTTTTTCATTGTTGTTAATACAGGTTAATATGTTCTCCTTAAAATTTACCAAAGGCACTGTGGGAAAAATATTTTTGAAATACGTATTTTTAAAATTCATTCTACTTCTCTGTAAGACTCAGCATGTAAAGGGCAAAACGGTGTTGGTATTCTTTTCCACTAGGGCATACTTTTATTCAAAATTCAAGTTAATTTAAATACTGACCTCAGGACAATTAGACAAGTAATTGAAGAACTGACTGAGGTCCTTGGTATCACAAAATAAGGTCTGTATTCTTAAAATCAGGCAGCAGGTCTGAAAGTGAACTGGCCTCTCTACTCCAAGTTGTAAGGCTGCATCGTATAGACTAATGGAAGGCATAGAATGTCTCAGTATGTACTTTAACCTAACTAGCCTTATTGTCTCCTCTGATCACATTGAAATTTTGCACAGAATACCATTATGTTTGATTTCATTGATAACCAATAAGCTGTTAGCTGACTTGCCAAGGCAACATCCTTGGACTTTGAGCCCCATCTTTCTGCTCTTGGATGCTTCAGTACCTATTTACGCAAGACTGGTCACAGGAAGGACTCTGAAACCATGGCTTGCGATCAGAAAACTTATCATGAGAAACAGGATATATCCATTCAAACTCCTGGAATAGACCTGGGGCAGGGTGGGGAACATAGGCCATCAAAAAGTCTACCTAATATAACCCCTGAAACCTATGCAGTCCGGCCACCTATCAGCTAAATAGCCTGGAAGAAGCAGTAGAACATTTTCCAAACTAGATTTAGAGGAATACTGGTGGATAATAGAAGTGATGATCTAATAAATAAATTTTCAGGGAGCCGTGGATTATAGCTCCCTCTTGGAGAGTTGTACTGTACAGGAAAAATTCTGCCATGTCCTTTGGCAAATCTGCTTTATTTTTGTTTACCCTTGCATTTTCTACATTGATCTGACCAAGTAACCCCGTTTTCCTATAACATCCTTTGAAACTAATATTCCAGTTTAGGCAACACTCCTCTAGTGAAGATGAGCAGAGTGGACAGTTCCAGTACCCCTCTCTGTGAGACTCAATAAAGCTCCTGATCTCTGAACACCACTCCCACGCCCACCCCAACGCCAGCTCGTTTCTCTCCAGATCCAGGGCTGTAGCAGATGGTTACTGAGATATTCTCTAGCCCTCTCAGCCCATTATTTATACTTTATATTAATGATGGTGGTGCCCTGAATATTAGTGTTGGGTCAAATTCTACAATACTGTAAAGATACTATTTCTCTGTGTGACAGTCAATATTACATTGGGGTGGAGCCTCAAGGGATCATCGTGAGCAATCTTCTGTGCCACTTTATGTCCAACAGATAAAATGGGGACAGCTGAGCCAGAAGAATATACACAGTCGGAAATCGCTCTACTTCTGGTTCTGCCATTTACTCGGGAGACTTCAGACCAATCATTTACCTCCCTTTAATTCCATGTCTTCACCTGGAATTTAAGAGGGTCGAAGAGGAATTTAAGAGGGTTCCCTTAGGGGCTAATAGTCGATGATGTGGGGCCCAGTGGGCTTCTTAAGTAAAGATAAGAATGTGTGGTGGTTGTGTCTCTGCTTTTACAACCTGACATTGACTCTATTGATTATTTCATGTCCGGGCCTTGATTAGAAATGTGGTTTCTAATTACAATGTTGTTCCAAAGAGGACACTGGAGCACCATTTTTGGCATCATTAATATTTCTTCATTCATCAATCTAGTGGCCATTTATTAAAAGGCAATATATGCCATGCATTGTGCTGGAGGACACAAGCCTGAGAAAGACAAACCACTGCCACCCAGAAGCACAGAGCTTAATGGAAAATACAGACAAATAATAAAATCTGTTCTATAACAATGTGATAAGGGTTTTGTTTCACATCAGGGTTTCTTAACTTCAGCACTACCGACATTTGGGACCTTTTTTTGACTCTGTTGGTGGCTGCCCTGAACACTGTAGAATGTTTACCCACATCCCTAGCTTTTATCCACTAGATGCCAGTAGCACCCCAACCACACCAATGTGACAACAAAAATACCTCCAGATGCTTCCAAGTATATCCTGGGGAGGAAGTGGAAAAATCATCTTAATTTGAGAAACACTGATTTCAACACATTCTTTTATTGTTTGAGAATTTTCTATCTATGTGCTATGTCCTTGATGAGTCTGACAATAAAATTTTAAGCCTAGCAACTTGTCCCATTTTTTGGTATAAGTTCAATTTTCTTAATATTAAGTATGTGCACAAGTTCAAGGTGCTATCCTATTCACTGAGAGTTTTTTAAATATTATCATTAGTAGGACACAATTCGTCACTCTCAAAGGTTTAAAATCTTGTTCTGAAGTGCAGAATACAAGCAATACAAGTCAGGTGAGAAAATTTCAGAAGGGGTTATAAACAAATGAGTTAGGAGCAGATCATTCATCTAATTAATATTTCCTATGACGGGAATGGCACTGTGCAGGGCTCTGAGGAGAAGGCAGTGAGCAAGAAAGATCTTTGTGACCCGGATGAACCCTTTGATTCCGTGTTTCACGCACAGCGGAAGCCTAAAGCATCTCACGGTGGACGGTGCCTCTGATGCAGGGAAGGGGGAGGGGGCTGGGGGCGCTAGGGGAGCGCTAGGGAGTGCCATAACTTTAAAACCAGATGAAGACGAATCAGGCCTCACATCCCCCAGGGATCAATCCCAAGAGCATTTAAGCAACACCAGCACAAAATGTGGCTTTTGTTAGGTGAACAATGATTTGGGGTGGGGAGGGGGTGGAGGGTGGGGGAGGCTAGCCTCCACTGTGTGGGTTTGGTGAGAAAAGTACCCAGCCTCCCTGGGTCTTGGCTTTTCAAGTGCATAGTCCACACTGGGTCCTCGAGACTAAAGCCTTCAACAGTCCCTTCCGAACCTCCCCCACTCACAAATCCTCCCAGCTTCACCAGTCCCTGCTGGGCTGGTCCTTCAGATCTCTGTCCTCTATTTGTGAGTCAGCCCCTCTTCCTTATACCCCTGGTTAGGTGTGAGCTACTTGACTCAGTACCTGTGATTACAGGAAAAGAGTGGAAGTGTTAGTCACTCAGTCATGTTTGACTCTTTGCAACACCATGAACTGTAGCTCTTCAGGCTCCTCTGTCCATGGGATTCCCCAGGCAAGAATACCAGAGTGGGTTTCCATTCCCTTCTCTTCTCCAGGGGATCTTCCTGACCCAGGGATCGAACCTGGGTCTCCCATATTGCAGGCAGATTCTTTACCATCTGAGCCACCAGGGAAGCTCACAGGAAACAGGAGCCCTTCTCTATTCCCCCAAGTGCCTCTTGTAGAATTTCTTGCATCCTTTAAATGGAACCAATCAGGAATCTGTATGTTCTGCTCTCAGGAATTTTCTTGCATCACCGCAGCTTTGCCAAGGGGGTGCAAAGTGCCAGGCTCCCTGCCAGCCTTCTTGCTTCTGTCCTAACCACATCTGTTTGGATCCTCTTGCCCTTTAGTTCTTTGGTCTCTGGTCCTTCTCTGAAAGCCTTCAGAACTGGTCCTCTCCCCAGGAGCTCTGTTTGCAGGCTGCCTCCCTTTCAGCTTGGTTCCCTAACTCATTCAAATTCAGACTCAGTATGTAAGAGCACCGCTGGGTGCCAGGCCAAGGGCAAAGACCTTCTTAAGGATGATTTTATCTAGTCCCCTGGTATAGTTACTCCATTTTGCAGACATTCCTCCTAAAAACCATCTGCCCAGAGGCAACCTCTGGATTTCTGTATCAAAAGTACATTTGCAACCTGAAAAATTTCTTATTTTGTAACTTGGATACAATTTTTTCCAAAATAAGCATGTAACTGAGTAGAAGATGAGATGGTTGGATGGCATCACCGACTCAATGGACATGAACTCGAGCAAACTCTGGTAGACAGTAAAGGACAGGGAAGCCTGGCATGCTGCAGTCCATGGGGTCACAAAGAGTTGGACATGACTGAGTGACTGAACAACAACCAACTGAATAGGGCAGTCTCATGAGTGTGTGACAATATTCTTCTAAATTCCTTAATAATTTTTATTCAATGTTGAGCAAGCTTAGCCTGTCTAAGAGCTAGAACCTCAAAGGAAATGTATTTCCTGGCTGTCACTTTCATGGTTCCTACATCAAGGGAGAGAAGGCATTCCAGCTCTCTCTCAGTTGGCTTCTGGAGAGGGTCAAAGGTTTTCAAGTCTAAACACGGGAGAAGTCATGTGTCCTGTGGCTTTCCACACGGGTGGTGGAGACCTCTAGTGACATTGGCTAATTCTGAGACCCCAGTTTTGCAGCCCATAGGCATGTCCTTCATTGCTTTCACTCCAGTTGGTCATCGCAGATGATGGACAGGTCACGGAATCCCGTAACCACATGCTGTTGGGATGGGGTCCATGAAGTTCAGTTAGAACAGGCACCTCTTGGGCTGAGGACCCCACGGGACACCATGAGAGCCAGCTGGTAAGGTAGTGGGGACTTTAGAGGCAAAAGTCCCCAGACTCACCCATGGAGTTCATCTTGGCTCCTTTCCTAGATATGCATCAGTGTTTTTCGGAATCATCCTGAATAGATTGCTTTACCTCTCTGTCGCCCTGTCATCTCAACTGTAAATTGGAGATAGCATGAGCTCTCTGTTTCCCTGTGGTGTTCTGATAATTAGATAATGTCCCCCAAACACTCTGAGCTCTTCACAAAAGGCTGCTCTGTAAACACAAGATATCACAGTTGCTTTGACAGTTCAGTCTAGGAAATAAATCAAGCACAGACATCCCTAGCTTCCAGTGCCATGGACTCTGTTTGTTGGCTTTAACGAGACAGGCCAGGTTGGACCCTCAAAGAAATAATTGCAGCACCATTCGGTGCCCGTGGGATTTTGGACACCTTTCTTCAACAGACCAGATGCTTGGTTTAGTTCTAGCAAAATACTCCACACAACGAAAACTCAACTGCTCATCCAAATTAGTGGAAACATTCTGGAATATAGGCCCTGTTTATTTCCCCTACTTTCTATTGTTACAGAGCTGCACACATGCTAACTAAAAGTATTAAGATAATAAAATTTAAATTTCAATGGAAAATAAAGGAAAACTAGTTTGAATCCCTGTACGTGATTTTTTTCCAGTTTCCTGTTTTATAACTAACTGTAATCATCAATCAAACCTGTCTTTCTGAAAATTCAGAACTTACCTTTTGCAACATATCTGCTATTTACTTTGATATTTTACTAGAAAATATTCCATATAATTACATGGAATATTTAAGACTTTTAAGAAACTCACCAGAAAAGTATTGCTTGGAAAAACCTAACTGGTACCTTAAATAAGAAGTTAAACAGATAAACCAAAAAAAATGGTAAACATACTTTTATAGGTTAAAAATAACCTGTTGATATTACTGGAAGAATCTTCCAAAAATCAAAATTGCTTTCCCTATCAAGGCAAAAAGAGGAGTTGCTCCCTGTGCCATGGACTCTCAATAGAAGCTACTACTTTTGATACCAATTGTCCCCAAAGGTTTTGCATCCCTTCCTCTAAATCTTTGCCCTTGTTCCCATTCTCTCGTGCTGAGATCAGATGCACAGTTTTTGGCACAGGAACAACAACGAGCTACATGTCATGCCATGATGAGTCCCCAGTAATCACCAGCTTGTTGCTGAAGCACAGTGCCACTGGGTGATGCCTGCTAGGGCATGGCTCTTCTTTATGAGAACCCATATTTCTGTGCCAAGTGTGCTTTAGTCCATTCTAAGTCTTAGCAACTCTGCTGCTGACAAACTGCATTGCTCCCAATCTAACTTTTTGAACAAATCTTTTGCAAGATATGTACACATGTGTATATACGTATATATGGATGTATATACATATGTATGTGTATATACCAATTAATAATACTGATATATATATATATGACTACATAATAGGCATATTATATATATCACAAATTGTCGCATGTATTTGAATGCTAACTAAAAGAAATATTCAGTTGTATAGAGTGATAAAAGAAAATAGCCCCAGAGATCTAAAGAGCAGTAGATTTAATATAAAATTGTGAGTTATATGAACAGTCTATTAGAAACAACGGACTCACATGATCCACGTGCCCACTAACTGCATCTCAGCTCCCTGAGGACAAATACAATACCTAATTTAATTAAAAATCTATCCTTCTATTTTTAATGCTGCTTGTAAAAGAGCTCGACACCCAGACAGGAGATTTACGAGACAAGAGTTAAGTTTCCAGTCGCAAAATTCATCAATAACTTGCAGAGAACACACACTGCCAAGAGACACTGCTTGCTTCAGAGAGTTTTTACCAGAAAGCCAACACATGGAACAATGATTTACAAAAGCGGGCCTTAAATTTCATTAGGCAGATGACATGTTCTAACTGAGAACTTCACCCTCTCATCAAGATTCTCCCCATAGGGATGACAGTAAGAACATAAGCTTTTAGAAAGGAACCTAAGGGGAATGTTTCATTTCTCAGGCTTTTTGTAGCACTGAAAGCCCTTTCTTGTTAGATTTTGGGAAAACAAACAGAACCAGTACTTCAAAACACCAAATGAATGTTCAAGATGAGATTTTACCAGAAAGAAAATAGAGACAGTAAAGAGTGTGTGTATGCCATCAGTTTCTGGGATCAGAACTTTTCTTTACATGAGGAGTGCCTGAGAACAGTCTGCTTCGGAGCCAGAAGTCCCGGACAGCTCTGAGTACTTGGGGATGAGAAAACTCATCCTCGTGTATAAAAGTAACTTCTCTCAGCAGCGAGGAGAAATCTCTCCCTTTCTTCTCCTGACCCACTGGCCAACAAAACCCGAGGAACCTATCATTTCAAAGAAAGTGAAACATAACCCCCTGTTTCCCCAGGCAATCTCCCCTCGGCCCACACGTGCCTCCTCCACACAGCACACACTGCACGCTTTACCTTTAAATTCCCAGATTCTGTCACCGGTCCTTCCTACTCTATCCAGCAGGAATGCAAGATGATGCGTGCTCTTCACCCCCAAGTGGCATTTGACTCCACTGCATGCAATCACTCAATGCAGTATGGATGAACGGGCCAAGTTCAGGTTCACTGCCCTACGAGGCTTTATTCCTCACAGCACATGATCAGGGAGCAAGCGCGCGCCGCTGCTGGGGTTGCTCCGCTCCCGTGGAAACTAATGGAAAAAGCATGTTGCCAAAAGCTCTCTACAAGCTCGCTCTCCTCACCCTTGCTGTGACAATGTTAAAGCTGCCGCCTTGAGAAAAAACAAAAGCGAAAGGGACAAACTGCCTCCCCAGAGGAGCTTTCTCTTCCAGCAAAACGTGATCCATGCCACGCTCAGGGACAACAGGTGAAGCCACGGAGGAAGCCTTGAACTTTATGGCCCGGAAAAGCCTGGGCAAAGCTGGCTGGGTCCCTGAGTGGTGCAGGCATCGGGTGTCCTAACCGAGCCTGTTAGCAACTTGCCTGGGGTGTGCAGGGGGCCAGCAAATAAACCTCCGATAAACAATAGAGAACACGGTCGACAGCTTAACCTTGCTCCTGCCTTCAGAGATGCCAGACTGTTGTGTTTGCTCAGGACTCTCCTTTTACCAACATTCAATTTGAATGAGCCAGTGCAAAATGCGCTGCTCATCCGCTCTGAGAACAGGATGCGTTTATGTGAAACACGAGGAGAATGCCTAATGGCCAGGCATCCTCTGCATTCCCAGGAGCTTGTATTACAGGCTAGCTTACATTTCACTGCCTGCCTGAACCCCTGCCAGCACCCGCTGCACTTCTGCGAGCATCATGACTTCAAGCCAACTTCCCATCCACACACACACACACACACACACACACACACACGCACACCTGAAACATTGTGATGCCTCCTGCTAAGAGAAGCACCTTTTGCAAGCTCCCATCTGCACCAGGTGACACGCCGGGTGACGGTGATGAGGAGCAAGCTGACTCTGCCAGGCTTCTCTTTTCTCTTTCAATCAGCAACTTTCAAGTCTGGGAAAGAAGAGTGCCAGATGCATTGTGGTGTGTCAGCTGTAGGCTGAGAAGTAACTGCTCCGTGGGTCTGCATTAGAAACGGACTCACGAAAATGGGGCTGCTATAGCTTTAATTCATCTTGGATGTATAACATTAAATACAAGCTTAAGAACAACCCACTGTTCAAAAAACGTGTGATGTTATGTGACACAGTAAGTGTGCCTTGCAGGCTACTGCTAAGGTCCCATCTGATTACAATGACCTGTGACCAGCTGTGAGGGAAAGCAGGTCTCTGAGTACATTTCATTGTACATTTTCTCCTCATGTGGAGCTCTGAGTTGATTGAGTTTCAAAGAAAATATTGTTACAGTGCTTATTTTTCTTCCTTAAAATTGCCCCAACTGTCTAGTGTGGTCTGGTAATTAAGAGTTGCATGGCCGAGTTTCAGGTAGAATCTTGGTGTGGCCTGGCAGTGAGCAACTTTCCTTAAGCTTCTTCCACAGCCTCTTCTGACTGTGGGTCAAATGCACTTGGATGGAGCAGAGAGAGTGGATGAGATTTACGTTCATGGAGTAGACGAATGACTGAGGCTATATGTATGCCTAGCAAGCACCCCATTGGAAGGAAGTACCTGGGAACCTAGTCAAAAGTATTTCCTTGGGAAAAACAGCATGTTGTCACGGAGGTCTGAGGAATTCTGCTCAAAACTATATCCAGGGCTTACGCAGAGCTCTAAGAAGTCACAGTAACCACACTCACAAGAGAATAAGGTAAAAAACAAATTACAATTTCTAAATTATACTTCATCATCCCATAAATAATGTATGACAAAGGAAATGTCTTTCATTTATGAGACCAGAGTTTTCTCATCCCCTGACTGAGCTTGATACAACTCTCCTCCACCTTTTCTTCTGGATTTAGGTCCTGAGAGAGAGCATGCCTTACTACTACTGATGTTTTGAATTCTGAGTGCACAGAATGACATTTTTTAAAAACAGAAAGAAAAAATAAATCTAGTAAAAATCACTCTGAGCACTGCTAGGTAACGTAACTCCTATGAGCTCCTCCTTGAAACTGTAGCCAATTTGTCCCACATGGACTAAGGAATTGAGTGTAAGAGAGTGAGTGTGTGTGCGAGCACGCACTGATAGCATGGGAATGAATATCAGGTTATGTAAATCTCATCCTAGAATCAATGCAAAATTGAGGGATTTTACAAATGGTTGATCAATCAACAAGTTAAAATGAACTCTAGCAGATTCTTAGACTTAACAACAGAGGCCAGTACATCAATTCAATCTCTAATCCTAGTACAGTCATTTGAAGCCATTAGTGCAAGACTGGGAAGCACGAGTGGTGATGGGAAGGAGAAACAGACCCATACGTTGGCATTGGTGATTACGAAAGAAATTCTTCTTAGGCAAATGTTCCACCCAGCTCTCAAACAAGCTATTTACAATTATTAGTACTCACAGATAGCCTGGACAATTGGAAGATGCCTTCCAGCATTTGAGGGAATATGGAAATAGCTGGTATAAAATGGTGACTGTATCAGTTCAAAAATTCCTATTAGAAGATGCTCAAGATGGATGGATTCATTTATCCATTCATTTCTTCAAACAAGCATGTCCAGAATACCTCCCATGGGCCATGCTCCATGCTGCCTGCTGGGGGAATGGATAATATATGCATACCTCTTGACCACAGAGACTCATGGTCTTCATACTCAGATGCTTTTCCTCATTTCCCAAAGAATACTTCTGTCAGTCCCAAAAACTGACAAGGCAGGATTCTACAGGTGGGATTTCAGACTCCTGAGGAATGTCCCTGGGGTTCTAAACACCTGACCCCACTCTTCCCACACACCTTGGGAGACAGAAGGATAGAAAGCACCAAGGATCGTTGGCCCCTGAAGTGCCAGCAGGAACTACAAATGATTGGCTGTCTCCCATGACCTTTACCTTCTGGTATCAGCTTGGGGTTTTGTTAGATTACACAAGAGGCCTTGCAGATGTAATTAAAGCTATTCATCAGCTGATGTAAAAATGAGATTATCCTGGAATATTTGAGCAGACCCACTGTTCTCACATGAGCCCCTAAAGGCAGGAAAGGGAGGTGGTAGGGTAAGTCACAACCCCTGAAGCCTGAGAAGGACTCAGTGTGTCACTGCTGGCTTGAAGACGAAGAGAGCACATGGAAGGGAAATGGAGACCTCGGTTCTACAACTGCCAGGAACCGTACTCTGCCAACAAGCGGGGAGCTGGGAGGAGTGCCCAGCCTCTAGGAGTTGACAGCCGCAGCCCCAATACCCTGATTTTAGCCTCGTAAGACCCTAAGAAAGGATCCAGACATGGGCTTGTTGGACAGCTGATTTACAAAAATTGTAAGACGGACAACAGGGGCTGTTTAACTCACTAACGTAGTGGCAATTTGTTGCAAAGCCAAGAGATAACTAATAAAGCAGGGATGCCCATGGCCAACGTTAGTGATCATCCATAAACTCACCATCCAGTTTTGCAGACAGTTTCCATTCATTTGGCTCATCCATGGGGAGGGTGACCCTTACCAGGGCCACAGATGTCACTGGATGGACATACTAAGCCTAGAAAGACACTAGGTCCAGGACTGGGACACCCAGAGGATAAGAAAACGGAGCACCAGGAGGGGAGGCATATTACAATTAAGTGCCAGACACTGTGTTAGGTCCTGGGGTTCAGATGCAAGGAAGCCAAAGTCCTTGTCTTGCGGGGGGTTACAATAGAATGGAGGAGGCATGGCAACTAACTAGAAGGCAAAGCACAACTAAGTGAGATTCCAGGAACAGAGAGTAAAGTCATTCTTTCCATCTGGAGGTGGGGGTGGGTGCTCCTTTGGAGCCACCAGGAGTGTGACTACCTGAAGTGCCAGCTGTGCGTGCACCCTCCCCCAAGAAAAATTATCTGTTACCAGCTATCAAAAAAATCAGTATTTTATATAAAAACAGGCTCCAATTCTGCACTTGCATACCCTATCTGGCTACCCTCACCCTGGTCTCGTCCCTCTTGGATCCCGACTTCATTTAAAATATTCATATTTTGTTCATCTTGGATGTTTTGCAGTTTTTTTTTTTAAGATATTGTGTTAAGATACTGTTTAGCTCCATTGTGGAATTTTGGGGCAGTCTTTTATAGTTTGCTCCCCAGGAGACGCCTCATTTGCCTTACCCTGGGGTGAACCAGGGAGCGAGGGGCCAGGCAGGGCGGGAGTTAGGGCGGGAGTTAGTCCAAGCTCAACATGGGTAATTCTGGCAGGGATCATCAGAAAAGCTGTTTGCATTTGAACTTAGGCTTTCTCATTTGGGGATTAGAGGACATTCTCTCTAGCTTCATCCTAAGCTTAAAATTCAGAGCCTAAGATTGTATAGATAATGTTGCATCTTTAGGCAGCTGGACTCCAAATGCTAACAACGCTTCCTTGCCTGCATACAGATGTATCAATGCTCAGCTTTAAGTCTGTTCAAAGTGTTTATCTACTTTACTGTTAAATTAGAGTAATTTCACTCCAGAAATCTCCAGAGCTCCCACTCTGGACACTGAGCTCATCAATAAAGAAAGATGAACAGAATTTAAGGCTTTGGTGAAATTCAAGGAGAGCTAAGTCAGAGTTGGGGTTTTTTCTGTATTCTTCGTCTAATGAGGTCAAACTCCGTCTGCAACTCCACGCAGGTGGTGACGCAGCTTGAGGGAACCGTTGGCTGACCTGTGTGATGCAGGTTACCAGTGATCACAGACCCTCTGTTCCTCCTTTGAAAGACGGTCACCTTTGTGGGTTTCGATTTCTGTTCTAATAAAAGGAACGCTGGTATCCAAAATGGTGCTCAAAGGGAACGCTGAGCTTCCCAGTGGCTGACTTCATATTTAATTGGATCATTTTTAGAATGAGGAGGATTCTTTTCCCCGCAAGTTCTAAAAATAGCAGGAGACCACACAGTTTTGGCTTTGGATTATTGACAGAACAATTTGTCCCATTGGCTTTTTGGCTTTGTTTAGTTGGGAGATAATATTATTCTATTGTCAGATTGATGCTGGTTCTTGTAGCTGTGAGTGGGCTTAACACAAAAGGCGTTCTCTGGGCCAATTTAAATCAGCAGGTAGAAATTGTTACACATCTGAATCAAAATAGAGGAGAAAAGTATATGGCACTTGCTTTGATAAACTCCCACCATTTATTATCTGGGACTGAGGTTTTGAAAAGCAAACACTTTGTAGAGTTTAAGCAATCAGCATCTGATTATTACTTAATGACTGAACTCTCTTAAAGGCTCCATAATAATTAAAATGCAAAAAGGCAACAAAATGTCATCTGAGAGTTTGAATTTTTAAACACCCAGGTTAAAGCATGGGAAATGTAATAGTCTCTCTGAAAAATGAATAATTTCTTTTTCACTAAGTAATCAGTTAGAATTCTAATAGTTCAACAGAACACACAGAGCAAAGTGGGTACATGAACCAGCCCCGAGAAAACGTGGTCGCACATATGGCAGTTTCATACCTGACTTTACAAATCTAGGGCTAAGCTACCTGAGGTTTTTGCACTTTGTATCTAACAAAGGCCAAAATATAACGAAACGGTCCTGTAACTGTAGATGAGGCAGGAGGAAGAGAGAACTCAGCAAGGCTGTTCCACAAAGTTCTAAAGGACATCTCGGCTATATCATGGCACAACGAGGCCAGGGGTCCACCAGCTCCTGGCCTCTCCCAGGGACCAGTCACAGAAAGATACTATCAGGCCCTGTGGTACTGCAGAACTGAAGTCTTTATTTCATCAGATATGAACGTTTCCATCACTCAGAGCTCGCTTTCCTGTGATGAGGTGTCTCAAACCCCCAGTGAAGGGAAGTCCAGCTCTGTTAGCATATGACAAAGAGAGAAAAAGACCATCTTCCTAAAAGTCTTTTAGATTTTTCTTAAACATTTCTGGGCCCAAGTTACTAAAGTTAGAGCAAAAGGCAATGGCCTGGCCTAGACAGACTGCTGTGTGTGAGTGTGTGCTCAGTCGTGTCTGACTCTCTGCGACCCCATGGACTGCAGCCCACCAGACTCCTCTGCCCATGGGATTTTCCAGGCAAGAATACTGGAGTGGGGTGCCATTTCCTCCTCCAGGGGATCTTCCTGACCCAGGGATCGAACCCGCATCTCCTGTGACTCCTGCATTGTAGGCAGATTCTTTATCACTTGAGCCACCAGGAGAACCCAAAACACAGGGTCTTTGCAGTTTAAGCAAGAATCCAGCTCAGCTACTTTGCAGCACAAGGAGATGCTGATGGCAGGGATGGCAATAGGCAGGAGGCTAGGAGGGGCTGATGACACCAGGCTTCAGAGGACCTGTATACTTGGGTGGTGACTCTCACATCCCAGGAGGCATACCAGAATCATGTGGAAAGCATGTAAACAAAATCCTGTCTGGCCCTATACCCCAGAGATTCTGACAGAATGGGTCTAGGCTGGGACCTGAAAGCTCCTCATTTGATGTTCACATTTAATGAGGTCAGGAGTCACCCAAGTAAGGCAGGCAGGTTTCTGGCAGTTTCCAGAAGTTATCACATGTCAAACCCAGGGAGGCTACATGTGACTGAAGTTGGCCAGACTATAGAGACTGGAAATTAGAATCAAGTCAAGAAATTCTGATGGAGCTCAGGCCTGACCTAGGTCCACACCCAAGATGCTAGGTGAGCGAGGTATGTCCACAGAGGAGAAGTGATTTCTGGAAGTCCTTCAGCATTTCTTCTATGCCACTGTTCCATCAATACATCTGTTCTTATTTTAGATCTTGTGATAGAACACAAAATGCCCAGCTAAAAGTGAATTTCTAATAAATAATAAATAATTTTTAGTAAAGGAATATCTCAAATATCACAAGGGTCAGTAATTTTTAGGATAAATGTATTCCAAATACGGCATGAAATAATACTTTTTAGCATCAGTATATGAGAAATATTGCTAGAGTCATACTTGTCCGAAAGCTATGTGTTGTTTACCTGAAATACAATCTCGCTGTGCATCCTATATTTATATTCACTACATCAGGCCACTCCACTCATTTTTAGTCTTCATTGTTATCACGCGCATATTTATTGATCTCCTGTGCAGCCACCCAGCTGAGCATTTAATCTTGTGGCCTTGCGCTCTCCTGTCTCATAATGAGTAACTGTGTTGGGGGCGGACCTAGGTGTGCACAATCCACTCAGCCACTTTCAGAGGGCCTTGTTGCAAATGATTTAGCCTTTCTTAGCCTCAGACGCCCTCTAGGCAATGGGGGCTTCTTGTGGGATGTAAGGAGAATTAAGTACAGTAACTCCCCTACGTAAGAAAGAGTTCCATTCCAAGACAGTGTTTTTAAATCCAATTTGTTCCTAAATCCCACACAATTAATCTAGATACCCAACTAACACTATCAGCTATATATATAGTACTGTACTGTATGAGGTTTATAGTACATTCACATTTTTGAAAGTTCACTGCTTGAAGGTTTGTACGTAGGGGACTTACTCTATGAGTCTGGACAAGGCGCAATGTCCAGTGCTTGGCATATAATAAGACTCCTTAAATGGTTGCAGTTACTGTCCTGACTTCCTAACTAGTTGATTTCAAGGAGATCTTTGGCACACTCATATTAAATTGAAGTACAAAGACACTCTTAGTATGGGAATTTCAGGTTCAACTCTTTAGGCTATGAGTAAATTAGTTTCGAAAATAATATTTAATTAGGGACGTTTCTCCCTTACTTCCCATGCTTTCTCTTTCATTCTCTTGTCATTCCACCTGCCTCTTTCCCACCACTACTTCTCAGATGTGATCATGAACAAGCAATCTGTGACATGCTGGGAGCAGGAGATATTGATCAGGCCACGTTTATATGGGTAACTAATTCCATAGTGTGTATATATATTTTTTAATCTACATGTTATTTGGATGACTTATACAAAGAAGCACAGATACTAAAAACAAACAAAAAAAAATCACTAAAACAGGTTTAGAAAGTACAAAATTCAAGTAGCGAAGAGGGTGGAATAGTTTTACAAGAAAATCTAGGCTCAAGACAACAATGGCAACCTAACTACGTGCTTCCCAGCAGGCCAGGCAAAAAGGGAAACACATCTATTCGTGGGTTTTGTATCTAAGAGTAGGAAACATGCTGTCAGGAAGGAGGAATTTTCCCAGCAATAAGATTAATAGATCACCTAGCTCCCCAGACAACACAGTAGGCTGGGTCTATTTTTAGATTTTACTAAAGATACAGAAGCATCCTGGATTCCAAATATTCTGAAGGAAAAAGCCCCTGAGCACAAAGCAATCAAGAAACAAATATTAAAAATATGTTTAGGAGGGAGGAGGGTTCGGGATGGGGAACACATGTATACCTGTGGCGGATTCATTTTGATATTTGGCAAAACTAATACAATTATGTAAAGTTTAAAAATAAAATAAAATTAGAAAAAAAATAAATAAAAATATGTTTAAGGAAGAAGGTTTGGGTTCTAGCCATTTTAGAAATGACCAGGTGTCTGGCTAAGGGCAACCTGAAGAATTACAATGACACCCCATGTAATTTTTCTTTATTCTTACCTCATCCTTTGTCTTTAGAACACTTGAAATATTTTGTGAGCGTCTTCCAGATTCCTTGCCTTTTTGCAAGACTAAATGTTCACAGCACATGGGATGGGTCCTGGGGAGAGGCACTGCCCTGGAGCTGCATGCAGCTGTCCCAGCCCAGCCGCCTGTGTGCCTCATCCAACTGCCCGGAGCCAGGGGTGTGCGCGCCACATGGCCAAGACCAAGGGCAGAGGGCCGCAGCTTCTCAGAGAGGACTGGCTTGGGCCTCCTGGGAGAAAGGGCTAGAAAAACTCCCAACCCACGCAGCTTTTGCTTTTTGTTACTTTTCTTTATCTGCTTTCTCATTTCAAAACCTTTGAATGAAGCAACCAATTTGAAGCAAATTCCCTGTGGACATTCTCTGGTGAATTATGTTCATTATTGAACAGCATAGATTTTCTTTTTTTCAAAACAGGAACATTACAGGACCGAAAGAGCGCTTGCTCAATATTAGAAAATGAAAATGCTTTCAACATACCAAAAGTTGAGGTTGGTCAGGAAGAGAGCTGTTCATGTTACAGGGGCAGCAAAAATTATCCATACACACACACATCTGTGCCACAGACAAAACATATATCATGCATATTTACATGTAATAGAAGAAGAAAATCAGTATTCTGAATTGATTATTTTCTTTACTAACTGTGGCTAAGCCCAACTCTTCAGCACAAGAAGGTCTGTGTGAATCTGGCCTCGCCCTCCTTCACTCATGGACTGTTGTACTATATCAAATTTAATCCTCCACACATTTTATACATCACAGACCTTCTTTATAACAATGGTTTCCACTGACTATGAGACTCTTATTATTTCTCTCTAACTACTAAACTCCTATGGATCGTGAAGACCCAGATTAAACAGCACCTCCTCCATGAAGCCTTCCCAGAATGCTCCAGGCATGGTGATTAGCCCAACATGGTATTTGCTACAAACCCATGACACTTCCCACAATGGACAATAATGAGTTTTAGTATGTTTCCCATTCTGTACTACATGACCCCCATTCTGATTTATGCCTTTATGTCTTCAGTGCTGAGACAATTATCTAGCCAAAGTAAAGATGTATTGAATTGGACTCAATAAATTCAACCAAAAAGAGGGCCTGAGTTAACGAAAAGATACACTCATGCTCTAAACTACTGTTTGTTAAGACTGGTTTGGAGACAGGATCAGTGTGATTCCAAACACTTGCATGGTTTCATAAATTTTTATAGAATTCTCCAAATGAAAATAAGTTTTGAGTTTAGTTTCTAAATGTCCTTATATTGACCACAGTGCCCCTTGAAAAAGGACGGTGTCTCCAAATGGGAGAAGGCAAACTCAATAAAATTCCACAAAGCTCTATTTTGGGGAGCTACTTTCTAAAGAAAGAGAAAGAGTGGGAGAGAGAGAAAGGAGGGGCAGAAAGCATTTAAATTAGGTTCGAATTTATCATATGCTTTTTGTAAATCTGGTGTGAACTTACAGCTTTTATTACATATAATGGTGTTTTTACATAACAGGTCGGATGATTAAAATCTGTTGACCTGCACAAACAATAGCAAAGAGCAGAGACTGTAATGGATGTTCCCGATCTACAACCCAGCCATGTAGCCTTCTTCCCTTTTCAGTGCAGTGCCAGCCTTCACTCTATTGGAAGGTCTATGGTGTGAATAACTCATATTAGCTGGTTTTGCTAACTTCGGTGGTACCTTGCATTCAACCTCTTTTTCCTCCAAAAAGTCAGTTCTTAAACAGTCTCATCTCCAGCTACTAAAAAATGGTAAAGGCCAAAGCATTGGGCTGCAAGGTCCTGTGGTTTTTAACACCTCACTCCTGTCCCTGAGGCTTGGTGCCATGGCCAGGCGTTGGGCTCCAGGGACCAGCTCTCAGCCCTGCTCTCTTCAGGGCTCAGCAGAAGGGTCTCGCTGGGCCAGGACACACAGCTCATGCCCCCTTCAGCTCTCAGCCCTCCCCGAAGACCAGTCTGAGTCCAGGACCCTGGGATGTGCCCCACAAACCCTGGAGGTTTCTGTCAAAGCTACTGGCACATACCACTGAGCTGAGCACCCCTGGGGTCCTACGCCCACCTCCTACTAGGCGGTGTGGCCATCAGAACGAGGACTGTGTTACTCTGGCTCAGTGTCATGATCCTTGAGCTGGCACAGGATCTGGCCCATGGGGACCCTGAGTAGGTGCATTCACATCCAGTGCCTGCATGGTTGCAGATAAAGGAATAGATGCATGAAGATCGCCAGTACCATGATTAGTTTGTGCCTTTTCTCTCTCTCTCTTCCAGACGTCTGCCACAAAACCCCACCTTGATCCTGGAACTCTGAGCACCCTGCACCGTCGGCAGGGCCGGGTATCACTAAGGTCATCCTGTCCAGTCTTCTGACACCTCTGCTCCATCTCACCAGATGCCCATGGCCTGCAGGATCCATCTCCAGTTCCAGATTATGATGTCTGGGCTGCATCATCACCCAACTGAGTCTGCGCCTAAGATTCCCATGGCTCCCAGGCCCCATCCTATGTCCACCAATGCTAAACTTTAGTTCCACCCCTTATAAGGCTGGCCATACACTTCGGCTTTGGTGAAATGCCCTCACCCCTTCCTGGTCCAGCAAACCCCTCTGCCTACTACAGACTCAGCTCCAAAGGTACTTGTACTAATGTTATCCTGAATCCTGGGGTCTTGGTATTATCTTCCTGCCTTCAATTTCTACAACTCTCTATCCCACTCCCTACCGTAAGGGAAAACGCCTGGGAAGACCATCAGTTATTTAGTTGTTCATTGCAAATCTGAGCTTTTAAGGGAAGTACAGTCCTTATATCTGTCTACTCCAGTGCCAGGCACAGAATATGACACGTAAAGCTACTGAATGAATGAATGAGGGAGGAAAAAACGTGGCAGAAAAGGAAAAAATGAAACAGAAAACAATTTAACAGGAGCTAAGAGGGGGTGAGAGAGAGGAATAAGGTGGAAAGCTTAAGACAAGACACAGAGGCAGCTCTCCTCCCTGGAAGGATCCCATGGATCAAGGCAGGTCACTTCTGAGGAATGGAGAAGGAAGACATGTACAAGCAATGGAATTGTGGGAGGATCAAGCGAGGTCTGTCCCAAAAAGACAGGCCCGGCTGGAGGACAGCAGGAAGGCTCCAGAACCTGGTAAACTGAGCAGCAGCGTGGAGGAGGAGGAGGAGCAGCAGCAAGGCAGAAGCCAAGGGTGCTCAAGGCAAGATCATTGCTTCATAACTTCCTGTTCCTACAGGTCTGTGGAGGAGCCACAACCAAAGAAGACATGGTTAGAGCCCTGTCTTGTTTGCAAAGCCATTTCCCAAAACATCTCAGAAACGCTTCCAGCAGGAGCCACTGTTACGCAGGTTCAGAGCTGTGAGACCATAGCCAAGGGGCGCCTCTTCCCCAAGGTCCCATAGAACGCTCTGCGGGGATTGGATTTCAAGCTCAGTCTTCTGCCTCAAATGACCCTTCATGTTGGGAAGTAGATTTAAATTTGTCAGTATCTTTGGGTTTCTGCTTGCTGTCTACCTTCTTGAGCTTGGACTGTTCTCACACAGAATCACAGTAAGGCCCACGTCACAGCACAGAACTTGCTAGATGCAGCAGCCTCTAGACTAGGACACACAGACAGGAGAGCAGGAGCTGAAAGCCAGCCCCATGTACAGCTTCCAAGTCCAGAAGGTGGCCGGGGAGGCGGGGTGGGAGGCGGGAATCAGCTGGTCAACATGCTTTTCACCATTTCAGGTCATCTCCTGCCAAGGAAAGCTATGTGAACTTCACTAAGCCAGTCTCTGCAGCTTTGTGACAGGGACTCTAAGGATCCAAACTGGCTTCTAGCTTTTGGGAAAGCTCTTCTATTAACAGCACTAGTGTGTGTGTGTGTGTGTGTGTGTGTGTGTGTGTGTAAACCATCTTTTCAACTTCTGTCAACCTGGTGCTTTAACATCTGCCCTCCATGCCATAATATCTGCATGCCAGGTAATCCTAGTTTGGACAACCCAAGAGTACACCCCAGTCACCTTGCCTTGGCCTCGTGCCTCCCTCATCATCCGAATCCCACCTACAGAGGAGTTCTCCTCCAGGAAGTACGCTTTTCAAATACAAACCTACCCACCCAGGCCCACAGCCCTAAGCGCCTCCTTTAATGGACTCTAACACTCCAGGCTACTATTCTCCTACCCTAATCACCCCAGGGCCAGCCCCTCTGCACCAGAGTCTACTGATATTACCCAGACGAGTGAATCCTAAACCTACATGCCATGCATGAGGCTGTTCTCACCTCTTCCTTCCTCCAAAATCCACAGTAAAAGCTCTTGCCACAATTCCCCAACTCCTTCTGCTTCCTAACTGACCCTGGTGCCTTCCCACATGGCCCCTGATGGCACAGCAAGCCACTCTCTTAGGAATTGTGAGTAATAAACTATGTTTCCAATGGCAATCATCTCCTGTCCATTGGTCTTACCATATCTAGAATTTTCTATTCATAGACTATATTTCAGAACTGTGTGTGCATGTGTGTGTGTATGTGTGTATATGTGTGTGTTTTGGCATGGGTGTGGGTGGAGAATCTGATTCTCCAGTTGTCTTCAGAGAAATTGGAAGTTTAATTTTCTCCCGATATGGAAACATGTACCTTTTCAATACCTCATAGATTTTACACGTAAATAAGGGACGCTTCTGCCAGGCTGTAAGTGAACTCACTGCACAGATGTTTGAATGGGATGCAGGAGTCTGCTGTCCTCATCCCAAAGTGCTCTGTCACCTAGCCTGCTCTCCTGCTTCTAACCACATGGAGCTAATGCCCTGGGCATCACCTGCCTCTCCGTTTGCAAGATGCCACTTTCGAGGCTGTCAGGCTGACAACTTGTCACCACAACCTTTAAAGAGGCTGTCAAATTCTTCTTTAAAAAACACACACACGCCACAACAATGGAATGGACCCCCTCAGAGTGACTGAAACTTCCAGTGTCTGAACTGCTTCATGTGCCAGATGACAGCAGTGGCAGAAACCCACAACTGCATTTGGTTGGCACTCCAGCTGTTGGCATGCCACCTACAAGCTGAGCCCAGTGGTTGAACTTTTAGGACTTACATAGTCTGAGATGTGGTCTGCTGATTTCTTGGCCCTGGGAATCCTACATTTCCAAGGACTCAGAAGAAATGGAAACATTTACTTACTACTAAATGTCACACAGCCTATGGAACTGTTTCATTCCAATGAGGCAATTACTTTGAAAGAATAAAACATTCTGCTTGTAGGGATGTAATTTAGACTTGCAAGTTGCTACAGGGTAGTATGAAAAATGTTTGTGAATGATGGCCTTTCCCTCTAATGATTTCAGACCTGAAGAAGGTTAAGATTGGCTACATGAACTGGAAGAAAAGCAATGGACAGATTTCTACTAAATATTAATTTAGTCGAGCCTTCTTTGCTATCTGGGCTTCCCTGGTGGCTCATAGGTTAAAGCATCTGCCTGCAATGTGGGAGAGCTGGGTTTGATCCCTGGGTTGGGAAGATCCCCCGGAGAAGGAAATGGCAACCCACTCCAGTATTCTTGCCTGGAAAATCCCATGGACGGAGGAGCCTGGTGGGCTATACTCCATGGGGTAGCAGAGTCGGACACGACTGAGCGACTTCACTTTCACTTTCCTTTGCAGACAAAACTGTCACCATCAACAAAACATGTCCAAGTTCTAATATCTTGTACCTATAAAGGAGACTTTATTTGGAAAAGGAATCTTTGTTTGCCTGTGTGCTAAGTCGCTTCAGTCATGTCTGACTCTTTGTGACCCCATGGATTATAGCTCACCAGGCCGCTCTGTCCATGGGATTCTCCAGGCAAGAATACGGGAGTGGATTGCCATGCCATCCTCCAGGGGATCTTCCATACTTAATTAAGGCTCAGAAGATCATTCCAGATAGCTGTCTGGACCGTAAATTCAACAAGTGTTCTTATAAAAAGAGAGAAGACAGGAAAAAAACACACAGGAGCAGGCCATGTGAAGCCAGAGGGAGAGACTGGAGTCAAGCTGCTATGAGCAAACAAATACCTGAAGGCACTAGAAGTTGGAAGAGATTAGCAAAGATTCTCCCCTAGAGCCTTCTGACGGAGTATGACTCCAACAACATTTTGATTATGGACTGCTCACCTCCGGAAGGGTGGGAGAAGGAAGACCTTTCCATTGTTTTCAGCCAACAGTTTGTTACAGCAACCCTAGCACACTAATATCCTGTCATATGTTCAGTCAAAGTCCAAAAGGCACAAATAATAATGCCAAACTGTGTCCTTGTCTCACAACATTTGAAAATCAGTATGTTTAACTATTGCATCTAGCCCTCTCCCTTGCAAGCAGAAAAGGCTAAATGATAAAATCTCCCTGCCACCAAACAGAAAGATAGGCTCAGTGTCCCAGCAAAGCCTGCTGGTTCATCTCCCTTCTCTCCTGCATTAGGGTAAGACTGCTCCTCTGATTTCTAAAGTATCACAGAGGAGTGATATCAAGACCAGTCTGGAATCTTCCTCGAGTTAGCAAACTCATTATTCCCCCTGACAATGTTCTTTTATTGTTTGTGTGTCCTACAGAGAAGATCTCCTTCATATTGCAACTGAACTTTCATTGCCCTGGCTGGTTGTAAAACTCATCCCTTAACCGATACATAAATACTCTTCAAAGGTACCTTACATGATCAATTCAGGAAAATGCAACATCAGGATTGCACATTCTGACATCATTCAGGAAAGAGTTGATTTACATTACTTTGTAAGACAAGGCTATTAAACTCAACTATTCCATTGTACTGGCTATTAATTTTTTCCAAGAAACTTCACCTTTCCACTCTGAGCTGACAAAATAAGAATAATTTTGAGTGACTTCTATGATCATTCTCCAAACCTCAAAGCTCCACTGAGGCCTGTAGAATTCACAATACAAACAGGTCTCTTCTTACATGACTTGAGATTTTAGAACAAGAGCTACAAAACACAAAAAAAGCCATACACATCCCTGTTTTCTCTAGATGGACAGAAAAAGAAATGAACATATGAAGCAGAATTGTTTAACTGTTAGGAAAAAAAGCAAAACAAAACATCGCCTGTGTGTGTTAGTTGCTCAGTCCTGCCTGACTCTTTGCGACCCCATGGACTGTAGCCTGCCAGGCTCCTCTGTCCACAGGATATACTCCAGGCAAGAATACTGGAGTGGGCTGCCATTCCCTTCTCCAGGAGATCTTCCCTACCCAGGGATCGAACCCGGGTCTTCTGCATTGCAGGCAGATTCTTTACCGACTGAGCCACCTGGGAAGCCCCAACATTGCCTGAACACAAACTAATTCTTAAATATACTTATTTCTTGAATTAGTTTTCCAAACACATGGTCGCCTTCTCATGAAGTAATATGTAGTATGAATTAAGGATTTGGAAAGCAACCAGTTTCTAGTAGTAAAGAAATTGCGGGGATTAACCAGAGTAGGAGGAGAATATAGTACTTGTGGGAGGATGAAAAGGAATTTCATCAGTTGGCTGTCATGACTACTATCCACCCCATACCCCACCTTTATTCAGATGTACTTGACAAATATGACTACTCTTCATGATGCAGAATACCAGTGACCAATAGTGACTTTCACACTTCTTCAGAATTAGAAATTGTGTAAATAACAAAGGAATCATTCTTTACCTTCGTTTTTCCCCCTACATATTTAGTTTTGATATACAAAATGAAGCTTAAAGCATCAGGCTTCTCAGTGTATGTACAGGGACAATAACCTCCATTAAACCATCTCTGTATATCCCAATGAACTGTATCTTTTTTTTTCAGCTCATATCTCTGAGTAGGCCAATCTTCTGCAAAATTTTGCAGCTATTGGAATTTGGTGTCAATGCCCCTTAATCTTAATACCAATCAGATTCAGAAGAGAATCATCACATGAATCTCTTCACTCTGGAGTCATAACTGGCTGATACAATTTAACTGGTTACATATCTAAAATATCCAAATCTGTTAAAGATCAAGATGCAGTGGTAAGGCTCACACTGCTAGTCTTTAAACATTCAACCTGATATGCCTGACAGAAAAATAAAAATAGTTTCAAATATCAAAGTATATTATTGAAATGTAGAAAAGTAGCATTAAAATCAAACTTAAATCTCAGAAGGGGCCGCCTCTACAGGCTTGATGGAAAGTCTGTGGTGGTCATCACCAGATGAAGTGTAGACTTCTATGTCAGGTCAGTCATTCTGGGCTCTGCAGATGGACTGTTGCCAACTGCATAAGCCAGAGAAGGACAAGAAGAAAACTGCACCCCCGCCCAGTGCACGGCCCTCCAACACAGGTTCTTGTAAGCAAACAAACAAAAGGGCGGAAAGATGAGAGGAATGAACTACAGGAATTCTTATTTTCTATCAGATAAACCTAAAAGTAAAACTGACATTCTGAAATGGCTGACACAAAATACTAAGTATCTGTATTATGTCTGTACCCTCTGACACACAATATGCTGCATATTCATAAGAAAAAATTGTTAAGAGGGGAACCTGCCCTGAGTTTCCTTCATCTTATTCATCTCTATTTTTGTAGCTTCTATAATAAATTCAAGGTCAAAAATCAACTCTGGACTATTAATAGATCTACCAGCAATCACATTTCCAGCATCATGGAAACATGCATCACATTCTCTCCATCTAGCATTGATGATAGCTTCCAGCATCCTGTACCCTTGTTTAAAAATTTTTTTAAAGGCAATTATTCCCTTCAGGGCAAGCTTTGTGGCACATTTTACAATGTTGCTGAAATGAGAGAGGTAATATCTATCTGGAAATCCAGTTAAAAGTCATTATTAGGAGGGACACATCTGATGAAGCAAAAAATCAAATTATAAAAAACAGAGCAAGCAAGAGATACCTACATTCTGAACATTATCAGTAGACTCTCCCCGACCTGTTCTCATAGACATCCAACACTGAATTTCTGAAACTATCCCTTTTCTGCATTGAGAGCTGTAATTGAATTCTCTTTCTCTATGTTTCACAACTTTTTTTCCTTAGATATAAACTAGGGTAAGTAAAGACCTCTCTCAGAGGGTCCCAATGACTGAACTCCAAAATTAATTATCAAAGGAAGGGATTTAGAAAGGATGAATAGAATCACATTAAGAACTGAGATTTTGGTGATGGAGAGGGAATGGAGAAAAGGGACCCCCCCAACACTGTTGGCAGCCATGATGGAAAACAGTATGGAGGTTCCTCAGAAAACTAAAACTAGAATTACTATATGATTCAATAATTCCACACATGGGAAAATACTGGAACACAGGTATAATTCAAAAGGACACATGCACTCCTATATTTATAGCAGCACAATTCACAATAGCCAAGACATGGAAACGCCCTAAATGTCCATCAACAGATGAATGGATGAGGACGACATGGTACATACATACAATGGGATGTTACTCAGCCATCAAAAACAATGAAATAATGCCGTTTGCAGCAACATGGATGGACCTAGAGATGATCGTACTAAGCAAAATAAGTCAGACAGAGAAAGACAATACCATGCGATATCACTTACATGCGGAATCTAAAAATAATGATACCAATGAATTTATTTATAAAACAGAAACAGACTCACAGACATACAAAAGAATCTTTTGGTTACCAAAGGGGAAGAGAGATGGAGAGAGACAAATTAGGAATTTGGGCTTAACAAATACACACTACTATATATAAAATAGATAACCAACAAAGACCAACTGTATAACACAGGGAACTATATTCAATCATCTAGGGTAAACCAGACTGGAAAAGAATATAAAAAAGCATGTATAAATGTGTATTACTGAGTCACAGTTATGCAGCAGAAATTAACATAAAACTGTCAATCAACTATACTTCAATTTAAAAATAAATAAATAAAAGAAATGAGATTTGGGGTCATCAAGCAGAACTATAAAGCCACAACACTGGCAAGATGAGCACCTTTACTGTGCAGTCCTATAAAATGGAAACATGAAGCTGCTATTATGGAAAGCATCTATTTCCTCTGTCACCAAACAACACAGAATAACATATAAAATAAGCTAGTCACTGTTCCAAATGCATAAACACTTGGATCTTAGCATCGAAGAGCATGGACTTACTCATAACTCATCTTCTCCAGGCAGGAGGTACATTTGCTGGCCTCGGGGTCTCAACGTATTCCATGTCTACACATGGGACGTATGGGCACAGGGAGAAGCTTGTAAGAAAAATAATAAGTTGGGCTGTGCTTAGACTATATAATTTGGGAAAACACTAGTAAATTAAAAAAATAATCATGGTGAGAAAGACAAATATCATATGCTATTGCTTATGTGGAATCTTAAAAAAAGATACAAATGAACTTATTTACAAAATAGAAATAGATGCACAGATATAGAAAACAAACTTATGGTCACCAGTGGGAGAAGTACATGCATGCTCAGTCATGTACTCTTTGCAACCCAATGGACTATAGCCCACCAGACCCCTCTGCCTAAGGGATTTTCCAGGCAAGAATACTGGAGTGCATTGCCATTTCCTCCTCCAGGGGATCTTCCCGACTCAGGGATGGAACCTGTGTCTCTGGCGTCTCCTGCATTGCAGGCAGATTCTTTATGACTGAGCCACCTGAGAAGCCCCACCAAAGGGAAAAGGAGGGGAATAAATTAGGAGGTTGGGATTAGCGTATATACACCACTACATATGTAATAGACAACCAACAAGGACCTGCTTTACACACAGGGAACTATACACAATATTTTGTAATAACCATTAAGGGGAAAGAATATGAAAAAGAATATATCACTGTACTGCAAACTTGAAATAAAAATGAAATTGAAAATTAACTAGGACTTCCGTGGTGGCTTCCACATATATCTATAAACCGGAGAATGGATCAGCAAATTGATACATCCAAGCAATGAAACGCAATTCAGCAATAAAAAAGAAAAAAGTGCTGATACATGCTATAGCATGGATGAATCTCCATAATATTATGCTAAGTGAAGAATGCAATCACTAAAGACAACATCTTGTGTGACTCCATCAATACGAGATGTTCAGAAAACGCCAATCTATAGACACAGAAAAGAGTAGTGGTTGCCAGGGGCTAGAGATGAGAACAGAGATTAACTGTAAATAAGCACAAGAGATTTTATACAAGTCCATAAATTTATGAAAAAAAAAACATTGACTTAAAGTATAAGTGAAGTGGTTGAGCTGCACTATACATTCGTGACACTGTACAGGAGACAGGGATCAAGACCATCCCCAATAAAGAGAAATGCAAAAAAGAAAAATGGTTGTCTGGGGAGGCCTTACAAATAGCTGTGAAAAGAAGAGAAGCAAAAAGCAAAGGAGAAAAGGAAAGAAATACCCATTTGAATGCAGAGTTCCAAAGAATAGCAAGGAGAGATAAGAAAGCTTTCACCAGCGATCAATGCAAAGAAATAGAGGAAAATGATAGAATGGGAAAGACTAGAGATCTCTTCAAGAAAATTATAGATACCAAGGGAACATTTCTTGCAAAGATGGGCTTGATAAAGGACAGAAATGGTATGGACCTAACAAAAGCAGAAGATACTAAAAAGAGGTGGCCAGAATACACAGAAGAACTAGACAAAAAAGATCTTCATGATCCAGATAATCATGATGGTGTGATCACTCACCTAGAGCCAGACATCCTGGAATGTGAAGTCAAGGGGGCCTTAGAAAGCATCACTATGCAGAAAGCTAGTGGAGGTGATGGAATTCCAGTTGAGCTACTTCAAATTCTAAAAGATGATGCTGTGAAAGTGCTGTACTCAATACGTCAGCAAATTTCGAAAATTCAGCAGTGGCCACAAGACTGGAAAAGGTCAGTTTTCATTCCAATTTCAAAGAAAGGCAATGCCAAAGAATGCTCAAACTACTGCACAATTGCACTCATCTCACACGCTAGTAAAGTAATGCTCAAAATTCTCCAAGCCAGGCTTCAGCAATACGTGAACCGAGAACTTCCAGATTTTTAAGCTGGTTTTAGAAAAGGCAGAGGAACCCAAGATCAAATTGCCAACATTCGCTGGATCATGGAAAAAGCAAGAGAGTTCCAGAAAAACATCTTTTTCTGCTTTATTGACTATGCCAAAGCCTTTGACTCTGTGGATCATAATAAACTGTGGAAAATTCTGAAAGAGATGGGAATACCAGACCACCTGACCTGCCTCTTGAGAAACCTGTATGCAGGTCAGGAAGCAACAGTTAGAACTGGACATGGAACAACAGACTGGTTCCAAATAGGAAAAGGAGTACGTCACCCTGCTTATTTAACTTCTATGCAGAGTACATCATGAGAAATGCTGGGCTGGAAGAAGCACAAGCTGGAATCAAGATTGCCAGGAGAAATATCAATAACCTCAGATATGCAGATGACACCACCCTTATGGCAGAAAGTGAGGAGAAAATAAAGAGCGTCTTGACGAAAGTGAAAGAGGAGAGTGAAAAAGTTGGCTTAAAGCTCAACATTCAGAAAACTAAGATCATGGCATCCGGTCCCATCACTTCATGGCAAATAGATGGGGAAACAGTGGAAACAGTGGCTGACTTTACTTTTGGGGGCTCCAAAATCAGTGCAGATGGTGACTGCAGCCATGAAATTAAAAGATGCTTACTCCTTGGAAGGAAAGTTATGACCAACCTAGACAGCATATTAAAAAGCAGAGACATTACTTTGTTAACAAAGGTCCATCTAGTCAAGTCTATGGTTTTTCCAGTAGTCATGTATGGATGTGAAAGTTGGACTATAAAGAAAGCTGAGTGCAGAAGAATTGATGCTTTTGAACTATGGTGTTGAACTGTGTGAACTGTGGTGTTGGAGAAGACTCTTGAGAGTCCCTTGGACTGCAAGGAGATCCAACCAGTCCATCCTAGGAGATCAGTCCTGGGTGTTCATTGGAAGGACTGATGTTGAAGCTGAAACTCTAATACTTTGGCCACCTGATGCAAAGAGCTGACTCATTTGAAAAGCCCCTGATGCTGGGAAAGATTGAGGGCAGGAGGAGAAGGGGATGACAGAGGATGAGATGGTTGGATGGCATCACTGACTCAGTAGATATGAGCTTGGGTAAACTCTGGGAGTTGTTGATGGACAGTGAGGCCTGGTGTCCTGCGGTTCATGGGGTCACAAAGAGTCAGACACGACTGAGTGACTGAACTGAATATATAAATTATACCTTAGTAAAGAGATTAAAAAAAAAAAAAGAGAGAGAGAGAAAGCTCCAAAGGCTTTTTCCATGCATGAGTGCTCAGTCAATTCAGTTGTGTTTGACTCTTTGGCAACTCCATGGACTGTAGCTCACCAGTGGCTTCTCTGTTCATGTGATTCTCCAGGCAAGAATACTGGAGTGGGTTGCCATGTCCTCCTCCAGGGGATATTCCTGACCCAAGGATCGAACCCAGGTCTCCAACACTGCAGGCATTCTTTACCCACTGAGCCACCTGGGAAGCCCTCCAAAGGCTTATGGCAAACTAACTGTGCCTCTGAAATGCCTTCTTCCCTGAGATCTGGTCTTTCTGCTTCAGGTTTCTCACATCTGATGCTGCAGTGTATGCTTTCATCCTATGCTCCCAATTCTGCAAGACAGTGACATGTGGACACCTGGGTAGCTGCCACTTTTTGGCTACTGTGAATATTGCTGCTATGAACATAGGTATGCAAATATCTGCTCTAGTCACTATCTTCAATTTTGGGGGAGTATATACCCAGAAGTTAAACTGCTGGATCATATGACAAATTCTATGTTTAATTTTATGAGGAATTGTCATACCATGTCCATAATGGTTACATCACTTTACTAGTCTGACTAGTAGTGGAACACATACACACCTTAGTGCAAAAACTGCAACTGCAATGTACTAAGCAGATACTGAATACCAGGAAGGAAAATTTATTCTGTTACATCTCCTTCAGAAGAAAGGTATCATGCTACTCACACTATAAGTTTTTCAAATGGCTTTTATTTCACAGACATCAAATCCAGGTGTATTATATCAGGGAAAAGCCAAGCCTAGAAGCTCATCACACATGGAGACTGCACAAACTGAAGTGAGATTTGGTAATATTCTTCCCAACCATCTTTAGTCTCATGACATTTTAATCTCTGTTCCTTCAGTAGGGAGAGAAGAAAGGCAGTGACACGTGACTCTGTTATTGGACATCAGCTACGGTCAGAATTCTTTAGGATCATTTCATACGATCTTAGAAAAAATTATATTAGTGATCATAAAGCTACTTGAAAACAAGATCACAGTGCACTAAATTTTCTAAAGGCACTAGCAGCAGTATCAGATTTGGGTCTAAAAATCCAGGAAGGTTTTTCATTAGGTAGCAAAGGAATACTGTTCTGGCCTACACCCAAAGCTCAAGACTAACCTTCTAACTGTCCGAAGATAAAAGATGTTTGAATAAAGTACGAAAGACAGTTGAACCCCAGAAAATGACTTCAGCTTGGTTCAGGCTTTCTGTGGCCATTTTCCCCATGCTTGTCAAAATTTGAAGGTTGCCCCTGAGGTCAGCTGAGTTGGAGGCAAAGTTTGGAACTGGCACAGCATCAAGCTGCAAGTCAATCTCCCACTTCTTGGGACAGACATGCCTGTCCCCTCTGAAGCCTGGAGGCAGATATTCCAGCCCAGCTGTTCTTACATTTCATCCTCCATGTGAAAACAGCTGATTTCTATGTCGGAACAAACTGTCTTTGGGGGGGACACATCAGCGAGCACAGGTTGGATGAGATGGACTTTGGTTAGAAACAACTCTTTCCCAACAAAGAATACACCTGTTAGGCAAACGAAAACAATATAGGGATACTTCTGAATTTGTGTCAAGTTATGTTTTAAGTGGGTCTGAGATACAAAGTTAATTAAACATTTTAATAGTTACTGGAAAAAGCAAAATGTGCTGGCAATGCCACTTGGTAGAAACATGACCTTGGCAAGTTACTTGAACCCCTCTGAGGGTCAATTGCCTCTGAAAAGTGAGGGTGATAATAGCATCTTTGTCTTAGAAGACATGAATGTTCAATGAAATCCTGTTGACATTGACCTGCAGCACAAAATGAGTTTTCCATGAATTCTGGCCGCTATCCTCATTAACCAAAAACCACTTCACAACTAATTGCAGCATTCCATTGCTGAGTTCTTCTGTTTGAACTCCCAATCCTTGCCCAAAGGCAAAAAAAAAAAAAAAATCAAACAAGATGTGAGATATTCAAAGAGCAAGAATAGCAAATTACAGATCTGCTATTACAAAATTAAGTATAGGGCCTCATAAAGGGCCTGTGTGAGTGAAGAGCTCTAAAACTTAAGGGTCATTAGCTTCACGGAAAATTTGTCTCTACACAACTGTCTTGATGAGCAGCCCAAGTATTTTGAGCTTCAGTGGGTGAGTGCAGCGCAACTGGTTTCCAGCCTTCCACAAGGCAGAAGTCACTGCCGGGAAGCCTGTCTAGTGGATGGAGAAAAGCGGGAAGCCAAAGCAGTGAAGTGATGAGCTAAGACGGAATAATCCCACGCAGAGAGAGATAAGTGCTTGTGGGATGAAAACAGCCTCTAGAATCAGCTAGAGCCATTGTCTCTAAAAGCCATTCTGTGGACTGGTGCCGGTCTGTGGTCAATGGCAGGCAGAACCCTGGAGGCAGTTGCATCTGAGACACATCTCTTTCTGGGCCCAGTGGATCAAGGTCAGTGCAGCGTCTCCCCTCAGCCCACACACAGGATCCGGCCTTGTGGACATCCCTTTCTCAGGTCCTAACTACAGAGACACTCCACACCTTCTTCCTGGCCTTGCCAAGGACCTCAGGCATATGAACTCTGCTTAGTCTGACCAGAATAGTCTAGATTTAGAGGACCACTATTTGGATATTCATTCCATGTTCAATTATGAATGTAATAACAGTGGAAACACCAGAGCACAGTCAATACCCAGATGTCATGTCACTACTTGGCTTATGCTGAACTAGCTAAGTTACATTGGGGGTTTTAGTTAGGATATAAAATAGGTACAAATAAAGGTAGTTACACAGTAAAAGGAAAATTTTAGGTTGTCATTTTTCATCATTCATATTTTCAAAATGTGTGTTTAAAATTTTGCAAGTCAACAAAAAATGCCAATTGTTCTCTTTGAGAAATAATTACATCTTCTGCACTCTCTTAATTCTGCTGTTAAAATGCCTTCTTGGAAACGCAAACCAAAACTCACAATGGGGTACCATGATGAACCCACCAGAATGACTGCAATGAAAAGGATAAACACTGAAAACCGTTGTGGGAAGACAGACAAGCAACCCTAATACACTACTGGTGGGAGGAGAAATTGGTACACCTGAGTGTACAAAAAAGTCCTTTACTAGACTCCTAGATATGTACTCACATAAACATACAAATAAAGTCACAAAGTGGCAGGAAGTAGAATGTTGACTTTGACACTGTTTGTAATATTTGGAAATTACTCAAATGTCCATCAGTGACTGAATGGCTAAGTAATCTGTGGTATATTCATTCACTGGAATTCTATAAAGCTGAGAATAAATGAACACAGCCTTACGTAAAGTCACTCACATAATGTTGAGTGAAAGAAACTTGATATAAAAGACCACATGCTGTATGACTCCATTAATAAAACGTTTAAAAACAGGCAACACTAATCTGTGTTGTTTGAAGTCAGGATAGATTTTAACATAATCTTTGGACTGGGGAGTAGTGCCAAAGGAGGCATGAGGGGCTGGGATGTTCTCTTTCTTGTTCTGGGCCCTGCTGCAGATGCCTACTTACTTCATGAAAATTTCTTGAGTTTGCTTACGACGTGTGCAATTTTCTCTCTGTAATACTTTCAAATGGTCTGTCTTTCTTGAAATGAAAGAGACTGTCACTATAGTAGTACCTCATGTATGAGACTGTGAGATTCCCAAGGCTGGGAACTGCTTGTCTAGAGGCCACCAAGAGACCCAGGCATAAAGAACAAAATTGCATGTTCCTGCATTTTTAGTGGAGACTCAGAAACCACGGTCAAAGACCAAACATTAGAACATAAGATGCCCTTAGTACGTTTATCTTTTAAGAAATTACAGAAGTTTTGGAGCTCTGGTAAGAAGATAGAGATGAAAACCTATTTATATGGGCTTCCTTGGTGGCTCTGATGGTAGGGCATGTGTCTGCAATGTGGGAGACCTGGGTTCGATCCCTGGGTCGGGAAGATCCCCTGGAGAAAGAAATGGCAGCCCACTCCAGTACTCTTGCCTGGAAAACCCCATGGACAGAGGAGCCTGGTAGGCTACAGTCCACGGGGTCACTAAGAGTCGGACACGACTGAGTGACTTCACTTTCACTTTCATGACAACATAGCAATGAAAGAAGGCACCAGAGAAGGGGTTAGAAATACCAATAACGTTTACAAATTTCTGGATTCTCCACACACACTGCTTTCTGGAAAATATTGTAGCAAAATAACACATTATAGGCAAATGTCTTTATTCCAAATGTTCTTTTTCATTTCTTGCCATCTTCTACTTTGGGCACATTTTGCTCTGTGACGATGTAGCATCTTTTGGAGAGTTTAAGCAAGAGTTTTAAGAATGATCACTCTGCAAGGACTTTCCATGAACTTTTTCTATTTAGATTTTCCTTGCTCATCTCCAGTTTTCATTTCCTGTCTCTTGACCTGTTTTTAACTTATTAGAAAGTTAATCTGAAATGTCAGACCTGTTCCAACATACAGTTCTTATCAAGGTAGTTTTAATAAAAAAACAGCTTGAAAATTTAATTAAACATGAGACAGTTTATCTCAGCCCGGTATTGTAATTCCAAAACAACTTTCCTTTTCCATAAAAATACAATCACAATGACCAAGGCAGATGTGGGGCTTGATAAACAATTCTCACATATGAATCTGCTGGTTCTGCTTCTGAAATCTGGCAAACAGCAGAAGCCAGAAGTTTTGCGCTGAAAAACAATACAACCATTAAGGCGAATCTGAAATGTGAAGATGAAAAAAATATTCTCTACTGTTTTTTTAAAAAATAAACCAGGTCCAGGATGTAAAAATCTAAAATGAAAAATCAAAACCTAAAGAATAGAGGGAACAAGGAACAAAAGGAAGAGTCTCTCTCACATGCATCAACAGTAGCTTGCTGCATGCTCTGTCTTGCTTGTTTTGCTCCTGACAATTTGAATGTATTAGACTCAATTTTTGAGATGTCCTGTGGCCACCTGTGTAAGTGTATTAAATGCCCCAACATCTTTTTCATGCATGACTAACTTCAGACAGGGTCTATTAATGATGGACCTAAAGAGAAATAAATGTTTCCCCCTAGTTCCCTTCATGCTCCACTTGAAAATTTTGATTGGTTACATTGTGTTTTAAGTTCCTTTACTGGTTATCTTTGTACTTTCCAGCTATACTTGTAATTTAAGCCTTAGTTGCTTAATGTATTCATTTTAGGCAATAGCTTTTTACTGCTGGCAAGGAAACAAGAGGAAAGCCACATCCCTGAACTCCCACACCCTCTCCAGCTATGAATTTTTATTTGTGTTAGATAAATTATATTATTAATGACTCATTAGGAAGATGTCAAACATTTGCATCCTCTTCTGTAATCCCAATTCCCACAACTGTTTGCACTTCTATATTGAAAAGGACATACTTCTCATTTCAGCATCTCTATTGATTCCTGGTTAAAGAAATCTCAAAATCAAGTCTTTAGTTTTCAGAAGAGCTCACAGATGTCACACTTACTTGCACAGTCAAAGATGTCTCTCTTTTGCCTTTGTTCCTGAGATTCCGGGCTCCCACTGTCCACTTCCCCGGCACTTACAGATAAAACGCAGGCCTGAGCTCAGCTGTGGAAATTTCTGGAGGCAGCCTTACAGCTGATGTGATTCCCATGCCTTCCAAGTGACTTGTTTTTTATTGCATCAAGAATTACAGGATTCTTTTCTTCCTTCCCATTTCTGGTATAAACTGCAGGTCTGCTTGTGGCTTATAGGGAAGCCTGGTATGTTGCAAGGTTTGCAGTAATTTTGTGGGTTTTGATTATTTATCTTCTGTTGAGATGACCTGATGCCGAACTGACTGCACACACTGCCTCGCCTCCCCCTGGCCTTCTGCGCACATGGCACGTCTGTGTGACTTCTCCTTCAAGGCCACCTCCCCCTTTGCACTCTAGCCAGGACAGGAGATACCCCTGCCCGGGTCCTGCTCTTTTGCAGACCCTCACGGGCCCTTTCTCATCTGTGTCCCCCATTCACGGAGAGCTCCCTTCTTTCAGAGGTTTGTCTTTTCTCAAGGGCCCCTTCACTTTAAGCTACATTTCAGTGATTGTCACAATTCTCTGTCTTGGTGGGTGGTTTCAGATTTGTTTGACAAACTTTCATAGCTTACTTCCTTGGTTTTAACAAAAAGAGAGTTTTCTTCTTAGTTTTGTATTCTCTTTGTTGTTTTTTCCATTAGATGATGGGAGGAGAATGGGGTTAGAACATCCTAACTCTGACATCTTTTAGCAAATTTCTCCATTATTCAATTTAAAAAATGATTGAGTTCAGTAAAGTGGGATGCAGCCTTAGCCTATGGGCCACTTGTTCTTTAGTTTATGATCAAACCTTGTTTTCTAAATGCTTTCTGAGCGGTCTTCTGGACAGCAAACACTCATTCAAGGTCCGCTTTTCTCTGAGAGAAAGTCCTCCTGCCTGTAGGCACCTATTGGAGATGGGAGGCCCAGTGCCAGTGTCTTCGTTCTGCCTGCTGCTGCTGCTGTTGCTGCTGCTGCTGCTGCTGCTGCTGTTGCTAAATCGCTTCAGTCGTGTCCGACTCTGTGCGACTCCAGAGATGGCTGCCCACCAGGCTCCCCCGTCCCTGGGATTCTCCAGGCAAGAACACTGGAGTGGGTTGCCATTTCCTTCTCCAATGCATGAAAGTGAAAAGTGAAAGGGAAGTCGCTCAGTCATGTCTGACTCTTAGCGACCCCATGGACTGCAGCCTACCAGGCTCCTCTATCCATGGGATTTTCCAGGCAAGAGTACCGGAGTGGGTTGCAATTGCCATTCTGCCTAATCACTCTCTTTTCAGGGATGCTCCAGAATTCTTGGGGGCCTCTGATTCACAGATTCCTCCTAGCCTGAGAAACAGAATCACCCAGGAGCCTCATTCTCAGCTTCCCTCTCACACATGGAAATGGGAAAGAAAATGGATGTCTCATATTTTCCTTCATTTATAGCCTAAGAGATTTCAGAGATCAATCTTAGTAGATACATAGTCTTGATCATCTAAATAAGGTTATCAGCTCATTGAAAGGAACACTTGCCAATGTAAAGTCTACAGTTTCATTTTCAAGTTTGGTTCATTGTTAAAATAAGTTGCTGCCCATGCAATGGAAGGCCATGCATGTAAACACTTTAAATGACCATAAAGGAAAAATTTACATTACCAGCTCTAATGAATTTAATTTTGTAAAATCTGTCCTTAATACTTTGAGTGTTTTCTCTAAATGATCGTTCATAAATTAGATTATCCAGCAGCCAAGAGTCAAATGTACATAGGCTTACTTACAAAATTCTGTTTCAAACAAAAATTGACAATATTAATTTAAATTACATATGATGCTTGGAAAAATTGCAGTAACTATGACATATATGTATGTATAATACAACAAAACATTTAAATAAATGGAAAAATTAAAAATAACACTAGTCATATTTCATTATCATATACTGTAAAATAACTATTTCTATTTTCATCAATAATTTAAATAATAATAATTTAAATAAATACATACTATCTTGGTTTACAAAGTAAAATATTCAAACTTTTCAAACTTCTACAGAATAATTAGGAATTAAGAATTTAACTTCCTATTGCCTACTATATACTTATACTTCTTCCCCAAAATAATCACCTGCAATTTTTATACTAATTTCATAAGCATTAATTCAAGATTTTAGATGATAAATACTGTCAGAAATTTTATAACAGACAATAGAGAAGATTAAATACATCAAATACAAAAGGCATATTTTCAAGAGCAGCAATATCAAATTTGTCCAGCCTGCCTTCTTATGCCAAATCCAAAGAAGCAGCTTTCCCTTGATCAGATATGATTAAACAGACTATGCCTCACGAGGCTGAATCATCATAGTATCATTACTATCCCCAACCAATTACTTAAAAAAATTTACAACCACTTTGTGACCCTGAAAAATATTATTTACATTAACTACTTGTCTCAGAATATTGAATAATAGATTTCATATCCTATTTATAAATGCCAATTCTACTAGTATGAATTAATGACAGGTCTTTTAAATTTTAAGTTTACCCTTTTTTAAAGGGAATATTTTTATTATAGTATTTAGGAAAATAATGAAAGCAACCATCAGAAATAATAAAAATTGTGATTTTAAAACATCTCTTAACAAATACAAGAAAAATATCAAAGAATCAGTACCGTCCCTCAACAAATAAAGGGGTAAATAAAAAACAGAGATGAAAAATAAAAATCCACACCCATTCTTGCCAAAACTAGGAGGCAGACTGAAAAATACTTGTAAGGGGGACTGAAAGCAGCTAAGTATCTACAAGTGTGCTAGAAAGAATTGCTATAGAATTAATAATCTACACAACGATTCTCTGAAGGAGGTATTGTCGTGCCAGCTTTACAGATAAGGCAGTCTAAGCAAAGTAATTGTATGACTTTGCCATGGTTTCAGTAGAAATGGGGGAGAGAGAGTGAATTCAGAGCCACACTCTCTGAGCCCTTCAGGCTCAAGCCTTGTCAAGATGCAGCAACCCCCAAACAGGACAATTTCAGACTGGGCTCTGCCTTTTTTGTTCTTTACTTACAGAATTTAAGTGTAACCAATTTTTTTTCTAGCAAAATTTTATCTTCTGAAGAAACACATTCCACTTACTTCACAGTGAACCATAATGATATTTAATTAATGATAACTTTCAATTAATCATCAACTTGTCATCCTCACAACATACCATGTCTTTGCTTACTGGTTTGCTTTACCATAACTGGCTGCACAATTTTAAGTAGTTCATGTCAACTGCACTAATCTTTATTAAGTATTTACCTTTACAATATACATTAAAAACTTTTGTTCATATTTATTAAAATATGAACAAATATGAACAAATTCAGAGAACATCTTTTAAAGGCAAAATTATATTCTGAAGCTTAAATGAAACACTAAAGATGCCCCCTTTTCTGTTTCTAAAGATTTCTTGTACATAAAAAGACTTAGCTAATGCTTTTTATAAATTCAAAGCAAAAAAAATTCTCAGGCTCTTTGTCAATTTTCTAAGCCTTAAGCACATCATACACTGTTATATTTTAAAGAGCTAGAGACATTAATAATTTTTATAAGATGTGAGCAGATTTAGTGTTCAATATAGTACAGAATTAACATGATGGAACTTAACTGGCTAAATTAGTGACAAATTAGATTTTGCTACCATCCCTCATAGCCTCAAATCATGTATCAGTATTATAAAATGCTGGTTTATCTATGGAAATGGGCAGGGAGAAATAAAAATCAGCAACACAAGGAATTACAAAGGAAATTTGGCGGGGAAATACTAAGAGACATGCACTAACATCCAAGATGACAAATGTGCTTGGACTATGTACATACAGGATTTACTGACTGTGGCTCCACTCTACTTCAACAATTAGCGTGATGAAATTAATATCGCCATGACAGGAACAAAGTATGACAATTCCTCCTCCCGCATTTACTAAAGATGATGAACAAGAAGGAAGATGTGTTGGTTTTGACAAAGACTGCACGTGGGAGATGCAAGGGAGGAGAAGAAGAGGTAAGTGTAATATTCAAAGATTTAAAAAGTAGGGAAGGGTGTGCTGGCTTGCAGGGGCAACAGAGAGAAGCCAAGAGAGATAAGCAGAAGAAGGCAGAAGAAAAGGAGAAATCTGAGCAGTTACAGACAGGAGTGGGAAGTGGACAGAAGTGGGATGTGGGAAAAAGAAGGCTTTAATGCGGAAAGATTTGCAGGGTGAGTGATGTCCCTCCCCCTCAATCTACATACAGCCATGTCCTCCAGACCTTCAGCAAGGACCCCCATCCTTTCACAAAGCATCTTGAGGTTGCTTTTGTATTTCCTCTGAATGGCACAGCCTGCTGAGATGAGCCTTAAGGCAAGAGCAGGCAGCTTAGGTAGACACCAGACATGTGGACTAAGGGCCTTTGGAGCCAAAAACAAAAAGCTACACAGGGAAGACAACTGAAAGGTCATTGCTGAAATTTTGGACGACTGTTCCTCCAGCCGGCTTTCACTGCACACTATGATTTTGAATTGCAAATTAAAGGAATGAATGCATTTATGAAATACCAAATAACAAGATCGTAGCTTCACTGGCAGCATACGATACCCCACAGAAAAGAGAAAACAAACTGGGAACATCAAGAGTGACTGGAGAAGGGGCTTTTACATTTCCCTTATGGATTTAGTAACCAGGGGGTGACTGTTGAGGTCATGCTGCTGAATGATTTTATCAGGACATAGCAAATGTGGAGAGCAATAAGGAAGTGTCAATAGCACTCACAGCCGCAAGCCCATGATGAATCGAGCGCAGGTAAAAACGCTGATGTGAGGGAAGAGAGCGACAGCTTCACTGATCAAAAAAGATGTTAACCTCAGAACAAGGGATCTAGAAGCCTGGAATATGCTCCCAGTGATCTCTTGATCAATCCCCTCTGCTCCTCGGGGACAGGCGGCGGGGGAGGGGGGTGTTTCCCGTAAGACCTCCTCTCTTGCCCTCTAGTCACCCAACTTAGCAATTTCAATGCTCACCTCCCTGGTGGTGATGCCTGAGTCTGTTTATAGCCTTGACCTGTTTCCTGAGCTCCAGACCCAGATTTCCAACTGACCTGCCGGGCACGGCCAGATGGACAGCCGACTGATACCTCGACATCAGCAAGGCCAAAATAGAACTAACTCCCCCGGCTCTGCGGAGTCTCCCCCCTTTGTGAACGAGGAGTCACAGTACAGAGGATCCTCCCAAGGTCACACAGCAGCTTATAAAGGACAAAGTCAGAAGCTGAACTCAGAGCGCTGACCTCCACACGGCAACTCTATCTCATTAATCTCTCCCACCTCCTGGGCATCTCAATGCCGCCAGCCCACCCCCCACCCCCATGACACTGACCTCCCACGGCAGTGTGGCGGTAATCTTGGCTGCCTCTCCTTCCGGTCACTCATCTTCCTTCTTCCTCTCCTATCCAGAGATCCTTACTCATGGATCCTTAGATCGGATTACATCATTTAGCTTCCAATTAGTATCTACAGCTATACAGTGGGTAAAATCCTGGCCTCTGCCACCACACTTCCTCAATCCGAATCCCAGCTCTACCTCTTACAAGCTGAGCAATGATGGGCGATTGATCTCTGTTTTTCTTAGTGTCCCAGTCTGTGAAATGGGAATGGTTCTAATGACACACTATCTCCTTGTGAGGAACAAACAATTTAATACGGGTGAAGTGGACACACAGTTAGTTCTGTGTAAAGGTTCGCTAAGTAAACTGAGTTTGCTCACTTGGGCCTTTGCAGCCTCTACAAGCTGACCCTCACCCACTTTCAGCCACATCATTTCATACACAAGCCATTCCTATCGGGTTGAATCTTCAACGCTCCACAAACATCTTCATTGTACCTTTCTGTCTTGGTTGTTTTTCCAAAGATTTCCTCAGTTTGGAGCAACTTCCAGGGTCTAGAGAGCAAGTGTCAGAGAAGGCAATGGCACCCCACTCCAGTACTCTTGCCTGGAAAATCCCATGGACGGAGGAGCCTGGTGGGCTGCAGTCCATGGGGTCGCTAAGAGTCGAACACGACTGAGCGACTTCACTTTCACTTTTCACTTTCATGCATTGGAGAAGGAAATGGTAACCCACTCCAGTGTTCTTGCCTAGAGAATCCCAGAGACGGGGGAGCCTGGTGGGCTGCCGTCTATGGGGTCGCACAGAGTTGGACGACTGAAGCAACTTAGCGGCAGCAGCAGAGAGCAAGTGTGAACTTGTCCATCACAACCAAACCCCCATGTCCTCTCTTCCATCACCTGCTCTTCCAGTAGTTGTGTGACCAGGGCAAGTTGTGTGACCTTCCCAAGCCTCAATGTCTTCTTCAAATATAAAATGGGGACTAAAATAGCATCTTCTTTATAAGGGGCTTGAACATCAAACGAGACATATTATACATGTACAGGACAGTACCTGACACAGAGAAACACTCAGTAAGTTCTGGCAGTTGTCTACAGAAAGCTGTCTATTTGCTTTCATATGTCTCACATTTTTAGACTGGAAACTGGGAAGGCTATTTTATTCCTTTTATAGTGTCATGTACTACATCTAGTTACACATAGGTACTATCAAGACCCAGATCTTTGTTGAATGAGTGAATATCAGTCAATCGTCCTATGTTAGTTGTTGGAACATAACAAATGTGTGGTCTCGTTCATAAATCTGAATTCTATTTTGTTCTATTGACTACCAACTCTAAAAAAAATAGGAGATTTGGCAAAATCCAGAGGCAAAAGTCAATACCTTGTTAATAAAATATTTTCCTTCCAATTAATTTTTTTTAATTTTCCATAAAGGACTACAAAAGAAAGCAATTCTATACGGCTTCTAGTTGTGGTTAATTATGCTGTTTCTGGACTTCTTGAATTTTAATTCCAAAAGCCTTTAAAACATTTGAAAATGGACATTTTTTTAAACATTACTTCAATCAAGGATTATTCACTCAATGTGTTAGGAGATATGAAATAATATAAGACTATGGGGAAGAGCTGTAACAATTGTCTACCAGCGAAAGTCAAATGCAGCAGAGTACTAAAAGCTCAAGGTTTACAGGTTGACAGAGCTTAAATCTTGAATCTGTCACCTGCCAACAGGGTGACCTCATGCCACTGAACTGCCCTGTGCCTCAGTTTCTTTAACTGTAAGTAAAGGTACTAGTGCCTGTCTTGTAAAACAGCAAGAGTACCGGAAAAAAGTAACAGACACTCAGTAAGTGGTGACACAATGACAGTGACACAATCATAATAATTTGGGAAAACAAAACTAACCTTTTGAGTTGGTAATCAAGATACAAAAGTCCCCATGAATTAGAGATAATCACAGTTTGGGTTCTAGTAAAATCACTAATTCAGCCTAAAGAAGAAAGACCAATGGTTCAGCATAGGGTGCTGTTTCAATATGCTTCTCTTCTGTGCATGATGACTTTCTAATCAATCATTTAGATTTACTTCCTAAAATAATGCAATTCTGAGGAATTATTTCATGCCTTGAAGATAATGGGGAATGCTCTGGGAGGCAAATGTTTATGAAGGACAGTCCTAGCCAGAGAATTGAAGGATGAAAGAATCTGAAATACCATGGACTCCAAACCCAGTTGTCTCACAAATAAACTGACTTGAAAACCAAAATCAAAAATCAAGCCAAAAACCCCTACCAAATTAAACTAAGCTGAGGGCTAGAGTCATGAAGTCTGCAATTCTCCTGAGGTAAGAGTTCAGTTAAGAGATGCCAGCCCTCAAGCCAGTGTGCTGACAACAGCAAGTGCTGGTCAGCTCAGCTAACATGATTTAAATGCCATTACCTTTTCGGGCACTAACAGGAAGGAAAAGGATTGAAGCAACCTCATTGAATCAAATCATTTAGGGAGAACACAGGTTACACAGATACATATAACTATATAAAGAACAATTTTCACTAACTGACTTTTTCTGAATGGTCTATCTTCTTCAAGGTTCATTCTACAAAGGCATAAGGGACCTCACAATATTTTCTGACTGGCCAGTTTATATGCCTGTTGCCCAGCATTTATGCCGTCATTAGGCTCAAAGGCAGACTTGGTTAAAAGACCTGGGAAAAAAGAAGCCCCTGACAGCTTCCGTAGCTTCCATAATTGAGATAGTTCACAACAGTGTAGTTCATTACCTCAAATCCACATCCCAAATAAATATCATAAACTGGACACTTAAAACTATCACACAGCATACTGTTAGAATACGTGTGCATTCCTTATAAATTCTAACCATATTTTTCTAGTCAGGTACATACAATTTCTCTCTAGCTCCTCAATTAGCAATTCTAAATAGCTCCATATCCTTGGACAATGGCAGTAATGATAATTTTTTATCTTACTTTCACAATGAAACAGATATTGAGCTAATAAATAAACATAACAGAAAAGTCTCTTAATGAATACTTGCCTACAAAAATATGATCTTCAATTTTGACATTAATCATAAAGCAAGGAATGTACGCTGTAAGAATTTAATAATAATTCTGGGCTGTTTGTCTTTGAATTGCTCTAATTGCTCCCTTACTGGTCAAATGTCTTTGAATTTCCCCACTTGAGTCTGTTCTATACAACCTAAGCTCTGAAACTCTGCTTTCTGTTTCCTGCCTGCCCTCCCAATACACAGAAGGAGGCACCATTTCTCAGAGTTTGCTTCACTGGAGCCCTGCCAGCACAATGCCCACCCCTACCTCCCACCCCAGAACTGCTACGCTCCAGTCGCTCCACTGCTCTTCACCGTCAAAGATCTGAGCTGTTAGCTACAATGCTCGCCATCTTGATTCCCCCTTTTCCTGTCTTTGCAGCTGAAGAAAAAGGCCTGATTTTGAAGCTGGACATTTTTCCTAGGCCACCTGTGTGACCTTTCAGGCTCGGCATGGGATTAGTTTGTTCAGCTAAATCCAAAACATGCTTAGTTTTTAGAAGTCTGTAGAGATGTTATGAGGCAAGATCCTTTTGACCTTTCTCCCCAGATCAGCTTTCCCATTTGAGATGTTCCCTGCACAGTGTCTGTGGTGCCCGGAGATGTGGCTCCATCCATGAATCGGCCGTGTGCCAGGCGCCACCCGAGGCTCCTATTTAAAAGATGTGTCTGTCTTGCTCTATTCAGAAAACACCTCCTCATCTCAGGAAGAGTGATCCAAAGAGAAATAACCCTCCCAACATCGACCTACCAGGTCGAGCTTTGGCAATGCCATTGCTAAGTGGACTGTCAGGTCTCCACATAGAGTTATGCCAGTTGCTGGATACAAAGAACTTACAAAGCTCTAATAATTGTCCAGCTGACAATGGACAGATAAACAGACTGTATACATCATGACAAGTGGCCTCTAAACTGTAAACTTTGCCATAGCAACCTAAGAGGGAGCTAAAGTAAGACACAAAGAAAGCAAGCCTTATTATATCAATCTTCAGACTTGGATATAGTCTCTTAACTGAGATTTAAATGGGCCATTCATCTTGGTCTCCACCATATTTTTCTCCTTCATGACAAAAAAAAAAAATCTTGATGATGAAGAAATTCATTTCCTCTAACTTAACCACTCATAGGGAAACATTATAGATCAAGATCAAAGACTTTGCATCAAGAACCTCAACCCGACAAAGTCACCAGGAACAAATATTAAAGTGAATCCAAATTCCTTTGAAAAGATGCCTTTGTGCAAATTAGAGTTACAAGGGAGGTGACCAAAAAAAATATTGCCAAAGATAAATGTGTTGGAAGCTGATTTCTCTAAGAGGATAGCCAAGGTCTTCCTTAAGAGTGAGTCTCTCCTTACTTTGGGAAATACCTTCACGGAACTTGAGATTATGCAAAGCTCAAGAGTGAAGGCAAAAGGAGAAGAGGGCAGCCGAGGATGAGATAGTTAGATAGCACCACCAACTCAATGAACACGAATCTGAGCAGACTCGGGAAGATAGTGAAGGACAGGGAAGCCTGGCATGCTGCATGCAGTTCATGGAGTCGCAGACTCGGACATGACTTAGCGACTGAACAACAAGACCAAGGCTTATTCTCTGAAGAAGTTAAGAGAAAAAGAGGCTAAATCTGCTTTGCGTGAGCACATTACAAATATTGATACAATCATTACTTTCCTGATAGAAACTGAAGTTTGAGTGTCCTGGAATTTGGAGAAGAGAGTTGATGGTAAAAGTGTCTCAGTGGGAAGAGAGATGACCCCAGAAAACGAGAGGATGTTAGACTCAAAGTCTTAGGGGAAAGAGGCCCATGATAGACTTCAGTGGTGGGAAAGAGGTGATGCATTATTTAAAAAAAGAATATACGTGGCCATCAACAGATGAATGGATAAAGAAGATGTGGTATATAGCTACAATAGTATATTATTCAGCCATAAAAAAGAATGGTATTTTGCCATTTGCAGCAACATGGATGGACTGTGAGGTGAAGTAAGTCAAAGAAAGACAAATACTATGTGATATCATTTCTGTGTAAAATCTAAAAAATACAACAATAAATAAGCAGTCTCACTGATATAGAGAATAAACTATTGGTTACCAGTGTGAGGAGAGGCAGGGAGGGGCATTATAGGGGTGGAGAAGTGAGAGGTACAAACCATCAGATATAAGAAAGGCTACAAGGATGTATTATTGTACAATGTGGAGAATATAGTCAATATTTACAATAGCTGTAAATGGAGTGTGTGAACTGTAAAGAGAGTGTGTGAACTGTAGCAAATATATAAAAATAAAACAAATTTTTAAAAAGAAATTATTAGTGAAAATTAAAAAAATCCTTTATAAAAAGTCAAGAAGTTAAGGAGGTTGCACAAACTAATACAGATCTGTGAATTCAAATGAAGTGCCTACCACACAAAAATGCCAACCAACAACTCCTTGAGCTAAAGTTACAAGTGAAGCAGGCACAGAAGCGTGTCTGACTTTCAAGATAGTATTTAACCTCAACTGTATCATCCTTAAAATGGGACAGTAATCTTTAAAGTGTTATTTAGAGGATTAAGTGAGGTAATAATATGTCAAAACATTATTTTTTTAATATGCTCAAAAAATAACATGCTCAAAACAATAGCCAGCATTTATATAAACATTCATTTTAACAAGTAAGTACTAGTCATGGGAGGAGAGGTGCTAGAGCCATCGTTGTGTGTCTTTCCTTGGGGCTCCTTAGGGACAAGTGCTGTACAGTCAACTTTATAGCATAGCTCGCACATACAGGTGCATAATAAATTCTTCCTGAGCAGAACTGAAAGAATCAGAGCTGTCAGGTAATAACCTCAAGAGCCAAAACACCTCTTCTAACATCCTACCTATATAAAAACTGGCTTGTCTATCAATGTACTGCTGCTGCTAAGCTGCTAAGTCACTTCAGTCATGTCTGACTCTGTGCGACCCCATAGACGGCAGCCCAACAGGCTCCCCCGTCCCTGGGATTCTCCAGGCAAGAACACTGGAGTGGGTTGCCATTTCCTTCTCCAATGCATGAAAGTGAAAAGTGAAAGTGAAGTCGCTCAGTCGTGTCTGACCCTCAGCAACCCCATGGACTGCAGCCTTCCAGGCTCCTCCATCCATGGGATTTTCCAGGCAAGAGTACTGGAGTGGGGTGCCATTGCCTTCTCCGCTATCAATGTACAGAGCTCTGCAAATACCATACCTATTGAAACAGAGCAGGAGAAACAGGCTTAATCATTGAGACAATGCAGAAACTTATTTCATTTCCCAAGAGTGTATGTCATTACAAAAACACACATTTAGACATTATCAGGGGACAGGGCATTCAAGTCTTGCCTTTGCACTTGATCTCCAGACCCACTGCTTTGTCAGCATGGGGAACACTACCTATCTCAGCCACTGAGGCAGATTCTTGATGGGGAGATGACTTCCAGCACCACAGAGCTAGTAGTCTGGCCAGACCAGAGGAGAAGAGAGGGGAGAGGAGCGGAGGGCAGAGGAGAGAACAGGTGGGGAGAGAAGAACCAAGAATGGCAGGCTAGAGGCAATGCCATTTGCACACAGATCAAATACCTAGGTTGACACTAGTTAATTCATACTTCTAAACCAATTTAATGCCGAAGTTGTTCTCTCCCTGAAATAAGAAAATAAGATAAAAGGTAGAGGATAAAGTTTACTGTCAAACTTACTTTCCAGTGGAAGGTAGATACTGATGATCCTTCAGTAACATTTAACAATGTAAAGGGCAAGAAAGGTAAGGATCCTTTCCAAGATCTCCTGAGAAAAGCATATTATTGCATAGGCCAGAAAAGGGAACTTTCAAAGGAAAAAAATAATGAAGAACCACAGATTTTGGTTTCACCTTAACACACATTGGAAAAGACAATTCATCATCTAAGGACCCAGGAAAAGTCCTTCATGGACTATAACTAAACTGAAAGAATTTGAAGATAACAACAACAGTAAAAAATTACACAACTGAATGTTTCTTCCATTAAGGTACATACATGACTTCTATGTAAATTATGTGTACTGTCGAAAAAACTCCCCAGTTTTAATTAAATTTCACCCCCAAACACATTTCAATCAGATGGCTAGTTAAAGCATAGAAAGAAAGGGCCATTATTGTAGTATTTGGTCAAAAAAGTTATGTTTACATATTTACTCTGCTTGACATCACAGACCACATGGGGTTGTGAAAGGTAAATCCAAATTTTGCATAAATTGTAAGGTATAACGTACCCATTTGTAGCTGAAAACACAGCCTAGGTTATAAGGCATCTTTAAAGGAGTAAGGGTTCATTGCATTGACAGTGTTCTGTCTCAGTTCAGTCGCTCAGTTGTGTCCGACTCTTTGTGACCCCATGGACTGCAGCAGGCCAGGCTTCCCTGAGCTTGCTCAGACTCATGTCCATTGAGTCGGTGATGCCATCCAACCATCTCATCCTCTGTTGTCCCCTTCTCCTCTCTTCAATCTTTCCTAGCATCCGGGTCTTTTCCAGTGAGTCAATTCTTTGCATCAGGTGGCCAAAGTGTTCTTGTCTAAAGCTACCTTCACTGGGTATCATAATTCTTTTTTCATAAACACAGATCAATTTCACATACCTTTTATCTTGGCCACATCTCTGTAACTATGAGCCCAAAAAAGAAACACGGCCGAGTGGCTGCCTTGTTACAAAAACACTCTAAATCCAACAAATTCTCAATGTTGTATAGGTAATGAATCACATGTGCTTGCAAAATTTCAAGCACATAATTGTCTGTCCATAATAATTTTTGAAAATTGGCCCATTTCTGGAGTTTGTGCATATGGTCCATAAAATGTGTCACTTTTTCTATGATTCATAGACTTTATTCCAATTTTAAAGCAAACAGATGTTTATCTTTAAATGGGGTAGAAAATATAATGCTTTAAAAACTTTTGGTACATTTATTATGGTTAAAAATGGCAAACATCTGTAGTTAGGAAAAATATACTAGACTGCCTTAGTCCTGTGGGAAATCACAAATTAAGGGCTGACAAGTTCCAGGTATTTAAAATGTCTGGCTACGTTGCATTCCATATAAAATAGCGAGCTTAATCGGGATGATATTTACTCTGTCCATATGTTGCTTTCAGACTGCAAGGGCATCTTGCTTTCTGATGCAGTATTTTAAGAGCAAGCTCTTCAAGAATAAAGAAAAAAACAATATAGTGGGCTTATTAGTGAATTTTATTTTTACTTCATAAATATTAAATTATGTCACTAAGCAATTTCAAAATTCTATTTTCAAAGAAATCCAGAGGGGGAAAGTGACTTTCAGAATTCTCAATTAACTCCCAAACCCAAGAGCCTAAGTTTTAATATAAGTTGCAATTTAACTTTGGGTAAAATAAATAATTTACAATTTATCTGTTTCCTAATGGAAAATGAATTCTAATATAAATATTAAAGTGACCTTCAGAACACCATACATTCAATCATATTCCAGCAAATATTCACACTCCATGTATGTATTGTGTGCCCAAGGAGCACTTGTGATCAACTCACTTATTTCCTTAGATTTAATGGGGCTAATGTTTCTATATGTTGACTGTTTTGAAGACTGGGAAAATAAAATTTCAGCATGAAGCATTTAAAATTTTTCCCCAAATAAAAGTTTTATATTAAATACCAACCATTAAGGTCTTTTCTTATATACATATATATATATTATGAAGCAGTATGACCTTGGACCTGGCCTCAGTTTCTTCATATGAAATTAGAGAAGCCATAGGTTGGCCCCATCCATATATAAAGATGGCTTCAGAGGTGAAATTAAGTATTAGCTAAGAAGGTCACTGGAGAAGGCAATGGCACCCCACTCCAGTACTCTTGCCTGGAGAATCCCAGGGACAGGGGAGCCTGGTGGGCTGCCGTCTATGGGGTCGCACAGAGTCGGACACGACTGAAGTGACTTAGCAGCAAGAAGGTCACTATGGCAAATCAGGCTATGCACTCACCCATTTACTTTACTTGGACATACTCATGGGTGCTTAGAACACGACATCACAAGGAAAGTTCTCCAGCACTCCACTGACAGCTGGTGAAAACTCACTAATCACCAATGCTTCATGGGCCATAATGGGGCCCCAGAACAAGTTGGCTCTAAAAAAGATTATTCTCTGTGATGCTTGGACTTTCAATAAGAAGAGTTTTTCAGCCCTCTTCTTAGCACCGTTTTCTACAGTTTGCCTGCTCTCTGAATAATCTAGCTCACTAGATTACCCTACCAATTATGCACTATCCCTGCAGAATTAAAAAATTTTATAGCTTTACCATCTATTAGCTGCTAACCTGCATGAACTATGCAAGAGCAAAAGTGGTCTCTTACTTGGGTTTGGGGGGCATCAATTCAATTGAAGGTATTCATGCCATATTCATAGGGTGGGAACAACCTATGACTTCTCCAATTTCATAAGAAACTGAGGCCCAGGTAGCTGTCCAAGGTCACACCACTTGAATTCAGTTCTTGATTCCTGGTTGAAGTGCATTTAATTAATAACAGGGGATGTATTCTTGAGTGTTTAATAACTTCCAGGCACTTCTAGTGACTATTCTGCGTGAATCATGCCATGCAGTCCTCATAGCAGCCCTATGAAAAGATTTATAATTAACTCCATTTTATAAATACAGAACCTGAGGCTGTGTAGATGGGATCGGTTTACAGTTCACTGGGAAAAGCTCTATTTTTATCCCCAAGGATGCTGAATATCTGGTTTTTGACTCTTAGCTAAGATAAGGGCAGTGGGATTTGTGATGGGTGTTTTTATGTTTAGGATTCCCCTCTCAGATCAGTTTCTTTACTGATGATTTGCAACCCACCTAACTGCTTTGATAACCTTGGCAGGGTAAGGACTGAGTCTGGCCCAGTGTCTCCAGGGAAAGGGCCCTGGAGAGCTGGCTTGTGGGAATGACTTTCAGACTCCAGTGCTTGCCCACATATGCTTTCTCTTGCAGCACCATAAAATTTGCCTTTAAACACAAGCGTCATGTGAGTATTTTCTGGGTAGTTCGAGAATATTTTCAGATAGCCAAACCTGGGAAAGCAGTACAGAGGCTTATGGAGACAAGGTGGAAGGTGGCTGAGAACTCATGGCCACCACTTCCAACTGTGAACGCTATAGCCTTGCAAGAGGAAAGCTGACAGAGCAAAGGTGTGCTGTCTGGAAATGTCTGTGCCACACATGAACTTATCTATAGAAGAGAAACATAGAGAACAGACTTGTGATTACCAAGGTGGAGGGAATGATGTGGAAGGGATGGAGCAGGAGTTTAGCATTAGCAGCTGCAAACTAGCATGTATAAACAACAAGGTCCTACAGTACAGCATGTCTTGTGATAAACCATAATAGAAAAGAACGTATGTATATGTATAACTGAATCACTTTGCTGTACAGTAGAAATGAACACAACATTGCAAATCAACTATACTTTAGTAAAAAAAAAGGAAGATCTGTGCCAGAATAAGGGCACCATTATCTCACTCATATACCCAAAGGGGATAACTTTATCCAATTCTAGTTAGCTTTTTGCTGTGTGACAAATCATCTTCAAATAGAATGGCTTAAAACAACAACTTATGTACTATATCTCTTTACTTAGTTCCCAACTCTGCAGGTTGGCAATTGGAGTGGGCCCAGCTAGGCAGTTCTTCTGGTATCAGCTGAGTTCACTCAAAGATCTGCAGTCAATATTGGGTTGGCTAGGACTGGTGATGTAAGATGGCCTGAGCTGGGATGGCTCTCGTTTATCACCTGAGGCCTCTCATTTTCCAGCAGTGCAGCCCTGGCTTGTTCTCAAGAGAGTGGGGCAGTGTTCTAAGACAAAGAGAAAAGAAGTGTCCAGGGCCTCTTAAGCATAGTGGGGTCAGGCAGGTGCATCATCACCTCGCCTGAACTCCACTGGTCAAAGCAAGGCACAAGCTTACCCCAGATTTAAGGGGAAGAGAAATAGGTGTCAACCTATTGATGGGAGGAGCTGAAAAGTCACAGTTCAATCAACATGGACAAAGGCAAAGATGGAGAAATGGAACTGATTTTGCAATCAATCTACAATACTCACATAGGCTAGGAATATATAGTAGGAACATTGGTCTACATGTAATCTTTCTCTCTACAGAAAATGATGAACTATCCAAATGAAACTGTAAATCAGATCCTCTACTGTACTTTCATCTTATGAGGTAGATTACAGAGTTGACTCTCTGGCTGACCCAGACTTGCTCCCTCTGGCAACCTGTATTACAGCCAATTGAATCAACTGCAAATTCAAATACCATATACAGCACGCAGGAAATAAGCAAATGGAAAACAGAGTTCACGATTTGAAAACTTAATATTTTAATCACAGCATAATATAAAGTGATTTTTTATAGGAGTAAGTGAATTTGGTTTGATCAAACTGGGAAGATTTCAGAAGGCTACGATTACTCAGAAAACTCAGCAAAGGCCAGCTCTCTTCCTCACAAAGGACAGTCATATTGCCAGAGGAATCAGCTACAGAAATTAAGCTGTGTGGTGAGGACTTTTAAAACTTCCAAGGAACATGTAACGAAAACTAAGCAATTGCCACATTTTAATTTGAAAGAAGGCTCCTAAACTAGGAAAGCCATTTGTTTCCCAGTCCACAGTATACTTTAGAGGACATTATGAAAGACATTTCAGTTCAAAATGCCAGGTGGACAATATATATATTTATCTCTTCTCCCACTTTAGATTAGTTAAAGTGAATAAAAGAGTAGAAGCAGACTAAGAACTGGTTCTAACAGAGCTAACAGGAAATAGGATGGATCGGCAGCCAAGAGAGGGCAAGTTTGGGGAGGACGAAGGGCTGAGGGAGAGGCAGGATCTAGAGAAGCAGGGGAGGGGTGCTGGGGCTTTTACTGTGCTTCCTAAACTTCTCATCTCATGACTCACATGGAAAATAACATTATTTTGCCTTACTGGATAAAGAGAGAATGCACAAGGCTGGAGGCCAATGTCCCGGGCCTTTAGTTGCCCTGAAATCACCAGGCAGGCATTGATTTCTCAGCCTCCCTGTGACTCAGTGGTTCTCAGCCCAGGGCAACTGTGCCCCTCAAAACAGAGTTAGCAATGTCTGGAGACATTTGTGACCATCACACCTACGGCGGGCAGGAAGTGGGGATTATTAGCACTGAAAGAGAAGCCAAGATACTGCTCAACACCTTATAATCTGCAGAACAGACAGAAACCACGACAAAGAACTGTCCCCAAATGTTAATAGTGCCGAGGCTGAGAAGCTCTGTAATGATCTATCGGCAGCCCACCACTGAGTCTTGGCACAGAGGCCGCAAAGCTTAGATACAGTCAGAGGCATCTACAATAGAGAGGGAAATTGATGTGACTGGAAAAAATGGCAAAGTTTGCAACTCACAAGTGCCAGGTACAGAACTGGGTGGCACAAGCCCTGGACAGAACGTTGAAAGAATAGTTAAACATCTCTACATGAAATAATTCAGCCCACCCACACCCTCATGCAGCAGTGCCCACAGCCATTATTTCCCAGAACAAGAAAAGGGGAGATTTTCCCCTAAAGGAACACAATAAATCATCTGAGAAGATCTAGGGCAGAAGGTGGGGGTTACTGGTGCCCCAGATAAAGATCTCCATATTCAAGCATTTAGATATCCACAGTGAAACAGCCCCCACCCCTACCCCTGCCCCTACCCCCTCAGCCTAGAAGTCAGCCCCACTTCAGAGCCTCCTAGGAGCTGTTTGGTACATCTCTTTGAAGAGTAGTGTAGGCCAGTGTTTCTTCAACTAGACACAGCTTAGGAATCGCCTGGGCACCTTATTAAAATGCATATTCAGGAGGTCTGAGGTGGGGCCTGAGATTCTGCATCTCTAAGAAGCTCCAGGGAATGCTCATGTTCCTATTGTGGGGGTCGTTCTTTGAATAATAAGGATTTAAAGAGGTTGGCAAACAACTGCTAGGCCAAATTCAGCCCAAAGCCAGTTGTGTAACATGTTCCATTGGACAAGGTATCTATGGCTGCTCTGGCGACGGGAGCAGAGGCCACTGGGCCTGCAGTGTAGCCACTGGAGGTGCTGTACTACCAAACTTTCAACAATAGGACCACTGCCCATGAATCCAATTATACCCAAATAACCCGACTAATGTGCCTGGATCACAATTCCTGTAAAAGGCCAGGTAGCCAATATTTTTGGCTTTGTGCGCTCAACCATGGTTGCTGTTAGCATTCCCTTCCAACGGGCAACAACCTCGAAGTGAGATTGAGTTAATCAATGTAGACAGGTTTAAATAGATCCAAGAATTCACACTACATGTCTCTGTATTCATTTAACATTTTTAAAAAAAGGTATTATACATGAGTCCAATATAAAAAATAGTATATGAAACTGTTACATATTTTACAACAGTATTATATTTCTCTAGCATAGAAAAACAGACTGGGATTAATTTAAAATACTTTCTTCTTCTGGCATATTTTAATTTGTGTTTTGCGTACGGGAAACATCACAGAAATAAAACGCAACCCAATGGAGATTACATTAAAGTGCTTATAGCTTTGACAAAGCATCAAACAAAACCGTTTCCTGTCCTCACAGAATTTTGAGTCTGTAGAACTTTCCTTGTCAAGCAAATATTGTAAGATCATAAAACATCAGTTTGTGCGTGGTAAAGAGTCTATTATGAAAAAGTCCACATCCATTATCTTAATTAGAAAATTTAATAGCAGTTGCTTTCTATATATATTGACTAAGGAGAAAGTAATTAATTTGCATGCATCAACCTACCTTTTTATGAACACAGACTCAGGTCAGTAAAAAGAGAAGTAAAATAATCTGGGAATTTACTATTTGAGAACATAAAGTGTATTACTGATGAACCAAAATAACAAGAAAATTGGGAAAATTTCACTGTGACATGTTTATTTTCAAACTGCTTTTAGTTAAGTGGCAATTTCTGTTTCAAAATACATTACAATAGCAATTTTTCTTCATAATGCACTAAAATTATGCTAAAAATCCTGTTATCCTTGAGAACAACTAATACACACAAGCAAAATGTATCATTTTTTTCAAGCTCAAGAAATGCTTTTTTCATGTGGTAAGGCCCACATACAAGGGCAGAAGCTATGGTTTGAACAAAGAATTAGGTGAAGAACAAATTATCACATGCTAATTTACTGGTCCTGGGCAGCCTTCACTGACTTGATTAATTTCAGACATCATCTGACAATTAATAAAGGGCATATTTTGAAGTGTGCATTAGGAAAGAATATGTTATGACTAAATTCAGTTCCTTGGGGAAAGTTTACACAACTCGAATTACACATTGCTGCTGCTCAGACACTCAGCTGTGACTCTGTACGACCTCCTAGACTGTAGTCTGCCAGGCTCCTCTGTCCATGGGATTCTCCAGGTAAGAATATTGGAGTGGGTTGCCAGTGCCCTCCTCCAAGGGATCTTTCCTACCCAGGAATTAAACCTACTTCTCTTGTCTCTTGCATTGGCAGGAGGAATCTTTACCACTTAGCACCACCTAGGAGAACTACACATTATCAGGCTGGAAAGATAAAATTAGTGAAAGCAAGGCTCCTGCCCAGCCTGAAAATTGTAAAATAGATCTTTGTTGTCTCTTCCTGTTTACCTGGGAGAAATGAAGGTAGGGTTTTGCCTGAGAGAACTTGGAGAGGGAAGGCAACACAGGGCTTTACTTCGAAGGCAAGACATGCAGATTCTTCCTTCTCTTTGTTGGCTGAACCCACCTGTGGCAATTCACACACCCATCAGTTATTTCCATCTCTCACACCATGAGATGATGGAAGCTATACCAGGATTCACTGCTGCTGCTGCTAAATCGCTTCAGTCATGTCCGACTCTATGTGACCCCATAGATGGCAGCCCGCCAGGCTCCCCCATCCCTGGGATTCTCCAGGCAAGAACACTGGAGTGGGTTTGCCATTTCCTTCTCCAATGCATGAAAGTGAAAAGTGAAAGTGAAGTCACTCAGTTGTGTCTGACTCTTAGCGACCCCATGGACTGCAGCCCACCAGGCTCCTCCATCCATGGGATTTTCCAGGCAAGAGTACTGGAGTGGGGTGCCATTGCCTTCTTTTACCAGGATTCAGTCCTCTTCCTTAAACAACTCATCTCCCGCAGAGGTTCAACCTTGCTCTTAAAGGAAATGAACTCAGATGTAGACAGATGGGGTTTACATAAATCCAAGCCAACACTGTGGGACTCCAGTTGCCCTTGTGGCTAGAAGGGCCTTGGCCTGGCTTCCATGTAATCGCAGAGGCCCAGTCCCCAAACTGTAGGCTCCTAAAACACAGTTAGGTGGGATCTCTCCCTGAGCATATGATTACTATACCCCGAAAGTAACCCCTCTGAAGAGGCTTGGGCCTCGTTCTCACTACAACAGACCATGTCTTGGTAAGCATCCTCTGATCCATGAGCCACTAAAGGCTGAGTGTTTACTCCTGTTACTTTTCCAACCTAGATACGGTACCATGAACAGCCCGAAGCCTTACCAGCTCCAGGCTCCCTCTATCCACTGGGCACCCTGTTATATTTGGTTCTCAGTGCTGGAGTCTGTCGGCTGGGGTCACACTCATCTGATAGAAGCATTCTGGGTGACAACTATATTTGCTTCCAGAGCCAAGGTTACATCTACCTCCTCTGAGTCACCCCATTCAGAATGGTGGCATCCAATTCTGCTTGCTTTTCAAACTCCAGGCTGCCCTAAACTTGCTACCATTAACTAGCACTCTGGTAGTAAAATATTGACTGTGACCCACAGTTCAAAATAAACATTGCCTAGGAACGCATTTCACATATGCATATCTAAAACATTTATATCATATTTCATCAAATCTTAGGTGTCATTGATTCTGAGACCCACCTTGATTTGAGATGTCAAAACACAAAAAATGAGCAACTTAACAGTAACAAAGTATGAAAACTAAAATTTTGTGAAACAATATTCACACCACTACATATAAGGCACTCCGATTGTTTTCTGTCCTAATTCTGCTTCTGACAAGCTATACGGACTGATTTACCAGCTGTGTGATCTAAAGTTGTAACTGGAAAACAGAGAAGGTAACTTACATGCTTACAGACAGGCACAGGCTTCCCATGACACTTATGATGAACTCCCAACTCAAACCATTGCCTACAGGGCCTGCCTCTGGCATCTCTCAACCTTGCCCCACCACCTCTGTGCCTGCCCATGAGATTCCTTGGAGGAGGAAATGGCAACCCACTCCAATAATCTTGCTGGGAAAATCCCATGGACAGAGGAGCCCAGTGGGCTACAGTCCATGGGCTTGCAAAGAGTCGACCACAACTTAGCGACTAAACAACATGAGGCTGCTGCAAGGCTGTTCTTAAAGTCCCCTAACCACACCAAGCGCCTTTGCCCACCTCATGTTGTCCCCTCTTGAAATGCTCTTCTTGATTTATCCCTATGACTGGCTCACTTCCTGTATCATCTCTGAGGTCAGCTCCCAGTCCCCTGACACCCTTCTGTCTCTTTGTATCACAGCACTTCATTTCAATGTCAGGAGATAATTCATGGGTTTCTGCATGTCGTGGGCACTAAGAGCTTTATTCCCAGATGCTGGAATAGTAATCACCTTTGGAAGCATCATGAGGAGCACCTCTCTTGGAAGGGATACAGATGAGCAGGTGTGCCAGCAGTTCTGAGTTGGGATTTTCCCAAGATGGGTGTTTGCAAACTGTGATGTAATCCCAGTGTGCGCCCAGGATCAATTCAAGGCCCCTGCACATCACCCACTGCAACTTAGGGGCAAAGGAACCAAGGGAAACATGCGCCATCAGGAATGGTTGCCTGATGCATTTGGGCTGACTGACTGCATACAGATTAGATTTACGCCGGTGTAGAGGACCAGCCTGGCAGCTCCACTGCGGCTGAAGGGCTCCTTCCAATTGTTTACAGCATTAACCACATCTGTACTTGTCCCGTCCTCTGCTTATCACGAGACTCCCACAACTAGATCATAAGCCTCAGGAGGACAGGGATCAGGTGATAACAGAGTCATTATTAATATAAATGTACACTTCTATCCACGAGGTTTATAATTCACAAATTATACAGTTCACTTCTTTGCCCAGATAGGCCCTGTTATGGAAACTCCTAGCCACCTTATAAGTGGTCTAAAAGGTCTCATTTTACAAACATGTGTTCTCTAGAACATATGTCACTTGACATATTTATTAGCTCAAAGTCTTGCTTGAGGTAATAAATGCTGACAGTTGAGATGCTTATAGTTAAAGCATCAAAACAATAAACTCCATTAAGTAGAGTTGGTGAATAAATGTGGCTTAGCCATGGTTTGGGAATATTTTTGATAATTAAAATATTTATTTTCCTGCCTTATAAAGTATATATAGAGAAGTGAATCTTATTTGATAACTGAGTGTCTCATGTACCCTCAGGGTCTTTGTCATGAATCTTAAACATGCTTACATTGTATAGAAAGAGGTTCTCTGTTGGTACTTAGTCTGGAAATTAAGATTTTTAATAAACTCCTAATAAGGGTTTTTTCAATGTTTTTTCTTTCTAGGTACTATTAAATTAGCTACACTTCTATTTTCCTTGTCTTCTAGCTAATCAGGGTTTCAAAGGATGGCTTTTAAAAGCCTTCTAAATGAAATACACAGCAGCATCACATGGTAAATCATATCATTTAGAAAACATACTGCTGGTTATCACCTTACAGTATAAAACATTGGTGGAATTAATTCCTAACTGCTGTGTAGATGACACTACCTATCTGGGGTCCTGGTTTAATTTTCAAAAGCGGAACGTCTGTTTCTCAGTGGATCTATTTACATTTATGCCATGCCAAGCAAAATATAAGAATAAAGTCTGAAATTTTCCTCAAGGCAGGAACACTGATTTGGTCCTGTGTTTTACTACAAGCACCTGCTGGGGGTGCTTTGCATTCTGGGAGGATGGAGATGCAGGCACATTATCACTGCCTTGAGTTGTTGGAAAGCAGCAGATGATGGGAAAGTTCAGCCTGGGGAGCCGGGAAACTTGAGATACAATTCTCAATTGCTCCTACCTTGCTGCATGGCCTTGAAGAAGTCCCCTATCCTCTTTTTGCCTCATTTCCCTCATTTGGAAAATGCGAACAGTACCTGGCTGTGTGAATTAACTAATCAATCATTTTAAATGGCTAAGATAAAAGTGCTTTAGACTCGCAAGCCATTTTATAGGATGTAACTGCTATCTTCCAAACACTCCATATGTGCGACTCTATTAAGCTAAAAAAAACACCAGCAGTTTCACAGCAAATTATACTAAATGCTTTATAAATTCCAGAGGCAAATGCTGATAAAGGTTCTATAAACAGTGTTTACAATGACAGCCATGCACAGAACTGTAAAATAACATTATGTGCAAGCATTCAGAAATAGGATTATTACTGAAATAATCCTCAGTTCCTAAACAACAGAGGAAAAGAAATCCACCATGGTGAAACTTCCAGAACGTCAGATCATCTTCCATTGACATCTGAATGGAAGATAACTGCCAGGAGAGTGGCCGATAGATTTTCTTTGTTCAGTGATAAAAATAGGCACCAGCGGGCAAGGAATACACTGAAAACAGAGACAATAGAAGCCCTTAGGTTTTACATTTCGCCCAAGTCTCTCCAAATGATCAATTTTCCAATCAACGCATTTTTACAGCACTGATCTCATTTCTTCTTGCCGCAGCCCTGAGGAAATTTCAGGTTTGACTTTTGGCTGCTATTCCCAAGCCTGTCCTCTGCCCACTAAATGTGGGGACAGCTTGCCTCAAGCATTACTTAGGCAGACCCAGAAGGGTTGCTGAAAAGCTACTTGGGGGCAGCTCAGCCTGCAGACAGAAGCTCCCCTCCCACCAGGAGTGTCCAGCACCAGAAGGCAGTGGTTCTCAAACTTGGCTGTACAAAATGTCAGTGGTAGTCCAGGCCCTAAACCACACTAATTACAGCGGAATCCCGAGGGCTGGGTCCAGGCATCAGTGTTTTTTTTAAAACTCTCAACACTATCACAAATGCACAGCCATGTCTGAGAATGGGTGCTGTAAGGTACTCCCAAATGCATAATGAATGAAGACAGTACAGAATACGTCTTTTCCATTGCTGCCTTGTTGCCTACATCAAGGGTCCACAAACTTTGTTCGTAAAAGGCCAGAGAGTAAATACTTTTGGCTTTGCAGGGCCTTCTGTTGCAACCAGTCAATTCCGCATTTGCCACACAAAAAACAGCCTTAGATAATATGTAAATAGTTCCAGGGCCAGATTGGGCACTTGGGCCCTACTCTGCTGACCCCTGATCTAGACTGTGCTCAATTATCTGTCTCTTAGTGCTAGTATGTTAAATACATCATAAAACACACAAATGAAAATTTTCAATGGACAGGATAAACGTATGGTTAACTGTGTGTTTGATTATTAATAGTACAGAATGCACTCCTGCGGAACCATTCCTGTTAATATTTTTTACAGAGAGCAATTTGTTTTAATATGCTTAATTAATTTTGAAAATCTTGGTGTCTCACACTATGATACAGCAATCTGAAGGTCTGGCTTGAAGTTCATTGCTAAACTGGGATCAGTGGCTCTCAGACTGAAAGAAAAAATTCACAGGGATCAGAGGACCCAAATGTTGACTGGCTGAGTTTTCCAACTCATACATCTCAGTTTGCAGCCCACACCCACCGACTAAGCAATCATTTTTGCTGAACCTCTGACAGAAAATGTCCATCTTCCATGGCAATAATCAGTTGTCCCGGAACCTAATGGAAACATGTCAATTTTCACATTTTTAGTACATGAGTTCAGAGTCCACTAAAACCTTAACTCTGGAAGCTTTTGAAGTAGGTTAGAAAACTCTGTTTCCAAGAATTTTAAGCATTCAGCTATGAGTAATGATAGATAAAATTATTATTTTCAGCAACAATATATTCACCTAAGAATATATAACAATGGAAATACAGACAAACATCCATTTGCAAAATGGTCTAAAAGCTTAAAACATGTTTTTCCTGAAAAGCAGTTAACTACTTCTTCAGTGCTTGAATTTTTATTTTGAAATAATAAAGTATGTTTATGTCTCAAAGTCTATTAGCATACAATTAACACCCTCTTGTCACATTTGAAAATAATTTTTGTAAGATATAAAGAACATTTTTAATCTTGACAACACCTTTAGGAAGTGTTTTGCCATGAGATAAGGAGCAAGCCTTCGTATACATCAAGATTTTCATGGCCATGTCTCATCTCATCACCAAGGACGGTAGTGTCTACTATTTGAAGGTATATTTTAATTAAACTAGGCATAGTACTGACGTCCTACAGGATGTAACCAACAGCATGCTGGAAAACACTGAGAGCCAAAAAAAAAAAAGAGAGAGAGAGAGAAAGGAGCAGGAGTACAGCTGACAACTCCTCCATGTTCTAAAACTTTTACACTTCCCTCTAAACACATGATCGCATGTGATATGCAGTCACATGCTACACCAAAATAAGCATTCCAGCATCAGTCTGTACACTGCATGGTACAAAAGTTTCATCTTGAAGGACAGAAAGCAAAGCTTCGCACCTGGATTCACATGTTGCACCCACTGGTACTTTGGAGCCCAGCGCGCCAGAAGGCAGAGTGAAAGGGCTTGGTAAGGATGGGCAGCCCACAGAAAGTGCGCCAGCACCCGCTGTTCTCTGCCCGTGCACACCAACCAGAAAGCTTCCCAGCCTCTAGGACTCTAAGGCACCCACTACAGCAGTCAGTCAGGAAAGCCAGTTCTCATTTGGCCTCCATTCTAACAAGGCAGCTTATGCTTTGCAAATGTCAACACCTGGTAACTAACCAGAGTCATCGCATCCTCATCCCAAATAACTCAGACTTTTCCAGAAAAGATGGGCCAAAGAGATCCAGAAAATCATAATTTTTAAGTCATCTGTGATTTCACCTAAACATTCTTGACACTTTCCCCTAGGTTCTTATTAGAACAAAATAGCATAAAGGAAATATGTTTCATAACAGTGACAAGACAATGTATAAGTCTTTGCCATTTACTTTCAATCCAATTTATGCAGTCATCAAGGGCCCTAAAATTCAAATGGGTTCTATATTCAGATCTTAAAATGGCAATAGGAAGTTCATTAAATCAGAACTAAAAATTCTTCATTGAATATAAATTTTAACGATTTTAGTAACATTAAAAAATGCTAAACCATGCATGCCATTTACAATGATGATCCCCGTAACTATAAATGATTTCTACTTCCAAATCAGAGTGCGATCACTGCATTCTAGCAGATATATTCCTGACTTTAAACCGACCTTTGTAATGTAAAAAAGAATGCCATAGAACCCTTGAGGATTTTTATGGTACTCATTGTAACACTGAAAGCAAGCATACCACACAGTGGATTTACCTGGATACCCTTGTGAAGGGGTGCATTTCAGAAGAGGATCTAAAATAATGAGAAGAAAAGGAAAATGTGAAAAAAATCAACAAAACTCATTACACTTGATAAAAAAACAAATACTGTAATCAAGTTTTGAATTGAGTTTAATAAAATCCATAATGCTTATATCAACTGGAAACACACAATGATTGAGAATATTTTTACTTTTCTTTCTCTCCAGAATTTAGATCATCCAATTACCACCTAAGATGTTACTCTTTAAGAAATGTGAAGATGAACACAAATTATAGCAATTCACTCAGTGTAGATGGGCTACAGACATGTAACATTTGGGATGTATTGCGGTCACTCAGGTTCACCAAGCCTGGCCTTGATATTTGGCTACTGGGGGGAGTGGACATGATAGAGTCTATACCTTCCTAGAAAACTTTCTCTCACTACTGTATCAGTTAAGAAAGTTTATACAGGAGTCAAATTTCCTATATTTGAATGTATATAAAAGCACCACTGCCTACTAACTGTGTTACCTCAGGTGAGATAATTAAATTCTTTCTGCCAAGTTTTCTCCTTTGTAAATAGGAATGATAATGGTGCCTATCTCTTGAAATCATTGAAAGAATTAAATTTTAAAAAGCCACCCAGTTTACTAAACCTGACTTGTCATTTAAGGTCTGGGCTTTCCTTCAATACCACTTTGTCCTCTGTCAGCCCCTTTAGCTAAGGAGAGCAGTATTTCACCCTCAATTTAAACTGATGATTTAAACCAGATAATTGTAGTGGGAGCTGTCCTGTGCAATATAGGATATTTAGAAGCATCCTTGGTCTCTACTCACTACGTGCCACTCCTTTCCAATTTTGTGACAACAAAATCTATATGCAGACACTGCCAAATATTCCCTAAGGGGCAAAAGCACCACCCCACTGAGAACCACTCCACAGGTAGAAACGTCCTTTGGCCAAATCTTGTCTAAGTATCAAGCTCATATGACAACATTTTGTTTATCGATGCCTATTTCTCGTCCTCATCTGTCCGTCATAAATTTCACCTTAGGCCTTACTCAGTCTTGTAATGTGTCTTGCCTTACTTTACCCTTCAGAATCTGTGTAATTTTAATCTAGGCCTTGCCCATCTTATTCTCAGACACCTACAAATCCTCTAATAATCACGAACTGGTTTTCCCAGGCTGCTTACTGCCTCTTGGTCTTTCCTACGGTCCTTCACACAAATCCACAAAAATATGAGATGACAGTGGTGGGGTTCAGAATGCACTACCCAAAATACGGCATCTTGGTATACTGGATATTTTAAGCTGAAAGAACTTGAGAAACAGCAGGTGCAAGAAGGACCCTCTGGCTCCTCCTCCTCCTCCCTCATAAGACCCTCAAGGGAAACATGCCCTCTCCATATCAGAGGAAAGAAACACCCTTATGTCCGAAGACCAAGGGTGGCCTAAAGGAATCTGAATGAAGAGGGGTGGATAAGTTTTCACTAGTTGACTACCCTCAGCTCCCACTCTTTTGTTCTATCCTACTTCTTTACAACTTTCCACTCCTCAGCAAACCTAGCAAAGTAGACCCCCTTAACCATTAGGGATATGATCCAAGACCCATAGTCGATGCCTGAAACCTCAGGGAATACAGATCCTTATATATACTATGGTTTTCCCTAGACATGTATACTGATTATAAAGTTTAATTTCTAAGTTTGGCACAGAAAGAAACTAACAATCAGTTCAGCTCAGTTCAGTTCAGTTGCTCAGTCATGTCCGACTCTTTGCGACCCCATGAATCGCAGCACGCCAGGGCTCCCTGTCCATCACCAACTCCTGGAGTTCACTCAGACTCACGTCCATCGAGTCAATGATGCCATCCAGCCATCTCATCCTCTGTCGTCCCCTTCTCCTCCTGCTCCCAATCCCTCCCAGCATCAGAGTCTTTTCCAATGAGTCAACTCTTCGCATGAGGTGGCCAAAGTACTGCAGTTTCAGCTTTAGCATCATTCCTTCCAAAGAAATCCCAGGGCTGATCTCCTTCAGAATGGACTGGTTGGATCTCCTTGAAGTCCAAGGGACTCTCAAGAGTCTTCTCCAACACCACAGTTCAAAAGCATCAATTCTTCAGCACTCAGCTTTCTTCACAGTCCAACTCTCACATCCACTCACATCCATACATGACCACAGGAAAAACCATAGCCTTGACTAGACAGACCTTTGTTGGCAAACTAATGTCTCTGCTTTTGAATATGCTATCTAGGTTGGTCATAACTTTCCTTCCAAGGAGTAAGCATCTTTTAATTTCATGGCTGCAGTCACCATCTGCAGTGATTTTGGAGCCCCCAAAAATAAAGTCTGACACTGTTTCCACTGTTTCCCTATCTATTTCCCATGAAGTGATGGGACCAGATGCCATGATCTTCGTTTTCTGAATGTTGAGCTTTAAGCCAACTTTCCACTCTCCACTTTCACTTTCATCAAGAGGCTTTTTAGTTCCTCTTCACTTTCTGCCATAAGGGTGTTGTCATCTGCGTATCTGAGGTTATTGGTATTTCTCCTGGCAATCTTGATTCCAGCTTGTGCTTCTTCCAGCCCAGCATTTCTCATGATGTAGTCTGCATAGAAGTTAAATAAGCTAAACTAACAATAACTAATAATAAAGTGGAAAAACTATATACTGTAATAAAAGTAACTTGAATATGCTTTCTCTTTCTCTCAATATATCTCACTGTACAAAGTGAATGCCTTATTCATAGTAACCAAGCACTTACACACTGCAAGAAAACTTTTGCAATTTGAAGTGCAACAGGAAAACTAACATGGATTTCTTTTTCCTTCTTCATAATGTAACAGTGAGAAGATGCGTTCTTACCAAAGGTCTGAGCTGAGTATCCAATTCTTTTGCTTTCTTATTGAGTAGAGAACTTTCTTTCACCTTTTCACTTAAAGCACTTCACGGCTTCTCCCTGGCATTTCAGAATCATCAGTATCATTACTCTGGCATGTTGGGGCCAGGGTTAAGTAAAATCAGGATCACTTGAACACAGCAGTGCAACAGGGCGATAGCTGATAACCTCAGCCCCTAAGTGACTACAGGGTGGGACTCGCTGGACAAATGGACGATTCACACCCAAGGGAATAGAGCTGATGTCGCGAGATTTCATTATAGGAGAATTCATTCTGCTCCTTAGAATGGTGCATATTCTAAAACTTAACAATTGTTTATTTCTGGAATTTTCCATTTAGTATTTTCGGGCCTCAGCTGACCACAAATAGGTGAAACCATGGAAAGCAAAACCACTGATAAGCGAGGGACAATTATAAAAATGTGTATGTTTAACTGAGTCTTCTTTTCCTTAGGAAGGCAATCATCATAAGTAAAATATACTAAATAAATGTGTGTGCTTTTCTCTTGTTAATCTGTCTTTTGTCAGGTCCATTTTCAGGGTCCCTTTTAGAGAACCTGGGAGCAAAGAAAGAGAAAGAATTTTTCCTCTCCTACAGTATGAGCCTGTCACTGGAATGCTATCATTTAATTCATATTTGCAGACATGCTGGTGCAAGTAAGTCAATGGATAATTCTTACTACATTCTTTTCAAAACAACAAAATGGAAGATTAACCCAAAAAATCCAAAAGACCCCATTTGCTTGCAATATTAAAATGAAATGGGTTTTGCCAGGTTTCTCTTTGTAAGCAAGTGAAATTCATTTTCAACAGTCTTTAGCCAAATTTCCTGGCAAGCAAAGTCAAAACTTAATAACACAAAAACATTAACTAGTGTATTAGTCACTCGACATAAGATAAATTTATACTGTTAAATTGAGAAAGCCGTAAACAGAAAAACTACTGAATATCTAAAGTATTTTAAGTTGTAACACCATCTAATAAATATGACAGGCAAAATGTTAGCTATAGAAATGGCTGATCCATGATATTTACTCAAATGCCTGCATATTAAGGATTAAGCTTTTTTTTCTTCTTTTAAGAATGCACTAATTGTGGTGCATTTGTGTTTCTTTACGCAACCCAGCAGCTGTGGTTCCAAACATGAGCCTTTGAGAAATACATTTAAATGAATATTTATAAACTTTTCTGTAACAATTATATTTAGCAACAGTAGCAGATGCCACTGCTTTCTCAGTGTTAGCTGTGTCACTAATTAGAGTCCCTCTCTAATCATGCTGTCCTGGTCCCAGTCACTTGTCTCTTAACTGGACCACCACCACATTCAGGATACAGACACACAGGCCAAGTTTTTTCAAAAGTCTTAAAACATACATAAACCATAAGCACTTAGGACTAACAACCTCTGGTCTTCCCAAAGCAACTGTAGGCTCACTTAAAATTGACATTTTTATGTTATGAGCATCCAATGGGATAGTACCTCGAATACCACTGGGTAATTTCTACGTATTCTTCACGGCCTGTTTGCTCAGTATACAGTCCACAGACCACCAGGCCACTGCACAGAATCCTGTCTCACTCCCAAAACCGATTTGGAAGCTCTAGGAGGAAGAGTCTGGAAGTGCATGTTTTTAGCAAGATCTATCTCTAGATGATCTAAAGTTTGCAAGCCACAGCTTAAGATAATTTAGGCCCACCTTCTCCAGGAAGTGGGCTTGATAACTCCAGTAAGTTGGTTTTAATGCCTATCTTTTGTATGTCCAAGCCCCCCAGAGTTCTTTTATCACTGCCTTATTACCTCTGGTAGAACTGATTCAGGTATTTACTCTCTCTTCACTCTAAACTTCTTAAACAGATTATCTGAGATTTACAGACAATTCATTTACTGGGAAGGGGCCACTTCTCTGGTAAAAAAAAAAAAGCATAGCTACATTCCAAGAAAACTATTTCTACAACCGGCAGTGGACTAGATTGGACCCGCAAGCCCTAGATTGTCAACCCTTGCTGTAACCTTCTCAGTGGAAGCTACCTATCTCCTATTCTAGCCTATCTCATGGCTCCATTTCTTAAATTATAAATCCTGTTATCTAACTACCCAACCTCAGACTTCTATTTACTATTTCTGAAATTGTTCTTTCAAAGGTCATCAATGACCACCAAACTGCCTAATTGTATCACCTACTCCAGTCCTCATTTTCTCAAATTTGAAATTTGCATCTCCTTCCCTTGATGTCCAGCTCTACTGTCCTTCTGATTTTTAAATATTAATTTTCAGTCTCCTCTTGGCTCCTCTTTCTCTATCTCACCTCAAAATGTAAGGATTTTCTAGACTTAGTCATTCCCTCTTCTTTAGGGAAAAGGGAAAGACTAAGCCTGGATGACCTCATCCATCATTCACCCATCATTCCCCTGGAGAGTCTTCTCTGAAATCCCCTGCCAAGGCTCTGGGTGTCCTCTTTTTGTCTTCCTATTGCACCATGGATGCATATTAAATTATTACTGTTGGTTTCTTGATCTGCTATTCCACTGTGTAATAAAAGCAGAGATGGTATCAGTTTGCAGAGAAAGACCACCATAAGAAAATATTCAGTCTCTTAAAAGAGGTAATGTATAATTGCAGGGTATCTGTGATTAGGATGATAAAAATCAAGAATTTCATGATGGTGTTTTCCAAAAAGGGGAAAGGAAGGCCATCTAGTTTCTAGTAATAAAAAGTTTAATTATATAAGTCCTTTGTATTAAAAAAACTGATAAAAGTGCAAACAAAAGCATCATCTTAAATCTACAAGAACCAGAAACTGTAAAAAGCAATGGAGCAAATTTGGAAAAGAAACAAATAGAAACTTTATAAATAGTAATAGAAAAACTCAATGAACAGGTTTAAAAGAAGACCAGACAGAGTTGACAAAAGAATTAGTGAACTGGAAGATAGATTTGAAGAAATTATCCAGAATGTAGCACAGAGAAACAACATGCTGGCAAACACAATAGAAAGAGGAGAAAAAAAAGAAAAAGGGTAAAATACAGAGGACCTAACCTTCATTTGCTACAGAGTACTGAGCTGAAACAATACACAAAGAATTATCACAGAATACGTTAGTCTGATAAAACATAATAGTCCACAGTTTTAAGACATCCCCCAAAATTAACAAAGAGTATAAAATAAATCAAATGCACATCTACAAATGGATATATTCTAAAAAGGAAACAACAAAAGAGACTGTCTTCAAAAGAATCATATTTAGACTTAGAGTTGACTTGTCAACAACAATGGAAGTTCCAAGACAGTAGAATAATACCTCTAGTGAATTGAGGAAAATAATGCCAACTTGGAATAATAAAACCAACAAAAACATTTTTTAAGCATAAAAACAATATAAATACACTTTCAGAAAATTAAAATAGATTAGCACCAACAGAACCACACTAAATGAAACTCTATAGTATGTACTTCAATCAGGTAAAAACAGAGAAAAATATGCCAGAGGAAATTTCTAAGATACAGGGAAGGAAGAAAAGCAGATAAAGTAGCAAATATCTGGGTTTAAGTAAACAAACTAACTGCATCGAGTAAAATTCATCTTGTGGGATAAATCAAAATGCAGAACAACAACAACCATGTATACGTTTATAACTGAGGGAGCAAGCAAATGGAGTTTCAATATTTTTTTGTTTTGTGGGAAGATAATTAAAGAATTAGTTAACTTTAGACTTTGATAGCTAACAAGTCATGTTTTATTTTCTATAGTAATCACTAAAAGGATAGAAACCTGCCAAACCAACTGGTCCTGAAAATGAATGCCACCGGAGTGTCACATCCATGCCCAGCCATCATGACAGTGGATATACAGAAAGATAGGAAAGAAAAAAAAATCATTATGGGCCCTTCCTTGGTAGGCTCAGATCCTTCCCGATCCAAAAAAAAAAATATATATATGTAAGGCAAGAAAAAATGGACAAGGAGCATGGAATCATTGAGACAAATACAAAGCATAGAATAAGATGGTAGATTTAAATCTATGCATATAAATATCTTCTCTATGTAAATATTTTAATATAAATACTTACATTAAATATAAATGAAAGCAATACTCTCATTAAAATAAGATTAAATATTTTTAAATTTCAATCTTATGCTGCTTGTAAGAAACATAAAATTTAAGATAATAGAAAAAAGTTATAAAATTTAACATGATAGAAAAAAGTTAAAGGATAAATAAAGCATAGGGAAATCAACAGAGGAACATCTACCCATCAGCAGAAATAGAGTGGAAAATCTCAACTATTGATCTCCTTTCCTGCTGGGCAGATAAAGATTTCTGGTAATATTATTGTATGCTACTAGTGAAGTTGAAAATAGTTATCTACTACCACCAACTTCTTAAATTACGTCAACCTAGCTGCATTAGCTTGGAGACAATATTGCTTCTATAAGGAGTCCCTCCTTTGCTCCACATGAATGCTATTTTATGCTGAATATACTTCAAGAAAAACTTGATTTCATTTAACGACAATGATATTTATTCAATGAAGGCAAAGGAGGAAACTGGGCTGGTGATGGTTTCTGAATTTTAACATTCTTCTTTCATTTTTACTGAGGGGATTACCTAGGACTAAGACCAGTAAGACTGTGCTGACATTGTTTAGCTCATTAGGCTGAGAAGGCATTGCTCTGAACACAAATGAGCAGAATCCAATCTGTGGAGACCAGTTAGGTTTGCTTCTATACAAGCACAGATGTCCTTTCTGATCCAATCAGCAACTCTTATACCAAGGGGATCAGCAAGACTGTCAACAGAACAGAGAAAATCTGGAACACCAGACACAATACAAGGATGTCCTGCCTGAAGGCTGCTCCAAGGCTTCATATAAGGACAGCATGTTTTGTGCACTGGATTGGAACTATAAGTGGTTTGCTTCTAAAATAAATATGCTCAGATATCAGACTTTTGTATCTGCATGCCCCATGCCTTAATTCATTCAATAAATATTGATTGTCCACCTATGACTAGGAGCTAGGTATACAATGGTTAGCTAGAAGGTGGTCTCTACCATCACAGTGTACACAAGCTTAGCAAGTGATCAAATCAGCCTAATTTTATATACGAATTTCTCACCTCAAAAACTAATTTGGTGGTGGTGATTTAGCTAAGTTGTGTCCAACTTTTGCAACCCCATGGACTGTAGCCCCCCAAGCTCTTCTGTCCATGGGATTTCTCAGGCAAGAATACTGGAGTGGGTTGCCATTTCCTTCTCCAGGAGACCTTCCCAACCCAGGAATCGAACCCGGGTCTTCTGCATTGCGGGAAGATTCTTTATCAACTGAGCTATGAGCAAAGCCTTTAAAATAAAATAAAATAAACCTAATTTAATTACTACTAAGTAGTGACAAAGTTTCAAAAGTTTTAAAGTAAATTTGGTGCCACGCTTCTAAGTAAACATTAGTCCTCAAGAACTTCCAGGCCTTATTTCTTGATCATTTTCCATCAATGGTTTAAACTTTAATTGCTAAGCAGGGAGAGTGACTTTCTAGGTGTCTCTTAGAGATAACTTCATATAAATGAAGTTTCCAGAATTCACTGGCAGCACATAGAGGCAAAACAACACAGAAGCTCTAACAGAACTTGGCTCTGAGCATGAAAGGTCCCCTAGAGGAGAGGCTGGTGAACTACGACACATAGGGGAACTCTCACAGCCACCTGGATTTTGTAAATAAAAGTTTGATTTGAACATAGCCATGCTCATTGGTTTGTATATTGTATATAGCAGCTGCCATGCTATGATGGCAGAGTTGATCAGTTGCAACAGTGATCCCATTTCCTGCAAAAGAAAACATGTTTACTATGTGATCCTTTACAGCAAAGCTTGCTGTACAGGGAATCCAGAGAGGGACTTTCTCAGCCATATAGAAAATGGTTTCAGCCTCCATGCACAGACAACTGTTGAAGAGCCAGAGAGAAAGACCCTTTCAGCAGCTGGTGCATGCCAAGATGGCTCCCTGGAATTAGCTATACCGTTTTTTGATAAAGACTTTTATTAAAACAAAGCATTTATCATCATATAATTAAACCATCTGAACACTTGCCCTTATCAAATGCCAAAATGGCTGCTGGGCCGCCTTCACTGCTTTGGTGAACCAGGATCAGGGTCCCGCTCAGAAAAGTGCACGTTGTTCCCAACTGTCCTAGAGAGCATGCTGCCTTCCTGTGAAAGCCTGCTTGGTCATCCACCCCCTCCAGTGTCTGTCATGGTGCTCTCTGCTGGTTCATCAGGAAGCCTGAAGCTACTGCCAGGACAGTCACTCTGTCAAGAATTCACTGTGCAATTCAAATGCACACACCCCAAACACAGCTAATGGGCCACGTGTGGAGCCCAAACCTATTTCTCCAAGACCCAGCTGGACACAGAGAAATGAAAAAACAGAAACAGAGAGCACATATTCATGACCTCTTTCTGTGGTCATAGTAATAAGATCCAAATATCCTATGAACATTAGCTACCAAGCATCAACATTTGTAGGTCATAATGACCCCAAAAAGACAAAGCTTCCTACAACTGCATGCTGCAGAATCTTCTGGATACAGAGTTAAGCTGTGCATTGATCTTGGTGAGACAGTATTTATTTAACTTTCTCAGAGTGAAGAGTGGATCTGTTGGATGGAATCCAAGGTGGATGTTAATGAGATACAGAGGATCTTGGAATGCAAAGTACCACTAGGGAGTCCCTGTATTTCTATAAATGTGAGCAAAGGAAGCAGAGGCATGCCAGAATAAGCTAGGACCTCAGTGCCCAGGTACATTCTGCCAAGGCCCCTTATGCCACTGAAAATCAAATGGTCATCCTAACTATTTACATATGACCCAACACACTGTGACCAATCCCCACTTTAGTTACTACAGCAACATGCACAGAGCCTTACATTTACCTGCTCTGGAAAACTTCAGAGACCTCTCTAACTCCTCTCCTTTCTCTGAGTCCTCATCCAATCATTTTCCAAGCCCTGGGCTCCATCAACCTCCTAAGTGCTGTCATGTTTAGCTCTCCCTAATTCAGGCCTCTAGTTCAGCCCTCTTCCCTCCCACAAAACTATTACAGTGGCTTTTTTTGTTTGTTTGTTTCTTTTCTTTTTTTTAACTCCTAGTTTATTGGGTTTAGTTTCTTTGTGTTTCATTTTGGTACAACATACATGCAGCAAAGTGCACAGATCCAAGTCTGAAGTTCGATGAATTTTCACATATGGTTACACTCATGTATGCTGATTACTTCTGCTACCTTAGAGGATCGCCCCCACCCCACCTTGTCCCCTTCTCATCCATGCTCCTCACAAACACAGACACCATTCTGATGACTAACACTGAAGGCTAGTTTTACCTGTTTTTTTGAACTTCACATGAATGGAATGACTCCTGCTGGACTTCTGCTCAGCACTGGCCTGTGAGATTCGCCCGACTGTTGCACACACCATTGTTGCGCAGTGATGATGCATTCTTTTTCATTGCGGTACATACATTCACACCGTGGACTACTATATGACAATGTATTTACCTACGTTACTGTAATGGACATTTAAGTTGCTCACAATTTGAGACTATGATGGATAACGCCTACAGTGACCTATTCTTGGTCATTGATGTCCAATCTCTGCCCCATCACAGCTTCTTGCACAAGCCCACAAATGAACACTGAGATATCAACGTGCCCCTTCTATGATTCCACAGCACATGTATGGGTACCAATGGCGTCTCCCTGGCTTTCTAGACAAAATTAGACTCCTTGTTCTACCATTCACGGGTCCCTGCTACTGCATTTGACGCATCATCTAGGATATTTCATCCACCTTTCTCCCCTATGTTTCTGTTCATTCAGTCAAATCCCTTCTGTCCCCACAGCTCAAGCATGCCCGTACACACCTTCCCTCTCGAGGGCCTTTGTTTCTGCAATGGCTTGGGCGCTGGGTGCCCAGTCTCTACAACATCCATTTATGCCTGTGGAAACACCCACAACCTTTTAGGCTCATATAAAAACTCCAGCTCCCCCACTAAGTCTTGAAAACATCCTGCTTCCCATTGTGGAAGTCCATGACATTTGAAGATTCTTCAACTATTCCCAGTAGCACAGTCATGCTGATTACAGTGACCGCCTCAAAAGAATTTCCAGGAGAACTCGATGGAATGCAGGGCCGGTTACTTTCCTCAATCAGACTGCTGATGCTACCTGTGCCATGGTCCTAAGGACATCCCTTTTTGGGTTTCTGGAATTTGGTTCAGCAAGTAAATACTCACCTAAATTAATCTTTTTAATCACTTAAGAAGTGGGAGAGTTAGGCAAAATAAGAAATAAATCAGTTAGATAATGTTCAGTTTGGGGTTAATTTTAATAAAACAGGGCTTTAAAATATATTAATTTTTTGTGGACACAATAAGAGAAAGAAGAGAATTAACAGGAAAGGTGGCTAGTTATAGCCAGCCTGTGTTGTCACAACAAATATTCATTCCTTGCTGCCTGCCTAAATACTGATCACTGTGAGGCCCTGTGCTGGGAGCTGTGTGGAGTGTAGGGACCAGAGACTATAAACTTTACTCTCAAGGATCTCACAGTCCATTGGAAAAATTAAATGAGAATAAAATAATCCACGGAAAACTGATTTCAGAAAATCTTGGAGTAAAAAGAAAGCACATGAGCAAAGCTTTTTGAGACAAACAAGAAATGAGATCAGTATTTCTGGTTGTGCAGAATATTTCTGTAAAAAGAGATGTTTTCCATTTAGAACCCACATGTAATAGTTCACTTATATTGGGTCAGGCTTTGGGGGATTTTTTAAAGCACACATTAAGTTTTTAAAACTTGTGACTGAAATCACTTGCCCAACTATAAAGTGGAGATTTAGCAGAGACAGCCATCAGGGTCTTAAGCTTGCATCTTGTCACCCTTGGAGTCTCTTACAATTGCCCCTAAGATAGAGTCTTCTGGAGAAGGAAATGGCAACCCACTTGCCTGAAAAACCCCACAGACAGAGGAGCCTGGTAGGCTACAGTTAATGGGGTCGCAAGAGTTGGACAAGACTTAGCGACTAAACCACCACCAAGATACAGTCTTCCTGCTTTGCATAGTAACTCTGTGCAGAAATGTGCATATCTTAATCTAAAAAGAACTATGGAGAGATTTCAACCATAAAACCACTTAAGTACTTTGCTGCTTTGGCCACTCAGCACATTTATGAAGATCCCAGAGGGGACTTTAGGCTGTCATCACCACTGCCTTCTGGGGATAATCTTCAGATTCCCTCTAATTCTTCCTCGGTCAGTGTGTCTCTGGGGTTACTTCCCTGTAACCTGAGAAGGTACTTCACTTTTCTGTCAATGATGGAGGAAACTGGAGTGTCATTCAAATATTCTTTCCAGAGGCTTTGCTAACGTGCACCCTCCCCCACTGCCTGTGGGCACAGGCTAATTGGTAGAAAACTGGGTGGCAGGATCCCGGGGACAGAGTGAATCCTCACCTATTCTGCCCTCCTCTACCTGCCTGACCTCTCAATAAATAGAGCTGCATCTGAGTAAGTTAACTGTGCATATGATGCTACTTTTGTGCGAAAAATCAGAGGAAAATCTTTATAAAATCTCTTTTCCTATGAGGAGTTGTACTCAAGTCAGGGTGTGCAAAGAATTTTTCCCATCAGTCATGATTCCTCATTTCTAGTTTCTAATCATCTTTACCCACAATTATGCAGTGGTCTGTAACTAATTGGTAAAATGGCAGAGTAAAAGCTGAATTACACTGTTCATATCTTGCTGATAGTCACCCAATTAATAAGGTTCTCTCTATGGCATATTGTTCTACAGTGGATGGTACCAGGTCTTCATCATGCATAATTCATTTCATGTGACACGCATCAAGTCAAAATTCAAGCTCATGCAACAGGCATCTATATTTTATATGTGGTTGTAAAATACAATTTTTCCCAGGGTAGCTTCTGCCTCAAACGAGTGAATGAGTGATGAGCAGGGTGCCTTAAAACAGCTCCACTGGGTGGAGGCAGAAAATAGGGATGCTCTGTCTCCACAATAATGAACAGTGACAGGAAATTCACACCTCCATGGCTCCATCACTGACTTATACAGAGTTCTTGGGAGCAAAAGGAAACTATAGGCTATATTATTGCAGGCTTACTATAAAACAATGGTTCTTATCCACTAGAGGGTTTTGCTCCCCAAGAGACACAAAACAATGTCTAGAGGTATTTTTCCTTGTCACAACTTGGGGTGGGGGGGGTGGGTACTGGAAATCTAGTGGGCAGAAATCAGGGATGCTGTTAAACATCCTACAATGTACTGGTGAGATAACAAAGGCCCCACAATAAAGTTATCAGAAAAAAAAAAGCAGGGGAAGAATCAGGCACAAATGAAACTTCCATCAACATATGTGAAAGTCATTACATGGAAAGTTACCAAAGCAATTATTTCTGTCCAAAACATTTCACATTATTAAAGAAATATATATAAATATATTATATTATAAATATACAATTCTCCAAATCAGGCAAGTTTATTCGACCTAAAATGCAGGAAAAAACTCAAAATGTATGAAGTGAAAAATAAATTCTGACATCAAAAAAATCCACGAGTTAAAAAAACAAACAACAAAAAAACAGTCATCAGGCCTCAAATGTCAATAGTGCAAAGGTAGAGAGACCCTATTTTAACCTAATGTTATCATTTTAACTGTGCAAGGCTTTTAGGTGTGTGCTAAATCGCTTCAGTCATGTCACACTCTTTGTGACGTTATGGACTGCAGTCTACCAGGTTCCTCTGTCCATGGGATTCTCCAGGTAAGAATACTAGAGTGGGTTCCCTAGTGCCCTCCTCCAGGGGATCTTCCCAATCCAGGGATTGAAGACGTGTCTCTTAGGCAGGCGGGTTCTTTACCACTAGTGCCACCTGGGAAGCACGGCTTTTAAAAGGTAATGGGCCCCAAATTCCTTCTTCATTTTCCATGGTTAGAATCAGCAACTTAAGACCTAAGCCATAATAGATGATATTGGCACTGACACCTAGGTAAATTGCATCTTTAATTTTATTGTTCACACAGCAATGAAATCACATGTAATTTTCTGAGAAAACCTAGCTATCAAGGTAGACCGCACGCCCCAAGCAGTAGCTTCTAAGCAGCCACCAAGGCTAAACCTGATCTTTGGTACTTTGACAGTTCTCAAGTTGGACACGTCAGCCTAATGGTTGAGAAGAATGCAGAGTTTGCCTTCAGCCTTTTACACTGCTTGTGCAAGTGAGGTTTTACATAGACTTGAGTCTTTCCTCTTCTAAACTCTGTTTTCCTTCCTGGTGAACACAGCATTTTGGCTGTTGAAAGCTCTAATTTTATGAAGGTTCCCCCCAGAGTGCGACCTTCAGCCTATCTTCACAATTTACAAATTCCTCTCTGCTTCTGTTTTTAAATTCCTGTTCTTATTTGGGTTATTTCCAATAATCCAACTAATAAAGAGGGAGAAGGTATCAGTTAAAGACCTACATAAGGTTTCTCTAAAAACTGTAATTTAATACACCTAAAGATAATGGTTAAAATGAGAGTTCAATCATGTTTATATATATATATTCACAGTTATCAAATATACTCTCAACTTAAAACCTATCATTTTACTATTTACTCATATTGTCTTCTAATTAAGATGGCTAATTAGACAGAATAAAGCCAACATATGCTTTCCATTTCCATTTAAATCTCAATGTCATCATTCAGTTCAGTTCAGTTCAGTTCAGTCACTCAGTCGTGTCTGACTCTTTGTGACCCCATGAATCACAGCATGCCAGGCCTCCCTGTCCATCACCAACTCCCGGAGTTCACCCAGACTCACGTCCATCGAGTCAGTGATGCCATCCAGCCATCTCATCCTCTGTCGTCCCCTTCTCCTCCTGCCCCCAATCCCTCCCAGCATCAGGGTCTTTTCCAATGAGTCAATATTACTATAACATTAATTTTGGCTTCCTTCAACTACTTTATCTGTCCAGCCAAAAATCAAACTTTCATTTTACTTTTTTATTTATTGCTCGTGGGAAGAGATTTTCTTGAATTTTTAAAACAATTGTATACTCAAGATTTTATCCTCTTTAAAGATACTTCTTGAATGAACATTTTCCTTTTAACATTGAGTATCTTTAGAAAAAGAATCTGTATGTTGGCAGTACCTTCCTTCCTCTTGGGACCAATTAGTTGATTTAATATGTGCCATTGAAGGGGAAAGGTACTCTCCCCTCCTCTGTCCCCACTGGGGCTGTAGAGCCCCTCCCCTTCCCTAACATGCCCCCATTTATTACATTACTGTTTACAACCGTCACCAGAATGCATATACACTGCCTACATTGTGGTGTGTTCCATGGACCATACTGTACTTGCTTGAACCTTGCACTTGATAAGTGTCTAATGGCTGTATGTAACAATATGAAGTTATACTTTTTGATGGAAAATTTGAGTTTTTATAGCTTTGGATGTATTGCATGGTTCCAAAGGCCCTACTGAAAACTGATTGCAAATTTTACAAAATTTCTTGAGAATTGGGACGTTCCTGAACGCTGTTTTTTAACCAAGATTTTATACTGACTAAGCTTTTGAAATAACTCTCATTCAACGCAAGAGACCTGGGTTCAATCTCTGGGTTGGAAAGATGCCTTGGACAAGGGAATGGCTACCCACTCCAGTATTCTGGCCTGGAGAATTCCATGGACTGTGTAGCCCATGGGGTCACAAAGGGTCAGACATGACTGAGCGACTTTCACTTTCCTGTTTTTTAACTAAGATTTTATACTGACTAAGCTCTTCCAAATAACAGCAACATTCACTAAGCAAGAGTCATGGTGATAAGCTCAAAATAAGGTTAGTGACATCTGGATACAGGACTCTATCTCAGCTTCCTCTGAGTGAGCTAAGGACTTGCCAACTTGACTTAGCATTTATGGACCTCTAATAGGGTACTAGCAAAAGGGATTCCTCTTAAGATTTTGTGATTATCAAATGAGATATTGGATGCTATGTGCTTACATATTGCCTGACGAATAGTGGCCAGTCAATAAATGTCAATAATAACAAATTACCTAATGTCTAAAAAGTACCTCGTAAATCATCTAGTTTGAGAAAAAAATGAAACAAATACTGGTGAGGAGTAGAATTCATAAGCAAAAGAGCAGAGTAAAAATTTCCAAACTACACCTAAAATCAAAGCTAAAGATGTGGATATATGTAACCAAACCAGCCCAGGGCAGAAGAACTTCTACACAGCAGCCTCCTGTTACTTAACCACAGGCTATGTGCCAGAACCCGAATGAACGGGCAAACTTCTCTTCTAAAGTAGTGATCTTGGGACTGAGATATGGTTAGTCATGGACTGTTTCCTTTTTCCTTCTTTCCAGCTGCTTCAATGTAGGTCTCTTGTGTAAAGGCAGGGAGCTTCTCCATAATACAGGAAGTACCTTGCAACATGTGTAGCAGGGCAGGGAGAGTCCAGAGACCCAACTGCAGATGATAAATGTAGATAGGCTTCTCTTTGTTTAAATAGTCATGACAAAATCTGACTTATTTATCATATCCTTAAGTATTTACTATTTTACTCCAAGGCCAAAAGGTTCACACTGAGCTTCTATTATTAAGTATCTGATGTGATATCCCGTACTTACTAGGGATCTTTCACAAGTTAGGTGAATTTGATCTTAAGTATATATTCATTGAGCATCTATTGAATAGTCAGCAGCATCTTATCCAGAGGGACAAATATCCTTGACCAGGATAATGTATGAAACTAGCAAACAGCTACATACAAGACTATTGTTTTATTTGGAAGAAAGTCATTGCATGTACCATATTGCATTTGGAGTCCATTGGTGAGTCTCTGGAGAAGCTGACGTGCAAGTTGAGTCTGGCATGAGAGGCCACCAGGGGAGAAGGAGAATAAACCAAAGAAATCAAAGAAGAGCCTGTGTGGACACAGAGAACAGAACGTGTGTATGTGGTTTGGTGATGGCTATAGCCCAGATGGTATGGAAGACTTGCAGAGAGCTGGAGGGAAGGTTTGGGTCAGACGCTAAGGGCTTTTACAGACTCTGCTAAGGAGTTTGTCCTTCATTTGATGGCCAATGACAGTGTAGTCAAAGTTTACAAGGAATGAGAGAAACACTCAGATGTTCTTTTAGGACTAGCATAGTGCATAGTGTGGGAGAGACCAGTGCCAAGATGCCAGCCATAAGCCAGCTGTAACAAGTCACGGAGGAAGCAGTGGTGCATCAGTGAAGACAGTGGAAGCCAGCGTGGAGAAGTGGGGACAGATGCAAGAGACCTTTTAGGAGGCAGAATCTACAGGGGCTCCTGGTCACTGATGACTAGCCTGGGAAAACTGAGTGAAAGATAAAGCTGCTACTCTGCTCACATAATTTAGAAGAATTCAGAGGACTGATGATGAAACTCCAATACTTTTGCCACCTGATGTGAAGAGCCAACTCATTGAAAAAGACCCTGATGCTGGAAAAGATTCAGGCGAGGAGGAGAAGAGGGCGACAGAGGATGAGATGGTTGGATGTCATCAGTGACTCAATGGACATGAGTTGGCGCAAACTCCAGGAGATGGTGAAGAACAGGGAAGCCTAGTGTGCTGCAGTCCATGGGGCTGCAAAGAGTCAGACATGACTGAGTGACTTACCAACAACAAAGTTTGCACATGGTAATATTCATTAGCACCCCAGGGCCTATGACAGAGAATGCCTATCTCTTTGGCCTCTAATATCTGCACAGGATAGTCAGATGCACCTATACTCTTGCCCCCTCCCCATCCTGCTCTGAGCCATTCTACCAGCTAGTCCTGGCAAGGGGGCCATGTCCTACCTCTGTTCTTTGTGTATATGCTTACACTATTTCCTTAACTTAAATACTGTGAGCTCTCATTTTTTAATGTTTAGATATCTTTGCTATTGTTCCAGGTCTACCTCAATTGAAACCTTTCCTTTCTTTTGCTTTTGTTGTAGAGTTTTATAAGTGACTTGTCAAATCCATTTATTTGTGATTCTTGCCTTAGTCTGTGTTCCCACAGTATACTATCCGTATTCCTGCATGCATCTATTGCCAACATGATTTACTTTTGTGTCTCACACAATTGAAACTTCCCGGAGGGCACAGACAATATTTTATTCGTTTTGCATTTCTCATCACCCATGAATATTTGATTTTTGAATAAAACTGAAATGACTAATCCTGGGAGTTTCCTAGCAGTCCAGTGGTTAGTCAGATGCACCTCATGTCATGCTTCCCCTGCAGGAGGCATGGGTTCGATCCTTGGTGGGAAAACTGAGATCAGGCAAGCTGTGTGGCACCAAAAAAAAAAAAAAAAAGGAAAAGAAAAAACCTTCAAATGATTAATTTTAATCATAACCTAGAGTACTAAATTTTAGAGTATTGGGGTAGGGAAGTGTCTTGAGGTACATTAATTACCTTATCATTTCAAGTCAGAGAAAAGCAACTCTCCAGATCTACCATCAAGAGGAAGGCCTGATGTGTCAGGGGAAACGGGTGTGGCCAGTAGGCCCACTGGGAGTGGCAGGGGAGTAGCTCTAGTGGGAAAGCATAGGAAGGTATTGGTTAGGACACAGGACCAGTGACAAGGCAAGAACAGAAGGACATGGCCTACAAGAGGAATGGAGCCCAAAGAGCCGATTTCTTTTCTCTTCCACAGTATCTTATCTCTCCCACCATGCTTTCTTTTCCTCTAATGCTCCATTTTCTCCCACAATCCTCATCTCTTTCCCACAATCCTCATCTCTTTCCCACAATTCCCTGCTGCATCCCAAGATTTTCCATTCTATCCCATAACCCTCCATTATCTCCCACTATTTATTCCTTCTCTACTACAATCCTCAGTTATTTCTTACAATTCTCCATCTCTCTCACAATTTCCCATATCTCCCACAAATTGCCCTTCTCTCCCGTAATTTACCATTTCTCCTACTTTCCTGTTGTTTCCAATTCTCTCTTCCCTCTCAGAATTACTCATCTTCCTAATTACTACCTAACCCACCACTCTCCTTCCACTCCTGCAATTACTCCTTTCACAAAATTATTCATTCTCTCTGCAGATTTCCTATTTTATCCTACAATTCTCTCTCCCACATCTCTCCATCCTCCTAAAATCCTCCATTCTCCCCCACGATCCTCCATGTTTTCCCATAATCCCATCTCCTATAATTTCCTATATTGTCCAACAATCTGTTTGTTTCGCACAATTCCCTGCACTGTCCCACAAGTCCTTGTGTCTGCCACAATCCTCTACTCTCCCACAATTTCCTGTTTTTCACAATCCCCCATTTTCTTCCACAATTCCTTGCTTTCCCACAATCCTCCATTATTTCCCACATTCCATATTTTCTCACAATCCTCCATTCTTTTCCATCATCTTTCCCTCAATCTTCCATTCTCTTCCACAATTCTTAGTTTCTCCCACAATCCTCTATGCTCCCACAATTCCATTCTTTCACACAAGCCTCTATTCTCCCACAATTCCTCCTTTTTCCCCCAATCCCTCTTCTCTCCCACAATTCCATTCTAACCCCACTTCTCTTCCACAATTCCTTCTCTTTCCCACAATCTTCATTCTCTCCCACAATTCCATTCTTTCTCACAGTCACCCTTCTCTCCCACAATTCCATTCTTTCCCACAAGCCTCTATTCTCTCACGACTACTCCTTTTTCCTACAATCTGTCCTTCTCTCCCATAATTTCATTCTATTCTCTCCCACTCCACAATTCTTTTTCCCACAGCCCCCCTTTTCTCATCCAATCCTACTCTCCCACAATCACCCCTCTCTTCCACAATTTCATTATTTCTCACAATCCCCCAGTCTCTGCTGCAATTCCTAGTCACTCTCACAATCCTCTACTCTCCCACAATTCCTTGCATTTCCCACCATTCCATTCTTTCCCACAATTCTCTCCCACAATTCCTAGTCTCTCTCTCAATCCTCTACTCTCCCACAATTGCTTGTTTTCCCACAATTCTCTTTCATCCACAATTCTCAGTGTTAATCAAAATGCATACCATCAGCAGTGGCCAATTCACATACCATGGTCCAGCTGGGGGTTGCACTTCAGATCAGATCAGTCGCTCAGTCTTGTCCGACTCTTTGTGACCCCATGAATCACAGCATGCCAGGCCTCCCTGTCCATCACCAACTCCCGGAGTTCACCCAGACTCACGTCCATCGAGTCAGTGATGCCATCCAACCATCTCATCCTCTGTCGTCCCCTTCTCCTCCTGCTCCCAATCCCTCCCGGCATCAGAGTCTTTTCCAGTGAGTCAGCTCTTCACATGAGGTGTCCAAAGTACTGGAGTTTCAGCTTCAGCATCATTCCTTCCAAAGAAATCCCAGGGCTGATCTCCTTCAGAATGGACTGGTTGGATCTCCTTGCAGTCCAAGGGACTCTCACGAGTCTTCTCCAACACTACAGTTCAAAAGCATCAATTCTTCAGCACTCAGCCTTCTTCACTATCTGAGCATTTTTCCAGAGTGCAACCCTCACTGCTTACTACTGGACAATTCATTGACTCTCTTATGTCTTGAATGTCCACTTACTGACTATGTCAGGGACTGTCCATTTATGCACTGGGAAATAACTGATAGAGGCCAGTGCCACTTTAGTGCCACCCACCCAACCTGAAATACACTTGTACTAGAATGAGAAACTAGTATAGGATTAAATACAGTGTTTAATAGAGATGACATTTTTTCACAGCAAAAATTTCTTGATAAAAGAATGTGTTATTTTCCTTTCACTGCCCTTAGGTTAGTGGCAACCTTTTAATATTAAGGTAAGTACTCTTCCCTCCCATGTAGTTTTATTGAGACAAATTTAGGGAAGTAATAAAGATATAAACACCACTAATGCACAGTCTTTGCTCTAAAGCAATAGCTTTTAATCAGGGATGATCATGACCTCAAGAGGACATGTGGCAATCTCTGGAAATGCTTTTTATTGGTGATACTGCTAAGGAGGCATATTACTGGCTTCTAGGGGTTACAGGTCAGGGACACTGTTGAACATCCCACAATACACAGGGCAGTCCCTACAATAATTATTCAGCCCTTAATTCTATTTAAAATTTCATTAGGGCCTGCTCTAAAGGAAAGTGTTTTCAAAAGCTACAACTGACTCAGTCTATGTCTATGAAATGTCTCCCATGCACCAGGTACAACATCAGGCATTGAACACAACCAGCCCAATCTACTAATCAGCCCAAATGACAAAAATTACTGTTGATGCAGATGCCAAAGCAAAGTTCCCCACAATCTTCAAAAACTTGAAAATGAGAAAATTAGACAAGAGACATGTAAACACTCCTTATAGTAATAATTAAAAAAAAGACTCCTAGACTGAAGAGAGTTAGAAAGATCACCACTTACAGAGAAAAACGATGGTTATCAGAAGAAAAGTTAGTAATCCAAATCAGAGATGAAAATAAGATGATGAACAAGGAAAAACTGAATCAAGGAAGGTACAGAGAAAAAATAACAAATTCACATTATTTAAGTAATACATATTTACAATATACCCAGTAAGTACCTTACACAGGTGATGTCATGGGATTCTCATGAAAATTTTGTGTTACTATTTTAAGAAACAGTTCTTTCTGGAAAACAGACCAAAGTAGAGTCCATGCATCCACTGGCTAGAAGAGACAGGGTCCCTTCAAACAAAATACCCCTTTCCTCAGGGCATTTCCAGAACTATAAAAACCTGAGTCAATTACACATTCAACTGACATCACTCACAACCTCTAGTCTGATTTCAGTCTCAAGAAAGCAGCCTTTTGAAAATTTGGATCTTCTGTAGTTTCTCTGCAAGGGAAGAGTAAGACAAGCTGGCATAAACCTTCAGTTGATTCAAGAGTTTTCATTATACTTTTATAAACTGGAAGCTAATGATAAATTAACTTATCACATAGCTCACTTACAAGAAAAGAAGATACTGATGTGAAAGTGAGTATTCCAGTCTGGTTGAGAAATGTATTTCTTTCTCAAGGTAGAGTCTATACATTGCCATTTCAAAAAATTTTACATATATGATCTCTGTGTGTTTACATAAATAAAGTATGTAAATTGACAGTTCAACTCTATGAACTTTCTTAATAGGATTCCATCCTTGAGAGACCAATTTATGCTTAGTAGAAAAACATGATTGTATTCTCAGACTAAGTATTTAAAGAACAGTTCCTTGACCAGGCCTATCAGCTGGCCATCTGTATTCACTTATTCATCAAATAGGTATTTATCAGTGACTGTACTGAAAAGTGGAGAAGGCAATGGCACCCCACTCCAGTACTCTTGCCTGGAAAATCCCATGAACAGAGGAGCCTGGTACGCTGCAGTCCATGGGGTCACTAGGAGTCAGACACGACTGGGTGACTTCACTTTCACTTTTCACTTTCATGCATTGGAGAAGGAAATGGCAACCCACTCCGCTGTTGTTGCCTGGAGAATCCCAGGGACGGGGGAGCCTGGTGGGCTGCCACACAGAGTCGGACACGACTGAAGCGACTTAGCAGCAGCAGCAGCAGTACTGAGAAGTGAGGATACAGGGATAACGAAGGTGACAGGGTCCTTGCTCTAGTAGAGGCACCCTCTCCAGCTCAGGAGATACCAACCTTACCATTGACCTTTTGCAAAATCAGACATTTCTACAAATATCATACACCATCTAGTAAAATCCTTGTGACATATGCACATCACTTGTGGGGTAACACCTTGGTCAAATATATTTTACTTAACTGCTACATACCAAGCATAAGAAGTGTGTGTGTGTGTGTGTGTTTACAGCCATGGGCCGTTGGACATGTTTTTTCTAAAGTGTTAAATTACTTTTTTATTGAAGTATAGATGATTTACAATGCTGTCTTAATTTTAGGTGTACAGCAAAGTGATTCAGTTATACATATATGTTACATTCAGTTATAGGTAGCTATATAGATATTTTATTTCATATTCTTTTCACCTATAGGTTATCACAGGATATTGATTGTGGTTCCCTGTGCTATACAGTAGGTCCTTGTTTATCTATTTTATATATAATGTGTAGGGATTGGTTCAAGATGGTGGAGTAGAAGGACATGTGCTCATCTTCTCCTGCGAAACCACCAAAATCGCAACTAGCTGTTGAATGACCATCAACAGGAGGACACTGGAACCCACCAAAAAAAGATACCTCAGGTTCAGGTACAAAGGAGAAGTTGCAACAAGATGGTAGGAAAGGCGCTATCACAATAAAATCAAATCCCATACCTGCCAGGTGGGCAACCCACAAACTGAAGAAAAATAACACTAAAGAAGTTCTCCCACTGTTGAAGGTTCTAGACCCCACATCAGGCTCCTCAGACTGGGGATCTGGCAAAGGGGTTGAGAATCCTCTGGTAATCTGACTTTGAAGGCCAGTAGGATTTGATTAGGAGAAGGCAATGGCACCCCACTCCAGTACTCTTGCCTGGAAAATCCCATGGATGGAGGAGCCTGGTAGGCTGCAGTCCATGGGGTTGCTAAGAGTCGGACACGACTGAGTGACTTCACTTTCACTTTTCACTTTCATGCATTGGAGAAGGAAATGGCAACCCACTCCAGTGTTCTTGCCTGGAGAATCCCAGGGACAGGGGAGCCTGGTGGGCTGCCGTCTATGGGTTCGCACAGAGTCAGACACGACTAAAGCAACTTAGCAGCAGCAGCAGCAGCAGCAGCAGGATTTGATTACAGGACTTCCACAGGACTTGGGGAAACAGAGACTCCACTCTTGAAGGGCACAAGCAAACCTTGTGTGCACCAGGACCCAGGGCAAAGGAACAGTGACCCCACAGGAGACTGAGCCAGACTTACTGTGTTTGAGAGTTTCCTGCAGAGGCATGCATTGGCAGTGGCCTGCCACAGGGCAGGGGCACTGGCAACAGCAGTCCTGGGAGATACAGCTTGGCATAAGTTCTCTTAGAGGTCACCATTACCCTGTAGAATCCAGGTCCGGGTTGCTTCAGGCCAAACAAGTAACAGGGAGAGAGTGCAGCCCCACTCCATCATCAGACAATTGGATTAAAGTTTTACTGAGCATGGCTCTGCCCATCAGAGCAAGGCCAGTTTTTCTCACAGCTGGTCCCTCCCATTAGGAAGCTTGCAGAAGCCTCTCATCCTCATCCACCAGAGAGCAGATGGAAGAAACAAGAACTACAATCCTGCAGTATTCAGAACTACAATCACAGAAAGCTAATCAAAATGAAAAGAAATAGGATTATGACCCAGATGAAGGAACAAGATAAATTCCCAGGAAAATAACTAAATGAGTTGGAGACCGGCAACCTTCCAGAAAAAGAATTCAGAATAATGATAGTGAAGATAATCCAGGATCTCAGAAAAAGAATGGAAAAGATGCAAGAAATGTTTGCCAAAGAACTAAAGAACAAAGAGAGATGTACAATACATTAGAAGGAATCAATAGCAGAATAACTGAGGCAGAAGAAAAGACATACATAGTGTTAATATTTTCATCCCTATCTCCTAATTTATCTCTCTTTCCACCTTTCTTTGGTAACCATAAGTTTGTTTTTAAAGTCTGTAAGACTGTTTCTGTTTTATAAATAAATTCATTTGTATGGTATTTTAAATTCCACATATAAGTGATATCATATATTTGTCTTTCTGTCTGAATTACTTCACTTAGTATGATAATCTCTAGGTCCATCCATGTTGCTGTAAATGGCAATATTTTGTTCTTTTTATGGCTGAGTAATATGCCATTGCATATATGTACCACATCTTCTTTATCCATTCATCTGTCCATGGCCATTTAGATTGCTTCCGTGTCTTAGATACTGATATTCATATAATGTTTCAAAAACTTTCTGTAATGAACAAACTCAATTACTTAGATCTCATGGTTCATTGTCTAACTCCTGTTGAGCTTCATATCCGTGTGATGCATTGGTGTACAACTTTTGCTGCCATGAAAAGCTATTATCTTTTCAAAACAGCATCTTATTTCATTACCTTATTCTAAGGAACACCAGAATTGTGGGGACCTTTCAGGGCCACCTGGTAAACCAATGGCTTTCTTCAACTCTACCACACCTGTTTGCAACAGAAGGGTTTAGTAACATCTTAAAATAACAGATTCTAGGATATGAAGAGAAGAAACAGAAGAAAGGGGTTTACAAAATACTGATACAGGGTGTAAACTTCTAGAGTTCAGAGGACTATGCCCTGTTTCAGTACCTAATCGCCACCTTAGACTAGTGAGTCCCCAATAACTACTCCCTGACTGCTGGGTCTACTCTTTCTCCAAGCATACTGCATTGCTCTAGGGGCCTCTCTACTATTCTTAGTCAAAGATGACCTTTAATGAAAATGAAATTTATTGATAAGTATATAAAATTTTTCATCAAGGTATAAAGAAAAAAACTAGGTTTGTAAAATGATTCCCACATTAAGTAATACAATAGCATGCAACTGAAGGACCAAAGTAGAAATTAATACTAAAATGTCACATAAGATTTTTTTAAAATACTGCCACATGAATCCTAAAACCAAAAATACTTAAAAATCACAGCAGTTGACTTGCACTAAATTCAAGCAAAATGACCAAATTTTAATTCCCAAGTCTGTGGCATTGGCTCATGCAATACAAGGCGGTCAATCCTAATTTATTAGTCTTTCTTGTTTTATAACAGTAGCCACCCATTACAACAAGGAAAATTTAGGAAAGGCAATGAACAAATTAAAGGTAGAACGAATCCAGTGTTTCTGTGTTAAAATGGACAGTGACAGCACAAGTGAATTAAGGTATAATAGTTTCTTGCTATTTCAAAGAATGGTACAATTTACATATTTATTCTCTGCTGTTGGATTTCAAATTGTTGCCCTTCTTCTAGGCAATAATTTACAGTGCATACCAATTGCAATCAGGCAAATGGACTCATCTGAAATACTAAATTTCTTTGCCAGATCTGATCTACTTCTGCTACGTAATTCTTAGTATCCTTTTCTCCAATCCTGCATTCCACATTGCTATATTCTTATTATTGTAAGCTGTTAGCATTAGCCTTCTAGCTGCAAACTTGTGGAAGCACATACTTGAATCAGCCAAAGATAGAGTCGAAATTTTCATAACAACAGACCACAGTCACTAAGTATGAACAACCTGCTAGCTGATGGAGAGAACAGTCACTATGAAAGTTACTACCAAACTTTCATTTTAAAAATCCATATTTCATGTTTCATGTAAGAACATTAGTATGTGTACCTGTGTGTATGCTTCCATATACCAAAATGCTTTATACGTGGATTGGATTTCTTGAAGAGATTCATCTTTTGGCTCAGTGTTTTCAATTAGAGACAAGAGACTACACAACCTGGAAAGCATGGTTTGAATACAACAGTGCGCAAGGGAAAGTTGTCGTTTAAACTGGCATACAGTTTTTGAGAAACACTGAATCAGATATGAGAAGACCTTGGGTCAAATATCATCTATGCATGCTCAGTTGTTTTCCAATTCTTTTGCAACCCCATAGACTGTAGCCCTCCAGGTTCCTCAGTCCATGGGCTTCTGCAGGCAAGAATACTGCAGTAGGTTGCCATTTCCTTCTCCATGGGATCTTCCTGACTCAGGGTCAAACCCACGTCTCCTGCATTGGCAGGCAGATTATTTATCACTGTGCCACCTGGGAAGTCCTTGAAGTATCATACCTCAACTTTTTTGAGTACGATCATTGGCATACCAGCTAATGGCTGCACACTTGTTTCCTCAATTTCAAACTGAGGATGAAAAGAATTACCTGATATTGTCCTAAAGCTAAGTCAAATAATTACCACATAAGTACTTTACAGTGGAAAGAAATACACAAATACAAAACATTTCTTCTACCACCATTTTATAGGTCAGGCCTTGAATTCATTGTGAAAATATTGCTAAAACAATAATAAAATTGACAACACTGCCCAATGCCATCAACAATAATAATGATAATAGATAATACTTATTTGTTATTTACTTTATTTGTTATTTGTTATGGCCTAGGGAAACGGTCTAAGCATTTTGCACATATTAAGCCTCAAAACAACACTTCTGGGTTGGTACTAACCGATTACAAATAAACAAACTGAGTAGGTTAAAAGATACATAAGTGGCTCAAAGTTGTACAAAGCTGGCAAGTTATGCATTGGGAAAGGAATAATACAGTGAAGAAAACAAATTTACTACAGTGTAAGAGTGTACCATAATGTAAGTCTTCTAAGAATAAGACACTTGATTTTATGTTTTCCCACCAGAAATACAGGAGTGATCTGAGAGTCTGTTTTCAGAAAAAAAACAAAAGCAGAAAAGTAAGAAATGGCATGGCCTGGTTAAGAAACCTATGCAACTTTCAGCATTATTAGTAGGCTGCAAAGCAGGAAAAATAGTAGAAGCAAGTGGGCAAGAGTGTGTCAAGGATAGAAGAGCAGGCTACAGGGACCCGTTGGAACCAGAGGGCAAAAAGTAGTAAGTGAAAAGTAGCTCCAGCATCTAGGAGCTGGTGGATATTCACCACTGTGCCTTGGTATTCTCCTGTTGACCACGGACAACTTCACAGAACATCAGCATCAGACAAAGCCACTTTGTGACCACAGACACACAGTGTGTTGTGGTTCAAGACAAACACGAGACACTATAAATACATCTGAACTCAGATGAAACCAGAGTACTGTCCAAATCATAAAAATGGCCAAACATCATCACTCTAGCTTGGCTAATATAAGTGACTGCTGCTTCTTTACTAAATAATTTTAGCTTTACTTTATTCTTCCTCCTCATAGATAAGATTCAGAGATCCAATGTGTTAATCCTCTGTGTACTCACAGAATTGCCTCAACTTCTGAAGCATCCCAACCACAGCAAAGTCCTGCATCTTGAACACTCCCCAAATCACCTAACACTAGCTCAAATCCTCTAAGTCCTTCTAATGCTCTTTCACCGAGACACCCATGGTTCTCCATGGATTATACTCTCCCTCATTGGAATAGGCTGTAAACCAACTTGTTCAGTTCTAGGTGTGTTCCTGGCAGTCACTGTCTGGAAAGCAGCATGCACTTTGCCATGCACAGATCTATGAATTTTTATTCCCAAGGCAACAAGGAGCAAAAGAAGGTTTTTAAGGGAGAATTGAAAATAACAAATGTTGTTGTTTGGGAAAGTTCCTCTCATAATAATGTGGCAATGAACTGCACTGGGAAGATGCTGCTGGTGTTAACACTAAGTAGGAAGCAACAACCCTTGTAGAGTAGATAGAGATGGGACCAAGGTAGTGATTGCCACAGGAGGAAGGGAGACACAAGTCCGAGGTAGAAGTAAAAAGTGACTCACTGATGAGGCAGGGAGGGTGGGACTTGGCAATGAGAATGATTGTGATTTCTACTGAGCAAGCTGAGCGAACTTTGCTACCACCGAGAGAAGCAGAAGTGTTTAGGGAGAAAAGATCAATAATAAAAGTTGGTAATTGTAAAGTTGAAATTGCTATAGGATACCCCATATCTGGAGTAAAGATCTGGAGACTGGGGGGAGAAGCCAGTGCCAAGATTCAAGAGTAATTAGCATATAAATGACATTTGAAGCCAGGAGGATTTAAGATCCTCCTGGGATAGAATGTACTGTGAGGCCCTAAAGGGAGCCAAGAACAATTCTTGGGGAATCATAATGTTTGATGGGAATGGAACAGCCAGCAAAGAATGATAAGAAGAATCAAAGAAATATAAGGAAAATTAAAATAAAGCAAAGAAGTAGAAATCAAAGAGAGAAAGATTTGAAAAGTAAAGGGAATATCAAGAAATGTTACAAAGTAGTTCAAGGAAGATGAAGATCAAAAACTGGCCTTTGGATTTGACAATTAAAACCTCCTAAGGGAACTACTCACAAAGGAATGAAGGGTAGCAGAAGGATAGGGAATATAAAGGAATTTTTATTTGCTTTTTAACCCAAAGGGGCAATTTGAGATGCTAAATGACCCTGGTGATATAGCCAGGAGCTAGAAAGTTTGAATATAGGAGAAAAGAAGTTATAATTAAAGTCACAAGGTAGAGAAAGGAATACGGGGCTTTCTAAGGGATGGCATCCTTAGACTGAAGCTCCCTCTCCTCCTAAAAGAATGGAATAATGCCATTTGCAGCAACATGGATGGAACTAGAGATCATAAAACTAAGTGAAGTAAGTCAGGCAGAGAAAGAGAAATATCATATGATATCAGTTATATGTGGAATCTAAAATATGATACCAGGGACTTTCCTGCTAGTCCATGGGTTAAGAATCTGCCTTCCAATGCAGGGCATGTGGGCTCAATCCCTGGTCAGGGAACTAAGATCCCACATGCCATGGGGCAACTAAGCCCACACACTGCAACAAAAAAGATCCCACATGCTGCAACCAAGACCCCAATGCAGCCAAAAGTAAATAAAAAAGCAAATATTTTAGAAATTAATAAAAATGAATATGATACCAATGAACTTATCTACTAAACAGAAACAGACACACATATAGAAAAGTGAGAAAGGGGAAAGGGAAGTGAGGTATAAATTAGGAGTTTGGGATTAACAGATACACACTCAGTTCAGTGGCTCAGTCATGTCCGACTCTTTGCGACCCCATGAATCGCAGCATGCCAGGCCGCCCTGTCCATCACCATCTCCCAGAGTTCACTCAAACTCACGTCCATCGAGTCAGTCATGCCATCCAGCCATCTCATCCTCTGTTGTCCCCTTCTCCTCCTGCCCCCAATCCCTCCCAGCATCAGTCTTTTCCAATGAGTCAACACTTCGCATGAGGTGGCCAAAGTACTGGAGTTTCAGTTTTAGCATCATTCTTTCCAAAGAACACCCAGGGCTGATCTCCTTCAGAATGGACTGGTTGGATCTCCTTGCAGTCCAAGGGACTCTCAAGAGTCTTCTCCAACACCACAGTTCAAAAGCATCAATTGTTTGCCGCTTAGCTTTCTTCAGAGTCCAACTCTCACATCCATACGTGACCACTGAAAAAACCATAGCCTTGACTAGATGGACCTTTGTTGGCAAACTAATGTCTCTGCTTTTCAATATGCTATCTAGGTTGGTCATAACTTTTCTTCCAAGAACTAAGCGTCTTTTAATTTCATGGCTATTGTCACCCTGCTTATTTAACTTATATGCAGAGTACATCATGAGAAACACTGGGCTGGAAGAAGTACAAGCTGGAATCAAGACTGCCAGGAGAAATATCAATAATCTTAGATATGCAGATGACACCACCCTTATGGCAGAAAGTGAAAGTGAAGTCGCTCAGTCGTGTCCGATACTCTGCAACCCCATGGACTGTAGCCCACCAGGCTCCTCCCTCCATGGGATTCTCCAGGCAAGAGTACTGGAGTGGGTTGCCATTTCCTTCCCCAGGGGATCTTCCCGACCCAGGGATTGAACCTGGGTCTCCTGCATTCCAGGCAGACGCTTTAACCTCTGAGCCACCAAGCAGAAAGTGAAGAGGAACTAAAAAGCCTCTTGATGAGAGTGAAAGAGCAGAGTGAAAAAGTTGGCTTAAAGCTCAACATTCAGAAAACGAAGATCATGGCATCTGGTCCCATCACTTCATGGGAAATAGATGGGCAAACAGTGGAAACAGTGTCAGACTTTATTTTTGGGGCTCCAAAATCACTGCAGATGGTGACTGCAGCCATGAAATTAAAAGATACACACTACTATATATATAAAACAGATACACAATAAGGACCTACTATATAGCACAGGGAACCATAGTCAATATCTTCTAATAACCTATAATGGAAAAGATTATATATATATATATATATATATATATATATATATATATGATGGAATCACTTTGCTGTACACCTGAAACTAACACGACTTTGTAAATCAACTATACTTCAATTAAAAAATAAAATAATTTTAAAAGATTCAATTCCAGTGACATATAGGAGAGGAAATGCAAGGCAAATGAGAAAAAGGTCACAAATCAATGAGAAAATACCAAGACTAACATATTTTAAAACCTTTCTGGTAAGGTTCTATTTTGAAACCCAGACTGAAGAGTAAGAAAGAAGTGACGTTAGGAGTAGGTAAACAAATCCAAGGAATAGAAACTCCATGGATGTGAGGAGTTGAGGAAGGGAAGAAAGATCCAGAAAAATAAAAATAAAAACAATGAGGTGTAAACCACTGACTCTCCCTCGCAATTCAGTTGTTCAGAAAAGTATGGAAATAAATGGACAACAATATTAAAAATATTCATCGTCCTTTTCCACTCATGCTAACACTGTGCTTTATCAGCTTCCTTTCCCAACACACCTGCAAGGAGGACCTATTATTAGCTCTACTTTATACACAGCCAGAGACACACTGTTCTCTTGACATCAAAGCCAGAACCAGGCCCCATGGTGAACACCCATGTGCTGTGCCTCACCCCAGATTCACAGCCAAATTCGAATGTCAGAAGAAAAATATTTACTAAACAATAAATTAGCAATGTGCTCTTTTTAAAAGAAGGAACAAATAGTGCTTACTAGTAAATCCTGTTAGGGACTAATACTTTTCCAAGCCAAATGATAAAAGTATAACATACTCTATCTCGAATCATAGCTCATTCATCACCAAGTGGAGACTGGCCTGGCATGAACTGAAGCTGCTAGTCTTGGCAGAGAAAAACCCTAAAGGCAAGAAAAATCAGCCCCAAATTGAAATGATAGGATGAATTTGGAAAGTAAGAAGTATAATTTTTCCAGGGCAGTAGTGCTTTTCATTTCTTCCTTTAGGTACCACTGGGAACTTAAATTGCACATCTCTATATTATCACTGTCATCTGAGAGATAGGTGCACCCAAATCCCATCATGATGCTCAAGAACTAGCACTACGAAGGGTGTAGGTAGAGATCCTACTCGGGAACATAGGAAGCGTCCAGGCACAGGAGAAGTAAGGGGAAGGGCAGTCATGTAATCCACCTAGCATCCAGGGTACCTTGCAGAGGGACTCTTTTGTATAAAACAAAAATATCCAACTAGGGGGCTCCTACTTCAGAAGGAGCCAATGAACAGAAGGAGGGGGAGTTCATTAGTTTCTACTGAGGCCTGTATTATATTTCCCCAAACATTCAAAAAACAACACTAACATACTGTTCAGAGACTTTCAAAATGGGTGATCTGTAACCATATAAATGTGAAATGCTGAATAAGAACATATTGAATAGATTTAGGTACTCAGGTACTTAACAGAAACTTTATTAGAGTCATGCAAGTGTTCCCCACATTAATTCTCTATAGGTTTTCTTAATTTTCTCTGAAAACCTGTTATTATAGCTCCTGGAACCGTGGGGTAACTCAAAATGCAGTGTGGGGAAAGTTACTTATCAACTGTTTGAAACAGAGTTTTCAAAATTTCTTAAATTTATGTTACGGAAATAGCAGCAACAAGAGTCCCTAATATTATAGTCCACAAATACTACATGTGATCTTATGGGCCTGCCGAGGGTGTTATTCTTCCCTTCTTTGTGCCAGCCTGGGAAATGAAGGAGAGAGCAAATACCAGCAGAGGGAAAAATGGAAATCACTCACATAGTTACAGAGCAATTCAATATCTCTTGTACGTTAATTAGTCACTGAGGCAACTCAAATTCTGAAAAAGCAACTGAAACGAAATGTTTACTGGAGAAAATGATAGTTCTACTAAAACTTCATTAATTAAGAGCTCACCAATTTAGCATGTGTCATCGGCTGACCTTGTCGGAGCTGGAATTTATCTCTGCACCAGGAAGAGTGTGCTCATCAGTTTAATGGCACAAACGAGATTTTTGAAGACATGCTTAATTTGCCCACAAGAACAAACTGATCTCAAGAACTTGAAAAACACTCACTTAAAAATAATGACAGGATTGATTGCAAAATCATTCCCATCTTCTCATTAAAGTAGTCGCGCCCATTTGGTTCGCCACTTGGCCTTCTCCCTCAACATTGGATTCTGAAAGCTTCTTACAGCAACAGACAAAACTTTGCAAGGACACCACTGTCACAAGCACACTCAAGATTTGAGTCCAAGGGGTCTTCTCTGTGGGGGTCTGTGACTTAGGATTTTGATCCTGGGAAACCACAAAGCCAAAAATTGTAAACAATTTGTGCATACAGCATAGACCGGCACTGGTCAGTGGAACTTTCTACAGTGATGGAAATGTTCTAGATCTGCAGTGTCCAATAGGGAGATCCTGGCCACAGGCTATTGAAATGTGGCCAGCGATGCTGAGGAACTGAGTTTTTAATTGCAATCAATTTGAATCAGCTTAATTTCAATTTTAATAGCCACCTGTGATTAATGGCTTCATACTGAATAACACCGTTAGAGACACTCACCTATTTGGAGATTTCTGAACCCACAAACCTTGAAGCCCCATTCCTTTTCTGGCTCCCAGGAAATAAGTCAACTTTTGCTATGAATTAACACTCTTGATTAAACAGCAGGCCATGCCAAAATCACTGGAGATGGTGACTGCAGCCATGAAATTAAAAGATGCTTGCTCCTTGGAAGAAAAGTTATGACCAACCTAGACAGCATATTAAAAAGCAGAGACATTACTTTACCAACAAAGGTCCGTCTAGTCAAAGCTATGGTTTTTCCAGTAGTCACATATGGATGTGAGACTTGGGCTATAAAGAAAGCTGAGCGCCAAAGAATTGATGCTTTTGAACTGTGGTGTTGGAGAAGACTCTTGAGAGTGCCTTGGACTGCAAGGAGATCCAACCAGTCCATCTGAAAGGAAATCAGTCCTGAATATTCATTGGAAAGCCTGATGCTAAAACTGAAACTCCAGTACTTTGGCCACCTGATGTGAAGAACTGACTCATTTGAAAAGACCCTGATGCTGGGAAAGATTGAAGGCAGGAGGAGAAGGGGATGACAGAGGATGAGATGGCTGGATGGCGTCACTGACTCTATGGACTTGAGGTTGCATAAACTTCGGGAATTGGCGATGGACAGGGAGGCCTGGCATGCTACAATCCATGGGGTCACAAAGAGTCGGACACGACTGAGCAACTGAATTGAACTGAACTGATTAATGTTACCAGGAGGGGGAGCCCTGGCTGCCCAGAAATGGCACAGGGGTTCCTTTAGGAACTAAACTCCAAACTCCTCCTTCCCTGACTGCTCCTCTTAAGAAATAACCCAGGTCTCCACCTCCGAGCCACTTCCAGTTCAACATTTATACTAGAGATGTATTTCCTTGGACAGCTTTGCCTTTTCCTCTAAAATTTAGTTTTATTATCTTTTTTTTTTTTTTTGAAAAGAAGTTCTACTAAATACGATGCACTAGTAGCAAAAGAGAAGACTAGAAGCCTGACAAATTTGGGCTATTTTGTACTGCAAGGCACTGTGCTCCTGTGTCTGAGATTCTAGGGTAGATGGATGTGTGTGCCCTGTTCATCTCCTAGACAACCCTAGGAGCTAAGCCATCCCCATTTGATAAATGAGGAAACTGGGGCACATAGAGGTCCTGGTCACCTACTGGGAACAGAAGGAAAGGGATTTTGAGTCCAGGCAGTTTGGTTCTGGTTCGAGTCTGTGGTCTTGGCCATCCCACTCTTCTTCAGACTCCCTAGCCTACACAGAGAAGCATGCCTCATCTGCACCCAGGAAGTTCTCAAGCAAAGGGACATAGGAGGGTTGATTCCCAGGGATGTTGAGCTACAGAGCTGTGAAGTCTGTGGGTATGTTGGACCAGGCTTGGGGACCTCATATGCAAGAGAAAAGGGTTATGCAAAGGAGCACATTTGTCAGGGGAGGTGCAAGGCAAGAGGTCCCCTGTTTCAGCCCTGAGGGAACTTGCCTCAACTGACTTAAAAGGAACTGTCAGGAATGGCTCACATGAGCCCATCCAAGGTGGTCTTTAAGAAACAGAGACAAAGGTCCGTCTCTTTGAAAGCCTAAAAATCACTGTAATCTCTGAAAGAAGACAGCCTTCTAGGCTTGAGAGAGAACAGTGGAAAGGTGGCAAATGTTGCACTGCCATGCAGGGTGGGGAAGATGGCACTAGGGTGGAGGTGGCAAAAGTGATGGTAGGGGAGAAGGTTGGGTCCACCAGAAAGAATGCTGGACCCATCCCTGGGCACTTCTGGGAAGAGAAGGAATTAGCAGAGCAAAAAGACCTGGGACACTGAGGGTTGTTCTGGGGGCAATCAGAGCCTAAGACCACTGTGTTCGCCATAGCACCAGACACAACTGACTTCTGAGCAATGCTGGCAAGGGCAGATGTCTCAGGCTGGCTTCCTCAGAAGCAGACCTCAAAGCAAAGACTTGGGTGAGAACAGTTTATCTGGGAAATAATTCCAGACAGCTCAGATGGAGAGAGTGGGAAAGAAAGAAAAGGAGTGTTCATAAATGAGTGACTACTGTGGGCAGCTGGAGCTCAGTCCTGCTGAGGACCCCTGGGATGGTCCACTGGAGGAGGGAAGGAGCTGGGGTATTTACCCTCCAACCGCTGTCTGTTGTGTCAACCCCCCAGCACTTTCCCCGCCCCCTGGAAGATCAGAACACAGAAAGCAACCACTCAGTGAGCTCCAGGTGTTTGTAACAGGAAGCTCTTGGCAGATCCAGGCACACTGATCGTCCAGGGGGTTTGTGTAGGGCCTTGAAAGAGATGGTTGGACGGCATTACCCACTCAATGGACGTGAGTCTGAGCAAACTGGGAGATAGTGAAGGAGAGGGAAGCCTGGAGTGCTGCAGTCCATGGGGTCACAAAGAGTCACACGTGACTGACTGACTGAACTACAACAGCAAGTACTTGCTGCACCAAGTCCTCTGGGTGATACAAAAAGCAAGGCCTCCTAAAGCCCCCCCCTCATAGCCTCCACTTCATCTTCAATCAGAGATGAGTATCTTTCCTGCCTCCTCACCTTCCCTTTAGTACTTAAGCGGCAGCCTAGATCCCTTGATGAGTTTTTTTGAGACTTTAGAACTAGATTTGGAAATTATGCCCATGACTTGGTCTTCCTGCATGCACGTGGACATAGCTTTTCATATTGAATGGGCATAATACGTGAGTGATGGCTGGAATCTGCTCTGCCCGTGTATCAAAACAAATGGGTAAGCCAGTTGGGGAAAGAATATATTCAGAGAACAGGTGGCTGAGAGCATCTGTGCCCAGAAGTAGCAAATGAAATGGGTAAAATGCAAATAGGAGCTGGAAAAAAATTCATTCCCTGGTGTTTCCTATAAAAAAACAGGCTTGGTACTTTGGGCTTTTTCATTAATGTCAAACCCTGAAGTTTAGGTGGGAAAAATTTTATTAAGGAAAGGCACTCAGCACCTTCCTGGAAGATTAGACTCTGTTGAGATCAGTAAGTCAAGGAAAAGAGTAGCCTAGGAGTTGAGATCTATGCAGTAACCTCACCCAGATTTCTAATTAGAGAACAAAAAAGTGAGATTTCACACTTCACATGGAGGTCTGACTTCAGGGACATTCATTGTTACTTCTTGCAATTTCTAATACTAGTTAGATCAGACACGCATGCATGTGTGCCAAGTCACTTCAGTCGTGTCCAACTCTTTGCTGCAACACTATGGACTATAGCCCACTAGCCTCCAATGTCCATGGAATTCTCCAGACAGGAATACTGCAGTGGGTTGCCATGCAGTTCTCCAGGGGATCTTCCCGACCCAGGGATGGAACCGGAGTCTGTTATGTCTCTTGCATTGGCAGTTGGGTTCTTTACCACTAGCACCACCTGGGAAGCCCAGATCACACATAAGTGAGACCAATTAAATATGAAATACCATGCTAGAAATTCAGAAACTGTCCTCTTGTAAACCTTAGTGTAAAGCTTGATATCTTTGTTCAATAGCCCCAGGTAGCTGCTGAACTCATAAAAAACGTGGTTAAGAACAAATACAAATGTGTCATAATTGTACAATTACAAAGACTTACTTTAAACAAATGCAAAATGTCTTAATGATTTTTTTATTGATTGCATGTTGAGATGATCATGCTTTCAATCTACCGGGTAAGTAAAATATGTTACTAAAATTAACTGCACCATTTTATAACTTTTTAAAACATGGTTATTAGAAAAATTTTGATTTATTATTTCTATTGGACAGTGTTACTTTCTATAAAAGGTCTTAAAATAGATTTTTTATTGTCAAAGAAACATCTCATATTTTAGCTAACCATCAAATAGTTTTCTCTTGCCCCTTTCCCACCCCTTTATGTAGGAAAGCACGAGGTTTTTGTGCTCCAAGTCAGAGGACTAGAGATGGATCCTTACTCATAATGTCTTGGTTGCAAAAAGGGAAAATTGTGCATCTGTGGAGACCCAACTTGGCTACCGAACTCACATTGCATTCTTGACACACTGCTGCTCCTTCTGGGCCCAAGTTGTAAAGTGGAAGACTGAGCTAAATCAATCTCCAAATCACCCTAATCGTATCAATTGCGTGTGTGCATGCTCAGTCATTTCAGTTGTGTCCGACGCTTTGTGACCCTATGGACTGTGGCCCACCAGGCTCCTCTGTCCATGGGATTCTCCAGGCAAGAATACTGGAGTGGGTTGCCATTTCTTTCTCCAGGGGATCTTCCCGACCCAGGGATCGAACCCACACCTCCTGCATTACAGGGGGATTCTTTATTGCTGAGCCATCAGGGAAGTCCAATTCCATCAATTAATCTTCCTCAAAGGTCCTTTTCACTCCCAACTCAAAATTCTGCATGATTGCTGGTTGGACACGATGGTGCTTCCTGTCCCTGTTTTCTGTGTTACTGTCACAGGAAGCTGGCCTCATGCCTTTCTGTCTTCTGTGCTTCACAGCAAGTCCTCTGCGTGAAATCCTGAATTGTTGCGTCCCCACACCTTCAAATGTCACCCATCAATCAAAGTCATGCTGAAATGTTACCTTTCCTGTAAGAGCTATATTTCCTCAGCTGGCAGTAATCTTAGCTTTTCTGGGTTTAACACCATATCTCGCTGCCTTCTAAAAAAGGAAATGCCTCCTGTGTTGGGCAGTGGTTATTGATGTACGTGTGTCATCTCTGGAACCCGGTGGCCCATACTGAGGACAGGAGCACCCCATTCTGGCTTCCTTCTTCTACCACCTCTCCAGAAACACATTGTGCCCAAAGCATACATGATACAGTAGGAGTGCCGCATTCAGTGGGTCACTTTGGTAGCTGACATGAGCTATGAACTCAGTCACTTGTTTCTTTGCTTTATCGTTCTATCCATGCTATTTCTTTTTTAAGAGAAGTTAAGAACGAGCATGCATTTATTCAAAGTCAAGTGGCTGGTTTTTGTTTCAAAGCAGACTGCCTGAGAGGCTAATGCAGCCTCAGTTTAAGGGCCCTAATTACAAGGCTCCTTCAGGGGCTCTGGGTGAGGTGCTGGTAATTCATGTTCATCATGTTGCAGCATTTTTCCCAGAGAGGGAGTCTCATGGAGCAACAGCTTCTGGCTTCACAAAATACGGATCTGTGCCTGATTTTAGTTCTCTTTTAATTTTTAATTGGAATGAGAAGACATCTAAGCCTTTTCTTTGGTCACTCAAAAAAATTTCCAGAGGCCATTTGTCATTGTTCAGTCGCTCAGTCGTGTCCATCTCTTTGCGACCTGTGGACTGCAGCACACCAGGCTTCCCTGTCCATCACCATTTTCTGGAGTTTGCTCAAACACATGTCCATTGAGTGGGTGATGCCATCTAGCCAAACCCATGGGAATGCACTGATTCCACATTCTGTGCTCTTTGTAGGTCTCTCTGGCTCTGTACATGAAAGACTCATAATGGTTTTGGAGCAAATGAGTCAACAAATGAATAAATAAATGAATATATGAGTGAAATCTTGTGATGTCACACAACTCCATAACAGGGAAACAAACTCTTTTGTAAAAATGACAAGGCAGCATGGAAATACTCTCACCTTTGTGGACGGAAACAAAGTGCAGTGACAAGCCAGTAAAGAAACATTCCAGTCAAGGAGGCAGATTAAATCACAAGCATTTCTGATGCCCAGAAATGCACATGCAGTACAAAGAGGAAGTCTTCCCAAAGTAATTTCCTGTCCATGAAGCATAAAAGAGGAACTCTTTTTTTCTTTTTTTAGGAAATGTATGATGCACACAGACTTTCATGACCTCAGCAGGATACAGACACACAAAGAGCAAATCATAAAAATACCCTTGAAGTGAAGTTGCTCAGTCATGTCCGACTCTTTGTGACCCCATGGACTGTAGCCTACCAGGTTCCTCCATCCATGGCATTTTCCAGGCAAGAGTACTGGAGTGGGTTGCCATTGCCTTCTCTGGGAGATCTTCCTGACCCAGGGATGGAACCCAGGTCTCCTGCATTGCAGGCAGACGCTTTACCATCTGAGCCACCAGTGCATCTATTAAAAGACTACCCCCCATGACACTGGCACCACAAGCAACCAGAAGCTTCCATAAACTAAGAAGGTATGCATCTTAGCATATCATATGATTAAACATTGTATTTACATAAAATATTATTTCTGTCATTTTCATTTTTTTAAGTTCAGGGAACAATTGGTATTTGGAAAATAAATGTATGTCAGCTTATGCTTGCAGAACTTCTAGTGTCTCTGAATGTGTCTGATTTGAAAGCCAAATTACCGTAAGTGCTAAAAATAATGTCACACTGTACTTTGGCAGAAAATATAAAATACAAGCAAGTTGAGTAAAATGGACAGCAATCTTCTTTTTAACAATTTTAGACATTTACTTTTTAATACTTTTAAAGTGCGTTTCTAAAAGAACAAGACCACAAATGGTAGAGGGCAGGAACTGAATTTCCTTAAAAGACTTATGTCAGTAGCAGTGGCAACTAAAATGACAGTCATTTTCTTTTTATTAAGCTGTGGTTCACATAAGAATTGTATTTTCCTTTGAAAATATCTTAGATATGACATTTATTCTCCACTTTGATGAATTTCTCCACAAGTTAGCTAATCATTACTAATGTTACAGATTTCAAATAGGTCAAGGTTCAACCTTTGAACTTTGAGATCAGATGATCTAAAGAGAAGAAAATGCAAACTAGTACATACAGGATGGATAAACAACAGGGACCTACTGTATAGCACAGGGAATTATATTCAATATCCCGTAATAAAACATAATGGGGAAGAATATGAAAAAGAATATGTATGTATGTATAACTTCGCCATACAGTAGAGATTACACAACATTTTAAACCAACTATACTTCAGTAAGTGAATTCCCAGGTGGTCCAGTGGTTAACAATTTGGCACTTTCACTGTGGTAGCCCAGGTTCCATTCCTAGTTGAGAAAACAAGATCCCACAAGCTGTGCAATGGAGACAAAAAAAAATAAAATAAAATAAAAAATAAAACTATACTTAAATAAGATAATTTTTAAAAGAGAGAGAAGATTAATTAATAAAAAGTCCTACAGGCTTATTTCCCTCTATGAGTCATCCTAACCCAACCACCATGGTCATTTACTTCATCAGGTGCTGTTCAGACATCAAGAGCCTGTATTCTTTCACCGCTTTAATCATTCTACTCATTCCCTTGTCATTTATTTGATGCCACATTCTGCTGTCACTGCTTTCATGATGCCCACAGAAATCCCAATACCAAAACTTAGCTCTACCCTCAACACTTCTCCCAGAAATATATAACTACCTACCCAGGAGGCCCAGTGGCTGCAAGTTCAAAGTCATGATTGACAGAGAATATTCCCAAATGCCCAACCAGTGAATAATGATGATGACATTTATTGAGTGCTTACTATAAGCCAGGCACCAAAGCGCTTTACATGTACAATGTCATTTAATCCTTAGAAAACTCGACTATGATTTTCCCTACTTGACAGATGTGTAAATGGAGACAGAAAGAATAGGAAACTTATTTGAAATTCACAGGTCACCGGCAAGACAAAGATTTGAATCTGGGCAGGGTCCCCCGGTATCCCTATTGTCAACCACCAGAGCACTGCCCCTGGTTATAAGAAAATGTCTGTATCAGTGTGGTCCCCGTATTCAAGGTGTCAGTCAGGGAGATGGGAGGAGCATGGTAGAAATGCAGAATGCTCTACTCAAAACATGAGACTCCGCATTTTAAAGTGATCCCCAAGGGAGTCTGATTCCCACAAAGTATAACAAGAACTTGTCTAAGGAACTCATTAATGACAAAAGATGCAGTACAGACTTTTTGATCACCCTGCAAAATCTCCCACTTTCCTTTTATCTTAAAATGACAAGCCGAAGTCACAAATATAAGTTGCAAAAGTAAAGAAAATCTGGGGTACTCAGCCCAACTTTAGTTTAACTCACCTGGCACAGGTAATGTTGGCTTAAAAAATATTCACAACCTAAAAGTTGAGAGTTATGTTTTATCCAGTGGGGATTTCTAGGACTCCAAGCCCAGGAGGCAGCCTCTCAAGTAACCCACAGAGAACCACTCCAAGGAGACGAGGGGAGTAGCCACCTTATAAGAAGTTTTGCAGACAAGGGCAGGTAGTCTGAGTCCATAGATAATTGTGAATTAAAGAAAACCCAGTATCTCAAGTAAGGAATTTAGTACTTTTCTATGTCTGGGAACATGCAAGAGTCTGGGCTCACTGAAATCCTTCCTTTGATAGGCACCTCAGCTAGCTGGGGCCAGTATTCTGTTTTCACATCCTGAGTTTCCTCAGGGCTCACCAGCTCTGGAAGGAGGGCTGCAATAGCTGATGACAATGACATCTTTTTTTTTTTTTTTTTTTTTACTGATATGGCAGGAAATACTCCATTTCTCAGCAAGCTGCTAAGAGAAGAGCTCCACAGAAGCTCTTCACACCAGTGTGAGAATGGAAACCTGTGTGATGGTGGCTGCTGGCCTATATCTTTCTCCTGGCAGAAAAGGTGAGGCATTGGAAACTTCACTAGGCCAAAATGAGAAACAGGCAAAGCTCATCTACTGTCACCCTTGGCAGGAGTGGGGACTGAAAAAGGTACCCTTGGTGGGGTGATGATGGTGGCAGTGGCAGCTCTGGATGTTGCTCATATTTCAGTTCCTGATCCAGTTGCTTGTTACATAAGTATGTTCAGTTGTTACTAGCTGTAGACTTGGGATTTTTGCAAGTATACTGTATGTTGATAAAAGTTTACATAAAATATGTTAATTTTTTCTATAAAATAGTCTCACTAAATAACAGATAAGCAAAATAACAGTTTTTATAGCAGAGTGGTAGGAATTACATAGTTTAAATGGGAATATTACTACACTTTCAACAAAAAAGCAAGGTATATTCTTTTTTTAGAAAAACTATATATACTTATTTACTATTGGAAGCAGGAAGACTATTCTAGATATTTTGATTTTTTTATCATTTTATTTTATACTCACAAAAAATTACAAAAATAATCCAGAGAGTTCCCATGTACCCTTCACCATGCTTCTCCAAATGCTAATCCTATCTTCTATAAATATATTGTCAAAACCAGGAGACTGACTCAACTCCAGCTTCTTTCTACTAAGAGTTCACCAGTAAGAATATTCTGCCTTATCATATGATCCAGCAATCCCACTTCTGGGTATATATTCAGAGAAAACCATAAATCGAAAATATACATGCACCTCAATGTTCATAGCAGCATTATTCACAATAGTCAATACATGGAAACAATCTAAATGTCCATCAACAGATGAATGGATAAGGAAGACATGGTACATATCTATAGTGGACTATTACTCAGCCATAAAAAAGAATGAAATAAAGCCATTTGCAGGAACATGGGTGGATCTAGAGATTATCATAATAAGTAAATTGAAGAAACACAAATATCATGATATCACTTATACATAGAATTTTTAAAAATGATACAAATGAACTTATTTACAAAACAGAAACAGCCTCAAGAACATTGAAAACAAACTTATAGTTACCAAAGGGGAAAGATGGTGGGGGGAGGAATAAATTAGGAGTTTTGGATTAACACACACACACTACCATATATAAAACAGATAATCAACAAGGACCTACAAGTTCCCTGTGCTATTGTATGGCACAGGGAACTCTACTCAATATTCTGTAATAACCTATATAGGAAAAGAATCTGAAAAAGAATATACATATATATAGATATATATAATTGAATCATTTTACTGCACACTTGAAACTAACACAACATTGTAAATCAACTATACTCCAATATAAAATAAAAAATAAATTAAAAAAATATTCTGCCTTGGCTGGCAATGTCATACCTTGTGGCCCACTTCATAGATTTACAAAAGAAACAATGACTCATAAGTGAATACAATAAAATATATGTTGCTTAATTTTTGACTGTCAGACATTCTTTTAATACACATTATATAAATATATACACATATACATATAAATTGTTATGTAGATATATACCTATATATATATGTATGTGTACACATCTGAAATTGAACAGTAAACAGTCATTAGGTGAACCTGCAAATTAACTTTTCCTGTTCGTGACACTTATCACATGACTTGATCATAATCATTTAGTCCTACCAGTTGCCTAACTTCAATATTGGGGTTTCTCTGCATCTTCACCCTGCTTTCAATTCCTTAAGTGAAATTAATGCACTGATTTCAGATTGCAGGAGGTATGCATCAACCAGATGGTCGTACAGTTTTAAGAGAATAGAAAATTATTTGACACATAGCTCAATTAAGCAGTTCATCCAAGACAAACCAAAGAAGGTATTTTTAAATGCATATTTTAGAAGATGATAATGGCATTTGGCATGCTAACTAAGATACTTCATCAGAATGACATTATAAAGAAAAGCTCAGGATAAAAACATCAAACTGATGAAACTAAAGTAAAAAAGAAAGTCTACTGGACCATTGCAAGTAAATGATATTAGGTATAGTGAACACATGGTTATTTTTGCATCTAGGAATTCTTTCTGAAGGGTCCAGGAATGAGTTATTTCACCAGAGAGAACTTTCTACTAGCCCATTAGGACTTTGGGAATTAAATGTTACCAAACCTAAATAAGGAGATCCAACTAGTCCATTCTGAAGGAGACCAGCCCTGGGATTTCTTTGGAGGAAATGATGCTGAAGCTGAAACTCCAGTACTTTGGCCACCTCATGTGAAGAGCTGACTCATTGGAAAAGACTCTGATGCTGGGAGGGATTGGGGACAGGAGGAGAAGGGGACAACAGAGGATGAGATGGCTGGATGGCATCACTGACTCGATGGACGTGAGTCTGAGTGAACTCTGGGAGTTTGTGATGGACAGGGAGGCCTGGCGTGCTGTGATTCATGGGGTCGCAAAGAACTGAACTGAACTGAAACCTAAATAAATACATAAGTTTTAGAGCCATCTTCTCATTAGTCTCTGAATTTTCTACTGACTTCATCTACCTAACGCAAACTCTAGGTGACATGTGGTTCAAATACCGACTGAAAGTACACCCCCCTTGCCCGAATGGTACAATGCTGGATAATTGGAGTCTCCACATTCTATCTTGAATTCAGAGTTTCTCAGCCTCAGGAGTACTGACATTTGATCAGCAGTCTTTGCTAGGGGGGGTGGTGGTGGCTGTGCTGTGCATTCTAGAAGGTTGAGCAGCTTCTAGGGCCTCTACCCATCAGGTGCAAAGAGCACACCCTCCTCAGCTGTGACAACCAAAACTGTCTCCAGACATTGTATATGCCCACTGAGGAGGAGGGGGTAAAATCCCCACTGCTCTGAGAGCATCACTTAGATGGACTTTCAGACAAAAACTCAGTCCTTTTAACAACAAACTAAAAATAATGTGAAGGGCCTAGAAACAGGATGTATCAATGATGTGAGTGGATCCCAAAGATGTCATGAGTTTTTCATTCCAGCTTCAAAAAATTTTCCCAATCGTTCCAGTCAATCAACATATAGAAGAAAGCTAGAGCGAGAAGGTTTAAAAGAGCTTTGAAGAGACTATTTTTATCTCATTAATGAAGGAACTTAGGTCCTCTGAAGAGGTAAGCATTTCTCCACGATCACCCAACAAGCCAAGCTGTTTAGTTTCTAGTCCAGTTACCTTGGGTAGCCTGCTTGGCTTCTCTCAAACTCTTTTTCATATAATTCAAAAGGTTACATTTATTGACCAGCTGTAGATGACCTGGTTATGTGACATAAAGCCACAATCCCACTCTCCCACACTGGTAAGCAATTGCAGGGGGGAAAAAAAAAAAGATGGAAATGGCAATATAACCAAAAAGAACAGTCACATTTCACCCTTTGGAATGTTATGGCCAAGTTGCCACTGGAGGGAAAGAACTGCAGATATATCTTACAGAAAAGAGAGGAATCATTAAGACTACTCTCAGTGAGATGGTAAAACTCAAAGTGACATTGATTTCAAAACTCCCTCAGTATTGTAGTTACAGCCCCCAAATCAGAAACATAACTTCCTGCAGAAGGCTGTGTACCCTAAGGAACTAATGATGTGTTAGCCTTGTCAGGGAAATGGAAAACTTCTGTGTGACAGAGTCATAAAAAAGGCAATTATAGGCACTGCCAGAGACTGTAAAATACAACAGGAAGATGATACTTGCAAAATTATTCCCAACTACCAGCTCACTTGACCCTCAAAATCATGTTAAGATGCTGAGACCCTTGTTTTTATAGGTGAAAGAATGAGGGCTGGACCCCTAAACATTCGCAAGTGCAGAGTAGAGCCTGGAACCCAGATTCCCTGTGGAGAAGTCCACTGCCTCTGCTCTTCACCTCAGTGGCCCCTAGAGGCAGAGAAGGCTCCTGCTTTGGGTGTTGGTATTCTCTGTACTTCTGAAATGTTCCTGTCCACAACTATGCCAGAGCCTGCGACCATTCATGGGTGTTCCTGTTCTCCCCTGCTTCCTGGGCAAAAAGGAAGGCTAGGTTTTGCAGCGTGCCTTGTATCGGTCTGTGTGAGGCTGGTGCATTGTGAGAAGTGAATGTGCTATCTCCAAGCCAGGCCAATTGAAAATCGCCAACTTGAGGTCCTCACTCTTTTTTCCAGTCTCTACAGATCTAGAGAAAGACTGAACTGCCAGATGGAAGGAGTCTGGACTCCAGAATGACCCTGTGGAGCTGGGCCATCCTGATCTGAACTGCATGGAGCAGGGATAAGAGTAAGAAATAAGCTTTTATTGTATCGAACCACTGAGATTTGGGGTATAATTAACTACTACTGTTGCTTCTGACAAAAACAACTAGGATAGCAACACATTTCAGGGGTAACGTCCCACAAATTGTCAGGCAATTTCGGGGGGCTACACATAGAGAAAAGAGTTACAGATGTTCCCCACAGAGTCCCAAGGCCAGTTTCCACTTGTCGAGTGTGCATTGTCATAAAGCCCTTTCCACCTCTGTTCAAGGATTTCACTCCCCAAAGACTTTCCTGCTAACCTCCTCTTCAGCAGGACTTCTAGTGAGAGCTAGCTTTGGCAAAAGGAATGCCAGTTTCTTCTCCCATGACTCTGGGAGACCCTGAAAATATCCAAGTGAACCCCTCCTCCCAAACATTTTCTGTACAGAATCTGTGTAAACCAACACAAAAAATAATAGCTTATCATCACTCTGCCAAGAGCCAGCAACCCAAAAGTGAACCAGTAATTTGTTACTGAATTTATCAGGACTTATACTAATAAACATACTTCAAGATTTCACTTCCAAGCATCCCATCTGTCTTAGGAAAAAAGGAGCTATTTAGAGCACTACACATTTTTTTGTATTATAAAGGGAGGAAAATGGGCTGTCATAATAACCAAGCTTGGTAAAATTACCAGTACTTGGTATTATAGAAGAAATTGGGGGAAATTACAAGGTGCTTTTGAAGTCATGCTTAAACTATTTTTTCCCGTCTAAATGGATAGATCTACAGTGTGCACAAAGAGGGCAAGTGGTTGATTATACAGACATCTAATTTAGCCTCCCAAATCCAGTCTAGGCCATTCTGAACATACAATCATAGGCGATGTATCTCCCACATTATTTCCTGAAGAAAGGACAAAATCATGAAAAGATGCATAAACCATACATATCTTATTTCAAAGTTTTAAATACACTCACAGAAGACTTCTAAGGAATGAGAACCCATACAAGCACAGAAAACTCTGATTATACTTACTGGGCTTCTTCCTTCTTAGAAGTTGATTGATTTACCATAAAAGCTTTACTAGTAGCTTTACTACTACTTTTCAACAGCTTTACTGTTGAACCAATGAGCAAATCACAGTATCAGAATCTGTTCTATACCAGAGGTTCTTAAATGTGACTGCACATTAAAATCATCTCGAAAAGACTTACAAAATCCTGATGCCCAGGTCACACTCTGGAGCAGTGACATCACAATCTTGGGGAGTGGGAACCAGGTACTTTTAAAGCTTCCCAGGTGATTACAAAGTACAGACAAGGTTGAGAACTTTGTCCTTGATAACTTCTATGGGCTAAAACCAAAACATAGGCAACCCTTGTTTTCCTTTTAATCCAAAGCCAACAAAGGAACTTCTTCTTCTATGGCATTATGTCAGCATGGTAATGTACAGCAGCATGAGAGTTAAAGTGTTAGTCACTCAGTCATGTCTGACTCTTTGCGACTCCATAGACTGTAGCCGGCCAGGCTCCTCTGTCCATGGAGTTTTCCAGGCAAGAAGAATACTGGAGTGAGTGGCCATTCCCTTCTCCAGGGGATTTTCTCGACCCAGGGATGGAACCCAGGTCTCCTGCACTGAAGGCAGATTCTTTACTATCTGAGCCACCAAGGAAGCCAACAGAGGCCTTCATTTTCCTCTACTGAAAACTGGCTTACTTTGGGCCTTCTTATGAAATGAGGGGAGTAGAACAGCTTCTTTTATCAGTATATTTCACAAGAGATAGTAGGCTTAATACTTTCCTTTATTGACAAAGGTCCATCCAATCAAAGTTATGGTTTTTCCAGTAGTCATATGTGGATGTGAGAGTTGGACCATAAAGAAAGCTGAGTGCTGAAGAAATGATGCCTTTGAACTATGGTATTGGAGAAGACTCTTGAGAGTCCTTTGGACTGCAAGGAGATCCAACCAGTCCATCCTAAAAGAAATCAGTCCGGAATATTCATTGGAAAGACTGATGCTGAAGCTGAAGCTCCAAAACTTTGGCCACCTGATGTGAAGAACTGAGTCATTGGAAAAGTCCCTGATGCTGGGAAAGACTGAAGGCAGGAGGAGAAGGGAACAACAGAGGAAGAGATGGTTGGATGGCATCACCGACTTGATGGACATGAGTTTGAACAAGCTCCGGGAGATGGTGATGGACAGGGAAGCCTGGAGTGCTGCAGTCCATGGGGTCATAAAGAGTCAGATGCTACTGAGTAACTGAACTAAAGTGAACTAGGCTTAATGGACTTGCCAGGTGATGCTAGGGGTAAAGAACCCACCTACCAATGCAGGATATGTAAGAGACATGGGTTGGATCCTTGGGTTGGGAAGATCCCCTGGAGGAGGGCATGGCAACCCACTCCAGAATTCTTGCCTGGAGCATCCCCATGGAAAAAGGAGCCTGGCGGGTGGGCTACAGTCCATAGGGTGGCAGAGAGTCAGACATGGCTGAAGCGACTTAACACACACCAGGCTTAATACACTCAAACTTCACATTTCTCTATCTGAACTTCCCCCATTCAGAATAATTTAAAATAATTGTGTCTCCTGAAAATTAGTAAAAGAATGCTTTGAAACCAACCAAATAATAGCTTCAGACATTCTTCAAGAACATCCTATGGCACCATCAAATGTTTCTTGATTTTTAAAATTTGTTATGTTAAACAAACTCATTAAAGTTTTGTGGGAAAATAAACAAACAGTTGTCTACACTTACATGTCACTTAATTCTACTCAACACCTGTTGTGGAGAGATGAGTTTATTAATTATCACATTGTATTTTGGGGACATAGTAATATAGGGCAGAACCATAATAAAGTGTTTGTGGAAAGCAGCTGCAGTGTGATAACAAGCCCCCCTCATCAAGAACTGAGGACGTGGAGGGTGTCTGGAGCCCCCAGGACAACACCCAACCCGCTCCTCTCCTCTGAACCTCATGTTTCTAAATCCAAATGCTTATGCAACAGTCACAGGTACCTCACACTTTCCTGATCTTCTCATTAAAAAGCTCTTCTCCTCTGTCTAAGCAAATGGCCATTTTCTCCTTTCAGTTACTCAGCACAAATCCTTAGAAATCCCCCCAACTCTTCTTTCTTCACTCCACATCATCTGAGCCTAGGCCACTGTAGGAGCTCCCCAAGTTGATTCCCTGATGCCAGCCTTGTTCCTTTCTCTAGTCTTGAAACAGAAGTCAGCATGGGCCTGCATCAAGCCATGTCACTCTGATTTTAACCTTCCACTGTCTCTGCACTTCATTCAAAGTCAAAACTGGTCTTTAAAAGCCCTACACAGGTGATGACCCACCTCACCTTGACTGCATTGTCTGTCACCTCCTGCCGCACAGACTCCACTCTAGGCACACCTGTCTGTTTGCCAATTCTTTTGCATGTGAGGCACGCTATTGCCACTCTTAAGGTTACCAGCCATCATTTTTTTTACCAGGGACTGAGAGGTTTCTGAAGACGTAGGACTTTCAGTGCATGTGGGACAAACCAAGATGAGTAGGTCACCCTACCTTTCCCACTCCCAGATGTCTTCCTTGGTGAAACCTTCACAGTGGGTCTTAGCTCTGTGTGTGTGTGTTCAGTAGCTAAGTTGTGTCCGACTCTTGCAATCCCATGGACTGTAGCCCACCAGGCTCCTCTATGGGATTTCCCAGGCAAGAATACTGGAGTGGGTTGCCATTTCCTACTCCAGGGGTTCTTCCCACCCCGGGAATGAAACCCACGTCTCCTGTGTCTTCTGCATTGGCATGTGGATTCTTAACCACTGAGCCACCTGGGAAGCCACTACCTATAGCTAAAACTGATTCTTTCCCCTCCCACCTATCCTTATCCCATCTCATAAATTCCTTTCTCAGAGCCTTTATCATCATTTAACATGCTCTATAGTTATTTACATGGTTTCGTTTCCTACTCCCTCCACTAACAGGTAAGCCCTTGAGGGCTATTTTATTCACCACTGTATTCCCCAGAATCTAGAAGAGTGACTAGCACACAGGAGATGATCAGTAAATATTTGCTAAATGAAATAATTATTTATACTGTATAATAAATGTTCTACATATATATGACTCAAGGTGACAAAATTGTTTCAAGATGTAAACAGCAGATCAATATTATTTCTTGGTGAACTTAAGAACTATAATCAATGGGCAATTAGAAAAATCCATGGCACAAATAAAATTTAGTGACTGTGGGAGAAAATAAACTTGCAATCTGAGCCAAAGTCTACCTAGGGAAGATGGACTGAAAGTGGACAGTTAGTGTGACATAAAATGCCTTTTGGTATTGTTCTTGCATTCAAATGCATTAAAATCCATTATACTTATGAAAGCACATTGAGATTTTTTTCCCAAAACATTATATAAATTAATTATTATAATGTATCCACCACCAACATCCTAATGACATAAACAACTCATCCAAGAGGGAGTAAAGATACTTAATACCTTTTATTGTCATTAAAGACTGGTAGCACAGCAGGTGCAATGCACATCAGAAACCACAATCACCTCATTTCACCCACAACCATCTTCATAAACAAATTTGTATTATTGCAAGGATATGCTGGGGGAGTTTTTGTTTTCCTTCCAAATAAATATCTCATTTTAAGAGGCAAATGTTTGCTTCATGAAGATAAATGGTAAAATTCCCAACAGTTTTCTTTCCCTCCCCACTCTTATTAATACTGGCTTTGATTTCATTTTCTGGATATATTTTGCCATCCAGAGTTTGAGGCTTATAAAATTCACGGCATATGCTGCCCATCAACCAGTACACCAAATTCCAGTGTGAAAAATCAACCCCTTCCTTCCACATCAGCATGTGAGTCATTGCTAACCAAGCTGCATGTTCAGGGGGAGGCGAGGAGGGACACTTAGGGCCAGACCATAACCTGATTCACTATTTATATATAACAAAAGAAAGATTGCCAACACACCCCCAATTCTACTTAAAGTGAAGGTTCAATCAAAGCCTGGCCCTATTCATCCCAGCCCTGTCTGAGGCCACCTAAACAGACAAGCCCTGCTGGGAGGTGGAGGAGTCTTGCTAAGCATTAACCATTAAATCAGCAAATGCTCTGAAGATGACCCTTGTTCCAAATCCCCTCAAAACCTTCCATGGATGGACAATAACATGCAGTTTTGGGGTATAAGCGGCCAACCCCTTCAGCAGTTCAAATTTTAAAAGAAATGTATAACCTCAATTTCCAGGTTGATAAATTAGTCTCATGATCTGAAATCCACTCAAGAGAGAGAAACTCACTCTTGGGGAAATAACAAAGTAAGATTCCTAGACCTTCAAAGCTGAGACCTAGACTTGGGACTGTAGCAATAGAACTAAGATATAGAGAGTTAACCCATGAAGTTTCTTGGGCACTTATTACCCTGATCTCTACAAGATCCACATGCCACAGTTTCCGCCCCAAAGAAGAATACCACAGGAACTCACAGAACAGCAGCCCTGTTTCATGGACCTTTGCCATGACCCACAACTTTGTCCTCTTGAGTTCTTACAGCAGTCTCACAGGGAGAGGACTGTTAACTGCCCTTTTACACTTACAGAAACAGGCTCAGTCGCAATAACTTACTTCTTCAAAACTTAAAGTGCCATATATACTGGATACTGGATATATATGAATACTTGGGTCGGTAACCATTTCCTTCCCCGGGGGCTCTTTCCAACCCAGGGATTGAACCCAGGTCTCCCACATTGCAGGCAGATTCTTCACTCTCTGAGCCATCAGGGAAGCCCAAGAATACTGGTGTGGGTAGCCTATCCCTCCTCCAGGGGATCTTCCTGACCCAGGAACTGAACCAGGGTCTCCTGCATTGCAGGCAGATTCTTTATCAGCTGAACTATCAGGGAAGCCCTAAAGTGCCAAAGCAGCAATTTGAAGGATGATGGTTTTTTTTGTTAATTTAAATTTATTTATTTTAATTGGAGGCTAATTACTTTACAATATTGTATTGGTTCTGCCGATGGTTTTTATGTGACTCCAATACAACCACTCCCATCAGTTTGTTGAGGATTAAACAAACTCAAGGGCTTTCCAGGTGGTGCTAGTAGTAAAGAACCTACATTGGCAAATGCAGGAGACATGAGATGCAGGTTTGATCTCTGGGTTGGGAAGGCTCCCTGGAGAAGGTCATGACAACCCACTCCAGTATTCTTGCCTAGAGAATGAACAGGGGAGCCAGGCAGGCTACAGTCCATAGGGTCACAAAGAATTGGACATCACTGAAGTGACTTAGCATGCACGCAAACTCAAGGTTAAGTGATGCATTTAAGGCCACAAAGATGGTAAGAGGAAGCTCATGCTCTAGATGCTGCTGCTGCTGCTAAGTTGCTTCAGTCATGTCCGACTCTGTGTGACCCTGTAGACGGCAGCCCACCAAGCTCCCCGTCCCTGGGATTCTCCAGGCAAGAACACTGGAGTGGGTTGCCATTTCCTTCTCCAATGCATGAAAATGAAAAGTGAAAGGGAAGTCGCTCAGTCATGTCCGACTCTTTGCGACCCCATGGACTGCAGCCTACCAGGCTCCTCCATCCATGGGATCTTCCAGGCAAGAGTACTGGAGTGGGGTGCCATTGCCTTCTCCTTGCTCTAGATGAGGGACTGGCAAACTTCATCCGAAAAGAGACAGAGAGAAAATGGTTTAGGCTTGTGGACCTCTCGGTCTGCAGCAGATACTCAACCATGCCACTGCAGCCCAAGAGCAGTCGTGGACATGACACAGATGAATGGGCATGGCTGTCTTCCAATGAAACTTTATTTTCAAAAACAGGCAGAGGTTGGATTTGGCCTGTGAGTCGGAGTATGCTGGCTCCTGCTCTAAACCTACTAAACTAAAGTACTTCTAGAAACAATTTAGAAGTGCAAATAAGGTCATTCATATAAGCAATTGATTGATTATTTTTGTGAGTCTTTTTTCCACATTTTATTAGGTAAACTAGAGCAAAAAATAAGTTATACTGTGATAATTTAAAGCAATACCAACTCAGTATTTCATATTTGTTATTAATTTTATGATGGAAAAAATTTTAATGTAGGTATATTGGTCTCATGCTTTTGAATATGTAAAAAGCCTCAATTTTACCACAAAAGAAAAAAAGCAACCGGAAACAGGGATGGTCTGGGTGCAGAGATGATCAAGAAATGGCAGAATGTTGATAACTGTTGAAGCTGGATGACAGGAGGTGCTGTTTTACTACTTGGTTTACTTTTTGTCTGCTAGAAATTTTCATAACAGTTAAAAACATGAAAGCCTTACTTATGGTTGAATACAATGTGCATGGCACCTTGAATTCCTTCAGGGGGCTAACTCTGTTTTCTTCCTGACCTCTTGCTGGGCTAAGCTGTTTGTAGTTTTTTATCACCAAAATTATGTCTGCAAGTCCTCCAGCTTCCAACAGCCTCTTCCCTAAAGGTCAAGTCCTGGTGGTGTGCATGTGGGCAGGAAAGATGCACTGATGGCATTTTAAGAGGATAAATGCAAATCACCAGCTTTTGAAGTCAGAGGCTCTAGGAAGCATCAAAACATTGCTGCTTTTTTTTCCCCCTCAAATCAATAAACCCCAGAGAATCAGAGAGAATTTAGAGCTTCATATATTTTGCATTCTATTCGTGTCAGCTTTAATGATTCTGAAATGCAATTTTCACAGATTTTTACTAAGTAAGGCCTCTTTTTTTCTCCTTTGGGAGATGACAAGCAATCATCTGTGGTCATGTCCAGGGCTCAAGATCTCTGTCCGGGTGAGCATGTTCTCTGCAAGAAGCTTGGCTCTGCTCAGCAAATGTTAATTCAGCAATTACTATGCTCCAGAAACTACTATGCTGGGTACCAAGACATGCTACTCTGTCCTCAGGGCAGCTACTCTTGAGAGGGGACCAGAAATAGGAATATTTGCATACTATTTTAAGAGCAAAGAAGAGAAAAACCACAGGGTGTGAGGAGAACCCAGAGGAGGACCATTTGAGCCAACTTAAAGGCAGCTTGGGCTTCCCTGGTGGCTCAGTGGTAAAGAATCTACCTGCAATGCAGGAGACACAGGTTTGATCCCTAGGCCAGGAAGTTCCCTGGAGAAGGAAATGGCAATCCACTAAGAGATACCTGAGTCACTTGGAAGGATAAGAGGAGGCAGCTATACACAGAAAAGAGAAAAGGGCATCTAGGGAGAGGCACCAGCTTCAGCAAAGGCATAAAGGAGTGGAACAGCATGGCATACTGGGAGAATGACAACAGTTTGTTATCACTAGAGGGTAAAGTACAGTGCAGAGGGTAGAGTGAGAAAGACATGTTTCACTCAGTCTCATATGCCAGGCTAAGGAGCTTGGAATGGTACGTTAATTGAGAGTCGTGGATGGGTGAACAGGAAACAGCTGTGTACAGTTAGCATTTCAGAGAACATTCTGGTGCCAGAATGGTGCTGGGGATAATGGATTTGAAGGTAAGGTTAATAAGTGAGATCATCAAGAACTGGTGAAATAAAATCCAGTGAAAAATAATGACCCAGAACCCAGCAATGGATGGTGAGAAGTTGAGGAAGTGAGTTCAAAATTATAAACAGGAGGTAACATTGGTAAAGAGCCAGAATTGATGGTTATCACTAGCTTTCTGTTTTGGGTGACTGAGTAGGTCACTTACTGTGACAATATAAAAGGAAAACAAATCTTAGGATGAAATTGGAGAAGTATTTTCGCAAGAGGTTGCATTTTATGTATCTGGGACATACATAGCTGGACTCGTCATTCTGAAGCTCAGGTAAGAGAAATTGAGACTGATTTTGGAGTCAACATATAGGTGCGGGTAAAACCACAAAAGGATGAGGTCACCAAATGAATGCATATTGATCAAGAAGGACAAAAGGCCAAGGTCACAACCACGGACACTGAAGTCCAAGATGCTAATATAAGAAGAACCTACAGAGTAACAAAGAAAACACTCAAAGTCAAGGAAACTGAGTGGAAAACACTTGCTTCTCCAGTGTGTTCTCCTTAACTCTCACACTAACACCACATGCACGACATTTCAGAGTGCAGGGGGTTTTGCCCCCAACCAAGCAATTCTCCTGCAACACCAGCTGGGTGTGCTACTATCTATCTGGAGACAGAGTCATTCCCACAGGTTAAGGGCTCAATTCCATAGAATTCCTCCCACTTCAAAAGCCAATCCCAAACCCAAACTTCTGACCAACCGGCTACAAACTGAAAGTTCCCATGACCCCCACCTTGGGTTCAATTAATTTGTTACAGTGGCTTATAGAACTGAGGAAAACATTTCACTTACTACTAGGTCACCAATTTATCATAAAAGGATATAACTCAGGAATGGCCAGATAGAAGAGTTATGTAAAGTTTAAAAATAAAATAAAATTAAAAAAAAAAAAAAAGAAGAGATGCCTGGGGAAAGATTTAGTTAAAGGATGCAGAGTTTCCATACCCTCTCTGAGGTTCCCACTCTCCCAGCACCTCCACATGTTCACCAACTTGGAAGCTCCCTGAATCTCTTACTTTGGGAATTTCTATGAGGGCTTCATCATGGTAAGTCTGACTGACCATTAACCAAATTTCTAGCCACTCACTGGAGAATGGGGGGTGGGACTGAAAGTTCCAAGCTTCTAAAAATGGCTGTCTTTCTGGTGACCAGGTGCTATCCAAGAACTCACCAAGAGTCACCTCGCTAGAACAAAAGGCATTCCTGTTACTCAGGAAATCCCAAGGGATTTAGAAGCTTGGTACCAGAAACCCAGGGCTGAGGAATATATATATATATATATATATATATATATATACACACACACACACACACACACACACACATATATATATATATACACACACACACACACACACACATAAATTTTTGTTGTTCCACAGAAACCCAAGAGACTTTGGTAGAGTCATAGAGATAAAACAAATTATGCTACAAGGAGAGTGTCATCTGGGAAAAGATGTAATAATCCGTACTTTGCAGAGTTGTTGTGAGAGTTTGAGATAACAGACATCAGCATCTTGCCTAGTGCCTAGCATGTTAGCAGGCACTCGGCACCTGGTAGCCACCATCCTCCACTTGTTCATCAAAAAGACCCTGAAGAAGGTGAGAGGGATTGGGATCAGGAATACAGGTACAGGGGTCATTTCAATAAATGAAGGAACATCTTATCCTCTGAAACTGAAGGGAAGCACAGATGAAGGTTTGTCTAAGTAGGAAATGTCCTAAGAGTATAAGCAGCAATTATTGACATCTACTTATGTCCCTGGCACAGGGCAAGATAATTATAAATGTTTTTCCATGGACTCCTTAAAAGAATTCTTCAAGGTACATAAAGTAGGCATTAGGCTTTTTTTTCAGGTGAAGAAATGACTCAAAGCATTAAGTTATCCTCCAAGATCATACAGTTAATAAACAGCAGAGTTAAGACAGGAATCCAGGTTTGTTTAAGCAAAAAAAAATTCCCATGTTCTTTCCAATACACTTGGCAGATTAGAGAGGTCGCTCATGCAGTCCTGTTTACCATCTCATAGTCCAATGGGCACAATAAGAAGAGGGGAAAAAATCAAAGTAAATGAAAGATTTATACTGACTTCCATGAAGCTGGAAATGGCAAGATAATAAAATAATAAGAAAAGTCTTTGGCCTCAAGCATCATTAGATGGAAAATGAGTCAAGAATCAAAGCATGATCTTTTTTGGTTGTTTTATTTTTGTTGTTGGGGTTTTTTATTATTATTTTTGGTGTTAGAAGATGGAGGAATGAGTAAATCACATCTAGAATTTATAGGATTGTGAGAAAGAAAAAAAAGAAGGAAAATAAAAGAAATTACAAGCACGATAAAGCCTAAGACAACATTTTCATTTTCAATTAAGAAATTGTCCTCATCTAGGCATATGTGCTTTGAGAATTTGCAAGGAGAAGTCATAAAGCCAAATATTGGTGAAACAAAATGACCTGTAAGTTTCAAACATTTATAGCATAAAGAAAATGAAAATGTTGGCAAGAGACACTACATCAGTAAAACCAAGTAAGAAACATCAGCTCTGAAGTATCACCTCAACTAACATGAATCAAAATTTAAATAAGCTGGATGCTATTTCTAATGCTTGGCAGTAAATATCGGCTGGAAAGTATGTTTACAAAGTCACTATACCTTCAGTTCAGTTCAGTTCAGTTCAGTTGCTCAGTCGTGTTCGACTCTTTGCAACCCTATGAATCGCAACACGCCAGGCCTCCCTGTCCGTCACCAACTCCCGCAGTTCACTCAAACTCAAGTCCATCGAGTCAGTGTTGCCATCCAGCCATCTCATCCTCTGTCGTTCCCTTTTACTCCTGCCCCCAATCCCTCCCAGCATCAGAGTCTTTTCTAATGAGTCAACTCTAAGCATGAGGTGGCCAAAGTACTGGAGTTTCAGCTTTAGCATCATTCCTTCCAAAGAACACCCAGGGCTGATCTCCTTTAGAATGGACTGGTTGGATCTCCTTGCAGTCCAAGGGACTCTCAAGAGTCTTCTCCAACACCACAGTTCTTTAGTCATTAAATAAATGAGAACACCGAGATAATAATTTGATTTCATGAATGCTAGCCACAAACATTTAGAAGATTAGGAAGAACTGAAGAATAATGCCCAAAGCCAATGTACACTGTTGTGCCATAAATGGGTTATAAGTATGCAGAGATATTTAACTACAGATTCTTAACCAGATATTTCACCAGAAGAAGTAGCCTAGACAGTTGGTGCCTCTGGGTCTGTACCTTCTGTTACAAATAACCTCACTCATTTACTGATTTCTGCCTTTGTCATGACATGAAAAGGCTGGGAAGCAGTGACACACCCATAAATGAGGTGCTACCATCATGAATAGGACACTATGAACAGGATACCCTCATAGGGCCTTCTCTTGACTGTTTCCTGGTCACAGGTCATTGAGATGGTCCCAGATACAAGGTTAATCAAGAATGCCATGCCATGAGGGTGCAAGACTTACAAACTCATTCATTACCTTGATGGATGGGCATCTGATTACCTGGGCAAATACTCCCTTTAAGTACACTGCAGAATAATACTTCATTTCAAATACCTAGTATATTGGAATTTAAGTTTTGAAACAAACTTACATTAAAAAAATAAACAGAGATGAAATAATCATGTATTCACTGAATATTTGAAATACAGCAGTGGACAAATCATGACCTGTCATTTGACAGTATTTCTTCCTCAAGATTCTGACCATGAAATTGCCCTCTACTGCTTCTCATACCACCTCCACACAGGGCTCTCCTGGAAAAATGGCACATAAAAGCTCAATCTTGCCCCTTTTTCAACTTAGGCGTAAACTCTGACAATTCTCCTTTATCCTTCTACCTTGTGCTGGGAGTACAGTCACCCATCCCAGTCTCTCCTCCTTTTGTGCTCTGTGCACTGATAATCCAAAATCCTATCCCTGGTGTCAGTCTCTTTTCTAAACTCAAGACTCAGTGTTGAATGAACAAAAGTTACCTAAAATCAAAATTGTTGCTACTTCTGCCACATTTCACTTGAAGGAGAAAATTAAGTGCTTTTCTGCTTTCATCCCAGGAAGGAAAATGCTGAATTCTCAATGCCTATGGCAGCTGTGGGCTGTAGAACGGTAGGACCTAGATTTCAGAGTAGAGGAAGATATTAATGAGGTTTGGGAAAGGTAAGAATAAGTACTGATAACAAAGGGGAAAGTGGGGGAGAGATAAATTAGAAGGTAGGGATTAACAACAAAATGGGGCTCTGTTCCACACTTGGAGCAATGAGAGTGAAAGTTGCTCAGGCGACCCCATGGACTATACAGTCCATGGGATCTCCAGGCCAGAATACTGGAGTGGGTAGCCTTTCCCTTCTCCAGGGGATCTTCCCAACCCAGGGATCGAACCCAGGTCTCCGGCATTGCAGGAGGATTCTTTACCAGAGGAGCTACAAGGGAAGTGGACAGTGAAGAGAGAAGTGGACAATGAAGAGAAGTGGACAATGAAGAAGAGGAGAAAGACAGCACATAAGGACAAGGAGGCCATCGATCTACTGAACAAATTCAATGGAAGCAGAAACTGAGACTGAGATGAGCACAAAACAATTTGCGTCGGGCTTTCCCTACTACCAGCCCTGCTCTCAAGAATCCCGGACGCTGGGAAGGCTCTGTGTCTCCCACTGTGTGTTGATTAGGGTTCAACATAATTTCATATGAATCCCAAAGCAAGCTGCCTCATCTGCCTTCCAGTTTATACCAATACATTCAATCGCCCACCTGACATCTACCTTCACCTGGATGTCTTACAAATATCCTGGAATCAGTCCCAGAACTAGACAAATAGTCTTGTCCCCAAGTCAATCCATTTCCTCTTTTGCTAAAAGACACCAAACATCTACCCTGGTGCTCATCCTGGTCTCCCTGTTAGTCTTTCCCTCCTCACACACAGCCTGTTAGTCATCAAATCCTGATGATGATGATGGTGATATAAATCCTACCATTTTGCTTCTCTACTTTGAATACTCCTCTTCCTCCAATGCCAAAATCACTGCAGTAGCCTACAAACCAGCTATTTATACGCCTCCCTCGCCTTTGTCCAATCTAAGTTCTTACCAGAATACTGCACCATCATATTTTCTATTAAAAAAATTCTTCCTGGTGACTCTTCCTTTCTGGAGAAAGGAAAAAAGAAAAAAAAAAAACTTATTTACATGCTCTCCTGGTAATATTCCCTTGTTCCTGGAGTACACTCTTTACTCCTCAACTCTAAGTAGAAAATCTCTTGTGTTTTGTTTACTGGAAAATGTCTTTCATTTCACCCCTCCTTGAGGAGTGGTTTTGCTGGATATCTAATTACTGGTGCCGAGTACCTCCCTCCCTCACTCCCTTCCTTCATCTATTCCTTTCTTCTCTCTCCCTCCCAGCACAGCCAACATATTTTTACATTACGCACACACATTTTCCAATTACTTTATCTAAAAATATGCTTGGAATAATCCTGTCCATTTGAAAAAATATAATCTTCAAATTGATGCGAGAAGTAGCATGAATAATTAATACCCGCTGCTTTTAGTAGAGGGCAATAACATTATGTGTGGTATACCTGACTTGAAGACACAGACAGCTTCTTAACTAGACTCACAGAAATCACGAGGGTATAAAATTCATGACACTTTAAAACTATTTTATTAAGAACATTGATAATGTTTCAATTATAAGGACCACAAATGGTTCTGAAAATTAAAATGAAATAGTCATAGAAGTCAGTGAGAGTCAGATCTTACCTGAAGCTTTCTGTAACATCTTTGATAAAGGCCCACACCTCCAGTAATGGACCGGTGTTTATAGCTGAGCTATAAGAAAGTGCATCCTAGGATTAATTTACCAAAGCTCTTCTCAAATTTTGGTTCTGCCTTCCAGAAGCCTGAACAAGAATCCAACACCTTCATCCAGATCACATTCCCCCCAGGACATTCCAACATTCCTGCATGTCTTGACTGTGTATGTACTTTGCTTCAAACAGAGAAGCAAAACAATAGAGACCCCCTGACTTACAGGACACTGTTTTGTGATTTTCCCATCACAACTATTCTGAGAACTGCTCAGACCTGGAAGTCCCACTCCCTCCAGGAAACTCAAACATAATTTGAAGTCCTTTATATATTATTCAAAGTCCTACTTCTAAATAGATTTCCTATACTGAACCTTCCCACCTAGTGAAATGCCCTCCACACATCAGTCTGACCAGGTGAGATTTCTGGGCTTTGATATACTGCACACACCTGAGGCTTTTCCTCCCGGTACATATGGTTTTCCATATGTCTGATCTGAATTTCTGTGGAAGTAATTAACACATACATGAATGCAATCATATGTAGATTTATGCACATGACCTTCAGATTTTCCATGTGACATTTTCAAATTCACATATTCAAGAGCTTCTGAGAACATCATCATCTAAAATCTCTTTCATTTCCTCTAGATATGGTAGAGGAATCAATATTAGAGATTGGAATCATTCAAAATTAGGAAAGACTCTCATGTAATGAAATATTATTATTGTTTGTGGCACTCAAAGAACAGTTAGAGGACATCCTTTTACTGGGTTATCTTACACATCTTTCCTTAATAAAAGACTATTTCTGATTTTTAAAAATCTCCCAGGTTCATTTTTATACTTGGAATTCAGTCTGCTCATTGGTTCACATAAGCAAACATAGTCCCAAAATGTCAGACCACTGCATGCCCAGAGACTGTGTGTACCGTGGATAAAGTGACGCCCTGCTGATCTAGAGCCCTGAGTCCTAGGCACAGACCTCATAAACTCTGCAACCTTTCTGAGCCCATCCCCTTCCCTACAAAATGGAGACCCTGGTCTGTCTCACAAAGCTTCTCTGAGTTGTGCTCCAGAGAATTACCTAAACATACGGACTTCGCTGAATCTTAGCAGGATTTTCTATAAAGCTAGTATTTATTGAGGGTTTATTATGTGCCGTGAACAGATGTTTTGGAGCATCCTTTTTTTTAAGCTTCACAAAACTTCATGCGTTTGGTTCCACTTTTCCTCCACTAAGAAAAGTGAAGCTCAGAGAGGTGGGCCGCTTTGCTTCACGGAGGCATCAAGGTTTCCCAGAATCTGGAACTGTACTAGTCTGGGTGCAGGCTGTCCAGAAGCAGATGATGAGCCAAGGGCATGTGTGGCCAGACCATTGAAGGCAGTTCTCCCCAGGAACACTTGCTGAGAGGAGGGCAGCATTGGGAAGGAGAGGAAGCTGAGAGGGACAGACTCCCTGGAAATGTCCAGTACAGGGTAGCTTAGGCCGGATTCCTGGATTCTGAAGTGCAAAGCAAACTTAAGGGGTTCCCTGACCTGAGCCAAAGGATTTGGGCTTGGACTCCAGCCCCAGCCAGCCACTGCTCAAGAGCTGTGTGTTTGTGTGGAAGGGGTGGGCATAGGGCTGTCACTTTCAGGTCCTTCCAGCCTTTTCTACAATCAAGCAAAGTATGTTCAAATTGGGTTCCAGTAATCAAGGGGAATCACCAAGAAAGGGTGAGCAGAGGGCACAAAAACAGTGCAAATGATGTGAAAGAATCTAGGCCAGACCCTGATGTCATCTGCCCTACCTGTGAACCACGGAGCATGTGCCTGACCGGCCTGTGGGGGACACCTGCTCTGTGGCCAGCTGGGTCTCCAAAGTCTTCAAGGGAACTGGCTAAGACTGTGTCTCGTTTCTGAACATAAGGCCATTTTACCAAGCCTTATATTCCATTTGTGACATTTGGCAGTGTTATTCCTTTTCTGGCAGATCGGTGCTCACAGTAAGGCTAAGCTGAAAGAGGGGAAAAACAGAACTCCAGTTGGGGGCTTTGGTGTCCTGGCCAGAAGCGATGGGAGGGAAGGCCCTGGGCCTGCCTGGACTGTCCAGGAGCAAAGGCTTCTCTGACTGGCGACATCTGACCTGAGGCATCAGCTAGACACAGCATGCACTTTCTGCTTCTCCATCTGCAATTCCACAATCCCCATGCAAGGGGCCAGGCTCCCATCCAATCTCAGCTCGGCTTCTTGGGTGGCTGTTTTTTTTTTTTTTCAAGATTTAGACAAAGCACTTTGACCAATGATAGATTGTCAGTTGTGAGCATTTGGCTGAGGATTAAAAGAGCAGAAGCCTCTATTTTTTAGTATTGATCTCTCTTTTTAATGGCAGTTCTATGCTAAAATTTGGACAAAATAAAATTAAATTAATTTAAACGAGTTTTCATTTTCACTGTAGTGAAATCTTTATTTTCTGACCCTAGGGGTAGTCAATTGGACTGAAGTACAGAAACTGTCCACTTGAGAGACTTTTATATTATGTTTTGTTCTATGAAATTTATTCTATAATATGTACCAGTCTCTTCAAAGGTATATACCCCTTTCATTAGCAGTGAGTTTTGCTAAAGAAACATCTAATCAAACCTGGAAATGATTTTATAGTGAAGTATTCACATATGGTATTCTGAAAAAAAAGTACCTTAAGAATTCATAAGATGCTGTTACTCATCAGAAGTTCAGATATGTTTGTGATCTGCTGTGAAAATAATCATTACCAAATAAAAATGTTAAGAAAAAGAATGCTTCATTTAGGAATGGCAGAAGAGATGGTCAAATGCTCAGTTATAACGTGCTTCACGGACAAGCGGTTTCCAGTTGGTATCACAGTGTGCTCCTGGAAATGAAGTCACCAAGTGAACCTCTCTGGCAGAATAACATCACATGGGACCTTCAGCATAGCAAAAAAGAAAAAAAAAACTTTTTGCCTTTTGTGTCTACTATACTAAAAAAATTGCACAAAAATGATATAAGCATATATAATTAATAATTAAAATCAACATAAAATAAACTTAAATATGATACTCCATTCAAAAAATTATATTCTAAACTAAGTCCTACAAAATGAGCACTTTGATACACAAGGGGCTTTAGCGTCATCCCCATTACACACATAACTGCACTATGCAACTCGACGAGCTTGTGTTTTTTGTCCTAAATCTAACTATCCACTTTAACCAACGTTAAATACCTCACTATCACCTTTCTTGTCTTCTGATAATTTAGAAAAGTTTCTGGGGGAATGCCTTGGACGGCTTAAGCCTCTGTAAAAGCTGCCCCAATGGTCCTCTTTTTCTCCCAATATGCTTGGGCGTATGAAGTAGACACTTTCCAATGCACCCCACTTTCACCAAACAGAACAATCAATCAATGTGGGTGGGAGATGACGACAGGCACACTTCTTACCCTGGACAACTAGATTAAATAGCAAGTCAGCCACTCTCCCTTTGCCCTCTGTGCCACTTCTCCAAGGCACCAACACCCCTCAATGGCCCCAGGAAACACAAGCTCATATTTCTTGGGTGATCCTTCCTTTTCCTTCACTGCCAGCCAGCCCTGCCTACACTTCCCCGGTCAATCTTTGCTGCCCTACAGCATATGACTGGTGAAGTTAATACCACATTTTCTCTATGGAACCTAGTTAGACCTGCTACTTTCACAAAAACCAAAGTCCAGGCATTATGCTTCCCTCTACCTTCTCTCTATTTTACTAACATAATTTAATACCACAAAGGACGTACTATATGCACCCGAAACACCTTTAATGTTTTTGTGCCTATAATATTCAAGATTTTGAACAGAAGAATATATTCAAATACTCACAGTATCTGATGTGACATGAAACAGTCATCAAGATCAAATACATAATGATTCTAAAAAACACTCACAATCTTTTATGCATAAAAATACTGTGACTTCCACGATTCCAATGTGTTTGTTTTCTTAATAAGTGTACATAACTAGGGGAGAAAAAAAAGACTAAAAGGGCACACACGAGAATGTCACCAGTGGTTATGACTGAGCAGTGGAATTGTATGTCATTTGCTTTTTTTTTGGTTTTGTCATTTTACATTGTTTCCAAATTTGCTACAATATAATTATAAAAACAGAACACTTTAAAAAATACTTTCATAGCTGTTAAATAGAAAAAATTTGCACATGACCCTTAACAATTCTCCCCAGTGCTTAGAAGTTTACTAACATGTTACAGAAACTCATAACATTTCCCTGGGAAACCAAGAAATCAATCACAAGGTACTCAACCAAACTACAAGGATGATCTACAAGAATTATCAAAATGCTTCTTGTGAAAATGACTAAGGCAAGAGCATATCATCTCCTGTAAGAGGAGTAGGAAGAAGAGTCTTGTTCTTGCTTTTATGTGCAATAAGTGAGGCTTGAAACTGGAAAGAAAGAGATGCCTATATAGAAAATTACTGAGTATCATCAGGTGAAATTATACTTTCTTACCCCCACTCCAATTTCAATAAAGCTCAAACTAACATGTCAGTCTCTTAGAATTTCACCTCTTGAATACTCTTTTTGTGATTTACAAAGAACAACAACATGGTATAAAAGAAGATGGCTTTCTATGCCAGCTGGGACATAGAGAAGGAAGAGTATTAGTGATTGCTTGAGACAACTGGGGAACACCTAGAGAGACTCTCGTGACATTTCAAAATACCTTGAACACAAGGTTACGATCCAAGAAATGTAAATTGCATTCCTATTTTTTATACCAAGCTGCCTCCCTTGTTCACATTATATAATCTCCCTGAGTCTCAATTTCCTCTTCCATAATCTTACCTTATCACTATCTAAAAAAAAAAAAAACAAAACTGTGACAAATAGTAAAGTTATACATGGTTTTTTTAAGACACTTAGTTTAACAAACTCCTCTTTTAAAGTGCAGATATGTCTGGTTTCAGCTCATGAGACATTCATGGATTAGTGGGAACCACTTTAAACTGGTGACAAATCACACCCTTCCTCTGGGGGTCATGCCTTAGGGGAGAATGAGCAATGGTTTTGGAGCATGGGTACTCTGAGGAGGGCACTTGGGGATTGGTTAGCATGGAGCACCCAGAGATTGGAAGCCACTGGAGCAGAAGTACTCAACTGGAAGAGAATTTGTTCTTCGCCCCCAGCAGGGGACATCTGAAAATATCTGGAGACATTTTAGTGTGTCATAGCTGGGGAGGGGATGCTACTGAGATCTAGTAGGTAGAAGCCAGGAGTCCTGCTTAACACCCTGCAATGCACAGGAGAGCTTGTGCCACGAAGAGCTATCCTATTCCAAACGCCAATAGTGCTGATGCTGAGAATCTCTGCACTTGAGATAAAAGAGTAGGGGAAAGAAAGCGTGAGGCAAGAAAATTCAAGACAAATTTCACCAACTCATAAGTTTCCAGTTGGCACCAACGACTGCTCCATTAGACCAAAAAAAAATCTTCTCCTAGGCATATTGCCCACACTTCTCGTTTTAAATCATAGACTTAGGTTGATACAAATCTGGTTTCTGAATTTTTCATCCCTTTCTTTTTAAATCATAAGAATCCCATCTGTTGGCAGATGTAATGATACTCTATGGCCATCAACATTAATGCAAAGTGAGACCTTAATTTTAAGGTGTCCAGGAAAGATTATACTAAAATGTGCTAAAAAAATGCTAAACTGGTTCAGGAATCTCATGCAATATGTATCTCTTTTTTGTCTGCACTATTTCTCATCAGTAGAAAAAAAGAACAGAAATTACCATAAGAATTATGCAAAGAAAAAATATGGCTTTTTTTTCTGTAACTCTAAGTGGTTTAACAGCATTATCAGAGAATGTGAAAACTATATTCTTAAAAATAACCTCACAATTAGTCTTACTCCATTTTCAAGGAATGAACAGCAAAAAGCCCAAGGAAATTAACAGGCTCATCCTGGAATTCGCAGTGGCTCCAAAGCAGGTCCCTGTGCACCCTGGGTCATCACTGAAGAAATGATGCTAAGAGTCCTGCAAGTATCTCTCTACCACTTTTGCATTCTGTCTGCTAACAGCACAGAAATGCAATCTTTACATATCAGAAGATGGCGGGAGATTGAAATTCTTCATTTCAGTCAAGTGACTACATGGTCAGTGTTTAGAAATAGGAGGACAGATCACTTTATTTTGATGCAACATGAACCAAGACTTCAACTTTTAACAGAGCAGCAATCAGACCATGAAGCCTTCTTTTTAGTACCCACATGAGGTCCAGGGTTCAGTAATTGCAAGGAAATGAATCACAAGAAGCAGTGGTGAGCTCTCAAAACATCTGTTTGCAAAGCCCAAGATGGGATGAACACACTGGCATCCGTGGCTGCATCAGAAGAGGTGGGAATCTTTTACAGTGAGGGCAACTCTGTGCCAGTCCACCCGTGGTGACTGTATTTGGACATCCTCCTCTGTGGGACCAAGCCAAGGACCCGGGAGAAGGAAAGATGAGTATGTGACAGAGGCAAAAAGATTGGAAAAAGAGACTGGGCTACAGCAAGTATCTTTACTGTTCTGGGTGAGTACACACAGTACATATCTGGGGGTTGACAAAGCGCTTGCTGGCACTTCTCAGTCCTTGGGACCTCTTGATAAGAAGTTTATGAGCTAAATGAGTCTCAGGGCAGCCCATAGACACAGTTCTTTTGTGAAGGAAGAATTCTAACCACTATTGCCCTGCTTTCCTTATCATCTTGAAGCAGGGGTGTTTTAAAAGGAAGTCAGGGGTGCTAGATTAAAGGGTGGTTCAGGCAGTCAACTGTCTCCCTCTGCACACAAGTGCCTTTATATAAGTGCACACCCACCCTCAACATTCACGGGCTGGGCAGGAACATGGATGGAGGCCCAACTATTAAATGTCTAAATATGTAAAAGCTCCAAATCCAGCCAATAAGCATTTTATCCTCTTAATTTGACAAATGTATTTTCTTAACATGCAAGGCAGTTTCAAGTTTAAAAATCTGCAACTCCTCAGAGTCCCATCCACAATGTGGCATCGAGGAGACAGCACCCAAGGGTGCCACAGACACATACACACAAACACACAAACACTCACGCTGTAGGCCTACGCAAGAGCTCATGTACCTCAACACTGCCTGCCTTCCCTTCAAAAACAACCCTACTTGGCCATCTTTGGTGGGTCTACCTTCAAGAGCCTGGAAGCAGGCAATAAATTGTTGGTGTGAGGAATTCCAGGCCCCCAGGTAACCAGCACATGGTCTAGAACAGAAGTTGAGAACTTTCTCCTAAAAAAGCCAATTTTTTAAAGCACACATTTGAGGCTTTACAGGTCATATTATCTCTGCCACAGCTACTCAACTCTGCCATTACTACATGGAAATAGTCACAGACAATATATAAACAGAATTGTGTGACTGTGTTCCAAACCAAACCTTTATTTGCAAACATAGGCAATGGACCAGAGGCCACTGTTTACTAGAAACTAGTCGAGAAGGCAGCAGGGTATAGACTCAAGAGGATACATCCCCTTGGTCCTTGAAATTCCCTGAACCATGGGAAGAAGCGTGCCTGGAAGAGAACCAAAGTGGGCCTTCTAAAATGGTCCCAAATGGGAGCCACCAGCCATACGCAGCAACTGAGCACTTGAAATGTGGTGGCTGGTCCACATCGAGATGTGCACTGTGTGCAAAACAGGATTTCAGAGACAGTACCAAAAAAAGCAAAATATTTCTATTGTTGATTTTCTACTGATTAGATACTGAAATGATTTTGGGGATAGGGAGGGTAAAAAAAAAAAAAAAGGTATTAAAACCAGGCTTCCTTGGTGGCTCAGCAGTGAAGAATCCACCTGCCAATGTGGGAGACACAGGTTCAATCCCTGGTCTGGGAAGATCCCACAATCCTTGGAGCAACTAAGCCCACACACCACAACTACTGAGCCTGTGATCCAGAGCCAGGGGGCTGCAATGACCGAGCCCACATGCTACAACCACTGAAGCTGGCACGTCCTGGAGCCTGTGCTCTGCTCCAGAAGAAGCCAGAACAATAAGAAACTCACGCACCACAACTAGAGAAAAAGCCCACACAGCAACAAAGACCCAGCACAGCCAAACTAAATAAATAAATAAATATTTTTTAATGTTATTAAAGTCAATCTACCTGGTTTTTGAATCTTTAAATACTGCTACAAGAAAATTTCAATTTACACATGTGTTTACATGCGTGACTAACACTTGTGGATGGCAATAGAGTTTTGCCAGACAGGGCTGTTCTGCGTGGGGCCCTAGCTTTCCTATTGGTCTAAAGACTGCACTGTTGCTGTGGCCAGAGTAAGAAAGCACAGGTAGACTGGATTTCAGCCCTATTTTTATTCCTCCTGGTCCGACCACAAAATGCGTAACCATACGTGGGCTAGGACTAAACATCCTTCCAATAAATCAGGAGGCCACCAGTTGGCTGAGCTGCCCTCAGTGAACTCCTTCTGTAATAAGGAAGAACAAATCTGACTCTATATTAGATCTTTTTCTTTGACTTTAACCCTTGTATTATGGTGCTTTTGCTTTAAGAATGTTGTCTATAGTCAGAAATATACAGGATAATCTATTCTCAAGGCTGTGATTTTTAAGGGTGTAATAGTTTTCTATTCACATAGTGATAAAAAATTACAGAACAGAGAATAAATAACATTTGCCTCCACGAAGATTTACAGGAACATCGAGACTTGACTGACATGGACAGCTGCAAGAACAAAGGATTCTGACATCAAGAAGTTTGCCTCAACTAACCATGCCCCTCCTTCACCTTGCCTTGCTTTACTGAAATCTTTCAGAGAGTTTGGGGTTTGGGGGGCCTAAGGCCCCCATCCTCCTTGCATGGGCCTGCAATAAACATTCCTCTACTCCAAACTGACATTTTAATATTGTCTGGCCTCATTGCGCATTGGGCACACAAACTTGCATTTGGTAACACTTTCTTAACTGGCAAAAGGAAAATTTCTTTCACTACCTGAAGAGAAGAGAGACCTCAAGTGGAAAGAAAGGAAACCCTTCTCGCATCCACTAAATAGTGAATTGTCTGAAGAGGCATCTATATGTTTCTTGGGACTCTGATGGAAGGCGGAACTACTCCTCTCCCAGCCATGAACTTACTAAAGGGTCACTTACAGAGCTGGAGGGTGGACTCTAACTGACAGCCAGCCCAACCAATCACATGCAGTTTCTGGGCACATTTCTTTTCTTGGAAGAATGAACGCAGAGTGCCCCCCAAAAATGGGGAGCAGTTGGCGACAGAACTGGTTCAGCTGTTTCTGCCTGCTGCTCACTCTACTTTAGGAATGTGGATCCAGGATGGCTGCACAGCTACTGGAATCAATGCTTATCTTGCTCCACTTTCCCACGCAGTCTTAGAGAAGAGCTTCCATCAAAATAACCTCAGTGAGCTTCCTCCATTTGAGGAACCTTTGGATACTATATAGTGATAGGAAAATCTTCCATTTTGTGAATAGAAACAGCCTTAAAGAGATGTCCCTGATTCTTCCTTCCAAATATCTGCTGTAACAACTTGCAATACATTTATACTGCAAATTCACTAACTAAACTGAAAATCTGCTATAATGAATTTGCACACACATGCACACAAACCTATTAATGCCTTCATCAAATGTTAACTACTTTGGTAATTTTTGTTGTATATGCTTTGTGTTATGCAGAAATCCATTGTGGATTGTTACAGAGGATTTTAGTGATATTTGGCAAAAATTATTTACAGCTTTTGGATGAGTTGGAAACATATTATTTTTCCTTTATAAAATAAAATGATATCAACAGACTCCTTTTATCTAAACTCACCACCAAGCACACTTCTCAGAACTCAGAATAAGTAGGTTTGGAAAGGATGCAATGAATTAAAGTACAAGTTTCATGAAAAGAGATAACTAAATGCTACTGCTACTGCTAAGTCACTTTAGTCATGTCCAACTCTGTGCGACCCCATGGACAGCAGCCCACCAGGCTCCCCCATCCCTGGGATTCTCCAGGCAAGAACACTGGAGTGGGTTGCCATTTCCTTCTCCGATGCATGAAAATGAAAAGGGAAAGTGAAGTCGCTCAGTCGTATCCTACTCTTAGCGACCCCATGGACTGCAGCCTACCAGGCTCCTCCATCCATGGGGTTTTCCAGGCAAGAGTACTGGAGTGGGGTGCCATTGCCTTCTCTGGAGATAACTAACAAGATCATTTATTTTATGAAAAGTGTACAATTATTTGAATAATGGTAGGTTGGCTATGTAGGCAGGTACATTAAATCTTCTTAATTACAAGCTGAAAAATAGTAATTCCTTACTCAGTCATAGAAAAGAATGCCATGTGCAGCAACATGGATGGACCTAGAGATTATCATATTAAGTGAAGTCAGAAAGACGAGTATCACATCACTTATGTGTGGAGTCTAAATATGACACAAGTGAACTTATCTACAAAACAGAAACAGACTCACAGGCATAAGAACAGCCTTGTGGTTGCCAAATGGTGGAGAGGAATGCAGTGCGAGTTTAGGGTCAGCAGACGCAAACTAGCATAAATAACAACAAGGTCCTACTGTAGAGCACAGGGAACTACATTCTATATCCTGGGATAAATCATAATGGAAAAGAACATGAAAAAGAATGTGTACATATGTGTAATTGGATCACTTTGTTGTATGGCAGAAATTAACACAACACTGTAAATCAACTATATTTGAATTTTTAAAAATAGTAATTCCTTTAAAATATAGATGTGTTCACACTGAACTTCAGTGATGATTCCTGTGCCTTAATATAGATGATGCACCTACTGAAAGGTTACAGGAAGTGAAGTCTGTGAGAGGTCACTTAATGCCAGGAAAATCCACTTCTGGCCATTTCTTTTTTCTATCTGCTGGGTCCACCTTAAGATGTCTTACACTCACCACTTAGCAGAGACAGACAGGGGTCAGCTTCCCTATGATGGCACTAGAGAAATAGCTCCACACAAAAGTGAGAAGTGCGCTTTCACTTCAAAATCTCAAATACGGGGGTCTGGCAGCATCACATTGATGTGTAAGTTACAAACTTGTAAATGACAAGCAAGGTACATTTGCTCCTTCTGTGTGGGACAGAGGCTGCCCTGGCACCTCCATGGTGATGCTTTTAGGGTCCACAGTCATGCGAGGAATAAGGATGACAGAACCGTGGTGGGCAGTGGGAGGCCTGGGTTAGAGCTGTGCAGTGGACTCACATGGGGACCTTAAAAAAAAATACCCAGCCTGCGGTCTCCTCTGTGATTCCAGTGTAACTGTCTGGGGTACTGCCTGGGTACTAGAGTTATTTTAAAGCTCCCCAGGTGATTCTGACATGCAGCACTGCAGGGACACTAGTCAAGGAAGAAGAGGCAATGAATCATGAACATCATGACAACCTCCTGACAGGCTCCCGACAGGACAGAAGTCTGCCCAAAGGGAAGCAACAGGGAATTCAGTCACTGGATCGGATACCTAGGGGCTTCACTTTGGCTGTACCTGGAGTATTGGGAAGGTTCTAAGGTCACTCAGTCTAGAAACATCATCTGACTCCGGGTTTCTCAACCTTGGCCCTAGACTTTTAGGTCGGATCATTCTTTGTGCTGGGAGCTGTCCCGTGCACTGGAGAAAGTTTAGGAGCATCCCTGACCTCTACCCACTAGATGCCAGGAAAATACTCTACTGCTAGTCATATACCCAAAAAGCCTCTGGGAACAAAATTACCCCCAGCTGAGAACCAATGGATGTGATAGAAGCTGCATACTGTAGAGGATCATTTAGTTTCATCCACCAGATACCTCGGAATCCATTACTCAAGAGAACAGGAGTCTGAAAAGGGAGGCCCTGTCTGAAGCTGTCAGGACTTGTTTATTAATATATGTTTATGAAAGTATGGAGTGCTCTACTGAACTTGGCCCTGTTGGAGGGATTTGGGAAGAGGTATTTGCAAGAGGCTGAAAGATCTGCAGCAGCATATGTGGATGGAAGGAAGCCCAGGCTGGGATGGCCTAAAATATAAATTACACAAAAGAACTAAAGGTTAAAGAAATCTGACACACCCAGAGGCCTGTCTCTAGGCAGCACTGAGTTGCTAATTCAAATGCACCTCTGCTGCTAAGTCACTTCAGTCGTGTCCAACTCTGTGCGACCCCATAGACGGCAGCCTATCAGGCTTCCCCGTCCCTGGGATTCTCCAGGCAAGAACACCGGAGTGGGTTGCCATTTCCTTCTCCAATGCATGAAAATGAAAGGTGAAAGTGAAGTCGCTCAGTCGTGTCCGACTCTTCGCGACCCCATGGACTGCAGCCCACCAGGCTCCTCCAGCAAGAGTACTGGAGTGGGCTGCCACTGCCTTCTCCAAATGCACCTCTCTACCTTCCACTATCAGTGCAGCTGTGCTTAAGTCTCCCCAAGAACTCTCATGGACCCAATGCTAATGGCACAAAAGTGACCCACTTGGACAAGATCTGAGTCAGTCCTGTTCCAATTCAAGTCCAAAGCAGATAAATCTCCTGAATGTAATAAAAGTCAAACAGGAATTCTTTACACTGCCTTCGGTGTGCTGATAGATGTCTGAAATTTCTCTGTTGTTGTTCAGTCGCTAAGTCATGTCCAACTCTTTGTGACCCCGTGGACTGCAGCACGCCAGGCTTCCCTGTCCGTGGGATTTCCCAGGCAAGAATACTGGAGTAGGTCGCCATTTCCTTCTGCAGGGGATCTTCCTGAACAAGGGATTAAACCCATGTCTCTTGCATGTCCTGCATTGGGAGGCAAATTCTTTACCACTGAACCACCAGGGAAAATAAATTTCTTTAGTTGCCAGCTTTTTAAAAGTTATTTGTGATGTCAGATAATTCTCAGGAATTAACGAAAAAAAAAATACTCCTATTGGATTTTTTTATGAAAGTTCTCCTTGTAGAAATCTTAAAATCTCTGATTGCTCTTTTTATGTTATTTGAATCTTTTTTCTGTCTTTAAAAGAAAATCTAGCTGATAACAATCTTTGGATTTATAGAAACTTCTACTCTCACATGAAATTTATACTTCAATGAAACACTACTCTTTGGGAAGGTGCCTATTTGACAATAACTCACAAACATTGGCAGGTGCAATCAGAACAAAAAGACGACGGGATCCAGAAAAATAAAACACTGCTTTGATCACTATTTCAAACACCTATTGCATGACTAGTTCAATAAATACACAAATGAGCCTGTCAAACCCAACTCAATTATTGGACACCCCTGCTGTTTTCAGCTTATTGCTCATCTTGATCTAAAAAAAAAAAAAAATTAAGAACAAAACAACAAACAACCTGTCTTTCATTTTGTGACTATGCACATTGAGAAAATAAGGTGTGATAAGCTGAAATAATGATTATGTGGGGAGGGAGAATAAAAGAGCTCATGCATTTACAGATCTTGAAATCACGTACACAAGAGTTGAGGCCACAGCTCAAGGGTAAGTCTACAAAAATGCATTTCTTGTATAAAATGGCAGGCATTGACTGCTGTCCACCAGTAACTGCTCTCTTCCACAGCGCTTCACCGGACTGCATTGACCAGGTCCCCTTGCAGGTATTAGGGACACATGTTTGCATTCTAGCCAACTGTGTAGGCAAAGCCACCTATGAGCCTTGCCCTGAAATCTCTCCCAAGATCCCCCAGGTTTCCCCTCTTTTCTGACCATGGGGTACCATAACACCCTAAAATGTCCAAGCCCCTAGACCAGGGTTTTGGCAAGCATTTCCCTGTAAAGGGCAGATAGAAAATATTTAGACTCTGTAGGGCACGTGGGCTCTGTCACAACCCTCAACCCTGCCCTTGCAGCAGCAAGACAGCCAGAGACCAGAACTAAAAAAACAGGCGTGGCTGTGTGCCAGTTTAACTCTCTGGATGATGGTAACAGAAATTTAGATTGCATATCATTTTCATGTGTAACAAAACACTATTCTTCCTGTTATTTTTAAGCCATTTAAGCACTGGAAAAATGTAAAAACCATGCTTAGTCCCTTAGACTAAAATCTAGGTTCCTGTATGACTGTGTGGAACAGAAACTCTTCTCCCCCGTCCCCCTCGACTTCACACACCGCACAATGACATGAGTAAGAAATTGCACTGTATTAAGTCTGAGTTTGTTACAGCAGTTGGAATACTTTAATACACAAGTATTTGCATAATCTTTACCGCCATGAAAAGAACAGATAGCAGGCAAACTGTTTCAGGCATGAAGTTGAAGACGTATTTACAATTTTTAATCAAGGAGATTTTTTTGTTCTCCCCTGCCTCCTCCCTCATAGTTTTTAACATTTGTCAAGGATAATCTGATAGGATAATTCCCAAGGGTTTTTGAGACAAATCCTGCCAGTGACCAGTTTCTATATGATGGCTACCTAAGAAAAGAAATGGTTAGTCTTAAAGAAAGAGGTACAGTTTCCTTCTGGGCAAACGGTGTCAATTCCCACTTAATGTGATAAATTGATAGCACATAATAATTCATATACAGTGACAAATACAAAAAAGTTATCTTATCTGCAGATGGAACCACAGAGACCATTTCACGTAATTCAGAAAACACTGTTCCTAAAGCATTACTATCGGAGAAGGCAATGGCAACCCACTCTAGTACTCTTGCCTGGAAAATCCCATGGATGGAGGAGCCTGGTAGGCTGAAGTCCATGGGGTCGCTAAGAGTCAGACACGACTGAGTGACTTCACTTTCACTTTTCATTTTCATGCACTGGAGAAGGAAATGGCAACCCACTCTAGTATTCTTGCCTGGAGAACCCCAGGGATGGGGGAGCCTGGTGGGCTGCCGTCTCTGGGGTTGCTGAAGCAACTTAGCAGCAGCAGCAAAGCATTACTATTCCACCATCTAAGGAATTCTCCAGACAGACACTGTAATTAAGCCCCTAATATTCCTAACTTCATAAATTTTAAAACTGCATTTAAAGAACAGTAAAAGTATATAGAAAGGATTAGTTAATAAAATATTTGTAGTCAGATTATTAGACTCTATTATCTAAGAGCATATATATAAGTTTTTTCAAGAAGTCTGTTCTCAAGTTTTAATGACATTTCTCTTATACTGAATATTTAAATAGGCAAACTTTTTATATTTGAGATGTAAAGAGATATGAAACTAAGTTTAGGATGATAAAGTACAAAATATACCATAACTGAATAATGATTACACTTTTAAATTATATATTTATAAGCAATGGTAACACGATCATTTTTATTAATAGAAAAAAATTATCAACAGCTTACAGCAGACTATAGATCACTTTTGTAAAGGCCTAATCTTGAATTGTCAAGAATGGCAAGATTTCCCCTCCCCATTTTTGTTTGTTTTTTTGGTAAAGGGCCAGATAGCATAGCAAATATTTTTGGCTTTGTGGGCCAGTTTATCTCTGTGGCAGCTATTCGCCTCTGCCATTGCAGTGGCAAAGTAGCCATAGGTAATGTGTAAAATGAGTACCTGTGGTTCTGTGCCAATAAAACTTTATTTACAAAAGCAGGCCTTGCTCTACTCTGTCAATTTCTGTTGTACTGCTTCCCAGTAGCAACCAAAGAATATATCAAGAAAAAGTTGTCTCACCTCTTAAACCACTGGTATTTAGGAATTAATATAATAGGAATAGGGCTTCCCAGGTGGCTCAGTGGTAAAGAATCTGCCTGCCAATGCAGGAGATGGGAGTTGAATCCCTGGGTCGGGAAGATCCCCTGGAGGAGGGCATGGCAAACTATTCCAGTATTCTTGCCTGGGAAATCCCATGGACAGAGGAACCTGGTGGGCTACAATCCATAGGGTCGCAAAGAGTTGAACGTGACTGAGCACACACGTGCATAATATACAATAATAATATTATATATTAATTAGGACTATAATACATAGTCCTAATATAATAATTAGGACAGATATAGTTTAGTTTCCTGACCAGTTTCCAGAATTTTGTATCAAGCTCTTATTCCTTTCCAAAAAAAGGACTTTAAAAAAGATTTTAAAAAACAAAATATGGGAATGTTTTTTCCTTCTTGATTTTAATTTTAAGACTAAATGATGTCTTGCCTCAACTAACAATTTACAGAAATACAAAGAACTTGGAAACGTATTAAGTGCTATGGAATTAAAAGCAGCCAAACCCAGACAAAGTAGAAATTCTACAGGGTAAATGACCCAGTTTCTTCAAAAACCACATTATAAAAGAGAGAGAGAAAGACAGCATAATAAGGGGGAACCGACGGACACAGTCACTTGCAATGGGTAGACCTTATTTGGATTCTAATTCAGACAAGCAAATTACAAAAAAAAGAAAAATACTGAGACAACTGAAAATTTGAACACTAAATGCTTATTGTTATTAAACAATTACTGCTAATATTTAGATACAATTAAAAAAAACAGGAAAATTGTTGAGAATGAATTAGATCTGGGTAAATAAAAACTTTGGGGGCCAACATAAAGGAGAAAGGCGTGGTAGAAAAGATTGTAATGAAAATCTTTCCAGAAATCCCCAGGGTTAATATCTAAATATAGCCTCTCTTTGTAAATTTATGATCAAGTATGAAAGTCATATAATACAAAGATAAATAAAATGTGTTGGCACCAAGAATTGAAAGAAAATTTAATTGGCAATATTTTAATAAACCTTCCTCCCCATGAAGATGGAAGATATTTGTTCAAATGCTAACAGCACTGCTGAAACAGTCCAAGTCTGTTTGCCAACATGAAATATGGTAGGAAATGATCCTTTTCTGGCAGACGTTTCATTCATGATCAGGATGAATGGAGCATGTCTGAACTTGCAGAATCATCTATTTTCTGATACAGTTGCAAAACAAACATAAAAAATGAACATTTGCTATAAAACTCAGACCTATACACTGGAAAATGATACAAATACACACGTCTTAGCTGTAAAGACAATTTTTCAAAAGTAATTTTTATTATCAAATACACTGTTATTATCAGAACAAAGACTATGCATAAGCAATGCCCTCCTGTATGTTAATTTTAGGATATAAAGTTAAACCCTTATTCTTTTTTTGTGTAGATCAAGGTTTCTCAGCCTTGGCACTACTGACACGTGGGGCTGTCCTGTGCATGGTAGGATGTTCAGCAGCATCTGCAGCCTGTACCTTTCTAGATACCAGTGGCAACACCTTCATCAGTTGAAGTGAAAGTTACTCAGTTGTGTCTGACCCTTTGTGACCCCATGGACTGTATGTATAGTCCATGGAATTTTCCAGGCCAGAATACTGGAGTGGGTAGCCTTTCCCTTCTCCAGGGGATCTTCCCAACCCAGGGATCGAACCCAGGTCTCCCACACTGCAGGCGGATTCTTTACCAGCTGAGCCACCAGGTGGACAACCCCAAATGTCTCCAAAATTGGTCAAGTGTCCCCTGGGGGCAAAATCAGCCCCAGTTGAGCATGATGAGTATAGATCAATTCACATCTTAATATCCAAGAGAAATTAATATCCATAAACACTGAAATATGTTTGGACCTGCAGGTTTGCAGAAACCTGTGCTATCTGTGTCATGAATATGCCAATACATACCTAAGTTTGTTGTCAAGCATTCTTTCTGACCAGATTCTTGGACATACTTAATTTGAGGATTATTTCAGCCTCCAGCAGTACCAGTCAGTAGAAATCAAAAGTCCCTCAAGTATGTAGATTTTTCTTTGCCAAATATTCCAATCATTTACAGAGAAACATGTGACATCAGAACAAGGACAGAGTACCTCATATGCATTTTAGAAAAAAATCACTTTGTCTGGTTTTCTAACACCCAATCCCACTGCCCAAGAAGATAACTGGAAATTCTCCATTTTCCTTTATTTTTTTCTTCTTTAAAAATATTTCACCAGGATTCATCATTTAAAGTTAAAGCACTTATTTCTACTTTTCCAATGAAACAATATTTTACATTGGAAATTTTTCATTATAATTGTTTCACAGAAAAATACAGAAGACATATCTGTGAAGGTTCTTTTTTTTCTTTAGCCTTACTTCCAAATGTAGAAATTACTTTTACATTATCTCCTCTTTCATTTCTATTATTTGCCTACTCATGATAACATTTTTGCATCCTGATTATAAAAGCATACACATATTTGGATTATGAATACATGCTTGTGTATTATATCACTCTTTAAACTTTAACCATATTTTTATTTTTATTTTTTTATTTTATTATTTTTTTTCCAACTACAATTTTATTTTATTTTTAAACATTACAAAATTGTATTAGTTTTGCCAAATATCAAAATGAATCCGCCACAGGTATACATGTGTTCCCCATCCTGAACCCTCCTCCCTCCTCCCTCCCCATACCATCCCTCTGGGTCATCCCAGTGCACTAGCCCCAAGCATCCAGTATCATGCGTTGAACCTGGACTGGCAACTCGTTTCATACATGATATTTTACATGTTTCAATGCCATTCTCCCAAATCTTCCCACCCTCTCCCTCTCCCACAGAGTCCATAAGACTGTTCTATACATCAGTGTCTCTTTTGCTGACTCATACACAGGGTTATTGTTACCATCTTTCTAAATTCCATATATATGCGTTAGTATACTGTATTGGTGTTTTTCTTTCTGGCTTACTTCACTCTGTATAATAGGCTCCAGTTTCATCCACCTCATTAGAACTGATTTAAATGTATTCTTTTTAATGGCTGAGTAATACTCCATTGTGTATATGTACCATAGCTTTCTTATCCATTCATCTGCTGATGGACATCTAGGTTGCTTCCATGTCCTGGCTATTATAAACAGTGCTGCGATGAACATTGGGGTACACGTGTCTCTTTCCCTTCTGGTTTCCTCATTGTGTATCTTTACTGAATATTTAAATAGAATAATTTTTGAAAAATAAGTACATGTTTACTGAGTGATTTTCTGATGCTATATTTTTCTCCTTGTTTGTCTCTTTCTGATAAAAGCTACACTCTTTCTATGACTCTATATTTCACAATTTCAAATATATGTGTTGAGAAATAGCCTTCAGATTTAAAAAAACACTGGATAAAAAGTATAATATTGAATAGTAGATATAAAACAGTATACTGAAATCTAAGTACTGCTCTTTAATTTACACTTACTTTCATAATTACTGATGGTTAATCTTCTAAAGCAAGTTAAACATCCTAATTACATATTAGTTATACATGTCAAAAACCTAATTTATTAATTTTTCTGATATTGAGAAAGCATGAATTTTGATATCTGAAAAAATTTTAGTTACATGATAGTCAATAAAAAATCAAGTGTGCTGCAAGATGAAATAAAATTATCCCAAATCTTTGACATCTCTGGCCCCTCTTTTGCTTTGATCATACACAGAACATGGAAGGCTTCTCTTCCCACATGAAAGGCATGGGAAAAGAGAACTACTATTAATTATAATTAAATTTAAGTCTGTAAGAGGAAAGAACATTTTAGTCTCTCTCTTCTTGCTTTACCCTAGTTTGTCCTCAAGGTCAGCACGCATCATGCTCAAAGCCATCACCACCCATAGCTTCCTGCACACAGAAGTGATGTGTGGTGCCTGCATCCTTGGGCTCTTTCAATGGTTACCACAGTTGAGGTCACCACATTTCAGCCTCTGATGCTGTACCCTCTTTCCAGCCCCTACACAGGCCAGCACAGCATTTGCAGATGGGATGGCAACATGAGGTCATTAAAGGAACCCACAAAAAACCCACCCTATGCATTCATAAGGCAAGAGTCAGCACATACAATGACACTGAATGAATGAGTCATAAACACACAAACTCAAAATACCACAAGGGCAAGTTCAAAAAGATGGACTCCCCAGAGTTTGATTAAAACTGTATTTACAGACTTTTTTTTACCAGTCTCTCTCTCTTCCCCAGCAGTGTCCAAAGCCTTCACAAGTCATTAGCATGTTTTCTTTCTTCCCAACTTCGCAATTCATAACACTGCTGCCCCATCACTTTGGCTGGTTTTCTAACACCCAATCCCACTGCTGCTAAAGTGCTAAATATACATATATATAATTGCATTTTAAATGGAAGTTAATTCATTTTAATTTTGCTTTTGATATGTCTTAACACCCCTGGAGATGGCTGGCAATGTTCCAGGAGGCTGCAAAGCAAAGATGCCAGAAAGTGCAGTAGGAGGAAATCCAAGAGTACTGCTCAGTACAGTGGCCTCTCCGTGGACTTTCTGCCACTCTGTTCAAGTCAGAGCAAACACTCAAGGACCTGATGCATAACTTGTCTTCAATACTGCCTCAGTTCCTGCCTTTAGGATTGATTCTGCCTCATTTTGTAATTAACCTGTACTTTGGAGGTTCTAATGAAAGATTTATATTGTAAAATGTCAACAGAGCAATCTCTCCTTAGCACAGCACTCACAAGCTGTCACTCTTACCACACACACACACACACACACTCATATTCGGCCCTAGTGTTAAAAGGCAGCCAGCCCTCTGCCTAGCTTAACCAGGCGGTCTACCAACCCATCCTCACTCACGCTGTTCTTTTGCTGAACCCTGTGGGGCCATTCACAAACTGACAGAAGGGAAGCAAATCATCTGCAGCAGCTGGCTAAGAAATCAATTTCCCAGTGGATTACCGAGAATGAAAAGGCAGAAGACATCCCCCTGGAAGAGGTCACTTCATTCAACAAATATTTGGACAGTCACTACGTGCAAAGACTGTTGGAAGCCTTTGGAAATAAAAAACAAAGCACAAGTCCTGCCTTCGAGAAGTTTCCCTGCCATGGCCCATGGTTGTCTGCCTCCATTTCCAAATCTACCTTTGATCCCCTCTCTGCCCTGTCCAGCTCCAGTCGATGATGGCCTCCCAAGGGGGCTTAAGTGAGACCACCTCGCTTACAACTGCTAACTTCACTAACAGCACCTGAACTTCCCCGGTGGCAGCTTCACCGTTCACTCTGACTCATTGCCCTGAGTTTTGAACCTCTGAGTACTGAACCACTGTAAGTTTAATTAGTAGTTTTTGAAAGAATGAAAGAAAATAATCTCATGGTTGGGCATGATTAGGACTAGGGTTATAAAAATGAAGATCAAATCAAAGAGTTCCAGGAAGTTCTCGAGTCATGCTTAGCTCCCCAAATATGCAGGGCTGTCAGATAAAATACAGGACATCCAGTTTCCATTTGAATTTCAGATAAACAGTGAAATTTAGTAAATATGTCCCAAATACTTCATGACACATACTCCCACTAAAAAAAATCATTTTTTTTTTTGAAATTTAAATTTAACCGGGCATTTTTTCTTCTTTTTTGTTAAGTCTGGCAACTCCACATATATACCATTTTGAGATTCCTTTGGGTTAAGGTATCTCACTTTTAAATTAAAATAGTCAGTTCTCAATTATTTTAGTCCTTTAGCAATTATTTTAAATAGTCCTTACCCAGCATTAATGGTCACAGAAAACTGGATTTGTGAATAGAGAACAAGAATGCAGAGTGGGAGAAGTTGAGAGTTTGAGGCATTTGTATTATTAGTATTGGGTAAGGCTACACAGAATTTAGGATTACAAAACACAGCTGGAAAGTAAAAATGGGCCACAAGAAGAGACCAGTAAACAATGGGGGATTCTGATGGGGTTCCTGGTGGTAACTGTGGTCCTGTTGAATATCACCTCTGCATTCATGTAGACTCCTGTTGCATGAGTTATTGTATTACTTCTTTCTGAAGGAAACCTCTACTTAAGCTCATACCGTATTTGAAAAGCCTGTACACTTATCCTTCCTACTATACCATTAGCTTCCTAAAAGCAAGGAATCTCTTATCTATTCTTACATCCCAGAGACTTCTCTGGTGGTCCAGTGGCTGAGACTCCATGCTGCCAACAAAGGGGGCCTGGATTCGATCCCTGGTCAGAGAACTAGATCCCAACAGGCCGTAACTAAAGATCCCACATTCCGCAATCAAATATACTATTAAAAATAATAATATTCTTGTGACCCAGAGTTCCTGATTCTTATCTCATTCAGCTCATTCCTGATTACATGGTGAGAAAACATAAATATTTGCTCCTTCTTTTGGTTGACTGAGTTGGTATGTCCAAATTTAATTGAAAGGCTGTACAACTCAGCGTAATCTAGTTAACACATCACCCCAACAGTGTTCCCTCTCTGCCCCAATCCCACCTGACACTGGTGTTCCCCAATCTAACCTCTCTAGGCAAGACCAGTATGTTCCACTGGCTACTAAAGAAAGCATCAGGGAAGAGAAGAAACAGAAAGAAGACAAAACATGGAAGACCTTTTATTCCCATGTGACCTTTTCCAATGGGTTCCCTTCCTTCACTTTTGTCTCTTCTTCTTTGTCTTAGGCCAGGATCCTATGGGCAGCCATGCATCTGTTTGTTGAGTCAGTTCTGGCTTATGTCTACTGTCCCAGAATATTTATTAATAGCTCCCCCTTCACTCTCAGAAGTGCCCTGGTTTGAATGCTCATCACACTCACAGAACATTCAAGAGTCATTTTAAATAGGGAGGTGGCATGGAAATACCCAACAGAGCAGACAAACATTTGTCCTCAGAATGGCCATGATAAAAGCATTTACCCCATTATCATCAGTGCTTCTCTTCTGCTCAGCTCAAGAAATAGAAATTACAATAACAGACTCATACAGTAGAAAATACTCAGGCTTTCAATCTCATTTGTTGGTTCTCAATTATGCTGAAAAGATGGGCTGCACATAAAGAATCTCCTAAGCTCCAAGAGGTCTTAAAATTGCAGCGAATCACAGTAGTCTCTCCTAGTGAGGAGTACGTTACCTTGCTAATCTGAGTAGAGCCAAGAAACCTTTGTTTTAAAAATTTAAACCTCTGTTTTAAAAATTTTACCCAAGCGAGTTTTCTGTGCCACTTTGTTAGCTATCTGGCAACTACTGACCTGATCTAATCAACTGAACTACCATTGTTAATGGACCAGATGTTTTTTTAAGTTAATTCATATATTTCTCAGCTTTTTATCAATTGAATAGAAATAAATGTATTACCAAAGAAATAACCCTGTGTAGCAAATACTACAACATATTGTTACTATATATTTTTAATTTAAGACCAAACAGAAACAATAATTCAAATCAAGAAAGTCAATTAAAAAAAAAAACATTTCTTTGATTATTATTATGTTAAATACTATATGTACAGTGTGTAAAGTTTGCACTACATAATCATTTTTTAAAGTTTAATTTTCATCAAAATTAATATTTTGGTGACATTATCAATAGAGATTAGATTTTTATCTCTATTCTATTTTTGGTTCATTTATGACTACATTTTTTAAAAAAGCTTAAATATATTCTTACCCACGCCCCTAAACATACAGAACTTAGAAGGGACTAGATATTTAGAAGAAGTTGAGCCACATGAGGGCCTTGTGTGTAAACCTGAGCCTGGCAGGCTGTTCACCAATGCTTCGGTGGAGCAGAGGAAAAAAGGATCTACCAAGCTAAGAGGAAACACACCACTGGAGGAACAGCCATGCCGTGTGTTAACTGCTTTACAAGCACTGCATCATTTAATTCTTTACAGTGAGGAGGCTGACACTACATTAATCAACTTGCTCCAAGTTTGACATCCAAAGGAAACACTCAGGTCGAGATTCAAGCTGACATCAGAGCCTGAAAATACCTACTATATTCTCTATGTACACAATATTTGAATTAGAAATATTTTCTAACTGTGCTTTGTAGTTAGGCCTAGAAACAAACAAACACAGAGGAAAGGTGAAAGGGTCAAGAAAATTTGTTCATTCAGTAGTTCTATGTGGACCAGAAATCACTAGAAATTACAGTTAAATGGTGGGCTGCAAATAGGAAAGAAAATCAACTGCTTCAAGTCCTGAGTTCATCCATTCACTACGTAGGACTGTCCCTGAGGCAGACCAACCCCTTTGAAAACATGACCTCCTACCAGCTAATCTCACCATACTTGTGAGTCCTCATTATTAAGACTTTGGGGTCCCCCGGATCTTGATTCACAAAGGTTCAGCTTGCTGTGTGCAATACCATGGGTGGGTGGGAGGATAGTTAGATGGGATTTCCAAGACATGGTGATGTGGTTCAAAAACAAAATGGAAGATTCTGTGACGACATTGATATGCCTCCTGCTTATGTGCCCAAAGACAGTCTGATTAACCTTGGTCTCAGTTTGCCTGTGTTCAGCGCCTTATACACCATGGCCATGACAGCTGGCACAGTCATTTCAAAAATCAGGAGGATAACGGCAGTGCCAAAAGTTTACTCACAGCCAAATCTGTTGGAAAGGATCACTTCCCTGTGGCCCACTTCTCAAGTGATAACAATGTGACTATGAGAGGAAAACAGCTGGTCCAATTCATCTGCAGACATAATTTAATCCTACAGAACTGCAGTGGTTCAAGAGGGAAAAAAAGGACTTGGATGATAAATTTTCAGTGGAAGGCAAAAGACACATTTAAGGGGAATCAAGAGAATTGAATTCGGCAGAAAGGTCTAGAAAAATAAGGACTGAAGAATGTTATTGAATTTTGCGGAACGGTGTCTTTTTAACCGTCAAGAGAGTTGTTACAGTAAAATAGCAGGATGCAGAGTAAATGCTAAGAATTAAGGATGGAGTGAAAGAGGAGAGAAATGCAAGCAGCTGGCAGAGACAACAAGCTCTAGGATTTCTGGTAAAGAACGGAAAGAGAACAAGGGAGGAGCAGAACAGAACCAAGACCTTCTCAGGATGATGAGATCAATGTTGGGTTGAAGCCTGGGAGAAAGGTCAACAGAGAGGGAGAGAGGAAAGATGAAGCTGAGGAACAGGGCAATGGAGAGGAAGATTAAACCATTCAGTTAAAAATGAAGGAGACTTGTCTGGTGATCCAGTGGTTAAGACACTGTGCTTCCACTGCAGGGGGCACGGGTTTGAGTCCTGATGGGGGAACCAAGATCCTGTATGCTGGGCAGAATAGCCAAAAAAAAAAAAAAAAAAAAAGTGGTGGTGGGGTACAAAAGAAATGTGGAGGGAAAGGGTGGATCAGGCAAGATCCACATGGAGCTCAACCAAGGGGTTCCAGGGGAAGGATTTTAAATGTGAAGGGAAGGAATGAAGGGCAAGAAATGAACACATCAAGGGCATATAGTATATTCCAGGAACTTATATGCAGAGTACATCATGAGAAACGCTGGACTGGAAGAAACACAAGCTGGAATCAAGATTGCCGGGAGAAATATCAATAACCTCAGATATGCAGATGACACCACCCTTATGGCAGAAAGTGAAGAGGAACTCAAAAGCCTCTTGATGAAGGTGAAAGTGGAGAGTGAAAAAGTTGGCTTAAAGCTCAACATTCAGAAAATGAAGATCATGGCATCTGGTCCCATCACTTCATGGGAAATAGATGGGGAAACAGTGGAAACAGTATCAGACTTTATTTTTCTGGGCTCCAAAATCACTACAGATGGTGACTGCAGCCATGAAATTAAAAGATGCTTACTCCTTGGAAGGAAAGTTATGACCAACCTAGATAGCATATTCAAAAGCAGAGACATTACTTTGCCAACAAAGGTTCGTCTAGTCAAGGCTATGGTTTTTCCTGTGGTCATGTATGGATGTGAGAGTTGGACTGTGAAGAAGGCTGAGCACCAAAGAATGGATGCTTTTGAACTGTGGTGTTGGAGAAGACTCTTGAGAGTCCCTTGGACTGCAAGGAGATCCAACCAGTCCATTCTGAAGGAGATCAGCCCTGGGATTTCTTTGGAAGGAATGATGCTAAAGCTGAAACTCCAGTACTTTGGCCAACTCATGCGAAGAGTTGACTAATTGGAAAAGACTCTGATGCTGGGAGGGATTGGGGGCAGGAGGAGAAGGGGACGACAGAGGATGAGATGGCTGGATGGCATCACTGACTCGATGGACGTGAGTCTGAGTGAACTCCGGGAGTTGGTAATGGACAGGGAGCCCTGGCGTGCTGCGATTCATGGGGTCGCAAAGAGTCGGACACGACTGAGCGACTGATCTGATCTGATACTGAATCCTTCATAGTTGGCATTTCATTCAATACTCCTCACATGCTGTGCCATAAGTATGTATTTCTTTAGAAAAGAGGAACCTGAGACTCATAGATATCAAGCAAAATTTGGTGGGCCCAGGGTTAAAACACAAACCTCCTTCTCTCCCTAACTTGAATGCATGATAAAACAGAAAAAGGAAAAGAGGTGTTACTGTGGGAAAACATCTTGTCCACATGACAATTTTAGCCATTGTGAAATTAATCACAATATCCAATGTGATTGTTTATGTGATAATTCCTGCCAGGATAACTCCTCCAATTCCACCAACTTGGTCTTATCTTACTTCTTGTTGTTTAAGAGATAACTATAAAAGGAGCAGATGCCGTGTTTTTAGAATTTGATGCATGATTTGTGCAAAGAAGAGATAAAAAACTAATTTATCTTCCATTTAACATAATGAAAAACACTCAATAAAACTTCCAGTTGATTCAGTCTTCTAAAGATGAAAACCAAGACTATTCTCCAGTTCTTAGCTGCATTCTTCATATTTCACCTGGCAACAAAGACAAAATAATAAAAACCACACAGGGGCCCAAGAAAAGACATTCTTGTCCAATGGTCATCAACCTTGTGTTTCACACCATCAAGGAATTCACAAATGGCTGTCTGTAAGCCAGTTTTAATATTCCAAAAATCTGCTGAAAAATGGGAATCTGCTGCTAATAAGGCTGCCTTTCACCAGAATCGTATCAGCTCAACGTGGTAAATGTAGTGCTTATTAAAACCTTGGATTATTAGGTCAGTGTTGGAAATTGTGACCATGTATGGTGGGCTGCAGTCCATGGGGTCGCTAGGAGTTGGACACAACTGAACGACTTCACTTTCACTTTTCACTTTCATGCACTGGAGAAGGAAATGGCAACCCACTCCAGTGTTCTTGCCTGGAGAATCCCAGGGACGGGGGAGCCTGGTGGGCTGCCGTCTCTGGGGTCGCACAGAGTTGGACACGACTGAAGCAACTTAGCAGCAGCAGCATGGTGGGCTAGATCTTCCTACTAGATTAATACAGTGCAGTGCCAGAGTTGAAGGATTTCGAGTTTGTAACTGACCTTAGATAGAAGTAGCAAGTGAAACAACAGGTATCACTGATACCTAATAAACTCCTAAAGAATCTGAAGGTTTTCTTTACCTTTTATTAGGATTTCAATTGTGATGGTGATGACATAATATTACCATAAAACATTCTCTGCACTGAGAGACCCTCGTGAGACCTTCATGAAGTTAAACAAATACAGGATTCTATGATCAGGTGAGCTTAGCAAAGCTTGGTTTAAACAAATTTCAAGAGCATCCTAAAGAGCAGGGCAACTGAGTCTTTTAATATCTTATTGTGAACTATACATCCCCAAGAGGGAGGAATACAGATATTCAGCATTTTCAAAATGTATTTGACCAAAGGTTTTCTCTTTTGCATGGTATCTGAAGGGGCAGCCTGGGGTTCTTCCAAATATACTTTGGGAGCACTAAACTGGACAATTGATAACTGTATGTCACTGATAAAACCTGGATCAGAAACAGAAAATGAGTAGGCATGGGTAAATCAATTTGACTGTATCTCACCACTTCATTATTACCATTTACATTTTCTTAACAAATTTCCAGTTCTACACAAACATCCCTACACGCTAGTCTGCCAGGCTCCTCTGTCCATGGGATTCCCCAGGCAAAAATTCTGGAGTGGATTGCCATTTTCTGCTGCAGGGGATCTTCCCAACCCAGGGATTGAATCTGAGTCTCTTACGTTTCCTGAATTGGCAGGGGATTCTTTATCACTAGCGCCACCTGGGAAGCCCACACTATAGGAAAAGGACTATAAATCAGGAGGCGCAGAAGCCATTCTCGATTTAACACATGGTCTGTTGGGTCTGGCTCTTCCCAACCATTGGGCAGCCCACAGTTCCTTATAGAGCTGCCTCCAATTACATCTAGTCCTGAATAATTTCCATTAGCCTCTGTGCAGTATCCACCGTGGATCCCTCAAAAGAGACCTGCACATTTGTATAGAGGTTCCTCCTCGTTCTCTCCAAGGGGCATAAGGGAGCTGCTTTCCATTTAATATGCATTGCTCTCACTCACTTAACGGCACGGTCCCTCACTGTTCACACCCGTAAAGGGGAACTTGTTTGTGAAACGCTGTAGCTTGCTAACCCTAATCCTAATTCCTTCCAGGAAGGAGTGAGGTTCTTCCTGGTCCGAATGCCTTCAGGTCACACTAAGAGACCTCCACGAAAGTGCCGAAAGAAGCAGAGCTGCAATCAGAAAGCTCCATCTCATGCAAACCACTATATACAGAATGGATGAACAGCAAGGTCCTACTGTAGAGCACAGGGAACTGTATTCAATATCCTGTGATAAACCATAATGGCAAACAATATGGAAAAGAATGGATATATGTGTATAAACTGAGTCACTCTGCTGTACAGCAGAAATTAGCACAGGATTAGAAACCAACTAATCACCGGAAAAGACCCTGATGCTGGGAAAAATTGAGGGCAGGAGGAGAAGAGGGTGGCAGAGGATGAGATGGTTAGACAGCATCACTGAGTCAATGGACATGATATCTGAGCAAACTCTGGGAGATATAGAAGGACAGGGAAGCCTGGTGTGCTGCAGTCCATGGGGTCACAGAGTCAGACATGACTTAGCAACTAAACAACAACAACATAAATCAACTATACTTCAATAAAATAAATTTTGAAAAAACAAAGCTCCATCTCAGGTGTATATTTTTTTGTTATTGTTCCATTTTCAGTTAAGTTACAGAAATCAAAAAAGAGAAGGACAGAAAACACTTTCCCTGGATGCCTGAATGACAATAGATTTTTAGAGCACTCAGAGCCCTTAGAAAAAGGTGCTACTGATTAAGTATTAGCTTCACTCTGTATGTGAAGCGCCATCAGGATGGCCATCTCTCTTACCTTAGTTGTGCTTAAACAACTTTGCACCAATTTATGATGAACAGTGAAACAGTTTTGTCCTCATCTTATTTGCTATAATCACTCCTTCTATCTCCTCTTCCCCTGGGTACATTAGTGCTCACTTATACACACAACCTTGCTGTTAATAAAAAATATTTATGTCCAAGTAAGATTTGGCCACTGGAGGCAATGGAATTCCAGTTGAGCTATTTCAAATTCTAAAAGATTATGTTGTGAAAGTGCTGCACTCACTATGTCATTAAATTTGGAAAACTCAGCAGTGGCCACAGGAATGGAAAAGGTCAGGTTTCATTCCAATCCCAAAGAAAGGCAATGCCACAGAATACTCAAACTACTGCACAATTGCACTAATCTCACATGCTAGTCAAGTAATGCTCAAAATTCTCCAAGCCAGGCTTCAGCAATACGTGAACCATGAATTTCCTGATGTTCAAGCTGGTTTTAGAAAAGGCAGAGAAATCAGAGATCAAATTGCCAACATCCGCTGGATCATTGAAAAAGCAAGAGAGTTCCAGAAAAACATCTATTTCTGCTTTATTGACTATGCCAAAGCCTTTGACTGTGTGGATCACAAGAAACTGTGGAAAATTCTGAAAGAGATGGGAATATCAGACCACCTGACCTGCCTCTTTAGAAACCTGTATACAGGTCAGGAAGCAACAGTTAGAACTGGACATGGAACAAAAGACTGGTTCCAAATAGGAAAAGGAGTACATCAAGGCTGTATATTGTCATGCTACTTATTTAACTTATATGCAGAGTATATCCTGAGAAACGCTGGTCTGGAGGAAGTACAAGCTGGAATCAAGATATTGGGAGAAGTATCAATAACCTCAGATACGCAGATGACACCACCTTTATGGCAGAAAGTGAAGAAGAACTAAAGAGCCTCTTGATGAAAATAAAAGAAGAGAGTGAAAAAGTTGGCTTAAAGCTCAACATTCAGAAAACGAAGATCATGGCATCTGGTCCCATCACTTCATGGGAAATAGATGGGGAAACAGTGGCTGACTTTATTTTTCTGGTCTCTAAAATCACTGTGAATGGTGATTGCAGCCATGAAATTAAAAGACACTTGTTCCCTGGAAGGAAAGTTATGACCAACCTAGACAGCATATTGAAAAGCAGAGACATTAGTTTGTCAACAAAGGTCTGTCTAGTCAAGGCTTTGGTTTTTCCAGTAGTCATGTATGAATGTGAGAGTCGGACTATAAAGAAAACTGAGTGCCGAAGAATTGATGGTTTTGAACTGTGGTGTTGGAGAAGACTCTTGAGAGCCCCTTGGACTGCACGGAGATCCAACCAGTCCATTCTGAAGGAGACTAGTCCTGGGTGTTCATTGGAGGGACTGATGTTGAGACTGAAACTCCAATACTTTGGCCACCTGATGCAGAGAGTTGACTCATTTGGAAAGACTCTGATGCTGGGAAAGATTCAGGGCAGGAGAAGGGGATGACAGAAGATGAGATGATTGGATGGCGTCACCGACACAATGGACATGGGTTTGGGTGGACTCCTGGAGTTGGTGATGGATAGGGAGGCCTGGCATGCTGCGATTCATGGGGTCACAAAGAGTCAGACACGACTGAGTGACTAAACTGAACTGAAGATTTTATTCCTTCCTTCAGCTGTTTACTTAAGAAGGCTTAATGCATAAAGTATTAATAGTATCCATACTCGGCACTCAAGCAGATTTATCTTTTTTAACTCATCTTTCCATATTTTAAATCTTAGTCTGTCATGGGGATTTTATTTAGTTCAGGAATTCAGATTTAGCATATTGTTTGCTTCATATATAGGATCTTGAAGAAAGGAGAAGTATTAGACTATTATCGTTAGATGCCTAACAACTGGCACAGCTACTTAAGAGGCAGAGAAAGAATGGTTTATTCAAAGACTATCTTTGGTACTACAAGGCCTGTAGAAATTGGACATTTCCTAACTGGTACAAATATGGAAAACAAAGAGGTAAAACATATTCAAATCCGTAAAGAAAAGTTATGTCCTTTATCCCAGTCTAGGGAAATAATTCAAAGTCAGGAAAACAAAACTTATCTGAAGGGAGGAGCAGACCGAAAATTCAGATTTAAAAGCACAAAATCAGAGCCACACTAAATGTGTCACAAAAGGTATGTGCAGTCCCCTGCCTACCAAGAAAGACTTCCAGATAAAGATCAGAAAGAAAAACAAGAAAGGAAACAACACTGCTGTCTGGTCTGAAATCTCTATCACTACAAAACTGCTGTAGTAGCAAAATGTATTACAGAAAAGGAAATATCTTACCTGAAATTCTTCCTCTTCTTTTTACCTTTCTAAATGATACTGATTTAAAACACCCAAGTTGAGTTCCACTTTTACCACATACCTTTGCTCTTGACTTCTTTGAAACCATATCATTTCCAAACCAGTAGATCTCAAGCAGAAGTAATTTTGCCCCCCACCTCTGCTCTGGCAACATATGGCAATATCCATGGACAATTTTGGTTATTATGACAGACAGCATGCTACTAGACAGAGTCTGGGGATGCTGCTAAATATCCTACAATAAATAGGTCAGCCACCACTCCCTACTACCAAAAATGATCCAAAATGTCAAAAGTGTCAAGGTTGATAAACCCGCCACTAAATCATATAACTTTGTAATGTTTTAAAATATTTTACAAATAAAAATGAGCAAAAGATTTGAAAAGATACTTAAGCAAAGAAGATGTAGGAAAGACAAATAAGCATATGAAAGGATGCTTAGCATCATTAGTCATCAAGGAAATGCAAACTAAACCACAATGAAATACCACTTCATATCCACTAGAATGCCATCTATCAAAAAGACAGATAATGACAAGTATTGTCAAGGATATTGAGAAACTGTAACTCTCCTTCATACTGGCAGAAAATGTGAAATGGTCCACTCATTTTTGGTCAAACAGTTTGTCAGTTTCTTAAAACATTAAACACACAATTCTTATATAACTCAGAAATTCTAGTCATTTACCTAAGAGAAAAAAAAAATTTTTAAAACATGTCCACACAAAGACTTCTATGCATATGTATACAGCAAGTTCATAATAGCTAATCACTAGAAACAGGCACCCCACTCCAGTACTCTTGCCTGGAAAATCCCATGGATGGAGGAGCCTGGTGGGCTGCAGTCCATGGGGTTGTGAAGAGTCAGACACGACTGAGCGTCTTCACTTTCACTTTTCACTTTCATGCATTGGAGAAGGAAATGGCAACCCACTCCAGTGTTCTTGCCTGGAGAATTCCAGGGTCGGGGGAGCCTGGTGGGCTGCCGTCAGTGGGGTCGCACAGAGTCAGACACGACTGAAGCGACTTAGCAGCAGCAGCAGCAGCAGAAACAATCTAAATGTCCAAGATCTAATGAATGAATAAACAAAAGATGGTACATCCCTACAAGGGAATATTACTAAATAATGAAAAGGGAGCAAGCCACTTATGTGTGAAACAGCATACCTGAATAGCAAGTGCTTAACAAACAGGCTTTAGTGTTTCACAATAAAGACAACTACCTTAAATGTCAAAGAGCTAGAGTAAGAAAATTAAGTGGAGAAATTACTCCTGTGATCTAAAGGACACATTTGGTGCCTACCAGGACATTCGTCAGGAGCCCAGAACCCACAAGGATTAATGCTCATTCCCCTGAAACTGATACGGTATTCAGGGCACATTTAAAAAACGAATACTTCTTTGCATCTTGCTCTAAATTACCAGTGATCCACAATTCCACATAATAGTATTCAAGTAATCATTAATACATAGTTATATAGTAATGAATTTAATTTCTAAAAATTACACGAAAGGTAAAGGAGAAAAATTAAGCTAGAAAGTATGCAAATTTTTAGTCTGCCACAGTCATAGAAAAGCATAGAAAGTATAATTATTTGGACCATTAGATTATATTCTAGATTATAATATTAACTGTAATAGAAAAAAATATTCAATGTTGACCACTCTGATTCACTTTCTGGGAACAAAGGAAGACTATATTTCCCAGTACTCTCTGCAGTGAGGGTGGTGCCCATGTCAGTATCCCAGCCAACAGAAGAAATATAAGCTACTTCTAAACCTGAAATCAAGATCCTGCATGTTTGCTATACTTACTGGGGATAGGGATGGATAAAGACTGGGAAAGGATATAACATTTTTTCAGATGTCCTGTTTCTTGATCTGGGTGCTGGTTACAAGAGTGTGACCAGCTGTCAAAATGCATGAGTTGCACCCTCGTGATTATGCACATCTCTCTTTGTTATACTTCAGTGATAAGCTTATTGAACATGATTTTACAATACATCCCTCTTCCTCTTCTTTATGGCCACTTCCACTCCTACTTCTCTGAACACGTGCTCTGACGGCAGACTTGTGAGATGGAAGCAGTTCCTACACAATGCCATGAATGGGGTTGGTCTGTTATTGTAGACCAGCCTAATATGTTAACATCATCTGCTGCATGATACTTTGCCTCAATAGAGGATATGGTACCAAAGAATTCCTAATAGTGCTTGTACTAGTATTTAAGATCCAACTACGAAAGTTTTAAGACAGTATTTTTTAAACTTTGGTCCATGAACCATTATATCAGGAGCACTTGGGATGTTTGATTAAAGTAGATATTCCACACCAGAATTTCCAGGAAAGATAAATGGGAACCTGAATTTTTTTAATGAGTTCCCTAGGTGATTCTTTTGCATATAAGAATTTGAGAACTATTATTATAGCATGATAACAAAAGTCACAATAGCTGTTAAAGACTAAACTCTTATTTTAATACCCATAGGTGAGGGTATTAATACAAAGAATTACCATTTGTCTCCAGTGGATTAAGACATAGGAGTCTGCTTCTCCTCATTAAAGAATCAAAGTAAAAAGCTCTCGACTGAGCACAGGAAAACTAGATTCTAATTGTAGTTCTACTGTAATTCAATGTATGACCCAGGCAGAGTCATTCAAATTACTGGAGCTTCAGTTTCCTCATTTGCAAGACTTGAAGAGTTGGCCTAGAATCTATGGTTTCAAAAGAAAAACATAAAAGTAGTTTAGTAAAAACTAAAAACGTATCATAAAGCAAATGTTATGTGTAAGGCAGTACATAGAAAACAAAGGCATTTAAAAATAAATTTTAAAAAAAGAAAGCATGAAAAGAGAAAACTACATTGACCCACACAGACCTCCAACTACCGCAGTCCATGCGGGTGCCTCAGAGAATGCACAGAACCATCCACCTTGGAGCAGAGTTTAAAAAACTCCGATCTAGTTCATCTCTTAGATCCTTTATACATTCTTCAAATGTTGACAGTCATGATTATCATCCTCAAAAGCCTTTAATTAAAGTTGATTCTACCATTTTGTTATTTTTAGAGCTGACTATTTCCTTTACTCCCATTTGGGGAAGAGTGTGGGTTATGCTAGAACTACAGAAAAGAAATTCAACGAAAATCTATTAACCCTGATTATGAATTCTCTGAACTAGCACAACTAAATCCTCAGACAATTTTGCATTCTTTGACTAGAAAGATCCTTACCCTTCTTGTAATATAGTTCACACCAATTTTGCATGGCAGTTCAGAGGTGACAGCCTCTGCAGCCCATCACCGAGGGCCTGTGTGCAGTCCTATAACCAGTCTGCAGGTCTCTGCACTAACTGCTGTTACAGTCAGGGAGGTTCAGTACTGCAACCATTTTTGAAAGTCACTGTAAATCTTTTCACAAAGTTCTTTTAACCAAATATCACTGCACGTGATAGGATATTAACCTTAATTGCTTTTTCTAAAAAGAGTTCATCTCATAGATTCCTAAGTTCTTGTCTTGACCTTTTATTATTTTCCATTATTTTGAGATATTTTAAAAAATCAAGGATACTCATGAACATGTATGACTAAAATCCTCCATCAGAGTGCTTATTTCTCAGGTCCAATCAGATAAGAACCAAAATGAAGAGGTATCTTGGTTTCTCCTGACACTTTTATGTTGACTAAACACACAATTCAGTGTAAAGGTAAATATATTCCTACTAAAACTTGTCATGTGATTCAATGCATTACATGATACAGTACATAGAAAGAGAATCAAGAAATTAGTTTAAGTGCAATATATGCTTTTTTCTGTAAAAATCCAGAGAGCAAATATTACTCTTTGCAGACCAACTACACAGTTCATTCACTGTGCTGTGAAAGCAGCCAGATAACATGTAAATGAATGGGCATGACTGAGTTCCACTGTAAGTACTTTACAAAAACAGATGCAGGGCCGGATTTGGTCAGTAGGCCCTAGTCTGCTGACCCCTAACTTAGATGGGAATTTTTATGTGAGAGGGAAAAGACATAACCAAAATATTGTTTCCTGTGATGAGCTAATGATTATGCAGTTTGCCAATTAAGAGTATCAAGCTTACTATCTCAAGAACCCATGGGGTAGGACACTGCGTGCATGTGTGCATGCGAGCTAAGTCGCTTCAGTCACATCCAACTCTTTGTGACCCCATGGACTCTAGCTGCCAGGCTCCTCTGTCCATGGGATTCTCCAGGCAAGAATACTGCAGTGGATTGCCACGCCCTCCTCCAGGGATCAAATTCTAGTTTCTCGAATCTCCTGCATTGGCAGGCAGTTCTTTACCACTAGCGCCACCTGGGAAGTCCACCAGGTAGGACATTAGAAATGTTATTTCCTCTTTTTATACTTTATGGCTGGATGGCATCACTGACTCGATGGACGTGGGTCTGGGTGAACTCGGGGAGTTGGTTATGGACAGGGAGGCCTGGCGTGCTGCGATTCATGGGGTCGCAAAGAGTCGGACACGACTGAGCGACTGAACTGAACTGAACTGATACTTTTCCTTAAAGAAACGAACTTATTTAAATACCAAAGGAAAGTTTCTTCTCTAGTAACCATGCTTATTGATTGGCATGTGTTGAAGACCAACCAAAGTATTTATGATCTACTTTTACTTTCCTTTTACACTTCCCTTTCTTTTGGTAAATCTCAAAACAGCCCCACCAAAGTTTACATTCTAAAAACAATGAAAACTTACACCTGGCAAAGTTAGTCCAACAATAAAGAAATCAGGGGCAGAACCAGGGATGAAATAAAGACATCAACCTCATCAAACACAATTTTTAAAGTAATGTCCACTGATGTTTTTAGTTGTATGCAAAACACTGTTATACATTCAGTTTCAAGGCAAGTCCCCAGAACCCCCCAGATATATATGTTCCACATGTCAGAGACTATCACTTGTATCCCATTTACAAAGAATTTCTGCAGACCCCAAAAAGGGGTAATGAAGATTTTCATCCTAGGGCAGAGAAGAGGCCTTGCTTAGGCACAAGGAGCAAGGCAGTACCTCCATGTTGTAAGGTTTGATTTCAACTCGGAAAAACAAATGCATACATTTACTATAACACGTATAAAAGGAGCAAAGCTAGAGGCTTGGAGTAACTCAAGATTTAGATCAAGAATTTGATGCTATTTGGGTTCTGGGACTCTATTTCAAAGTGGAGATATCCCCACACCAATAAGCAATTCTGAAACCAGCTGGGTGTCCTCCAATTCAATTCTGGCACCATCTACCCAGAGACAGCATCAGATTCCAAAGGTTAAGGGCCCAGCTCCATAAGACTGCCCCTCTCAACCCCCACTCCATCCCTCTTCAACTGCTAGCTGAAACCCCAGGCTATTATCTGTGCTTCTGACCAATCAGCTATAAATTCTCATTACCCTCTCCTAGGGTTCAGTCCATTTGCTAGAGCAGCTCAGAGAACTGAGAAACATTTTACTTACTAGATCACTAGTTTATTATAAAAGGATCTAATTCAGGAACAGGCAGATGGACAAGATGCAGAGGGCAAGGACTGGGGAAAGGGTATGGGGTTTCCATGCTCTCTCCAGACCCTCCAATCTCTCAGCACCTCCACGTGTTCACCAACCCAGAAGCTCTCTGAACCCCAATCTTTCAGGTTTTCTTAGAGGGTTCATCACACAAACATGACTGATAAGTCACTGGCCACTGGTGATTGATTCACCCTCCAGCCCCACTCTCCTCCCCGGATATCAGGAGGTGGGACTGAATTGGTTCTCCTGGCAAACAGTCCCCCTCCTTAGGAGCTTTCCAAAAGTCATCTCATTAACACAAACCTGGTTGTGATGAAAAGGACCTGTTTTGAATAACAAGGCAACCACTTCACCTCATGGCTCTGAAGGGATTCCGGGAACTGAGAACAAAAGACAAAATATTATAACAAAAGATACTCCCATTGCTCTTATCTTCAGGAAATGCCAAGGCTTTGAGAAGCTGTCAGTCTAGAATTCTGTATAAAAACCAAATATATAAGAAATATATATATATTGTCATCTGAATGACAAAATATATATTTCTCATAAACCACAATTATTTCAGATGTTTTCTACTAACAGAGGATGGTTAACAGTAAAATAAATGTGACTTCCAGATACAAAGATGAGCAGAGGGAACCTCTGTGAGCCCAGTATCCTTTATTAAAAGTCATATTCAGGACGCTTTACATTCCAAATTTTAATACAACTGTAACTGGCTTAAATGATAAGGTGTTAGTTGCTCAGCTGTGTCCGGCTCTTTCCAACTCCATGGACTGTAGCCCATCAGGCTCCTCCTCTGTCCAAGGGAATCTTCAGGCAAGAATACTGGAATAGGTAGCCATTTCTTTCTCCAGAGGACCTTCCCGACCCAGGCATCGAACCCAGATCTCCCACATTGGCGAGCAGATTCTTTACCATCTGAGCCAACAAGGAAGCACCCCCTTGGAACACACAGATTAGAAGTCTGGATGCCTGAAGCTGCCAGGCTGACGAGACCCTGCTGTTCCAGCCCTCCAGCTCATTAAATCTTCTGTGTCCTTTTACCAGCCATCCTGGAAAAGAAATGCTGTGCCCCATTGGCATTCATGACCCACAGAATCTATGAACATGATAAATGGTTGTACGACACCACTAAGATCTGAAGTCATTGGTTACACAGCCAGTCACCAAAACAACTGGATATAAAAACTATTCAAGCCAAGGGTCAGTAAACTGTCTTTAAAGGGCTAGACAGTAAGTGTTTGAGACTCTGTAGACCACGTGGTCCTCATTACAACTTCTGAAGTCTGCTCACATGCCATGAAAGCAGCCAGGCAAAATGTAAATGAACAGGTGTGAGTGTATTCCAATAAAAGTTTATTTACAAAATCAGGTTGTGGGTGGGGATGGTGGGGGAGGACAGATCTGGTCCATGGAATAAAGTTTGCTGAGCCCTATTCTAGCCAACTTCTTGGAAAAGACTGATGGTGGGAAAGACTGAGGGCAGGAGGAGAAGGGGGCGACAGAGGATGAGATGGTAGATGGCATCATGAACTCAATGGACATGAGTTTGAGCCAACTCCGGGAGATAGTGAAGGACTGGAAAGCCTGGCATGCTGCAGTCCATGGGGTCACAAAGAGTTGGGCACTACTGAGTGACTGAACAGCAACAACATTCTAGGCAAAGGAAGAAATCTACTGTTAGGCCCAAAGGCAGTAATGTGACTTTATTCTAGAGATAACATAACCTTCTGTATAGGAAAAAGAAGGTACTCAGAGAGCAGGAGGGCTTGATGCTTAGGCTAGATACTTTCTCAACTGACAGAGAAAGTAAAACATCCTAAGATTGCAGGTAAAAAGCAATACGTGAAAGCTTCTCTAAATATGTAGAGTTGACATTCTCAAAATTGAGATGCAAGCCATTTTTAAAGATATTCAGTAGGTCAATATTCATTCAACAAGAACTGTAACTGAAAAATATCTTTCAGACAAAAATGGTTAAAGGCCCTTCTATCATTTGGAACTTATAGCGAAAATCAAGCCACTCAACTATAACACTATAGTCAGAGCCTCTTTTGAGGAAAATATGTCCTAGCTTCTTTATTTTTTTTTCCAGGCTTCTTCTAATGACAAAATATTTTCCATAAATTCTAGATGCTTTCCCCCCATCCTTAAACCTTTATGTGTGAAAGAACCAATTTAATCTAGCAAAATTCATTTATATTTTATTTTTAAGGCCAGCAATAAGAAGTATCTCCAAAAGTTATGGATTTATTCTTGTTTTCAAAAGCATTAGGGACAAGAGAATTAACTTCTATTGTCTTTGCTATGTGCCAGGTACTTCATCGTAAAGGGGGCCATATCATGATAGAATGGAGACTTGGGGGTGGATTCTCTTCTGGAGATGAGATTGGCCAACACAAGCCAGAGCTCTAGAACCTGAGAAGTCAGAGCAAGCTATCAAAATTGGGGCTCAGAAAGACAGGAACCAGGAAGAAACACAGTTATGACCATGTCTGTACCAGGGTTACCCAGAAGGAGGTAGTGAAGGAGGCTTGATTCAGACTCTTAGTCCCAATGTTTTTAGGGCTTCAGCTCACAATTTACAATAGAAAGAATCAAGAAATCAGCCAAACAACTAAACACACAAAATAAGGCACCAAAAAATGTCACTGGGCTTTCTAACAAACTAAGAAGAGAATTTAAAAATCAGATGGAATAAAATTAGAATTCCTTTAGACTTGGCTGAGGAGGTGTAAGATTTTATCCTGAAAATGAAGAGAGGATGAAAAAACCTAGCAATCACTAAAGAATTAGTTTAATGACAACCATAAGGTGGTTATGAATTTTTGACTCACCAACCTGAGCTCTCCTGAGATATGAAATCTGTCCCCTTTGAAAGTGGATTCATCAAGAAACCGATCTGGCTTCAGATTACAATGACTTAAACAAGAAATAATTTAAAGGCCTAATTTAAAGATCTAGGCTATATGTCAACCAGGCTCCATGAAGTTGGAGTGTACTGGCATCCTGAGTGCCATGCAGCTCAGCCTCTTTCCATCTTGATGCTCTGCCATCTCCATGGTGCATGCCTTGACCATGCCATGATGGTGTCCTACTATGTCTGCATTCCATTCCAAGGGAAAGAGGACAAAAATCAGCCTAATGTCCACCTAGTTATGGGGAAATGTGCCCAGTAAACAAAATGTGGATTTCTTTAGTTTTTGGGGCATGCTGCAAGCAGCATGTGGGATCTTAGTTCCTGGATCAGGGATTGAACCACCATTTCCAGCAGTGGAGGCACTGGAAGCGCAGAGACCCTAACCACTGGACAACCAGGGAAGTCCAAGTGCTCGGGCGCTTCAGTCATGTCTGACTTTTGTGACCTCATGGACTGTAGCCTGCAGGCTCCTCTGTCCATGGGATTCTCCAGGCAAAAATACTGGAGTGTGTTGCCATGCCCCCTTCCCAGGGATTATCCCAACTCAGGAATCGAACCTGTATCTCTGGCATTTCCTACACTGTAGGCAGGTTCTTGACCCACTGAGCCACCTGGGAAGCCCCAGGGAAGTCCAAAGGATTTTTAAATTGCAGAACAGGGGTCAACAAACTACAGTTCACAGACCATAGTCAGTCCACTGACTGTTCATGGTCAAAGGGTTAAGAATGGCTTTACCATTTTAAAAAAATTGTTTACAAAATAAACAAAAGAGAAATATGAGATGGATACCGTTTATGGCTCTCAAAGCTTAAAATACTAACTATTCAGTCTTTTACAGAAAAAGTTTGACAATGTGTTATAGAGGAAGAAAGAATGGATGCAGGGGGAGAATTGAAGTTTCTGCCTGAGAAGTAATTGTGTTTTCAACAATGAGAATATTCAGAATTAAGTAAACAATGGATATCACATCACCTCATAGAGTTAGTATTTTTTAGTAAATTTTATGAACAATCTGTGTTTATTATCAATATATGTGATTTAAGAAACTCTAAAATATTAGCCTTGCCACTTCAAGCTGAAAGGAGTAAGAAAATTGTGTTTTTAAACAGAACTAGAATATTTCACATGCTTGTTTGCTTTATAAATTTAATTTACTATATTTACAAGAGACTGATTATATTCTTTGCAGCCAAAGATGGAGAAGCTCTATACAGTCAGCAAAAACAAGACTGGGAGCTGACTGTGCCTCAGATCATGAACTCCTCATTGTCAAATTCAGACTTAAATTGAAGAAAGTAGGGAAAACCACTAGACCATTCAGGTATAACCTAAATCAAATTCCTTATGATTAGAGTGGAAGTGACAAGTAGATTCAAGGGATTAGATCTGATAGACATAGTGTCTGAAGAACTATGGACGGAGGTTTGTGACACTGTACAACAGGCAGTGATCAAGATCATCTCCAAGAAAAAGAAAGCAAAAAGGTAAAATGGTTGTCTGAGGAGTCCTTACAAATCGCTGAGAAACGAAGAGAAGCTAAAGGCAAAGGAGAAAAGGAAAGATATACCATTTGAATGCAGAGTTCCAAAGAGCAAGGAGAGATAAGAAAGAAAGCCTTCCTCAGTGATCAACACAAAGAAATAGAGAAAACAATAGAATGGGAAAGACTAGAGATCTCTTCGAGAAAATTAGAGATACCAAGGGAACATTTCATGCAAAGATGGGCACAATAAAGGACAGAAATGGTATGGACCTAACAGAAGCAGAAGATATTAAGAGGTGGCAAGAATACACAAAAGAACTATACAAAAAAGATCTTCATGACCCAGATAATCAGGATGGTATGATCACTCACCTAGAGCCAGACATCCTGGAATGCGAAGTCAAGTGGGCCTTAGGAAGCATCACTATGAACAAAGCTATTGGAGGTGATGGAATTTCAGTGGACGTATTTCAAATGCTGAAAGATGATGCTGTGAAAGTGCTGCACTCAATATGCCAGCAAATTTGGAAAACTCAGCAGTGGCCACAGGACTGTAAAAGGTCTGTTTTCATTCCAATCCCAAAGAAAGGCAATGTTAAAGAATGTTCAAACTATCACAGAATTGCACTCATCTCACATACTAGCAAAGTAATGCTCAAAATTCTCCAAGCCAGGCTTCAACAGTATGTGAATTATGAACTTCCAGACATTCAAGCTGGATTTAGAAAAGGCAGAGGAACCAGAGATCAAATTGCCAACATCTGCAGGATCATCAAAAAAGCAAGAGAGTTCCAGAAAAACATCTATTTCTGTTTTATTGACTATGCCAAATCATTTGACTGTGTGGATCACAACAAACTGTGGAAAATTCTTCAAGAGATGGGAATACCAGATCACCTGACCTGCCTCCTGAGAAATCTGTATGCAGGACAAGAAGCAACAGTTAGAACTGGACATGGAATGATAGACTGGTTCCAAATCAGGAAAGGAGTATATCAAGGCTGTATATTGTCACCCTGCCTATTTAACTTATATGCAGAGTACATCGTGTGAAATGCCAGCTGGATGAAGCACAAGCTGGAATCAAGAGCACTGGGAGAAATATCAGTAACCTCAGATATGCAGATGACACCACCCTTATGGCAGAAAGCAAATAAGAACTAAAGAGCCTCTTGATGAAAGTGTAAGAGTAAAATGAAAAAGTTGGCTTAAAACTCAACATGCAGAAAACTAAAATCATGGCATCCAGCCCCATCACTTCATGGCAAATAGATGGGGAAACAATGGAAACAGTGACAGAGTTTATTTTCTTGGGCTCTGAAATCACTGCAGATGGTAACTGCAGCCACGAAATTAAAACACACTTGCTTCTTGGAAGAAAAGCTATAACCAAGCTAGACAGCATATTAAAAAGCAGAGACATTACTTTGCCAACAAAGGTCTGTCAAGTCAAAGCCATGGTTTTTCCAGTAGTCATGTATGGATGTGAGAGTTGGACTATAAAGAAAGCTGAGCACCAAAGAATGGATGCTTTTGAACTGTGGTGTTGGAGAAGACTCTTGAGAGTCTCTTGGACTGCAAGGAGATCAAACCAGTCAATCCTAAAGGAAATCATCCCTGAATATTCACTGGAAGGACTGATGCTGAAGCTGAAACTCCCATACTCTGGCCACCTGATGTGAAGAACTGACTCATTGGAAAAGACCCTGATGCTGGGAAAGATTGAAGGTGGGAGGAGAAGGGGATGACAGAGGATAAGATGGTTGGATGGCATCACCAACTCAATGGACATGAGTTTGAGTAAGCTCCGGGAGTTGGTGATGGACAGGGAAGCCTGGCATGCTGCAGTCCATGGGGGCAAAGAGTCAGACATGACTAAGCGACTGAACTGACTGACAAGAGTACTGTATTTTTTTTTTTTTTTTGTGGCAATGCCACACAGCTTGTAGGATCCTAGTTCTGTGACCAGGGATCAAACCACAGCCTATGGCAGCAAAAGTGCCAAGTCCTAACCACCAATAGACCGCCAAGGAATTCTCTGTAAGTAATTTTAAATCCTTTTGAAAGCTTTTGATTATTTGCATATCCAGTCACTGGAAACACTTCAAAGGAAAATATAATATATTAAATGCATAATTGTAGTGAGGCATATTTAAGAGAATTTAATACACTACCTTCGAAAATGAGTCTGATCATTGGAATAAGTAGCCTTTGTTTGATCTGAGTTAATGAAATACTACTCAAAGAAAACGTGAAGGTGATTGTCCTTATTTTACTAGATGTAAAAATAGAATAATAAGATTGATTCACTGAACTTCAAAACGCAATAAAAACTAGGATTTTTGCAAGGGTAACTCTAATAAACTGAATATGAAGTTAAAAGCAAAGTTACTATAAATAATCTTTTCCATATGCAGAGGCTTCCCTTGAACATCAAAGAGCTCAGGGGCTGGTAAACAGATCTATAAGCCAAGTGGAGCAAAAGGGAGGGGAGGATTTGGCAGCTAAAGCAGGAGGGCAAGAGATATCCTCCCAGTGGAAAGAAGATGCAGGCTGCTTTGCTCAATCTTCCGGTCCACCATTTCTGCCAGAGCTCCTCATGGAGTTGCTTATCAAAGAAAACTTGGGTATAGCGAGAGGCTCAAGCAACCAGCACTCCTCGGCTTGGTGGATTCAGTCTCATTAATGAGAAGTACAAAAATGCCAGGCAGCCCAAGCCTGTCAGGTTACATGGAGTCGATCTCTCTCCTAGGTCTTTGAGGAGATTGTAAAATAAATGCCAAAGCCGCGAAACAATCACCCACTGAAATCAAACACTGTTTGATTTTAACAAAAGTACCTTTCAGAGAAAGATTCTATTTCATTTTGTCACTGTGAAATTATATCCGTGGAATTTTTTTTAAATGCCTAGTTTTGACATTTGGAAATCCTCATATTTCTGAAAGTCTAACATTTTGGTGTTTGATATTTTAGAATACAACTTACCATTGAATGGTGTCTCTTCAAATTTGGCGAATGTTCAGGCTGTCACTTTCTCTCATACATCTAAATTCAAACTGCAGGTTGTCTGGTTTTATTTCCCCCTTTTGGGAGCCTGTGCGTGTCGGTGTGTGTGTGTGCGAGGGGAGGGTTCCAACACTGACACACGGTGACCGCCTGCAGGGTTTCCAGAACATCAGACTGTGCTCACTCGGAGCATGGCCAAGCGCTTTATAAATGTGTGTTAAGCTACACTCCCTTGTCTTTTAGGAAAAATGAGGACATCCTTGTCTACCCTTTCTGCCTGGCCGGCCCCTCCAAAAAGTCTTCTTCTGCAGGTCCAGACCTCACACTCCCCATCAGATTCTTGATACATATTTAAATAGAGGGCGGGTTATTTCAGGCTCCAGCGGTACCAGTCAGTGGAAACTAAAATCCCTCAAATATGTGGATTTCTCTTTGCCAAATATTCCAATCATTTACAGAAAAGCCCAGGAGAGCATGAAGGCAGTTTCCCAGGGTACCCTCTGCTGCCCTCAGGAGATCAGTGTTCACACTGCATGTCATTGGTAACTTCTCCAGACTGATTCCCTGGGGACTCAAGTGACAAATGAGTCACTCAGTCGTGTCCAACATTTTGCAACCACATGGACTGTAGCCCGCCAGGCTCCTAGGTCCATGGACTTCTCCAGGCAAGAATACTGGAGTGGGTAGCTGTTCCCTTCTCCAGAGGATCTCCACAACCCAGGGATCGAACCCAGGTTTCCCACACTGCAGGCGGATTCTTAACCATCTGAGCCACCAGGGAGGCCCTAACTTTCTCACTATGCTATATCCCCATGCCCAGCAGAGCACATGGCATCAAGAAGGGCTTCTGGAAACCTTGACCAGAAGAAGAGAGGAAATTTACTGGAAACATTCAGAGGAGGAAGAAAGGAAAGGAAGAAAGGAAAGGAAAGGAGAGAGGAAGGGAGGCGGCGTTGAGGAACCAGTTGGGGTGGGGAGAAGTGGCAGGAGAGGGTTGGGATAGGCTGGGGTGGAAGAAGGTGTGGGCACACCACTGTCTGTCCCAGACATGCTCCAGGAGAGTGGAAGCCAGAACCACTCCATCACAGGGGCAAGGACACAGAACTCATGCAGCTTCTAACCAGTTCACACTGGTTTGTGCTAGCCCATGCCAACTGGTGCTCATTCAAACTGGCTTTTGCTGGTTCAAGCTAGTTTGACTGATCTGCACTCTCTCCCACTCTGACTCAATTAATTTTTCCCCTTTGTATTTGCTTCTATCACTTACTTTATCTTTTGTCATATGGTTTTGTGCATGTATCTCAGAAATGCTTTCAATCTTGTCTTGAATAAGGTGGAGCTATAATACACTGATCTGCTCAAAGTCACACGGCAATAATTATTCACAAAGGTACGACCACAGAAGGAAAACCAAGCACCTCTCACTTCAGTTCAGTGCAGGTGCTCAGTCATGTCTCATTCTTTGTGACCCCATGGACTGTAGCACACTAGGCCTCCCTGTCCATCACCAACTCCCGGAGTTTACTCGAACTCATGTCCACTGAGTTGGTGATACCATCCAACCATCTCATCCTCTGTCGTCCCCTTCTCTTCCTGCCTTCAATCTTCCCCAGCATCAGGGTCTTTTCCAATGAGTCGGTTCTTCGCATCAGGTGGCCAGACTATTGAGTTTCAGCTTCAGCATCAGTCCTTCCAATGAATAATCAAGACTGATTTCCTTTAGGATGGACTGGTTGGATCTCCTTGCAGCTGGTAAAGAATCCGCCTGCAATGTGGAAACCCTGGGTTCGATCCCTGGGTTGGGAAGATCCCCTGGAGAAGGGAAAGGCTACCCACTCCAGTATTCTGGCCTGGAGAATTCCATGGACTGTATGTCACTTAAGTGGAACCTTGGAAGTCAAGGCAGTGGCTTTCATTTCTCACAATAGCAACATCTGCTACTGAAAAGATTTGTCTCATCTCTTACAAGTGAAATGATTATAAGAAACGACCATATGAATATCCCTCTACACTGACTTCTCTTGTCAGTTATTAAAAGTTAGGAATTAAGCCTGAGGAAATGGAAGAGATTCATCTTTGTCAATAACTGAAAAGCACTATTCATGGGGCTTCTTATCCTTTCTGGAATCAAGGACACTATTGATAATCATCTGAAAGTGAGGAGCCTTCTTCCCAGAAAACAAGCAATGTGTACAGGTAGATCCATTTTTGCAAACACTAAGGCACTCACAAACCCACCCACTCCCACCCATCAGGTCCAACCACTACATTGAAGCCCATCACACTACAGCAGGGGTTTTTTTAATGGTAATCTGTAGATTGGGGTTATGTGAGAAAGTGTCCAAGATTTCTTAGTGGAAAAAGAAAAATTAAATCTGTGCAGTGTATATATATAAATAGATGAGGCTGTAAAATGTCTACAGTCCTTACTCACAGAGGATTTCAATTTCTCTTCTTATTTTAGTTTCCTAAATTAATTTTTAGTTCTGTAAAGTTATTTCTTTTAAGAAGTGGAGATAGTACATGGTATTGCTTTTTCATTTGTTATTTCAAATATCCAATACAGAACGGGCAAAAAATTAACCTCAAGAACTATACTTTTTTAATATATTATTGTTCTGTAAAATAAGAAAAAGGCATGGGGAAGCCTGCTCTTGGTTTTCTAAAACTCCAGATTAAAACCCCTATATGACATCATAGATATTTAAGGAAATATTTTATGATTGGAAATAATTTATATGTTCATTCAAGATATACTGCACTGATTCACAAGAGGCTAAGAAAATACTTTAGCAGCTAAAACAATTTAAAAAGGCAAAAGCCCATTCAAGTTTAATTGTGTTGGATTCTGTGATCCTTAATGTCACAAATAGTTTTTACATTCAATAATTAAAATCAAATTAAGTATCTTATTGAAAGTCACCTTACTTCAGTTAGCTGATTCTAAACAGGAAAACCATTCTATCAGAAGGATTCATAATTGTTGTAGTTTCTTCCAACTATGACATAATTTTGCCAAGTATTTCCTAAATAGAACTTTTCCATAATATTACTCTTTACATTTTAAATACAGGTGGTAAATGCAACAGATACTTATATTTAATTGAGTGGCTTAATTGAAATAACTGGTTCAACTGTTTTTAAAAATTGATTAAACACATTATTATTTTAATTTACTCTAAACTTTTATTATAGCATAGTAAGGTATTATCTTCCTATTTTTGTATGGTTTAAAGGAGGAAATCTGAATTTACGAATTTAAAGATATTTACCTTTTAGATATAATTAATAATCAGCTATGCATAAGCAATTCTATTTGGTATAAAGGCCTTGAAAAGGATACCAAAATGAATAGGCTACCAAAGACATAATTTTGATTTTTCTGTTCTAGGATTTCTATTTGGTTATTTTTGTAGAGTTTGCTTCGCTCTCCTGAAATTCTTCATCATTTTACATATTATACCCATCTTTTCCAAAATTTTACAAAATTTTAAACACATTATAGTTAAGTTTTTAAAGTCTTTATCTGCTAATTCCAACACCTGGATGACATGTGGATCTTCAGCTATCGATTACTTTCTTTCTTGATTGTGGGTTACATTTTCTTGCCTCTTGCAGGTCTAGTAATTTGTACTTATATAATACTGACATCATCATCATCAGTATTACTATTATTGGCCACCCTGTGTGGCTTGCTTCCTGACCAAGGGCTGAACCCAGGTCACAGCAGTCAAAGTCCAGAATCCTAACCACTAGGCCACCAGGGAACCCCCTATACTGACATTATTGATGATATGTTCTGTACAGTCTGGATTCTGTTATCGTCCCCCGAAGAGTACTGACTGTTGTATTAATAGCAGGCAATTATATTACTAGAGGATGACTTTAATTCTGTGGATGCTTGGTTTTTAGGTGTTCTTAGGATGGGTCTATTTCAGTTTTGTCCTTATTTCTAGGGCAAAGTTCTCATTCTTGGCACACAGTTCCTACTCCTAAAGCATGGCTACTCTGGGTTCCAATGAAAACCACAAAGTGTTTACCAAACTCTATCATGTCACAAAATTTGCACTCCAATCTCTGTTTTCCCACCACAGGCAACTGGTAAAATCTCTGTTCAGGTCTTTAACTTCCCAACCACTGCTTTCTGTCATGTTCCTTGGAGTCACATGTGCACGTGTAGTGTGAAGGAGTCAACTGGGGATGTGTACATAGATTTGGCAGGGGGTGCCCATCTCTAAGATTCCTTCTTAATTTCTAGGCAACCCTTGAACTCTAACCTCTGAACTGTCCACTAAATTAGAATGCCACTTTCTGCGTGAGTTCTCCCCCTGTGCGCCACGTGAAGTGGGAAGCAGGCTTGCTGGAAAAGCCAGTCAAGTGTGGATCTCCCTGATGTCCTCTTGTTTGAAGGGTCCCATCTCCTGCGCTTTCTGCTTGCTTTTATTGTCCTCCAAATAGCTTCTCAAAACTTGTTTTCATAGTTTATAATTTTGAATTTATAGTTTGTTATCAGCAAAATGGTTAGCTAGTGATGGTTAGTATAATACCAGCTACATGGTTAGTCCTAGAATGAGAACCTTGGAGACTGACTTTTGATTGGCTGATTGTTTGTTGTTTTTTAATGAAAGAAGTCTTCCTTTTTTCTAATTCACAGTCTTGGTTAAAATACTGAGGAATTTCTATCAAGAGCAAAGAGCTTTGGGTTGGGACTTAATAAGTTTTAAAGTAGAATATTAATGAAGAATAGTGAGGCATATTTTAATGCCAAAAACAGAAAGTCGGAATTGTTTTCTGCCTGCATACAGCATTATAAGTTTTGGCAGAGTTCTACAGGGTGTCTCTCCTTGTCATGTAGATCTAGCATCAAAAGAATGGAAACTCTGGGACACTGCTATTTTTCTAATAAGAAATGATATGACAATAAAGGAAGATGTAGAAAGGTTTATAAACAAAAAGTGCAGCCTAATTGAGAAGGGATCACTCCAACGGCCTATTTATGGTGAAGGGAATAGTCTCCTTCTCTGATGGCAAGTAAGACACCACTACACAACCACACAAACTCATTATGATAATTATAACAATGTTTTTAGCAGCCAAAAGTTCGAGTTGTGAGCAACAGAGACAGAATGTGGATAACAAGCTCAAAAGGGATTAATGAAAGGAAATGTAGTTGTTCATGAAGGCTGTTCATGGAGCTCGTGAGCACCAGGGCTGGAGGCAATGCCCACAGAGGAAATATTACAGGTCATATCACAGATAAGCACTCAAAAAATACCACTACTGTGGCCACTGAGGACAGACGTGGGAATTTGCAGGGTAGAAACCACCAAGGTGAACTTGAACTGCCTCTGCTAGAAATACAGCAACTGAGACCTCTCACAACCAGCTACGGTGGCTACCGCCAAGATGTCCCATCAGCAGAATGGACTCTCGCAGCCCTTTCTTCTCTAAACCATGAGCGACCGATTCAAGGAAAGGTGTTGGTGTGTCTGATGGGACACCTGCCCCACTGCCAGTGGCAAGAAAGGCTGGAAAGGTGGTTCTGTGGCATCTTCAGGTTCTGAGGTGCCACTGGCTTAGCCTCATGACTTTGGAAAGTTCCCACATGCAGGAAGGCCATTTTGATTCCAGGAGGTGACTCTCTCCCAAAGGAAAGAATAAAAGTTCTCTACAATATCCTTAAATAACCAAAGAAAGAATCCAGAAGCAACATTTAAGTACCTACCCAGTCCTAGGCCCTCTTGCTTAGCCCTTTTAAAACACATTATCTCAATTTAATTTAATTTAATCGCCACAATAATCTTTAAGGCAGTCATGATTTCTTTCCATTTGCAAGGGTTGATTCTGAGGTTCAGAAAGATCACAGAATGATAAAGACCAGATTTCTCACAGGGTTTACCTTGGTTCAAACTCATATGCTCTTGAAGAATGCAGAAAACATACTTATTAGAAAGTTATGTACCAAATGTTTCCCACTGTATCTTACACACACTGCTGTCCTGTTTGAGCCCTTTCTCAAACTTCCTTATATGTACGAGTCTCAATTCCCTGCTGGGCTCTAAAGCCCCGTGCAGGTCAGAGACAGCTTCGTCTTCTCTGCATCTATAATTAGCCCACACGGTGCCTGAGCACACAAAAGAAGCTCAAGCCTTATTTGCTGAATAAATTGCACAAATCTTGGAAATTCATTTCTGCGATGAACGGTGGAATGCTGAGGTAGACAGAACTGCCCTGTGAAGTTGCATAATTTAGCAGCTTCCCTGTCGGAAGTTATGAAGGAAACAATACAGTGCGCCATTTTAATACAGAAGAGAGGATGGCTTTAAGGAGATAAACACCCCAAATATGAGCCATCCTGAGCTTTTGGCACTCTAAGTCAACTGTGCGGTAACAGGCTGAAAGCACTGGGAAAAAATGCAACTATTTTTCTTAGTTCATACAGTCTACCATCTTTTCAAGCTACTCATTTCTTCTGAATTCCAAACCCCTTGCCAAAAGTCCTACCTTAGCAATTTTTTTTCAGATAAAAATAAAAATCCTCTTAACTCAAAGGGAATTTGTACAATATAAATTTCTTATATAGAAAAATCTTAAGTCATATTTCAAAATTTATTACTATAATTTTTACACAATGTTGATTTCTTAAGAGGTAAGAGATTTAAGTTAAATAGAGAAAGTGAAGTGAAAGTCGTTCAGTCATGTCCAACTCTTTGTGACTCCATGGACTACAGTCCATGGAATTCTCCAGGCTGGAATACTGGAGTGGGGAGCCTTTCCCTTCTCCAGGGGATCTTCCCAGCCCAGGTATAGAACCCAGGTCTCCCACATTGCAGGTAGATTCTTTACCTGCAAATAGAGAAAAGTCTTTCATAAATGGGTAGTTAACAGCTGGAACAGGTTGTGAAATGTTCCTCTCTGGAAATCTTTGAAAATTGGATAGATCCTGCCCTGGAGAAGGAAATGGCACCCCACTTCAGAATTCTTGCCTGGCAAATCCCATGAAAAGAGGAGCCTGGCAAGCTACAGTCTATGGGGTCACAGAGAGCTGGACATGACTGAGTGTGTGCACACGCACACATACACACACACACATACACACACCCTCTTCTATCTTGGATGAGTGAGCCTACCTGGGTGCATTGGAAACAGGCTTCATGGGCTTCCAGAGTTTCTTCCAGCCTGGGTTACCATCACCACCATCATCCAAAGGCTTTCTTTAGCATCTAGTTAGGCCTGATTTTGTGTCCACATTGGTCAAAGAGTACTACAGGGACTTTGTTTCTATCCTCTCAGAGTTTAGTCTTTAGTAACCTAGAGAAGTGACTCCTCTGCCTTAAGCAAATAAACAAAGAAATACAATTAGCTCAATTCACAAATGGGGAAATTTACAACCTGTACAAATTCAGGGCAAATAACCTGGGCAGGAGGAATCCAGTTTATGTAGATAAGCAGGGTGGGATTTGGGGAGAAGAACAGATTTCTGTGGCACCAGCTTTTCTCTAGCTGATGTAGGAAAGATGAGAATGTTTAAAATGTCAGAGCACAGACCATTTGGCAAAGGACAAGGGTGAAGGGGAGAGCGCTAAAGGGAAGAGAACAAGGTTCATACACAGGTGATGAGAGCCTGAGACCCTTCAAAGGACAGAGGCAAACTACAGGCCGGCTGTTTCCAGACTAGGAGGAAAAGGCTTTGAAAGAGAGAGAATCTCAGAATGGAACAAAACCAAAGAGCTCTTGAAAGGGAGGGCATGCACTCTCAGCACCCTGGTCCTGAACTGGGCAGCCAGGGGGCCCTTTGGGCAAGAAACCTCAGAGGACAGTGAAACAGGTAAGGCAGCAGACGGGCAGACGACACGGGTGGCAGCAGCATTAAAGATCACCTGAGGTTAGAAAAGGGTCAAAATAATAAAGCTCTACCTCACCTTTTCCCTCCGACCACACATTGTAAAGAGGAGGGTTTTTCAACTGTGGCATTACTGACATTGAGGGCTGGATCATTCTTCATTGTGGGTATTGTCCTGTGCCCTGCAGGATGAATAGTAGCATCCTTGACCTCAACCCACTTGATGCCAGTACCATCCTCCCACTCCAGCTGTGAAGACCAAAAATGTCTCCAGACATTACACAGTGTCCCTTGGGGAGGTGGTGGTGGTGGTGGGGATAAAGTTGCCCTGTTGAAAATCACTAGTAATAGACAATTGAAAAGACTTTGGGAGAAGGCGAGGGTGGGATGATTTGAGAGAATAGCACTGAAACATGTATATTATCATATGTGAAACAGATCGCCAGTCCAAGTTCAATGCATGAGACAGGCTGTTCAGGGCCAGTGCACTGGGATGACCCAGAGGGATGGGATGGGGAGGGAGGTGGGAGGGGGGTTCAGGATGGGGAACACTGTACACCCATGGCAGATTCATGCCAATGTATGGCAAAAACCACCACAATATTGTAATTAGCCTCCAATTAAAATAAATATATTAAAATAAAAGACTTTAACCATTTAATCAGAATGAATCTCTCATTTATTGATTTGTATAAAAACGAAAGAAGATCAACCAAATGTCATTTCATGCACAAAGAAAAAGCCAAACTGGATTAAAATCCTCAAAAGGATTTTAGATTTCCACTTAAAATTTATTTGTTTATCTGAGGACCCCTCAGGAAACAGTTTTGATTCCCTGTTCCAACTAAATGTCAAATAAATGGATTCACTTTTTTAAATTAAATCTTTGATCTTGTGACAGTAAACACAGTCCTGGGAGAAAAGACATTTAAAGGTATCACTGGTCCTTAGTACCTTGGTATAAATGAATAGACTATCAGAACCTTTCAGGGAAGCAAGTGCTTTTGTTCTTGTTTTGAGGGAAAAGAGTTAAGATGAGTAAGTGGGACATCATCTCCTGTATGTACTTCTGTCCCTGCCCTTCAACACTCTCTTGAGGTCACTGGGACTGAAAGCCTAGAGACTATGTTTCCCGGCATCCCTTAGCAGCAAGGCTACCATCTACATCCTGCCTCTGAAAGTCATTCACAGAAACCTGGTAAGAGAAGAGACAGAAGACATTATTCACTGGTGACACTGAGAGTCAGATGTGTGGACATCAAGAGATGATACACGCAGAGTTTTGCTGGGAGCTTCCAAGCAGCTTCTTAAGAATGACTCCATTAAGTGCTGAAGGTTCCTAAGATAGCAGGTAGTGTTTCCTACATTCCCTGCACCTCCTGAGTTTTTGATTCTACAAACGTTTCCCCGACCTTCACTACTTAGTCCCTCCAACAGTGTGCAAGCAGATCATTCTCTATATTCAGTCCCTTCCTGCTCAATATACCTAGAGTGGTTTCTGCTTGATTTACTCCATCTTGACTATTACATGGATAAGGCCACAAGATAAAAGCACTGAATACCAGAGCATGAGAGACCCCCAAGGAAGAAAGGGAAACACCACCATGAAGTAGGGCACACTAGGTTAGTTTCCTAGAGCTGCCATAGCAAATGACTAGAGTTTGGGTGGCTTAAAACAACAGAAATCTGTTCTCTCGAATCTAGAAGACAGAAGTCTGAAATCAAGGTGTCAGAAGGGCCATGAACCCTGTGAAGGCTCTAGGGGAAAATCCTAGATTAATAATCCTTCCTTGCCTCTTCCTTTCTTCTGGTAGATGCCAGCAATCCTTGGCATTCCTTGGCTTGCCGCTGCCTTACTTTCACCTCTGTCTCCATTATTACACGGTGTTCTTCCCTCTGTGTATCTGCATCTTTACGTGTCTTTCTTAGAGCACACAGTGATAGGACCTTACCTCAGCTTTATTATACCTGTAAAGACCCTATTTCTAAGTAAAGTCACAGATTGTTGTTTTTGTTGTTTAGTTGCTCTGTCATGTCTGACTCTTTGTGACCCCATGGACTGTAGCCCACTAGGCTCCTCTGTCCACGGGATTTCCCAGGCAAGAATACTGGAGTGGGTTGCCATTTCCTTCTCCAGGGGATCTTCCTAACATAGGGATTGAACTGACATCTCCTGCTTGGCAGCCGGATTCTTTACTGTTGAGCCACCTGGGAAGCCCCAGGTCACAGGTACCAGGACATAAAACTTAGGGGCACAGTATTCCACTCAGTACAGGCATCAAAGACCAAATTTGCCTCTTGTTTCTTCTCTCCCAATGTCAGTCTTGCCCGAAGGGTTGCTGCCCTAAACATCATGGGAAGTATGTCCAGCATCACAGGAGATGTAATGTTCTTAGAACTAAACCTCAGTGAACACTGCTCCCCCCCAACCCCAATGTTTCTTACAGGTGAGGTTATTCCTTCTGAGGGCAGGATGCTTACACAGTCACATACATGGCTCCAGGAAGGTGACAGATAGCTTGATATAAATAAACATTTTTCAGTTCATTCATTCAACAAAAATATTTTGGCAATAACATGCCCATAGCTCTGAGCTAAACCAAAGAAAAGCAAGAGACTGTTAATTTATTGCTGTCATATTAACTATTTTCATACAACAGTGATGAATATAACCTTCTAGGGCTATCCAACATGTACTGTGGGCACTGTCAATAAGACACACACTGTATCATATATGTGGGCCAATTTCTCTGCAGATCTCTCATCAGTCAGGATGAGGATTAGAAGAAAAATCTGGCACCCAAAAGGAGCTGCAGTTTGGCAGGCTGCAAGGAAATGAGGATTACAGCCAGAAGCACAATGGCATGAGAGGCAAAAAAAAGAAAAAACATCCAGAGTAGAAAAAGACAACAAATCTTTAAGCAATAATCAATACATCTAGGCAAGTGTTACAGAATAATATAAGACATCAGTGTGTTCACCATCTCTTTATGACTGTAAAACTGGGGAAAGAAACAGCTCTGTTTAATTTTCAAATCACTTTTATAAACAAATACATTAACCCGAGAGGGTTACATGAACTTGGAAACATCTATTCATTAATAATTGTCATCTTCCCTTCTGACACACCATGCAGAGCCTCCAGCCTCTTCCCTTCTTCCCCAGGAAGTTGTTTGTTACTAAACAGGGTTTTTTCCTGACTCAACTTATAAAAGCACAGAAAACAGTAGTGAGTGCAGGCCACTTTTTTTAGTGTTAAAGCCAAAAGCTCCTCTGATGTGCCAATGCACTTTGGCTTCATCTCATCTCTTGTAAATGGGGCTATTTTAGACCTGAACACAAGGCAATCAATGACAGGACCGACCAGAAATAGCAGGTTAGCCAGGGGACAGTCGGCCACCCCACATTCTCTGGCCCCCCTCTCCTCCTAGGGCCAGCAGACTCACAGCAGAGTCTTTGCTTTTGCTGTTGCTCTTGAAGGATTTATTAAAAAAACATGAGAGGGTGCTTTGTAATTGTTTCTCAATACAGAAGTGGGTATTTCTCTGGTTATAAAAAATATTACATGCTCATTTAGAAGTACTGTGAAAATACAGAAAAACAGGAAAAAATATAGAAATAATAACACAAAATCATATCATCCATAATTAACTGTTTTTCAGTTCCCATCCCAGGCTTTAATGTATGCATACATGTAGGGAAAATGTGTTTTAAGGGAAAATTACACATTGCTTAGCTTCTGAACCGTTGAACATACCTTTCTGAGTTCTATGATTTTGATTTTATGGTGGCTCTGAACCTTTCATTGTCTTTGAACTGTTTTGAAACCCCATCAGCTATAGATAACTGACGGTAATGCAAAATAATACTTGTCAAATAAATTTGCAAATAAATTCTGTAAGGTGAAGGTGCAACTGACCACGGTTCCTGTTGAAGAAGCCACTTTTACTGCAGATTCGTTTCAATATTCTGTTCTACCATCTCACCAGTTCCCGCATTGATAATGACTTAAATAAGATCTTTAACATGTGTTCCTTTTATATCTGAGACTCGTGATTTTACTTTGTTTTGAAAATCGCACTTTAACACACATTATTTATCATTTTGCAATAATGTGATCCCACTGTAACTACTTCTTTGTAGGTTACTTTATTCTTTTAGTAATACATCATAGCCCTTCTCCAAGATGATTAATATAGATTTGTAATGAATGCATATTATTCTAGCTGCAGGCATGTTCCACACTGATGGCTATTTAGGTCATTTCTAATATTCTGCTATGGTGAACAATATCACAATGAACATCCTTGAAAAAAATTACACACCTGTCCGATTCATTCTTTGGGCAGCTTTCTAGAAGGAGAATCGCTGGGTCAAAGGGCCTGCACATCTAAATACAGAAACCTATTGCTGCCAGGCTGTACACATGAGAGGAGCCACTGAACACTATGAACACAAGAGAGGAACCATTTCTCATAGGGTAGCAAACTTATCAACCTAGGAGGCCAGCACAGTAACACGGATGAGTTACTCAGGCCTCCTGTCAGAGCGCTGATCTCTGATGGGAACTGAACGGTGTTCACTGCTCAGGGCCTGCTCCCAAACTCTCAGCAACCAAGACATTCAAAGAAAACACACATATACTCATCATTTTCCTTAAAATGTAAATTGTCTACTTTATCGAATAAAGAAATGTTAGTGAGAAATTTGGCCTAGCATTAGCTGGTTTAAATAAAAAGCTCACTCTGTGAGATGCCTTGCTTCTCATAACTGACAGAAAAAGTTGCCCAACAAGCTGTATTTCTTGACAATCAAATAAGGACTCATGGGGACAGGAGAGGAGGTGCAGCCATTAAGTTAAAAAAAAATCCCCAAATCTGTATCTGTATTAATATCTTCAATCAATACAAAGTGTGGACTTTAAAAAATACAACCTAAAAGTTGAAGGCTGTGTTTTATTTGGCAGGAATTTTTAGGACTACAAGTCTGGGAGGCAATATCTTAAGTAACCCTGAGAAAACCATTCTGAGGAGGTGAGGTGGGGAGCTGGGTTATCTAGAAGTTTTGGGTAGGTAGTCTGAATGTCAAAAGATTACTGTGAATTAAAGGAAAACCTGTGTCTCAGGTTAAGAAATGTAGCACTCTTCTGGCATCATCCCAGCTATGTGGGAGATTCCCTGGTGGCTCAGAGGTTAAAGCATCTGCCTGCAATGCAGGAGACCACGGTTCCATCCCTGGGTTGGGAAGATTCCCCTGGAGAAGGAAATGGCAACCCACTCCAGTATTCTTGCCTGGAGAATCCCATGGATGGAGGAGTCTGGTGGGCTACAGTCCACGGGGTCACAAAGAGTCGGACATGACTGAGCGACTTCACTTTCACTTTCAGCGATGTGGGGCCAGTATCCTGTGTTTTCACATCCTGAGTTCCCTCAGGGCTCACCAACTCACCATCAGTGGTGGCTGCAATCACTGATGATTATGACATCCTTTGTTTATGATATGGCAGGAAATATTCCATTTCTCAAAATTATCTAGAAATAATCTAAAAAAATCACTGAGATGTAAGAAACAAATTTTTAACATGCTGTACCTTATATTTATAAAGTTCAAGAGAGTTCAAGTTATCACTCTGGCACCCTTATCCCTGTCCTTTCTGATTATTTTTCTGGTGATATATTTCCACGCATATATTTCAAAACAATCATTTCCAGAAAAACAATTTTTTTCCCTTTAAATGAGTCACTGTAATTTTTATCTTCAAGAGTCATTTTAATTTTATGACCAGAGAGACACAAAGCCTGGAGAAGTCTGCAGAGTCTAATAGGGATGACATTTGAATGTCTTAAGAGTCAAAGAGATGCAAAACCAATCAAACTGTGAAGGAAGCTAGATATCTCAGTGGGAAAGGAAGTCATCTGTGGCAGATGGAAGAACTAAGTAAAATGCCCCTTGAACTCAAATGTAGTCTCCACAGCAGCAGTTTAAATACTATCTGGGAGCTTGTGAGAAATGCAGAATAGCAGGCCCACCCAAACCTACTGAATGAAATCCTCTGTTTAAAAGTTGGATACGTAATAGATTAAACTGTGGGTACATAATTAATAGATGATAACATTCTCATCTTCTGAACAGAATTCCTGCAGCCTGGTCACAATAATCTTAAGATGACCTCACTGATGCATTCATTCATGTTTCCAGAATGTTTCTAGAGATATTCTTTGGGTTTCCCTTCAGGCCAACCTTAATAGAAAAACATGAATAGACAGGGTAGGACTTCTGCCCTCAAGGAGTTGATGGTCTGACACATCTATTTGAACAAACATATGTTTATAGATGATCATATGACAGATACTACAAGAGCACTAGAAGTATACATCCCTGCCAGAAAGGGCCGATCTCTCAGATCTATGTGTTATTTTAACAAAGACATCTTGCAGCCCTGGCCCTTAGCGCTGCCTTCTGGGAAGCCAGCTTCTGAGAAGTTCCCTACATTAGCAGGTTGTTTTCCCACCTGGACCACAAAACACCTGTGTCTGGGGAACCCTGAACTTCAGTAACTGTGGCTGGTCCTTGCTATGATGTGACCGAATACCAATAAAAACCCTGGGCCCTGAGTCTCAGATAGGTTTCATCAGGCAGACAAGCTGTAGGCGAGTTGCTGTGTTTCTATGCTACAAGAGAGAGTGCTTGGACTATGTGGGAGAAGGCGAGGGTGGGAGGATATGAGAGAATAGCATAGAAACATGTACATTACCATATGTAAAAGAGATAACCAGTGCAAATTCAAAGCATGAAGCAGGGCCCCCAAAACTGGTGCTCTGGGACAACCCAGAGGGATGGGGTGGGGAGGGAGATGGGAGGGGTGCTCAGGAGGGTGGGACGCATGTACACCCAGGGCTGATTCATGTCGATATATGGGAAAAACTACCACAATACTGTAATTAGCCTCCAATTAAAATAAATTAATTTTTTTTAAAGTGCTTTGTGTTTGGGAACGATAGGGGAAGCCTATGCATGGATTCTTCCAGACTAGGTCTGTGCCTTTTCATCTCACTGGTCCCAATGTGGAAACTTGCTCTGTAGCTGTGATAAATAAATAAGTGAAATCATAAACAGGACTGTACGATGAGTCCTCATAAGTCCTTCTAGAAAACTGCCAAACAAGTGAGTGATTTTTTTGGACACCCAAACAATCCCATTTTCAACAGTTTACCATTTGGATTGGTATTTACACGTTAGTGTCTTTCCAAACACCTGGTCAGTGAATTTGAGTCTGGGGGGCAAAATAAAATTTTTAAATAGATGAAAGAAATTACTTTGCCAAGTTCTTTTTAACTTTGCCTCACCTACCTGTCATCAGTGTTTTTAAAAATAAGAAAATCTATACCATATTTAACATACACCCACATATGTAATATACACATATATGGTGCCACATCTTCAATTTCAGAAATGTCAGTTGAACATCAAATGACATAAAAAGAAAGGACAGAATGAAGCCAAGGGCAACATGGCTTCTATTAACCTATCAGCCATAATCTTTTATTCCAGTTATTTGACAAATTAACTGATCTTGAATAAAAGGGGCAAGCCGGCACTGGGAACTTCCATTTAGTGTTGGCATTGTTTTCAATAATTATATGCAGGGCTTGCTATCAGCACTACCCCAGTGTTGTGCTAGGAATAGAAAAGTGTGAAAAGAAACAGTATTCCATGCGAAAAGGACCCATCCGTTTTTATCAGCATGCCTTTCTTCCTGCTAGTTCTTCTGCCATAGAGAATCTAAAATCCTGGGTCTTTGAGACAGAATTAGAAAATGTCATAATTATTTTCAAACATTTTCTTAAATACTAACCTAAATCATACAAGAGATAGCCAATTTTATAGAATGGTACTTCAATAAACATTAACAGTCCCCAAATTTCTTTCTCTACCCTCAACACCTATAACCTGTACACATGATAAGGAAAAAGCACTCCTCAATTTTGTACGTTCCTCAGTGATTAACCTATAGAATCTTATATTTCACCTCTCTTATCTGCTTCTTATAACTGACACAAAACAGTGATAGGTATATGGGGATATAAGTTAATTTTCACCCGTATCCTAAAGACAATCAAGTCATATTTTAAAAGCTGTTAATCAGGAATCCACACTTCAGAGGCGGCCAAGGCAAACACTTCAAATGTATTACCTAAATCTGCTCCAGCGGGTTTGTTAATTAGCATAAGAGGCGTCAGAAGTCATTTTTCATTGAAGAAAATTTTCATTTTTCATTGTAGTTTTGTAGCCAGCAAAACTACATAGGCCCTACTGCCCTTGTATGAGGAAAGAATAAGAATTGGGCCAAACCAGCAACTAAACACCCAAGAGTAAATCCTCTAAATTCTGCCATACCATCTGGCCTTGAGCACAATGCCTTACCATCACCCACTGCCCACTTGACAGAAAACTCTGTGCCCAGTCTAGCTAGACACCTGATACCATCCCTGTTTCCAAGAGAACTCTTCAGGCCAGTCCTGTCCAGAGACTCCACTGCCCTTCCAAGAACAGTAACTAGGTTCTGTTTTCTTTTTCATTTTCTTTCTTTCCTTTTGCCAGCTCACTAATTAATATCCATATAAACTTGGATCTGAAGCTTGCTTTCCTGTTTACATAAGAACATACCACCCACTAGCCCTGTCATGGAAAAAAAGAGACATAGATCTCCCTTATCTCTCTTTCTCAGACTTTTACCAAGAAACCATTTTTAAACTATCCAATTGGAATAATGAAGAAGGCAATGGCAACCCACTCCAGTAGTACTCTTGCCTGGAAAATCCCATGGACGGAGGAGCCTGGTAGGCTGCAATCCATGGGATCATGAAGAGTTGGACACGACTGAGCGACTTCACTTTCACTTTTCACCTTCATACATTGGAGAAGGAAATGGCAACCCACTCCAGTGTTCTTGCCTGGAGAATCCCAGGGACAGCGGAGCCTGGTGGGCTGCCATCCATGTGGTTGCACAGAGTCGGACACGACTGAAGCGACTTAGCAGCAGCAGCGATTGGCATAAATCCCCTCACAACTACTTTCACCCTATTTCACAATGACCTGGCTATATTCTCCAAAAGGTATATAAGTTTGTTTCATAACCGATGTATAGCACCTAGATGTTTTTGGTATTAAAGGAATGTTTGACAATATTTTGATGGAAAAATAGGAAAAAGTGAAAGTGTTAGTCACTCAGTCATGTCTGACTCTTTGTGATCCCATGGACTGTAGCTTGCCAGGCTTCTACATCCATGGAATTCTCTAGGCGAGAATACTGGAATGGGTTGCCATTCTTCAGGGGAACTTTCCAACCTAGGGATTGAACCCAGGTCTCCCACATTGCAGACAGATTCTTTACCATCTGCAGCACCAGGGAAGCTAAGAAGACCATCAGGCCATATTCTGTATTGCATATAAGCCAGGCAAGTAGCATAAAAAAACAAAACAAAAAACCACCTAACAATTCTGAGATGGACAAATCTACATAGAAACATGAGAACTGATTTGGAACCAGGCAGCAAAAGTTACCATTTTTCATATTTGACATTGCTCTCCACCTCCAGCCTGCTCTTATTCTTATTTCATACCTTTTTGCCAATGCCTTAAAAGGAAGTTGCCCACTGTAGTTGTTGCTTTTTAAAAAAAAATCTGTAACACTCACTATATTTTTTCCAAGATAAAATGCTCTGAGCTATGTATCCATGGTTTTTTTTTTTTTTTTTTTTTTTTAAGTCAGATAAACATATGCTACTTTCTGGTATCTATAACACTTTCCACTAAGTTCTTCCTCTATTGTTTAGGTGGGCCTTCTTCTAGGACAGAGGTTCTTAAACTATGGTTCCTAGATCAGCAGCAGCATCACGTGTAAATTTATTAAAAATGCAAATTCTCAGACCCACCCCCAGACCTAATGAATAAGAGGCTCTGGGAGTGGGTCCCCAGTAATCTGAAAATAAAAAGGCTTCCAGGTGATGCTAATAAACACTGAGGTTCGGAAATCACATTTGGCACACACTTAGTTAAACTTGGAAACACTGACTACAGATGTACCCAAGCTGTCATCTTTAGAGAGAGGGGAAGCAGATGGCAAGGAGGTTCATCTTTTTGTCATGCTTGACTGGCAAGTTGAAAAGTGGTTTTGCAAAGTTCACAAAATCTTTTTACCACCACATGAGACCTCCCTCCAGTATCAGTGCAGCTGCCATCTTTGCACATGCTCTCCAGTCATTGGCCTGCTTTCTACAGCTTGCTATGGGCAAAGTTTCAAAACACCTGTTGCTGACTACAGAATATCATCTCTTCTCTATGAAAGTGAAAGTGTTAGTCACTCAGTCGTGTCCAACTCTTTGCGACCACATGGACTGTAGCCCACCAGGCTACTCTGTCCATGGGATTCTCCTCTTCTCTACAGTACGAGGGAGAAAACAAAAGCAAGCTAATGAAATCATCATGGATGTGCATGTCACATGGTATCCAGTGGCATCGAGGCTGGTCACAGCAGTGCCACTACAGGACTCTGAGCCCCAGTTTAAGGAATGTGCCCAGAAATTTTGGTTGTATTTCAAAATGTGATAAAGTTGATTCAACCAAGAGAGAAGAGACAGCTCATTCAATCCAAACCCAAAGCAGAACACTGCCTTCAAGAGAAGGCTTTCCAGAAAAAAAAAATCGATTCATAAGCATGTTTTGGTTTAATTAATTTTTAACATATTTTATTTTTTGAGCAGTTCTCAGTTAACAGAATTGAACAGAAGGTACAGAGAATTCCCATATAAATGGATGTTGGTTTGGGGGGGGGTCTATTGAAACAAAGAAGAATTTTCTTTTTTAGCCTGTTGATGTGATGGATTGCATTAATTTTCAAATGTTGAAGCAGCCTTGCTTATCTAGGATAAATTCCACCTGGTTGTGGTGTATAATTATTTTTATACATTGTTGGGTTCAATTTGCTAATATTTTATTGAGCACTTCTGCATCTATGTTCACAAGAGATAACTGGTCTGTAGTTTCCTTGACTTGTAATGTCTTTGGTTTTGGTATTAAGGGAATGCTGGCTACATATAATGAGTTATGAAGTACTCCTTCTGCTTCTAGCTTCTGGAAGAGATTGTAAAGAATTGGTATAATTCCTTCCTTAAATGTTCAGAATTCTTCCTGAAGAATTCACCAGTGAACTTATCTGGGCCTGCTGTTTCCTGCTTTGGAAGGTTATTAATTACTCATTTAATGTCTTTAATAGTTATAGGCCTATTCAGATGGTCTTTTTTTCTTGTGTGAGATTTGGCAGAGTGTGCCCTTCAAGAAATTGGCCCATTTCATCTAGGTTATCAAATTTTTGAGCAGAGAGTTTTTCATAATATTTCTAATGTGCATAAGATCTGTAGTGATGTGCCCTCTTTCATTTCCAATACTAATAATTTGTATTAATTTTTTCTTAGCTTGGCTAGAGGTTTATTAATTTTATTGATGTTTTCAAAGAAACAGCTTTTAGTTTTGTTGTAAAAACAAAAATAAATTTAATTCAGTTCTACTCAAAAGAAACTCATTATTTCTTTAGAGCAGACTGACTTGGAAATGACTAAACTTTAATGCAATATGGTTGATAATGTAAAACATTTATGAAGGGCTACTGCAAAATATATGGGAGTGGGGAGTGCCACTGGAATCTAGTTGAGAAGAACCTGCATGAATGGGATGGATGAGCAAGTGTATTCAAGAAGGAAGGACCTATGAATATGTCTCGTTTACTCTCAGGTGGTCAGCATCTTCTAAAACAGTCCCTTCAAAAATCATATTCACTTACATTATTGCCACCTTTTCCACTCTTTCAGCAACTAGAGAGGAAATTATGCTGCACTGCTATATTTGCGTAAGATAAATTCAGGTTCTCTAGATGTCCCCCAAATACTCTTCAGTATAGCTCACTATACCCTCTGCTATAAATGAACTTTGAGGAGATACAAAGGTAAGGTTACAGGGAATATATGAAGATGTGCTGACACATTAATGGATATACGCTTGTACCAAATACTGAAGAAAAATACTGCGCGATGGTGCAAGTGGAGAGAGGAAACCACATCAAAATGTCAGTCATAATACAGCTTTCTTTCCTCCCCAGAATTCACTCTATGAATGAAAATATTATTATTTCTTTTCTGACATGATCTTCTTATCAGCACGCCACAGGCCAGAGACACATTTGAGCCTCGGCTTTATTTACCACTTTGTTGTTACGAAGTCACTTACCTATCTGGATAGCCACGGTATCAAAACATACTCATTCTGTCACCATCAGAGATTATTTAAGTCTTCTTTTGAGGATACTATTGTATTATTACATGACATATAATAAGTAAAATAATAAGTAACAGCACCAACAAGCACTTTGGGAGACCCCATTAAAAAATTAAATAATTATAGAGACATTTTTTTTTTACCCAAGAGATTCCAGTCACTCTCAAATACTATGAAAGTAAGACAGGAAGAAGGAAGGAGCACCTATCACCACTTTCTTGTTTGATAAGTCAGTGGTGCCTCATGATACACAAGCATTCTAGGTTATTAGCAGGACGGAATCTAACTCATAAGTTTTATGGTCAGGGTGTTATATATGGCTGGTGAGATTTTGAAAAGGTACTTTACATGAAGCAGACAACTAAAATACCTTGGGGTGGAGGCAATTCAAGGAATTGTATGCAAACAATAAAAGACATGGAAAGTGCAGATTAGTCGCCTTTAAAATTATTTATGATGTGAGGCCTATAATTGTACCTATGGATTTCCTTTTATAATCACTTAACCATCTTTCTTATGTGTAGTAGCGGGCAGCCAAAAACATCATCTTCAAGGCTGCAGATCATCTGTCATTCTTTTTAATCAGAACGGACTTGACAGTCATGATTTCTTATTAGAGGGAATTTTATGGCCCTGGGTAATGGAATTCAAAAACTACCAAAATGTAATGATTTCTGGTGAATAGGCAATAAAGTTATAGTGATATTTGATGAATGGAGCTCCTGGGAATAAATCGAGTTCCTTAAACTATCACTGCCATTAGCACTCCATTTTTTCCCCCTTGTTTCTTATGTGAGGCCAGGAGTGCTTACATTTGCAATGACATTTTAAAAATGACTCTGAACAGTTTGCCCCTTGGAGATGTCTTCTAGTCTAGGAATTGTGAGTATGAGTATGTCAAGGAAAAAAGAACAGAGGGAGTGGGGAAGACACTTTCATAAGTATACAAAACTATTGGGAGGGTGGGCCCTGGCTTAACGTCTACTGGTGGGAGAGAAGACCTTGGCCTCACCTCATTCCAGTCATTTCAACAAGATTAACTCATGGGTGTTGTTAATTATGTACTAAGGCCAAACACCAGCACCAGAATTCTGGTTAGGTGGTTGTGGGCTGGGGGCTGGACCCCTGTACTTTATAAAATCTACACACATGAGTCCTTTGTTCAGTCATGGTGGTCCATAACCGCTTCCATGGTGATTCCGCAGGCACACCCTTTATCTAAGACACAAAACAATCCTTTTAAGCAGTAGTTGAAGAGTAGAGTGTTGCTTTACCCTTTTGGCCGTGAAATAATCTTATTATAATGCAGACCTTAGTTTTGGCCTGAGCACTTACTGGGATAAATGTGCAATGTTGGTGCACAGTCTGGCTCATGGAAGGAAAGTGCAATGGCAGAAGTTTTACTATAATTTTTAATAATAGCTCTGGGTGATGCCTTTTACTGTGATCTGTTTCAAGTCTGAGCATGTAATGGGGGTATTAATCCATTTCAGTATGTGAATGGACACTACTAGAGACATAGGCTTGAACTTTGAAATCAAGCTCCATGCTTCATTCCATGTATGTCCAGGAATTCACAGGAAGCTCAGTGCAGCGCCTCTAAACCCGTCTGCTTAGTCGTTTAGTTGTGTCCAACTCTTTGCGACCCCATGGTCAATAACCTCAGATATGCAGATGACACCACCCTTATGGCAGAAAGTGAAGAGGAACTAAAAAGCCTCTTGGTGAAGGTGAAAGAGTAGAGTGAAAAAGTTGGCTTAAAGCTCAACATTCAGAAAACGAAGATCATGGCATCTGGTCCCATCACTTCATGGGAAATAGATGGGAAAACAGTGTCAGACTTTATTTTTGGGCTCCAAAATCACTGCAGATGCTGACTGCAGCCATGAAATTAAAAGATGCTTACTCCTTGGAAGGAAAGTTATGACCAACTTAGACAGTATAGTCAAAAGCAGCGACATTACTTTGCCAACAAAGGTCTGTCTGGTCAAGGCTATGGTCTTTCCAGTGGTCATGTATGGATGTGAGAGTTGGACTGTGAAGAAAGCTGAGTGCTGAGGAATTAATGCTTTTGAACTGTGGTGTTGGAAGACTCTTGAGAGTCCCTTGGTCTGCAAGGAGATCCAACCAATCCATCCCAAAGGAGATCAGTCCTGGGTGTTCTTTGGAAGGAATGATGCTAAAGCTGAAACTCCAGTACGTTGGCCACCTCATGCGAAGAGTTGACTCATTGGAAAAGACTCTGATGCTGGAGGAATTGGGGGCAGGAGGAGAAGGGGACGACAGAGGATGAGATGGCTGGATGGCATCACCGACTCGATGGACATGAGTTTGAGTGAACTCCGGGAGTTGGTGATAGACAGGGAGGCCTGGTGTGCTGCAATTCATTAGGTCACAAAGAATCGGACATGACTGAGTGACTGAACTGAACTGAACTCGACTGCAGCCACCAGGCTGCTCCATCCATGGGGATTCTCCAGGCAAGAATACTGGTGTTGGTTGCTATGCCCTCCTCCAGGGAATCTTCCTAACCCAGGGATCGAACCCAGGTCTCCTGCATTGCCCTCGGATTCTTTACCGACTGAGTCACTAGGGAAGCCCAAAACTACTGGAGTGGGCAGCCTATCCCTTCTCCAGGGGACCTTCCTGACCCAGGAATAGAACTGGGGTTTCCTGTATCGCAGGTGGATTCTTTATCTAGGGAGGCAAATATTTCTTGAAAGGCTTCCCTTGAATGTTCACGTTTGGTGTTCAAGATTTTTATTCCTATTCCCTAAAGCTGTAGTATGTTTTAAATCAGGATAATTCTCTTTGAAAAGATGGGAAAGTTAGCTTGGGACTTGAAAAATCCAACTGTTTTGCCAACTACTTTGCTAGTGAATACAAACAGAAATATGTATTCTCTTTTTTCCCCCTTTCAACCATGTTCTTTATCTACCCAGGTGGCATGCTCCCTTTTCAATATGCAATCTTAGTAAATAATAATTAAAAATTATTGCAAAATTGTGCCCTTCTGATTTTCAGGGAATTTAAAGAGAACGTTTCCTTGATTTGTCCTGGGAGACCTGCCATTTCAGAAAAAACACTGCAAAACTTAATGAACTAAACATAGGCACCTCAGCCCAACTTTAATTTCTAACTTAGTTCGGGAAAGTCAATTTAGTAAGCTCTAAGAGGATTTTCAATGCTTCTATTTATATTCTGAAGAACACTAGACTGGTATGCAAGTCTTAAAAAGCAATGAACTGTGAATGCCTATCGGGGAAGACCTGTTAAACTCACCTCTGTGGAAGATAGCAGGAGGGGATTAGGCCCTTATTCTCTGCAATTTAATCAAGAATCTTTAAGACCAATCAGAGCTGAGCACAAAGCTGTAAACTAGGAAAGTTCAAGTATTTGGGGGGAAAATTCTTAAATATAAGTATTAGACCAGATTTCCATCTCTAGGTGAAAGATCAGATAATTAAAGTCTTATCTTTTTCCAAAAGCTTTAGGAATCTTTCTTCTACTGAGGACTTTTGTTTCAGATGGGGGAAAAACAAAAAAGACCATCTTCTTGGACTTTCCATTAGTGTAAATTTGTGCCTTGTGGATTTGGGGAGGATGAGCCCTGCAGGCTAAGGACAGATTTTGGGTGGAAGTCAACCAATGTAAATATATATACCAACATATGTTTGGCCAAGCATGTCAGTAATTTATAATGTACTTATAAGACATTCCCTTCTCATTTTCTACTTTAACATCCTAGTTGAATGATACACAGAAATGTACCCTGTTAATCTCAGCAGGTTTGGGAGACCTGGAGAAACAAGCACGTCTGTTATTTTCCTGGTGTGGACTTAGACAAAGACAGCAGCAATGGCATTCCTACAGATGAGGAAAAAGAAGCTCAGAGAGGTAAACTGGCCCAAGGAAACACAGCTCATGAGTGGCAGGAGCAGGCATCCAACCCCATGTTTAACTTCTGCCTCTTTACAGCCAACTTCAGAAAAGGGTACTCTTTGAGCTGCATGGAACCATGACAGACACACCATAATGAACTGTCCCCTGCCTCCCCTGATAAACTGATTGTGATAAAATGGTTAGTTAATTCAGATCCCCCAAAAGTGTCAAATTTGACAGGAAAAATAAGGTCAGATCTCACTGGCTTAGAATGAATATCCTGGCTGAACTGATCTGTGTGGATGATCAATCCATTACAACTACAACAAACTCTCCATGGCCCTGGCACTCCCCGGTTCTTTCCTCCTTTCCAGGCATTAGACACATGATTTCACCTAAAAAAGTCAAGTTTTGAGCGGAGTTTATTAAACAATATGCTGGTTCAGCAGAAGGACTGACCAAGACAGAAAGTGATGACATATATACACATACATACATACATACGTTTACTCTCCTAAGTAACCAGAAAAAGTTTTGGATGAAAATAGGGCTTGAGAAATAAAATAAAGTTCCAGGGGAAAATATTCACTGAATTAAAATAATTTTCAGGTGGAGTGTTCGATCTTAGGATCTTGACAGTTTTTAAGTAGTTTAGGCTAAGAATATAAACATTACACTGAATATACATGAAACAAGACAAATCTTGCTTATATACCTGAGAAACAGAATTTTAAAATTTAGAAAACCCTTTAGAGTGAAAGGAATCTGTTTACTTCTGGACAAGATCTCTGGATTAAGATATTTTCTTACTTTGAGTCATTTCTTCATTATTGCTCACAGCTGCTATTTGCTAAACAGAGTAGATATTTATTACTGGACTTCCCTGCATCCATTCTTCCTTGGTCAGTTTCCTCCACCTTGTTTTTCATTTTGGAACTATCACTTTCTCTCTTGGTCCTTACAGTTTGAGTAGAGCTGAGATTATCTGGTAGAGTAGAAATTATCTGCTACCATTTCCTGGTATCACCAAGGAGAGGAACGCTCTTTTCCAGCTATAAAATACAAGTCTTAAGCTGCCAGTGAGGTAAGGCTGGCTGAAAATGAAGCTAATTCAGAAAAAAAGAGAGTTGATAGGCAGAGGCAGACCATAACTTGAAGAATGGACTGGCTTCATGGGCATGCAACTTAAGGAGTTCACAGAGCTGTGCACTTGGAAGGGCCCTACCCTTGGTTTAAGGTGATGCTATCATCATTTTAAATATTCTTAGAATCTTCAATTGTCATTTTACAATATTTACTTTATCATATATCTATGTGTTACTCAAACCATCAATTATTATTTTTTGATGCCTTCAAAATAAGTTGCAAATATTAATGGGCCTTACCCATAAATACTTAATAGTTCATATAGTTAGCTAGAATTCAAATTTGTTTATGGACTTTTTAAAAGGTGAAATCAAGAAAAATCCAAAATCTTAAGGGTATCATTTAATCAGTTTTTTTAAATTAATTTTTATTAGAGTATAGTTGCTTTACAATGTTGTATTAGTTTCTGCTGTACAGCAACCTAAATGTCCATCAACAGAGGAATGGATAAACAAGACATGGTACATATACACAACAGAATATCACTCAGCCATAAAAAGGAATGAAACTGTATCATTTGCAGAGACATGGATGGACCTAGAGACTGTCATACAGAGTGAAGTAAATCAGAAAGAGAAAAACAAATATCGTATAAAATCACTTATATGTGTAATCTAGAAAAATCATACATTTGAATTTATTTGCAAAGCAGAAATAGAGACACAGATGTGAAGAACAAATGTATGGCTATCAAGGGGGGATGGGAGGGTGGGATGAACTGGGAGACTGGATTAGACATATTTCAGTTCAGTTCAGTCGCTCAGTCGTGTCCGACTCTTTGCGACCCCATGAATCAGAGCATGCCAGGCCTCCCTGTCCATCACTATATAAAATAGATAACTAATGAAAACCTTATGACCAACCTAGATAGCATATTGAAAAGCAGAGACATTACTTTGCCAACAAAGGTCCGTCTAGTCAAGGCTATGGTTTTTCCTGTGGTCATGTATGGATGTGAGTGGATGTGAGAGTTGGACTGTGAAGAAAGCTGAGCGCTGAAGAATTGATGCCTTTGAACTGTGGTGTTGGAGAAGACACTTGAGAGTCCCTTCGACTGCAAGGAGATCCAACCAGTCCATTCTGAAGGAGATCAGCCCTGGGATTTCTTTGGAAGGAATGATGCTAAAGCTGAAACTCCAGTACTTTGGCCACCACATGTGAAGAGTTGACTCATCGGAAAAGACTCTGATGCTGGGAGGGATTGGGGGCAGGAGGAGAAGGGGATGACAGAGGATGAGATGGCTGGATGGCATCACTGACTCGATGGACATGAGTCTGAGTGAACTCCGGGAGTTGGTGATGGACAGGGAGGCCTGGCGTGCTGCGATTCATGGGGTCGCAAAGAGTCAGACACGACTGAGCCACTGAACTGAACTGAACTGATTGAAAACCTACTGTATAGCACAGAGAACTCTACTTAGTGCTTTGTGGTGACCTAAATGGGAAGGAAATCCAAAAAAGAGGGGCTATATGTATACATATAGCTGATTCATTTTGAAATTCTTAATAATTTTTGAACCAGGAGCCCTGTATTCATTTTGCACTAGGCCCCACAAATTATGTAGCCAGTCTTACCTAAATACCTTGGCAAGACCTCTAGATCCTGCCATGTCGGAAGTCAGACCTATCTTGGGACCTTTCAGTTGTATAAGCCTATAACATGTGCTCCTTTTTATATAAACGAGTTTGGGTTGAGATTTCTCTACATGCAATATAGTTCTGATTTGATAATATAACAACAATTAAATGATAATCCTTCCAACCTTCCACTCAATTCTAGAACAATTCTTCAACCAGCTCATAGATAATTATCCATCCTTTTTCTAAAACTCTTCAGTTGTGGAAAACTAACTACTTTGTAAGGTTGCCCATTTTCAAACAACTATAATATTCTTAAAGTTCTCCTTTTATTAACTTGTACTTATTAATTCTATTTCTAATCTCTAGAATTATTCAGATAAATTGTACCTCCTGCCACATGGCAGGATGTCAAATACTTAAAGACAGCTACAATCACATCCCTTAATAATTCACCATTAAGTTAGACCCAATCTCTTCCATTCTCCTTTTATGCAGTTTCCAAATCCTTGAACAGCTCATGTAATATCCAGACTGTTACCATCCACTGAATGCAAACTCCTACTGTGAACTACAATAGATTTCTTCCTTCCCTGGCTTTGGACGGAGCATGTCTATTTACACAGGCTAAAACAACATCACCTAAGGCAACTGGCTCCAGCCAAGCCACAAAGCTACTAAAGATCCCTTAGGACAGGGTCAGGCCAAGTCTCATCATTTTGCACTTGAACAACTGATCAAGCGCAGGAGTCAGTGAACAACAATGACAAAAACCCAACCCACTGCTGCTTTATGGTAAATTAAACTGTACTGGAACATAGCCATGCTCCATTTTTTACATCCTGTCTATGGCTGCTTTCATGTTACAATGGCAGAGTTGAAATTGGCTGGCCTGCAAAGTCAAAAATATTTATTATCTGGCTTTATAGAGAACAAGTATGTCAAGCTCTGATTTACACCAACAATATAAGCATTTACATTTATTTTTGTTAGATTTTATTTCATTAGTTTGGGCCCTTCATTCTACTTTGGTAAGATTTCCTTTAACTTCATCAATATGTAACCTACATCTAAACTTTTTCATGTCACAGACAAATGGTCTCAAACAAAATTGTACTGTATTCCCTATCCCCAGTCTCTTTCTAAATTTTAATTGATGCATAATGATTTGAAATGGGTATTTTATTTAAAATTTTTGAAAAGTATTTATTTTTAATTGGAGGACAATTGCTTTACAATGTTGTATTGGTTTCTGCCATACATCAACATGAATCAGTCATAGGTATACATATGTCCCCTCCTTCTTGAGCCTCCCTCCCACCTCCCACCCGATCCCACCCATCTAGGTTGTGACAGAGTACTAGACTGAGCTCCCTGAATCATAGAGCAAATTCCCACTGGCTATCTACTTCACATATTTTAATATACACATTTCAATGCTGCTCTCTCAGTTTGCAATGGGCATTTTAGGTAACAAAGGAAATTACCCTTCACCCTTAATTCTAATCCAAAACATGGAGATCTAACACTGGCATTACCAGTTTCATTCTTAATTGGACAAGAAATATCAGAGTGGTGCTATCCACCACTGCTCCATGTTGACAGAAATGTTCTACACATCTGCATTGTCCAGGATGGTAACCACTGGCCATGTGCAGCTATTGAGGACTGGAAATATGACTAATTCAATTAAGAATTTCCATTTTTACTGTTACATAACTCACTGAATTGAAAATTAAATATAAATTCGTACATGTGGCTAGTGGCTACTATGTTGCAAATGACAGCCTTAGAGAGTTAAGAACACTAAGCAGTAGTAAAGTTCCATGCTCTCTAAAGCAACTTTAGCTCTCTAAAGTTTTCTTGTTCAAGGCTCTTGCAGGGCTCACAAGAGAATTCCCTTATTTCTCCAGTAATCAACACCAACAGATGACCGGCAGGCTGAAGCCCATCTTGTCCATGATAATTAACAGCAAATGAGGGCTTTCAACTCAGCTCATGTTTGAAAGAATTCTGGGAAAGAAACAAATACATCATAAAAAGGGGCTAGGTTAGCAAGAAAGCAAGCAAACTAGAACACCACAGAAGCTACTTAGGAATTCATTAAGTTTTCATTTTACTACAAATTCTTTATTGAACATAGTAAATTCCTGGGTGGGCACTGAACTTTATAGTTAGGACTAGGAATGAAAGCCAATTTGTTGGCCTAATTTACATGAAATCACTTCAGGAAGTGAGGCTGGATTCCTCATTCCTTGGTGAGTTCTTCCACCTAAGGTTTTGGGGTATTTCTTTCATGCATAAGAATCGCCATTACAGCATGTGGAACATATGGAAAACTGACCCTGTTCACAGGGGAGTCTGATGTGCAGCCACGATTTACAATCATGTCAGTAAATATTGATAGCTTGCAAATTTCTATCTTCCATCCAAATTACTCTCTTGAGATTCATATGCATCTATGCAACTGTGGTAGATTACAAAATATGGCCATGATTTTCCCTGTCTTGTGTGCAAAGACCCTTTGCAAGGTGCCTTTGTTGCTCTTCCCTTTAAGAAGGTGAAACTGAAAGTGTTAGTCGCTCAGTCATGTACGACTCTTTGCCACCCTATGGACAGAGGCTCCTCTGTCCATGGAATTCTCCAGGCAAGAATATCGTAGTGGGGTGCCATTCCCTTCTTTAGGGGAATCTTCCCGACCCAGGGATTGAACCAAGGTCTCCAGCATTGCAGACAGATTCCTTACAGTCTGAGCCACCAGGGAAGCCCCTTCCCTTTAAGGGGATGAGTCAGTTTCCCAATCTCTCAAAGATGGGCTAGTCTTGGAAACTGCTTGGTCAAAAGACTGGCTAAAATGACACTGTGCGTCTTCCAAAGCCAGACCTACAAAGGCCTTGATTATCCCTCCGCAGACCTGGAAAGCTGCCCCGAAACTATGAAAAGAAGTCAACATAGTGTCCCCTGCAGGATCAGAGACCACGTGGAGAAGAACCGAGGTGCCCTAGTCAACAGCCAAGAGCCTGAGGCACATAAGGCTCTCTCAGACCTTCTAGTCTCGCTGCTGTCCTGGATGGATGCAGACATATGAGTGAGCTCAAGAAAACCAGCAGAGGAACTATTCAGAAAACCCACTGAATTGTGAGAAATAATAAATTGTTATTTTAAGCCAGTAAGTTTTAGGATGGTTTGTCACACAACAGTAGATAACAGAAGTTCCAGCTCTCTCCAGGACATCTCCAGGAGCATGTCTCAGAAGCACATCAAATTTACAAGTCCATTAGTCAATGCATGGCCAGCCCCTTCCAGGTTCCACAAGTCTTCCTTGATCTCCCACCCCCAGCCTGGTGAGGGGTCCTGGTAGATGCTTCTCTAGCTAGGACAAGGTATTACAAACTCCTGTACCTTCTCCTAGCTCTCAGGGCATGTACGTGTGCTCAGTTGCTCATGTCCAATTCTTTTCGATCCCATGGACTGTAGCCCACCAGGCTCCTCAGTCCATGGGATTCTCCAGCCAAGAATACTGGAGTAGGTTGCCATTTCCTCCTCCAGGAGATCTTCCTGACCCAGGGATCAAACTTGCGTCTCTTGTGTCTCCTGCATCCCCTGCAATGGTGGGTGGATTCTTTACTGCTGCACCACCTGGGAATCCCTAACTCTCAGGGTATGCACTATGCTTGTTTCAGATCCTGTATTCCCAGCTCCTTGACTAGTATTTGGCACATACTAGATGCTTAATAACTATTTGTTAAATGGCAAATGAACAAATCATGGATTTAGAGACTTCAGCTATCTGGAAATACAGAGATGCAAAAATAACTAGTGGTCTGGGTGAGGTTGGGGAGTGGGAGTCAGTAAGGCAAGACAAACCCAAAAACAAGTTGTGAATTTGCCCAAAGCCTAGGGAATCTCATATTATACACATTTATAACAAACCTAGTGATGATATCGTGTAGATTATAGCAGCCATGACCTGAATGCTCGGCAAGAAGGCCTAAATCAATTGATTAAAAATAAAATCACTCACAGTAGGCAAACTGAAAGGTAACATAAATGAAAATTCAGAAAAAGAAAGGAGATAAATGAAATTAACTACAAACAACAGACAGGAGAGGCAGGAAAAATATAGGACTCGGAACTATTTGGTGTCTTGCCTTACTCAAAGTCCTCACCTAAGTCACCCTAAGTGTCTCAACCAGCAGAAGAATGTAAGAGCAAGGAGGGTAGGGATTTTGGTCTCCTTTGTTCAGCGCTACACACCCAGCTCCTAGCACATCAGCGTTCAGTAAACATTTATGAATTGAATGAACAACCTTCAATTATCAAAGACAACACAGAACAGCTCAATTTCTAAAGTGAGAATGATCTGAGTCATTGGGAAAAGGTTAAAACATATTCATTACGCCAAGTTTAAGAACACAGGGCAGGAAGTAACGTATTGGAAAAAAACTCTATTAAAATTGCTTTTCAAAGTTTGGACATATAAGCAGTACCGTTCATTCATCTGAAAAATGTATGAACAAGGACAGCCAGATAAGTGGAGTTAGAACGTGTCTATTTTACCTTGCATAGTGAAAACTAGAATGGTCTCTCACATTTTTTTGTATTTTCTACTCTGCCAAGCAAACCAGGTAGAAACAATAAAACTGTAATGAATATTTTAAACCTTTTATTATGGAAATGTTCAAACATACATAAAAGTAAAGATAAGTTCATGCATCTCCATGTGACTATCACCCTGCTTCAATATCAGCCACTCTTGATCAACCTTGTTTCATGAAAATCACATCTACCTTACCTCCTCCACACTATACAAATATTTGAGGATGAATAATTGGTTTAAGAGCCAATTAATTGCTATCATCTATAATCTAGCAGGTGAAATTTCCAGATGTATTTGTATTTAATGGATACTAATTAATGGCATCTTTTCATTAGTGATTATTTCATCTAAGTCTATGAAGAATAACCCACTCATAATGGCTTTTTAAATTTTTTATTCCTTCATAGAAAACCAAATGTCATACTAAAATAAATGATTCATTTTTATTTTAATCAATTTTTTATTTGTTGCTCCCATTAAGTCATTTCTCTTCTCAAGCATCGGAGAAATTGTATTTTTCAAACATGACTATGGCAAATCACATAAAAGAAAATCATCTTATGGTTTACCCTTTCCCCTGGTTCAGTTCAGTCACTCAGTCGTGTCCGACTCTTTGCGATGCCATGGACTAAAGCATGCCAGCCTCCCTGTCCAACACCAACTCCCAGAGTCTACTCAAACTCATGTCCATTGAGTTGGCGATGCCATCCGACCCTTGTATTAGATGTTTTTAAATGCCACAATTCTATTTTCTGTGCCTTTTACAGATTATATATCCCAATTGTACTCTATTCTAATGTTCAGAATACAAAACATTGCTGTTTTGTAAGTAACTTTAGATACCAAATAATTCTAAAAGTTTAGAATATTTGAATCCAGTTTTTTTTTTTTTTTCTGATTTGTCTTCACAATCCCCAGGCCTTCTGCCCCATTTTTAAATTTTTTTCTTTTTCATAATCTTTTTTTTTTTTTTTTTTTTACTTTACAGTATCGTATTGGTTTTGCCATACACTGACATGAATCTGCCATGGGTGTACATGTGTTCCCCATCCTGAACCCCCCTCCCACCTCCCTCTGAATCCAGTTTTAAAGCAAACATAACACCAATCATTGTCTTGAAATACACTTGTGTAGTGAGGAAAATTTATCATCTCAAACATATTTTATGATCTAAAATTTTGATTTAAATTATTGAATGTAAACTAAATCTGACTTTGATTATACAGATTTTAACATCACATCTAGTCCTATACTTACACAAACATTTTTTGAGAATAAACTTCGAGGAAATGCATAAAATTCTTAAACAACCTTTTTTCTTGGTTTGAAATCAGTGACTTCCCTACAGAACTTGGTATGTCACAGTATGTTGTTGTTTAGTCACTCAGTCGTATCAGATTCTTTGTGACACCATGGACTGCAGCATGCTAGGCCTCCCTGTCCTTCACCATCTCCTGGAGCTTGCTCAGACTGATGTCCATTGAGTCGGTGATGCCATCCAACCATCTCATCCTCTGTCATCCCCTTTTCCTTCTGCCTTCAATCTTTCCCAGCATCAGGGTCTTTTCTAATAAGTCGGCTCTTTGCAGGTGACCAAAGTATTGGAACTTCAGCATCAGTCCTTCCAATGAATATTCAGGGTTGATTTCCTTTAGGATTGACTGGTTTAATCTCCTTGCAGTCCAAGGGACTCTCAAGAGTCTTCTCCAACATCACAGTTCAAAAGGATCAATTCTTCAGTGCCCAGACGTCTTTATGGTCTCACATCCACACATGACTACTGGAAAAACCATAGCTTTGACTAGACGGACCTTTGTTGGCAAACTAATGTCTCTGCTTTTTAATACGCTGTCTGGATTGGTCATAGCTTTTCTTCCAAGGAACAAGCATCTTTTAATTTCATGGCTGCAATCACCATCTGCGGTGATGTCACAGTATAGAAGAGATTAAAGCCAAGGAGTGGGAAGTATTTTGCCCATGGCTGGGTAAGAGGAATTATATTCACTAAAAATGTATTTCACAAGTACTCTGCTGCAGTGGCTCTCAGACTTTACTGTACATGGAAATCACCTGCGGTGTTTCTAAAAAATCCTGATGCCCAGGTCACAACTTGGACCAAATGATCTGGATCTCTAGAGATGCGACCAATACACACTGAAGCTGGCTTAACTCCCAGCAGCTCCAAAGGGCCAGTAGTGCACATGTCTTCCCAATTTTGTGTTCAGTGACAGTTGGTGTTGTGTGTGTGTGGTCAGTCACTCAGTTGTGGATGACTCTTTGCAATCCCATGGGCTGTAGCCTGCCAGGCTCCTCTGTCCATGGGATTTCCCAGGCAAGAATACTGGAGTGGGTTGCCATTTCCTTCTCCCAGGGGATCTTCCCAACCCAGGGATCAAACCTGGGTCTCCCACACTGCAGGCAGATTCTTTACCACTGAACCACCAGGGAAGCCCTTAATATGAATAATAGTCGCTAAGACATGTCTGACTCTTCTGCGACCCCATGGTCCTCTGTCCATTGGATTTCTCAAGTTAGAGTACTGGAGTGGGTTGCCATTTCCTTCTCCAGGGGATCTTCCTGACTCAGGGATCAAACTCATTTCTCCTGCATTGGCAGGTGGATTCTTTACCACTATGCCACCTGGGAAGCCCATTACACTTATGTTAGTAGCTAGGAATTGGCAATGGTGGGAGTATTTACGTAACAGAAAGGGACAGACACTATAAATCAGAGCTCTTTATCTTCCAGGGAATCAACTGTTAACCATTTACCAGCATATCACTGGAGTAGGGACATGAGGGGTACATAAGTATCAGTATTTTTTTTTCATTTCTTATATGATATTATACATGTTTCCATGACACTCTCCCAAATCATCCCACCCTCTCCCTCTCCCACAGAGTCCAAAAGACTGTTCTAGACATCTGTGTCTCTTTTGCTATCTTGCATCAGCAGATGAATGGATAAGAAAGCTGTGGTACATATACACAATGGAGTATTACTCAGCCATTAAAAAGTATCAGTATTTTTTAAAGTTCCCCAGATGGTTTCAATGTGCAGCCAAGTTTGAGAAGCAGTTGTCTCTAGACACGGTGATCCTAAACTTGAAAGGTCATCAGAATCACTTGGAGGACTTGTTAAAATACTGGCTGCATTTCTGACCTAGTGGATCTGGGGTAGAGCTCCAGAAGCTGCATTTCTAACAGGTGAGGCTAAGGAAACCTGTCCAGGGACCACATTTTGAGAACCACCGGTTCAGGGCATTTAGTGAATGTGAACCAACTAACAAGTGCAACTATTAGCCCCAGAAATTGAGAGAAGGCAAAATCAATCCAGATAGATCACCTCTCACAATAAAAGCTGGGAAACAAGACCTAAATACTAGATATCTCTATTTATCCACACCTTTCATGTTCTGCCCATTCCTTATCACTTGCCCTACATTCTCTGAGCACATTCATTCATTCATTCCTATCACCATCTTTTACTGAGTCTATATTATATGTCTGGTAGGATAGGACGTTAGAAATAAAAGATCAAGGAGACAAGATCTAGTCTAGAAGCTTACCTCCTGATTGGAAAGAGAAGCATCTAGATATTCAATCAGAGTAAGGCCTAGTAATTGTATCAAGGTTGGAGGACCACTGACTCAACAGAATCATGACCAGATGTGACATGCCAGAGTAGCACCAAGAGTCCCTGAGGGAAGGAGGAGTTGGATTTGAGAGGAGGCCAGGGCCACTCTGCAATGAGTGACTTGAAATTATGTTTTAAAAAACTGAGAGATTGCTACATCTTCTCCTGGCCATTTGGGCATCCAATACCCTGAGGAAAGTCAAAAAAGCTTTGGTTTTTGAAAACAGGGGCCAGCAAACTGCAGTCCACCAGCATATAGGGCCCACCACCCACATGAGAGGTGAGAATAGTTTCCAAATGGTGGAAAAAATACAATAATAATATTTTGTGACACATGAAAGTTATATGAAATTCAAATTTCTGTGTCTATGAAGCAGTTCTATTGGTACACAGCCAAACTCATTCATTTACGAATTGTCTGTGGCTGTTTTCATGTGACAATGAGAGAGCTGAGTAGTTGTGACAGAGACTATGTGGTCAGCAAAGTTGGCCTTTACAGAAATGCTTGCTGAACCCCCTTCTAAAGGCTGAGCCTGTGAAGGTCTAGAGAAGCCTCTAAAGGACGAGGAAGAAGGGAGTGACCGAGGCCAAGAAGAGTTAGAGGCCCCCAACTGGTGGCTTCCACACTGAATGGAGCCCCAGAGACCCAGAGATCTGGTCTCAGCCCCAAAAGTAGCACATATCTTCTGGGACCATCTAGTGAGAGGCCACCAAGATCTGTGGCCTGTGTGCTTCAGGGAAGGTGCAGAGGCCAAGCTGACCAGGAGGAAGACAGGGCGTCAGCAAAGGCAGTCACTTTCAAACGCCAACCTAGGATTCGAGCATGGCAGCTGCAGTCATGACAAAATGAAGACCACTTTAACAGTCCTGGCCTCCTTAACCCCAGGAATTCTAAATGAGCCTAAAGGTAGGAGCAGGGACTCTTTCCCCACCCCACGCACTCCACCTGTCAGGCAGGTGGTGGCAAAGCCAGTTTGAATTTGCTTTAGGAAAAGAAACAAATGTGGCATTTCCTGATGTACCTTAGTTCCCAATATTCTGTTCATACTTCAGATGCCCTTCTCTTCGCTTGGCTCTCCTTGAATTTGAATATCAAAGCCATTTTTCTTCCTGGTTCCACTGACATACGGCCAGAGGGGAAAGCTGGTGATCCCTGGAGCAAGATGTCTAAGCACACCTGTGGCCTCCGTCTCAGCACAGCATCCACTGTGGTTGGTTGCAAAGAGGCTATGCCGTGCTCCAAATATATCTGCTGGAGAACAGCCCAGATTTAATTTACTACTACACTCTGGGTGCAGGATCTGTTAATATCTTCCAATTACTTGCCTCATACAACATAGCTATTTTAAGCAGAAGTCACTTAAGGCTTCCTCATCATAGAAAACCTTCCCTTTTCCACAAACTTGTGGTCAGAGAAAAAGTCACAGAGACCTTGAGCTTGGATTCAGCCCACAGTTAGGATTTTATATCTTTGGAAGCAGGAACTGCAGCAGTTTGAAGTTCTTCTGCGGAGAAAGGGAATATACGCTTTGGACAGAGGATGACTTTATTTGGCAAACGCTGCTTGAATGGGCTGTTCAGTTATGCAAATGTCAAGTGGAGACTATAATTAGTAAAGGAAAGGTTTGAAATGCTCCAACTGCAACAGTGGCCGATAAGAAAGCTGCTGTAGGTGGAGCCACACCCCTGTAGATAACGTCTGCCTTAAGAAAGATTTCTTATCAATGATGGATTTGGCTGTCCTTTGCTCACAGCTTCTAGATGCCATTTGTAGTCCTGGCTCACGGCCCTTTCAAACCCAGCCCCTGTGGGTCCTTCTCACCTTCCAAATCTCTGACTCTCCTCTTTCTAGCTCCTCTCCCAAGTCTCTGCTAACTGTTGATATGACTTTCTTTGTCTCCCCAAGTTCATGAACCCAAGGAGCCTCTGGGTTACCTTCAGTCATCGTGACTAGGTGCTGTGAGCTCCATGCTCATCAGCTTCATGGAGAACAGTTCAACCAGGTTTTGGCTCCTGAGTTTACAACAGCTTTTGCCTGGTTTTGTTGGGCTCTCAAAACTGAATCTGGAACCACTGTAAGCTTGCAAACCTGCCTTTTATCTCCAGTATCTTGCCAAGTTGTAAGGTAGCTCTTTCACTTGAACGGGTTCGAAGAACACACATCAGGCTCTCCTCTAAAGCGCAAATGACTTCTCTGCTATGTTTTTGCTGTGGGAAATGGCCTTGGCTCTTTCAAAGGCCTCAGGGAGCCCACCAAAGCAAAGTAGAGAGAAATCAAAAGCCTGGTTTCTCATTTTGAAAGCTGCTTATATAACCATATCTGGCATAAAGAAAAAAATAAAACTTACAGCCCAAACTGGGATGTACCATCAGTAGAAAAGCCCTGAGGTAAACCTGTGGTCCTTATGTAGCACATTTCAAGGCTGGCTGCTCTTGTTAGTGCTCCCCCCTGCACCCCCACCCCACTCCCTGCCCCCATGCTGGTTTGAATCATTTGTTTTTCAGTTTATGGGGTCTCATTCAACAAGGAAAGGGATTCCCTAGTGGCTCAGAGGGTAAAGGGTTTGCCTACAATGCAGGAGACCTGGGTTCAATCCCGGGGTCGGCAAGATCCCCCGGAGAAGGAAATGGCAACCCACTCCAGTGTTCTTGCCTGGAAAATCCCATGGACAGAGGAGCCTGGTGGGCTACAGTCCATGGGGTTGCACACAACTCAGCGACTAAACAACAGCATCCACAAGGAGAGTTACAGAAATTAGCAGCCCTTCCTCCATTGTACTTGGGGTTACATAGTATTATGACCCCAATTGCCAGGGAAATACAAAAGGGATTAGTGAAGTGAAGTCACTCAGTCGTGTCCTACTCTTTGCAACCCCATGGTTGCAACCTACCAGGTTCCTCCGTCCATGGGATTTTCCAGGCAAGAGTACTGGAGTGGGTTGCCATTTCCTTCTCCAGGGGATCTTCCCGACCCAGGGATCGAACCCAGGTCTCCTAACCTTCTGAGCCACCAGGGAAGCCCACAAAAGGGATACCTAGACCCCAAATGCTGGGTGTCCTGAAATTCAGAAGAAAAGGCCCTCAGATGCTTTCTAATCACCATTTGCTGTGAGAAACTTTTCTGCAGTGTAACCCCAGCAGCTAGAAATCTGAGACCCAGTGGAAACAGCTGCTCATTAGACCCAACTCTTTTGAATCACACCAGAGAATAGAAAGCCACACAAAGAATGATCTCAGCCTGTTAACCCACCAAGGAGTTTCCAGACATTCACAAGACACTGGAGTTACACACAGGAGACAGGAGAGGGATTAGTTAAATCATGAAGTTCCCAGTCGGATCCTGTGGCTGCTCAGATGGGAACTGGGTTTAAACTCCAGGGCCGAGCTACCTTGGCCCAGGGAGCAGAGCGCCAGTCAGCACTGGGCATGGCTGCTATCAATCCAAATAACTGTGGCCCCTGGAAGAGTGCAGAGGGTTAAAAATCCAGACACTCATGAAGACTGTTTCCATGCAGTTTCACTTTGAGTCTTGGTAAGAAGTATATTTAGCTTGATCAAGTAAAGCAAAGAATGAGCAGGACATTTCAAGTTGCAAAAGACCTACAGAAACACGTGACTGCATCCTCCTTCTCTTCCCTCAGCTAACCAGAAACTGAGCCACTCCCCACCTGGTGGGAAAAAAACAAGCTAACATATTTGCATGAATTTTCTGACGCACAGGCCTTTCACATTTTCAAGTCTCCTGGTTCATTTTATAATATATGGCATTTTGGAATCTCTGCTTTCCCAAAGAAAGTATAATTGGTTGATTATTCTCAGGGTTATGATTGGACAATCACAATTCCTCACCATTTCAGCCAAAATCTATGTAAATTCTATTTGAGGAAGTAGAGAGGAGACATCACAGAGGCTGAAAAAGATTTCTGTTGAAAATTTCTAGGACTATCAAGAAAGGGTCTGCATCAAAGCACAAAGCAGCTTGGAAGAAAATCCTAGAGGCAATAATGAAGTACTCATTCAAGAAATGCTGCATCACCAGTGCTTTCCATGGCATCGAGGAAAATATTTTGTGGAAAATCATGGACATCAATTACTGCATTGAAAATGATCCATACAGGTCGAGCTCTATGTTTTATATGTACAAAAGTTTGAGGAATACCTTAACTAAGTTGTTTGCTGATATTTCACTTTTTTGTATGCACCAGAGTATTATATGGTTAAAATCTATGCTGAACTCTAAAAGCTCAAGAAATAGAAAAGTATTATAAAGCAATATATACAAGGGCTTGCCAAACTCTTTCTGTAAAGGGCCAGACAGTAAATATTTTCAGCTCTGTGGACCATTCAGTCCACTCCTGCAACTATCCACCTCTGACACTGTAGCAGAAAATCAGCCACAGACAACATGTAAATGAATGGGTGTGGCTATGTGACAATAAAACTTTATTTTAAAAAAATAGGCACTGGGCCAGATTTGACTTAAGGCCAATTTGCCAACCTATGATCAAAGTGATAAAACATGATGTCTTCATTTCCTAGTGGACACACAGAGAAATGTCTGGCAATTGATGAAGTCAGATTCCATGAAATTTGATATATATGCCAATGATACCAACTGTTGCCCAATTGGGGAAAATCCCAACATCTTTGTTTCCCACCACCTCTGTCCTTCCAGTTCAGGGGGATCATATGTACGAAGTGCTTCCCCTTTGTTCTAGATTTCACTAGTCACCACTTACTTAAGTAATCTTCTCACATATCCACATTCCTAGCCTTCTTATTACTTTCTCTTCTAACATTCTTGTCTACTGGCATTAGAAAGCTACCTCCATGTGATGAAAATGCAAGCCTCATCATGAATAATAAGTTTAATAGTTGTATTAGGGATGTTCTTTGTCAAAGAAGATGAAAGAAACACTTTGAAGTGAAAGAAAGTAATAAAGAATCAGTGTCTTTACCTTCTAAAATTCTCAATATGGTGCAAAATAACTTTCAGAAAGTGACATCTCCTTACTCTCTAATAAAATCTATTCCCCCTGCTTCAACATGAGCATTTAAAAGGCTCCCTAAGTTTTATTCTCGTGCTGTTTTGTCTTTGATGGCATCACAACAAGGCTGTGCACTGTTCATGTAAGTTGCATGCATATGGTATTCTAATCACACCGCAGGTTAGAGAATTTTTTTTCAATCTAGCTTTGAATTTCTATTACCAGGAGAGGCTATTTGCCATAATGAAGTAACCCCAAGCCCAAAGTATCAGTGGCTTAACTCAGCTGAAGTCAGTTTTCCCTATCCCAGTCCAGGAAATTATAAAGGGGTGGGAGAGGTGTGTGGGTGTGTTGGTGTGTTTTGTTCTGCACAGTTTCAGGGTCCCAGGCATCTTCCATCTGTGAGTTCTGCCTCCTCTAAGCCTTTAGACCAGGAATGCTCAATAGTGTCAGTGCTGACTTTCTAGACCAGCTCATTCTTTGTTGTAGGGTGCTGTCCTGTGCACTGAAGGGTATTTAGCAGCATCCCTGGCCTCTACCCATTAGATACCAGTAACACCCCCCACTCCATTGTGACAAATAAAAATGATGTCTCCAGATACTGCCAAATGCCCCTCAGGGCTACAACAGTCCTTCTCCACATTGAGAACCAGGAACTTACTCAAAAAGATTATCATCACTCATCAGAGATTATGTGTTCTATTTATTCCTGGGAGACTAAATTTACATTTAAAAGTTTTTAAAATATGAAATCAAGTTATCTTTGTTCAGGTAGTACACATGGAATGTGATTCCAATAGCTGTTGGACACAGGGTTCTTCAGCTGGAAAGTCCATTATATCATCTTCCCATAAAAAGCAAGTGCCCTGTTCGTCTGCCTTGAATTATTTCACATGCATTTCAGAACCATTTCACTGGCCACAGGATCAAATGCCATCCATGAGTCACAAAAGAAGCCTTTAAAAGCCTGAGTGAAATGGGTTCCCTTGGGAGTTTTTCCAGACCCCAGGAGGTACCCCTTGATATTCATTCCCTCTCCCTTTAAAAATCCACTATTCTACCAGTTTCGCTCCAAAGGAAGGCAACGGGCTATGCACAAAACCACTTGCACAACTGAAACAAAATCCCACAAGATTGTGAAAATGACTCTTAAAGCCAAATGCTGGGACCCTTAATAATTACTTACATTATCCTAATTCCCTTGAAACAGTACTACCTCTCATTCTTGCTGATGCAAAGCTGCTAAAAAGTAATCAAAGACAGGTCCGGGTCTTTTGGATGTACCCATCAACGTTTAGTGGTTACTTAGGAAAGAGTAGTATAATTACAACTGATAGGTTTTCCCTACAACTGGCACATGCTAGAGCCCTTGAAGTCATTTTTTGGAAAGTGCTGTCTTAGAGGAAAAAGGAATAGTGCACTGGCAAGTATAAACATGCACTAAAACCCTCATGGCTACAATTTGCCTAGGTCAGGAGACTTAGAGTGAAGACCGCTATCAAAATCAAACTTTGAAACCACAAGGTCTCAAGCACTACTTTTTTTCCTCCTCTCCCCCCCACCAAAAAAAAAAAAAAACACTGGAAGCAATAAACCCAAGTGCGAAAAAATTATGACAATCAAGAATGATCAAATAATAGCCACCAAAGTGAAAACAGTAACTATATAAAGTCTTATCACTTTGCCGACAAAGGTTTGTATAGTCAAAGCTATGGTTTTTCCAAGAGTCATGTACAGATGTGAGAGGTGGACCATAAAGAAGGCTGGGCACCAAAGAATTGATGCTTTTTCAATTGTGGTGCTGGAGAAGACTCTTGAGAGTTCCTTGGACAGCAAGGAGATCAAACCAGTCAATCCTAAAGGAAATCAACCCTCAATATTCATTGGAAGGACTGATGCTGAAGCTCCAATACTTTGGCCACCTGAAGCGAAGAGCCAGCTCATTTGAAAACACCATGATGCTGGGAAAGATTGAGGGCAGGAGGAGAAGGGGGCGACAGAGGATGAGATGATTGAATAATATCACCAACTCAATGAACACGAATTTGAGCAAACTCAGGGAGATAGTAAAGGACAGGGAAGCCTGGCATGCTGCAGTTCCTGGGGTCGCAAAGAGTCAGACATGATTCAGCAACTGAACAGCAAGAGTGGGAAAACATGGAGAGAAACACTACTCCAGAGGAGAAGGCATAATTGGAATAGTTTATCTTGCTCAAAGTCCTGGGAAAATCTCACCAACAAATATCATTAGATCCTAGATATCTCTGTTGCACGCCACTTACATACTGGGGAGGCCAAAATCCCTAATTGGAACCTAATGGCTCCATTTATCATTTGAAAACCACCTTCTAACAACCATCTATTTCCTTTTTGCCAGAGCACCAAAATATGCCCTCTCTCCCCTCCTTTCTCCTCCTTTCATGATGTGTGACCTGAGGAGGAGGCATCAAAAGATGTTACCAGTGAGAAATTCAAAATAAGATGAAGAAACATTTTTACTTAACAGGATGAATCTGGACATTTCAGTAGTGGAAAAATTCACAAAGGTGAAGAATGTAGCTGGATAAGGTCTAAGCTCATTGTAACATTGGAAGGTAGAGAGGAAAAGAAATCTATCAAATGTCACCAATTTGCAACATAAGCAGATTGTGTGCTCGGTCAAGAAGGAATCTTCCTGACCTGAAAATGCCATGTTCACCACAGGGAAGGGGACATACCACCCGCTAGGGGTGGAAGTGGAGGAGTCTTACCAAGTTTGCCTGGGACTAAATCCCAGATGCTGCTGTCAGGGTGTCTGTGGTGGGCAGTGAATTCCAAAGCATATGTCATCACCACTGTGACTCACTGTTACACAGACTAATCTACCCTGGCACTCGTGGTCCTCAGTTTCAAGGGCACTAATTGTAAATGTCATTGAAAACGATAAACAGGAAGCAAGTCACCAAAAATAATGCATCTGCTTAAAGAACAGTCTGGATTCGATTTACTATTGCACTGTGAGTGGGGAATCTGGTCTTCCAGCTTATTCGCCTCACATAACCACATCTGTTCCAAGGAGAAGGTGCTGCAGTAATTACAAAGCCTCTGTTCCTACAACGCTCTTTATCTTGTTCTTAGAAACCACCAGCACCTTTCATTGGGGCTTGCTATGGTGTTACCCAAAATGGACCACACAACTCCACCTAATTAATTTTGAGTTCTACATTGTTCCCAACTGGATAAACATTGTTAAATATGAGAAACCTGTTCCCACTTTAGAGTTCATTATACATGCCACTAAGAATTCTTAATCAGACCCTCCAACAATGATTCCAAGAAGAAAATAACTAGTTTTACCTGAAATTTCAGATTACTTCTACAATGCAGATTTTTTTATGTTCTCTAACATCTCGTGACAGCTTCTGTTCTTTGGAGTAGACTGCATGCATTCTAACAAAATGTACAAAGGCAGTATAGGTTCAAAGGAAAGAAGGGAATATGTAATGGGATGGCTATCTAGACAGAAGGTTACTTGTGATTTTTGGAAAGACTAATTGCTGTATTTCCTTTGGTGGTGACGATAAAAATCATACTGCATTAAAGAGAGGGAAGAAACCACTTTCATTAATACCCGCATTGTTGGAAGTGACACTATTACCTCTGGAAATATATAAAATATTACAAATAATATAAATATTGTCTTTGCTATAACATAGCGTTATTATTTAAAAAGGCAGCTCCATGTGATCAGAGGAGGCAAACGACGACAGCACATCAGAGTGGCATTCATTTCTGCCGTACACGAAGGAGTTACAAGTGGGGACTCTGAAGTGATGGTCAGATCCTGAGTCAGCGTCCTCCTGAGGTAAGTTAGTTACTGAACCTCTCTGATCCTCAGTGGCCCCCTCTGTAAAGCAGGACTAACAATACAAGCTATCTCATTAAGTTGTTGTGAAAATTAAATACCAGAGTTACTGCTAAGAAAATGCTTATCAAAGTGCCTGAGACACAGTGAGTCCTCAGTACATTTTAGGTAGTTGTGGGAGTAGAAGCAACAGTGGCGACAGCAGTAGTCATGATAGCAGTAGTAGCAGTATTTTAGTATTAATAGTAGTAGTAGCAGCTGGAGTAATATAAGAGAGTAGTTAGGAATAATATTGGGCTTCCCAGGCGGCACCATGGTAAAGAACTCGCCTGCCAACGCAGAAGACACAAGAGACTTGGTTCGATCTCTGGGTTGGGAAGATTCCCCGGAGAAGGGAATGGCAACCCACTTCAGGATTCTTGCCTAGGAAATCCCCTGGCAGGCTACAGTCCATGGGGTTGCAAAGAGTTGGACACGACTGAGCACATAGCATGCACAGGAATAATATTATCTGTAAGTTTTGGAAGTGGAAAAATCATTACTAATATAAATATTAAGATATGGTATTTGTAAAACTGCAGAACTAAGTAATATTACTATTACTGGTAATATCCCTGGTGGCTCAGATGGTAAAGAATCTGCCTGCAATGCAGGAGACCTGGGTTCGACGACTAGGTTGGGAAGATCCTCTGGAGAAGGGAATGGCTATGCACTCCAGTATTCTTGACTGGGAAATTTCAAGGACAGAGGAGCCTGGCAGGCCACAGTCCATGGGGTCACAGAGTCGAATGTGACTGAGTGACTAATACTTTCACTTTTTTCACTTTAATATTAACATTTCTAACAATAGCATTGGTGGTTGGCAACATAAAGAGCACTGCTATTACCAGTACTCATAATTATACTAATAATCTAGGCCCTGAAAATCACTGCACAGGCAATAAAAATAATGCAATATAAAATTGGTCTATTTTGTACCAGAAATTATCATTTACTTTGGACGTGGGGGTATTCCAAAGACCGTGATAGTCCACCTTCCTTTCAAAGAAGATAATTGTATCCTGGAGCAATATTAGGAAAAAAGAGTCTCATCTTCATGTAGATAAAAGGGAATGAAAGCCACAGAGAAATCATTAAAGTAGGGATTATTTATGACTTATGTTGATTACCAATGAGGAGGAAAGGTTGCTCTGAAAAGAATACAGATCTGAAACAGACAACAGAAATGAGCTTATTACTCTAGCAATAAGAGTTTCCAAATTACAGCTAATTCTTGACTATCTAGATGCAAGTGACCTGGTTTGAGAATGGTGGTGGTCAAAAACATATAGCCACATATAAGAAGATCTACACCAATTGGCAGGTGGCGCTAGTGGCAAAGAACCTGCCTGCCAATGCAGGAGACATAAGAAACTCAGTTTCAGTCCCTGGGTGGGGAAGATGATCCCCTGGAGGAGGAAATGGCAACCCACTCCAGTATTCTTGCCTGGAGAATCCCATGGATAGAGGAGCCTGGCGGGCTCCAGTCCATATGGTTGCAGAGTTGGACACAACTGAAGTGACTTTTATGCATGCATATGAATTAGAACTTTATTACCAAGAACAGAAGCCACTTGGTGTCTACCTATAACTATCTGCACTATCCTGGTACAGCCAGTTCTTCAAACTCATACTCCTCGCTTTGTAAATGTGAATTTGTTTCAGCGGGACTGATACATTAGGGAACTATTTGAGGACAATGCAAATTTCCTGTTTCCTGATGCACCATTTCATTGAGGAGAAGGACCATGAATTAAGAAAATTGCATGCAGCTGAACAGAGCCACATAGGATCCCACAAAATGTGCTCAGACCCCCCCCCCAAGGTGTACAGCTCCCTCAGTTCACAGGTCCTCACCTGCTGGTGCAACCTCCATCCTGATTTCAGATCGCCTTCCTCCACATGTACAGGCCAGCTTCAGGGCCTTTTGAGGGAAAGTGACATATGTATTGCAGTAGTTATGTATTCCCTAACTACTTAGCATGTGCTGGCATTTTTATGAAGTTCTTATCTTTTTTTTTTAAACCGTGTCCTGACAATGTGTTTTTTTAATATTTTAAGTGCCATGCTCTTCACCCGTTTTCTCCACAAGCCTGGCGGGATTTTATTACATGATCTTGCAATTGCACTATAATTTCAAGAACACATATGTCACATCCACATCTTCCTCAGCCTAAGAGAGAGACCTTACTGCCAAATGTCTATAACAGAATATAGAGCATGGAGACACGCTGTGGTGGCCCAGGGCAATGGTCAGGAGAACTGAGGCAGTCCCAAAATCAAGATTTTTCTCACCCCTGGGATGAGGACAAAGTACTGAGAAGACAGGGAGCTCTCACTCAAGAATGAAGGGTAAGAACAGTGACAATGCTCTTGGAATTTCAGAACTGACTCTGCGGCAGAGACTGGCCAGCTGGCCACCAGACCAGTTTTTTCTCTTTATGATACCTATGAAACTACAATTCCCAGTGTCTCTTGTGGTTAGATCAGCCTCACAATGTGTTCTCACCTATGGATGAGAGCAGAGGGGATACATGTGCCTTCTTGTTCACTCTGCTTTCCTTTCAAAATCAGCCTGCTTTATGCACACAAACATGACGTCTTGGAAGATACATACCGAAGATCATACTGAAGACGACAGATGCAAAAACAGAAGGAACTTAGGTCCCTACATCACCACTTGCACAATAGGTAAGAACAAATCTGACTCCATATTAGATCTGTTTCTTTTACTGTAACCTTTATATTCTGTTGCTTTTGCTTCTTCAGAGTGTTGCCTATAGGACTTCCCTATAGGTGGTCCAGTGATTAAGAATCTGCCTGCCAATGCAGGGGACACAGGTTCGATCCCTGGTCTTGGAAAATTCCACATATGGTGGGACAATTAAGCCCATGTGCCACAATAAGAGAAGCCCCCGCACAGCCAACTAGAGAAAGCCTGCTCACAGCAATGAAGATCCAGCACAGGCAAAAATAATTTTTTTAAAAAGGGCAAAAAAAGAGAATTATCCCTATGGCCTGAATATATAGGACAGCCCATTCTCAAGACTCTGACCTTTAAAAGTGTAACTTTTCCTTCATATAAAGATAAAAAGTTGCAGAACAAAGAATAACATTTGGCTAGTTGGAAATTTACAGGAACATTGTGATCTGAGCTATGAGGACAGATGCAAGAACAAAGGATTCCAACACCAAGAAGTTTGCCTCAACCAACCATGCTCCTCCTTTATCTTGCTTTAAAATGTTTTCATGAAACCCTTCAGGGAGTTCGGGGTTTTGAGGGCATGAGCCACCCATCTCCTTGCATGACCCTGCAATAAACCTTTTCTGCTCCAAACTCCTACTTTTCGTTTTGCTAGGCCTCACTGTGAGTTGCACATACAAATTTGCATTTGGTAACACTTGGAAGAGAGCAAGACATAAAGGATTCTGGTATTAGAGATATCACACAATTTGGAGTTATTTTGTTAAGCAGCTTTACCTTAACTTATTAAATCCAGACAGACTGGCCAACATGTCCTGCTGCTGCTGCTGCTATGTCACTTCAGTCGTGTCCAACTCTGTGCGACCCCAGAGACAGCAGCCCACCAGGCTCCCCTGTCCCTGGGATTCTCCAGGCAAGAATACTGGAGTGGGTTGCCATTTCCTTCTGCAATGCATGAAAGGGAAAAGTGAAAGTGAAGTTGCTCAGTTGTGTCCGACTCTTAGCGACCCCATGGACTGCAGCCTACCAGGCTCCTCCCTCCATGGGATTTTCCAGGCAAGAGTACTGGAGTGGGTTGCCATGTCCTTCTCCAATGCATGCATGCATGCTAAGTCACTTCAGTTGTGGCCAACTCTGTGTGACCCTATAGACAGCAGCCCACCAAGCTCTTCTGTCCACAGGATTCTTTAGGCAAGAATACTGCAGTGGGTTGCCGTTTCCTTCTCCCCACATGTTCTGGTCTAGCTTAAATGTTAAAAGGTTAATACAGGAGTACTGTCCGGAGTGTTTAAGAAGTGTATGCCTTGGGTGGACAACAAAGTCCTACTGTATAGCAGAGGGAGCTATATTCAATGTTCTGGGATAGACCATAATGGAAAAAAATATAAAAAAGAATGTGTGTATATATATCTATATATATGTATGTGTGCATATAACTGAGTCACTTTGTTGTACAGCAGAAATTAACACTGTAAATCAACTATACTTCAATTAAAAAAATAAATTTTAAAAAGTCATGCCTTTTCTATGCAACAGCTTCTCTACTATGTAGGGGTTATATAATGTTGAACAAGGCCCTCTCTCCTTTCAAGGAATCTACAGTCTAGCAAGAAGAGAGAGAAACATGAGTGACCATAAAAGATATTACACAGGCAGCAATTCTACTCTAAGGAATATGCACAAGAGAAATCTGTTCATCAGATCATCCTAAGAAGGCATAAGAACAATCAGGACAGCTCTGTTCAATATAAAAATGGAAAATTCCCCAAATAGTCATTAAACCAGAATGGATAAATAAATTGGGGGCCTTCATGTAATGAATACTCTACAGCAAGGAGAATAAGCAGACTACCACCGCATATGAGCATAAGTGAGTCTCACAAATGTTACTGAAGTGAAAGAAGCCAGACATATCCACATAGTACAATTTAAACTAAGTTCAAAGACTTAGTTCAGCCAAATGAACTGACAGTGACAGAGGTCAGGATAGTGACTAACTTCAGGAAAAGGATCTAAGGAGGGCCACTGGACTTCAAGTTGTATCCTAATTCTTGAAGTGGGTGGTGGTTACATGGGTGCATTCAGTTTATGAAAACTCAATGAATCTACACACTTACGATGCAATTGTTCATGACTATCATGCTTCAATAAACAGCTAACAAAATCACAAATGTTACTGATGTCAGGACAGCAGTTTGAAGAAGGTACCTCAGAGACTCAAAGATTCAACGTGTCCACAGAGTCAACTCACTCATTTAGGCAAGTGAGAGACAAAGAGTTTTTTGGTGGGATGTTTACTACTATTGGGGCTTCCTTTGTGGCTGAGCTAGTAAAGAATCTGCCTGCAATGCTGGAAACCTGGGTTCGATCCCTGGGTTGGGAAGATCCCCTGGAGAAGGGAAAGGCTACCCACTCCAGTATTCTGGCCTGGAGAATTCCACGGACTGTATAGTCCATGGGGTAGCAAAGAGTCAGACACGACTGAGTGACTTTCACTTTCACTTACTACTATTGAGAACTTATGCCTGCTTCCTCATCTTGCAACCCAGTCCAATAACCTCCAATTCAAACAGCAAATTTTTTTATTTACTACCTAAGTGCACCCTCAAAGCCTTAGGAGTCCTCAGGAGTCATATTTTTGCAGATACTAAAAAGTGTACAAGCAGAATTACGGGGGAAATGGATTTCTCTGCTAAAGAGAACATGAATTTTTTTTTTTTCCAGTAAATCTCTCCTTGCCTACCCTCCCTCCTTTCCTCCCTCCTCCTCCTCATTTTTGCCCTCTCACCCTCTATCTACACACACGAGTACATGCACATACGTATGTACATACATATACAGGAGAACCTACAAGATTCTAATGCAGTCACACCTCTTGACTCACTGAGGCAACCAACAGCTGTAGAGTTCAACAGGCTTATGCCACTCCAGATGCAAAAGAAGACTCTCTGCCCATCAGGTCCTGTCATGGAATCAGTACATGGCTCAATCTCCAGGGTTCACCATTTCTGTATTGGTTGATGTGTATTACTTACAGCCCTTTTAGGACTGAAACCATCTTAGACTAGATCAAGAAAAAACAAAATTGTGGCCTGTATAAGTAAACCCACCAAGGTATACTAGCTCCTGGCATGGCTGGATTCAGAGCTCAGATGCAATGAGAATCCTTTTTCCCAGCCTCTTACTAGATGCTGACTCAAACTTTCAGCCAGAGGTCCCCTGGGACTGGCACATATGGCTACAGGACGTTTTGGGATTACATTTTTAAAGCCCATCTTCATCGAAGAACAAAGTACTTCCCTGCCAGCTCAGTTCAAAAAGCTCTGGGTGAGAGCTCTCATTGGCTCGGTCTGGGTCACAAGGGCTGAAAATCAGCAGCCACTCATGGATATTATGGCTGGCATGGGGAAAGAGAAGCTCCCAAAGGAAGAGAAGGGATGTTCCAAGAAGGAGGAGGAGTCCCAGAAGATCACACATCTACAACCCTGGTATTTTTCACACCTGGGCTGCTACTTATATAGGGCAGGGGGTGATGAAAATAATCCCTGGGTTGCAATCAGCAGAAATTAAAAATGAAAAAGGATAAACAGAACAGAATCAGACTGTACCCAACTCAGTATTACTTTGTGAAACTTTTGTTTTAATTATGGCTATGTGTGTATGGTGTATGTGTGTACTGGGTAACAATGGAAAAATTTCTTACTGTGGGTTTTGGTTTTAAAAAATCAGAGTAGTACAATACTCTAGGCAATCATCAAACATCAGATCTGTTTAACATCTATGCACACACACCTACCCACTCCTGGGAATACTTAGTGGATATTTCATGCCTATCCCCATATCTTCATTTAATGTGATTATGGCTATAGATAATACAAAAAAGGTTTAGCTGAGACATTTTTATTATGAACCATTACACCTTATCCAATCAATAAGAAGATGTTTAGACATAAGAAATACATGATTGTAAAATTCTTTTCAGTGACACCCAAACAAAAGAGCCTAATAAATTAATTGGTTTTAGCATAAATACCAAGGAAAATTACTTTCAATTTACTTAATTGTTTATAATTATCTTTATAACCTTACTTTCAATCATATGATTAATACATTCTTGTTGGAAATAATGTGTTCGTTACAGAACAGCATGAAAGAAAAGATCATTTTACTGAAATCCTGTCATATAAGAAACACAGAGAAGCACACTCCCCACTCACAGAAAACTCTGGCCCTATGAGCTCTTCCTCATGAGGGCAACCACTGTCATCAGCTGATGAGTCAGTCGGTAATTACTAGGTATCCATGTAACCATCCCTTTCTGGAGATCAATTTAGCAAATCCTCCCTATTCTCCAGAGCTGGCCTAACCAACAGTTATTTCCTCTCCTTCTTTCCTCCCAGTGTCTCAGTTTTGCAGAGGCATCAGATGGCTCTGTGCAGGGCTGGGGGTGGGATGGGGGTAGTGGGAGCTGAGGTCCTCTCCCACACTAGAAACTAACTTTGAATTCATAGAAGCCAGTGCTATTTTGAGTGAGACAGCTCTTCATTATACAGAACTGTTTTGCTCATGTTAGGATGTATCACTGGTTCCTTCCTGCTGTATGCCCATAGAAACCCTGCACCCAACACTACAAACAGTTGGCACACTCAGGGTCATTGCCCATCAGTTGCCTGCCAGTTGAAAACCACTGGTTAGAGAAGCAGGGGTCAGCAAACTTTTTCTATAAAGGGCCACTTGGTAAATATTTTAAGCTTTGTGGGCCACACAGTTTCTGTTACAACTACTCAACTCAGTCACTACAGTACAAAAGCAACCATAAATTTTTTGAATGGGCATGGGTGTTCTAATAAAACTTTATTTACAAAACATATCCTAGGCTGTATTTGGTCCACTAGTCATGGTTTGCCAATGTCCACAAGTCTAAACCAGCCAAGCCGATTCCCCAAACCAAGCAGATTTAAGAAAGACATGAGATATCATGATAACTCTGGATAATGCAAGATCAAGGGACTCTGCTATGAGGTTTCAGGGAGAGTTTTCCACACTCCCAAATAAGGGAGGCATTGGAGAAACATATTCTGCCCCTCCTTCATCTTTAGCTTTTTTGGTGTAAAGATATCATAGCTGGAGCTACTGTAGTCACTTTGCAACCATAAGAAGTGCAGTCTACATGCTGAGATGGCACATGAGAAAAAACAACAAAACCCAGAGCCCAGGAATCCAGTTAACCAACACTAAAATGGCCCTATCTCTGAATTCTTATGTGAGAAAATAAATTCTCCTCCTCTTTAAGCTATGTTAGTTGTGTTTTCTATTACATGCTGATGACAGTATCTTAACAAATACACGTTGATCATAAAGCAGTAAGAGTCATACATTAATTTCTACTGGCATATGAGTACAGTGTCTACATTGACACTTGTTAGCTACCTCCAAAATTCAAGTGTTTATTCTGCAAACAATAGCCTTTTTGTTGTTCTCCAAGTACAGTTCTGAATAAAAGAGAAAATACAAGAGAATAACTATATGTTGATTGCTTCTTCAACATCTTTCCCCTTCTTTCTCCATGATACTGGAACCCTGATTCTGAGCATTAGGCTCTCTGGGAAGGTGAGCCATAAATGAACATCTCATTGCCCTTTGCTAGATGTGGCCATGTGATCCATTCTAGTCAAGGAGATTCTAAAGGGAGAAAGTCAGCTTCTGCAAAAGATGTTCCTCCATGATTCAAAAAAAGAAAAAAAGAGCCACACAAGGAAAACACCTCACAGTGCCCCAGCACTTGCTGTTTCCTTTCTCTGAGCCCAGTCATGTTATGATATGATGCCTGGAGCTGTAGCAACCACTTTACACCATGAGGTAATAAGCATGACACTGGTGAAGCAGAAAGAAGGAAAGAGCTTGAGGAAAGCCCAACCTAGGAATTATCTCCCTCTAGAAATATATTGTTTAAGCCAAAGTTATTCAAGTATTCTTTTACTTGCAGCTAAAATATCTTGACCAATAAACAGATAATAAGAAAGGATGACATTTTTAACTGTAAAACACAGAACCTATTCAGGTTACATATGAACTACTAAGGGCTTTCCCTGTGGTTCAGCAGTAAAGAATCCACCTGCAATGCAAGAGATGTGGGTTCGATCCCTGAGTCAGGAAGATCCCCTGGAAAAGGGAATGGCTACTTACTCAGTATTCTTGCCTGAAGAATCCCATGGACTGAGGAGCCTGGTGGCTACAGTCCATAGCGTTGCAATGAATTGGACACAAGTGAAGAGACTGAGCACATCCATGAACTACTAAGTATAGGTGGCCCTAAATGAACTACCCATAGCGTAGTGGAGTTTTGATGTCCACTTCCAAGAAAGCAGACACAGTAGGATAACCTTATAGGGCTAGGGCTGGCCTGGGGGAGTGGTCCACATTCGCTTCTGTTTCTTCTATTTTCTAAAGCAATTCTACTTTTCCAATGTGGTTTCTACACTTCCCTTCAAAGCATCCACTCATCATAGCAAAGCACTCAGTGGACAAAGGGGGAAGAGTTTATCACTCTTTTGCTTTGAATCCTTTACTACATAGCATGTGGGGGGTATTACATCTTCTTTGTGGGAAAGAAAGCAAGCACGGCAGGAGGATATAAACATTTACAACACAATTCCTATTCAAGTTGTTTAAAATCTATTTGGGAAGAGAAAAGACTGTTCACAGTGGGAACATTTATACAGAGAATCATCTGTAAGTGCAAAGTGATATTATCTAAATTCTCCTTTATGCAGAATTTCCCCCAAAGCCCAGAAAGATAAAAATATTTATAAACCCAAATCTGTATCCACAGAGAATTCCCTGATGGTCCAGTGGTTAGGACTCCTCGCTTTCACTGCCGAGGGAGTGGGTTTGATCCCTGGTTGGGGAATTAAGATCCCACATGCTCCACACTGTGGCCAAAAAAAAAAAAAAATTCTGTATCTGCACATTCATTTGTGATTTTCTTCCCATCAAGAACTACTTTTAATGATGTTTGATGACACAGGACAAGGATCAGCAAACTTTCTGTAGAGGGGCACATGGTTTCAGCCTCGTGAGTCATCTGGTCTCTGCAGCACTCAACTCTCACATTGTATGGACAAAGCAGCCACAGGCGACACATAATGGGTGTGGCTGTGTGCCAGTACAACTTTATTTTCAGACACAAATTTGAATTTCATATAATTTTCATGTCATTAAATACTGTTCTTCTTTTGATACGGGAAAACCATTTAAAAATGTGAAAACCATTCTTAATTTTACACAAATATAGGCCCACAACAGGTAGGATCTGGCCCACGGGCTGTCGTTTGCCAACCCCTGATCCCTGACCTAGGACACAGGAAAAAATATGAAATGACTTCTAGGTCAGCATTAAAACTGAGTTATGCCCGTGTACAGTTTTATGTATGTTTCTTCTTGCATTCAGATGATCTTTTTAAAACGTTAACACATATGCCTATAATAGCCAGACTCTTTGATTAAACACACCACTATATTCCAGAGAAATGTAAGTTTATGGAGTTATACATGACCACATCATTACCAGAATGAGATAAACGAAAGGATTAACCAGTAGAGACGAACCAGGCACTTTATTGCCTCCTACGTGTGTTTCATCAACTTAGTTAAATAGCACTCTATTCTTCAGCCTGTCAACATGATCTCAACCGGAAAGCCAAATTATGAACTAATGGCATCATAATCAAATTACGGTCCTAATGGAAACATCCATCAATATATCCCCAGAACATGGTTCTCCAAAAAACACCAAGTTGTCCTCTTTGGTGAACAGAAGATTGTCAGAGGATACAATTTTTAAGACTGCTGTCAAAATGTGGTGGTGTGTGTGCTCAGTCATATCCTGCTCTTTGTGACCCCATGGACTGTAACCCTCAAGGCTTCTCTAGCCATGGGATTCTCCAGACAAGAATACTGGAGTGGGTTGCCATTTCCTTCTCCAGGGGATCTCCCCAACCCAGGGATCAAACCTGTGTCTCCCATGTCTCCTGTATTAGCAGGCAGATTCCTTACCACTGAGCCACCTGGGAAGGCAAAATGTAATTAAGTTTAAAAAACTTATACATACTCTTTGTTGGGTGGTAGGGAACAAAAGAAAACATACTTTTTCATTTTATATTCCTATCAGAGAAAGAGTTATCCAGATATAAAAACTGATGGAACTTTGCTTCAGAGTACTCAATTCTATACAAAAAGTAGGAGATCATTTTCATAATCATATGATTTTTCCAGTTTCATCTTAATTTGCTAAAAAAAATCTACCTGGTAGTCAGCAGTTAGGACTCCATGCTTTCATTGCCAAGGGCCGGAGTTCAATCACTGGTCAGGAAACTAAGATCCTGCAAGCCTTGCAGTGCAGCCCCCCCCCCCAAATTTATATATATATATATACACACACACACATATAAAATAAAAATTACTACTAAAATTTTATAGATCTGAAATTTATATTACATCTCTATGACATATATCCTTAATGTAGTAGACCATCTCTTGTGCTTCATTCATCCTAAATAGAGAAAACTATGTATAGGTTAAAACTGAGTCAGCGATTTAAACTTTCATCCAAGGCAGATTTTTCAACATTTTGTCACATTTTGGGAGATCATATTTACCTAAATTTTGTTGTTTTTTTCTAAGTAAACTTCCTTCTCCCCCTAGATTCCCCCAATCTAATAACACTTTTATTAACGTCTTATGTGTCCTTTCAGTATTTTTAAACATAAATAAAATTGTACCGTTGTATAATTGTCTATGTTCACTTAATAAGTACATTTGGAAATGGTTCTATACTACTGCATAGAGTGTTTCCCTTTTCTTTACTTTTTATAGCTGTGTTTCACGCTATCTTAATCTATGTTCTTATAGGTGCATTTCTTAGAATTTGCTTATTCTATGTGTGTGTGTTAGTCGCTCTGTCATGTCTGACTCTTTGCAACCCCATAGACTGTAGTTCTCCAGGCTCCTCTGTCCACGGAGTTCTCCAGGCAAGAACACTGGAGTGGGTTGCTATTCTCTTCTCCAGGGGATCTTCCTGACCCAGGGAATGAACCTGGGTCTCCTGCATTACAGGCAGGTTCTTTACCATCTGAACCACTATCAAAAAATGATAGAAGTTTAGAAACAAATTAAATTTAGAGGGAATATTGCATAATTTCCCCATTTTACAAATGTGAAGAAACAAAGATCTGCTTGCTAAAAATCCACCTGAAGTTTCTACCACCATTATGCAAGTCTTCCATTCCCAAATGCCTCAAGTCTTGTCACTAGGTTAACTTCTGTGACAAATGCTCCTTGTCAACTTTAATACCTTTGAGAAACCAGAATGTCCACAATTTTAGCATAAAATTTAAATACCATTTTAATGGCATCTCAAACTACCTTCTGACTTTTATGAGTTTTGAAATACTCAGTATGCTATTATTAATGTCATAAAAAATATGCTCATGAAATCCAAAGACTTCACTGTAAAGATATTCATCACATTATTATTCAAAGCAAAACACTGGAAAGGATCTAAATGTTAATTAAATAGGAAGTCATTCAGTAAACTATGGTATATATAGCTGTTTATTTCATATGTGTAAAAAAATTTCATGATACAAGAATACATTTTTTTTAATTTAAAGATAGAATTGTGTATATAGGATATTATAATAACTATGTAAAATAAATGGAAAGGTTAAAGAAAATAGAAAGATAACAGTGATTATATCTCGCTGGTGGAATGTCAAATATTTATATATATTTTTTCCCTTATACAGTCTATATTCTCAAAGCTTTTTACAATAAAGTTATCTTACTTTTACAATCAGAAAAATCATGTTAAAATTCTGATGCTATTATTGGACTCTTGGATTTATATGGGTATCCTCACTTTTTTGAAATTCAAATTTCTTTGTTAATAGTTGATATAATCCTAGGGTTCAAAAAATCAAAAGACAATAAAAATGTAAAGTGTGGATGGAGACGTGGGGATCCACCCATGTCTCCTATCTACCCAGTCTGTCTCACACATAATCCCCTGTACCCACACTTTACAGAGTTAAACACTGTTGTTAGCTTTTTGTGTATTGTTCTAGCCATTTTTATGCAAACATAACAAATATGTGTATTAAATCCTCCTTCCTTTTTAATACAAGTTTTTCCCTTACTGTTAGCACTTAACAATAAATATATTCAGAGATCTTTTTTTTTCAGAGATCTTTTTATATTACTACATATAAAGAAGTTCCTTGTTCTTTTTCCCCCCTGGCCACACTGCATTTTATGTTAACTTTTAAGCCAAGTTCTCATAGACCTATTTCTTAAAATTTTCTCATTCAGTGCGATATTTTAAAAGTGCAACATAAAAACTAACCCTCGGTCAAATATGTGCAGTTTAACAAGATAATATCTTTCCTTTAGTACAGTGACAATTTCAATTTCTAGTACTTTATTTCCTTTTCCCAATATACTGTATGCAAGATACCCTGATCATGGGTTTGTTTGTTTTTTATTGGAGTATAGTTGATTTACAATGTCCTGTTAGTTTCAAGTATACAGCACAGTGATTCAGTTTTATACACATATATTCTTTTTCAGATTCCTTTCCCTTACAGCTTATTACAAAATACTGAATATAGTTCTCTGTACTCTATAGTAGGTCCTTGTCATGGGTTCTTTACTCTCACATTAAAGTACCTAAAGCTCTCAATATCAAATCATTAAATATGATAACAAGCATTGTGTACAATTCTCTCCTGGCAGTAGAGAAACAATGTGTATAATCAGAGAAGACTAGGATATTCAGGACTAGAAGAAAGGAGAGAAAACAAAGTGAGACTGTGAGGATCTGGGTCCAGATGTAGAGCTGGGTCTCAACCTGTAGGGTTAGGCAGTGGGCTTCACTGCCAAGGGTCCAACAGGCACAATAAATGAGCTCTGGCATCAGATCCTAAAAGTTAGGAGCAATCTTATCTGCTGAATGAAGTACAGAAGCAGGTATATCTATGAAAATTGATACTTGACCTCACGTGGAATACAGCATGCTTTCACTCTGATTCATTCATAATTCACCAAATATTTACTCATTATCTACTCTGAACCAAGAAGTTTAATAAAAGTTCTCTTTAAAAAACAAACAAACAAACAAACAGCCCTCTTCAGGAGGCTTGCCCTCAAAGAGCTCATAAAAGAGACGCAGTGCCAAATTGGACTGAATTGTAATATCATACGTGACAGTCAACTACTGCCATGGTAACACTGCATAACAAACCTCCCCAAAACTCAGTGTCAGCCAACAATAAGTGCCTGTTTTCATGCTCATAGGTTAACAGGATGATGCTGTGCCATGAATCTAGCTTCTGGAACTAGCAGACCAACCCAGACAGTTCTTCATACAGTAATGTTATAAGCGAAAAAGAAATGAACACGGCTTCTTAAGGCCATCTACCAAAATTGATGCTCTGACCCCTGCCTGTGTTCCCCAGGACAAAGCAAGTTACAAGTCCAACAGCAGTGGGTCAGGGAAGGACACTCTAAGAGGAGGAACTGTAATTTCACACAGAAAAGGCTTGAATTCAGTGAAGGTTTAAGAATTGGGAACAAAAGTACAATCTACCACATAGTGAATGAATAAATGTTATGATAAAAGTAGGGCACGTGATGCCCAGCAGAGACTGCGTACACAGCTGGACTAAATTTCCCAGTCACTCTTGCATTTAGATATGGCTAGGGTTGAGGTTAATGGAGTGTGGGTAGAAGGATATACTTCAATTCCAGGCATTGCCCTTCAAAACCTCCAATCCAGTCTTCCCCCTTTTCTCTCCCATCATCTGTCGCTGAACCTTGGTGGGCAGGGCAACCTTGAATCGCATACTGAGGAGGAGACAGCCTCCAGCTTCTGGGTGCTCTGAGTGAGTGTGTAGAGCAGAGCTCCTTCAGTGCAGCAGGAAGGCCTGTTAGGGGCTCCAAGTAAGAATAAACCACTTATTCTCAAATTGAGGGGTTAACCTGATAAAACAATTAGATTATCTTAACTAACAAAAGATGCTCGCCAAGCCATTTAACCCAGGATGGGGAGTTAGAAAGGCTACATGGAATAAGCATAGATTAGAAACTGAAAGATAAAAAACCAAATGGTCCTTTTCTAGGTGAAAGGGGGGCAAGGTAAAGATTGTTCCAGACAAAATGTAGAGTATATTTAAAGGCTCAAAGGTGTGACACAATTTAGGACTTCTAAAACAGTTTAGCACAGTTAGAGGTAGGGAGGATGTGTGTGTGTTTGTTTGTGTGTCCACCTGTGTGTTTGGGGATTGAATACGAAGTTAATTAATTAAGGCTAGGGAGAAATAAAAGTTTCCAAAAATAAGACACCCAAAGGAAACAAAGCAAACAGGGGCCCGCCCCCACAGGGCAGAGATAAAGAATGTGGATTCTCCCTCGGGGACATTAAGGAGCAAGGAGACAGACAGATAGAGACGATCACATTCGCACTTTAGAAAGCTTCTAAATTCACCTCCAAGTGGTACAGTAAGTGTTAACAGCTAAAGACCCCAGAGGGGGCTGCCAGGGCTGGCTGGGTGCGGGGTGTCCCCCCAGTCACAGCTTCCTTTCCCTCTCCTAGCAAAGCAGGCAGACAAGGCTCTAGTCCCAGGGCAGAATTTGAGTCCTGGGCACAGAGCTCAAGGAAGAGCAGTGAAGTGTTCCTGTCAAGGGCACAGAGTAAATATTGCAGGTCTTGTAAGCCACATGATCTCTGTCATAACTATTCAACTTTGCCACAAGTAGCCACGAACACAGAAGCAAATGAGCGTGGCTGTGTTCCAATAAAACTTTATTCACAAAAACTGGCAGGAGATAAGTAAATGAAAATAGAAGTAAACATATCAGGTGGGCTAGAGAGTGCCAATCCGTGCCCTGGGCCACAATGCAGGCAGGCACGTGAGGGGTTTGTGACAAAACTAATCCCAGACTTCACTCGCTGTGTCCCTGAGACTCCCCCTGCCTGTGCCCTGGCATCAAGACTGGTGACCTGGACTGTGATTTTTATAAGAGGCAAGCACTCTCAACTCCAGTTAGACGGCCATTGCAAAATCACCATGGTTAGATGTATGAGCCAATGTAGAACAGTCTAGAATTGGTCAAATGGCTTCAGGCTCTCCACCATAGCAATCTTCCACCAGCTAAATAATCCTGCCAGTTAAATATATAAAGACACTCCTTCCTACATTCAATGGGTGAATTTTAACATTTATTTGGTAAATTTTGGACTATTGTGTTCTTTAAAGCTCATCTTTGTGAGATAATTATCATGTTCTCATTTTCAGTTAAGCAAATCTCACACAATCTTTGAAACATAAGGAAACAACCAAAATAAACATTAAACCTCTAAAGCAAACAGGAATTGTAGGGAAATTGCTTTTCCTTTTCGAACTTGAGGCACATTTCTTTCATAAAAATAATAGTATTTTTCTATCATTCAAAAAGGCCTTCTTAAAATAAAAACTTACTGACACCTATAAAAACTCATTTTAGCATAATACTAATTTTGCTCATTGAGCTTATAGGGTAAAACACAGCATTCTTAGAAGTTCAAGTCGATGACTTTTAAACCATTAATCATAGAAAACCACTTCAAATGTCAAAACAAAAATAAAAGTTTATTCTCTGAGACCAGTCCAAGAGACTTGCACACTCCTTTCCATTCCTGAGTTACTGATCCTGATCACTGTTCAGCTCAACAAATTACGATAACTCATTTGTTAAGAAGTATTAGAGTGGGTTTGTACATGACTTTATTCACTTATTATCTAGTATAGAGTAGTCATCATATGCCAAATGCTGTAACCATACTTGAAAATACATTTCTAAAAGAAAAGGGCAGGATGAAACTTTCTTATCTCTTTGTCAGGAAAAAAATGGGAATGGTAACTTGGTTATCTAAAACTAAGGCTTAAAGTTCTTCAAGATACTTTCCACAGCTGAAGTACATAATGACCTAAATTGCTCAGAAGCAAGGCTACATATGTTTGATATGTCTTTGCCATGAAGAACTAAAGGCATATAAGTAACATCATATGATATTCATCTTTCTGTTTCTGACTTACTTCACTTAGTATAATAATCTCTAGTTCCATCCATGTAGGTGCAAACGGCATTTTTTCAGGAGGAGGTGGGCAGGGATGGAATGGGAGGTTGGGGTTGCTGCTGCTGCTGCTGCTAAGTCACTACAGTAGTGTCCGACTCTGTGCGACCCCATAGACGGCAGCCCACCAGGCTCTGCCGTCCCTGGGATTCTCCAGGCAAGAACACCGGAGTAGGTTGCCATTGCCTTCTCCAATGCGTGAAAGTGAAAAGTGAAAGGGAAGTTGCTCAGTCGTGTCCGACTCTTAGTGACCCCATGGACTGCAGCCTACCAGGCTCCTCCGTCCGTGGGATTTTCCAGGCAAGAGTACTGGAGTGGGGTGCCATTGCATTCTCCGGAGGTTGGGGTTAGCAGATGCCAACTATTAATATTTTATATAGAATGCATAAACAACAAGGTCCTACTATATAGCACAGGGAACTGTATTCAGTATTCTATAATAAACCATAACAGAATAGAAAAAATTTAAAAACAAAAAAAGAACTAAAGGCAGTCTGGTTTTTCATTATGATGCTCTCAATCAAATCACAAGAAAGTTGAGGTGAACTCAACTGCAAATTAATACAGCCTACCTCCAGTTCTCTGTCTACAACTAAATCCACTTATCTAGTTTTCTTTCCATGTGGAAAAAGATTAATGAAGGTCATCAGCCATTAGGACCAGGTGGCTCAAGTATACTGTAAGGAAATACCAGGCCCTCTCCTGTGGACTTATCAGTTCTCCACACACGTCAGTTGAGGCTATACAAGTACTGTTGGCCCATTCTTTTTCCATCCATGTTAAACTAGAAGTTGAAAGCTTTATGGAAGGCAAGTATCACTCTAACACATATCTCTCCAGTCCAGAAAGTGGGCCAACTCAGTGACCAAAGAATAAGCATGCAAAATTGTCGCCAGTGCAGCAAATACCACGAGGGCAGTTATGTGCACTTTTGATGCTCAGTGTCCCTACAGTTAAGTAAATAAGATCAGAAGTTTCAATAAAGGCAAGGTCTACATTAACTGTGAATGTGTACTGGTGAATGCGTGTATTTAATATACTAAATTGAACATGTGTTGACAAAGCTTCTCTCCTTAACCAAACTCTAGCCAGGCTCCTCTGAGCCCTCCCTTGACTAGGTTTCAACCTCGGCCCAGAAAGAACTGAACAAACACTTCCTCAGTTTCTAAAAACTCTAAAAACTCAAGGGTACACCCTTAGGATGACTTCACCTCCATTTAAAGTGCTTGTCTGAGAAAATTTAAGGCTGCAAATGAATTAATTGACTGCTTGTTCCAGCCCAGATCTGAAGATGGGGCCTCTGTCTCTCAGCCACTGTAGGAGGGCAGGAGTCTTAACTTTGATAAGAGCCAGCTGACAAAGCCAGATGGGTTTCACATGGACCAACCCTCTTCTTGCTTTTTCTAATATTTCACTTTCCTGCCTGTACTGACCCCCAGCTCCCTCCCTCCCTCTTGCCTCATTCTCCCTTTAAAATGCCCAGTCACCTCTGTACAACTGGAAGCTGTAGTTGTGTTCACAGCAGTCTCTCTTCCCCACTGCAATAGAATATTACTAATTAAAATCTGTCCATACAATTTTAACTAGTGTCTGGCTCTGTTGATCTTTGACACTGTGTATTTGGTTATGCTTGTGCCCACATACACGTGCTGATAATGTAACCAAGAGAACATAGGAAAAGGCATTGTTTTGCCCAGGAGTCAGTCAGCTGTTTCTGGAAAGAGGCAGACAGTAAATATTTCAGGCTTTGCTGGCCATAAGGGCCTTGGAGCATCTATTCAACTTTGCCGTTGTATAGCAAATGTAGACATAGACAATCAGCAGATGCAGGAGCAGAGCTGTGTTCCAATAAAACTTTATTTATGGACACTAACATTTTAATTTCATATTCTTTTGATTTTTTAAACCATTTAAAAATTTAAAAACAATTCTTCAGTTCAGTTCAGTCGCTCAGTCGTGTCCAACTCTTTGTGACCATATGGGCTGCAGCGCTCCAGGCACCCCCGTCCATCACCAACTCCCAGAGCTTGTGCAAACTCATGTCCATCAAGTCAGTGATGCCATCCACCCACCTAATCCTCTGTCATCCCCTTCTCCTCCCACCTCAATCTTTCCCAGCACCAGGGTCTTTTCCAATGAGTCAGTCTTTGCATCAGGTGGCCAAAGTTTTGGAGTTTCAGCTTCCATCAGTCCTTCCAGTGAATATTCAGTATTGATTTCCTTTAGGGTTGACTGCTTGGATCTCCTTGCAGTCCAAGGGACTCTCAAGAGTCCTCTCCAACACCACAGTTCAAAAGCATCAACTCTTCAGTGCTCAGCTTTCTTTATGGTCCAACTCTCACATCCATACCTGCCTACTGTAAAAACCATAGCTTTGACCAGACAGACCTTTGTCAGCAAAGTAAAGTCTCTGCTTTTTAATATGCTGTCTAGGTTTGTCATAGTTTTTCTTCCAAGGAGCAAGTGTCTTTTAATTTCATGGCTGTAGTCACCAGCTGCAGTGATTTTGGAGCCCAAGAAAATAAAGTCTGTCACTGTTCTTAGCTCACAGGTTATGTGAAAACAGTCAGCAAACCAGATTTGGCCCACAGGTCAGTTTACTAACCCATGGTTTAATGTATTAATTTCCTTTCCTTGCTTTGATTAGCTTTCAAAGTTCAAGATCATTTGATGATAAGAGTGGTAGATTTAAGGACTGTATTTCTCAACAAACTAGAAAAATGCTGCCAAGTTTTCTCAAGGAGCCAAGTATGAAATTAGTGGTTTTAAGTTCATTCCTTAAAGATAAATTTTCTATTTCACCAATAATGGATATTCTCTCATAGTAAAACATCCATGCAAACTCCAAATGGAATAATAAAGCAATAAAGTTGAACTGAGTGTATATGTAATCATTAGAGAAATGCAAATCAAAACAACAATGAGATATCACCCCATACCTGTCATAATGGCCATCATCAAAAAGTCTACATACAACAAATGTTAGCAACGATAAGGAGAAAAGGGAATCCTTCATTGTTGGTGGGAATGTAAATTGGTGCAGTCACTATGGAAAACTATGGAGATTCCATAAAAATGTAAAAAGAGAACTACCATATGATCCAGGAATTATACTGTTGGATATATATCTAGAAAAAACCTGATAACACTAATTCAAAAAGATACCAGCATCCCAAAGTTCATAGCAGCACTATTTTCAGTAGTTAACATATGGAAGCAACCCAGGTGTCTATCACCATACGCATAGATAGTTAAAGAAGATGTGGTATAATGGAATATTATTCAGCCATAAAAAGAATGAAATTTTGTCATTTGCAGCAAAGTTCATGGACCTAGAGAATATTATGCTAAGTCAGACATAGACAAATATGATATCATTATATGTAGAATCTAAAAAAAAAAAAAACAAAAGAATGTACAAAGCAAAACAGAAAGATCCACAAATACAGAAAAAAACTAGTGGTTAACAGTGGAGACAGTGAAGGGAGGAGGGACAAGATAGGGTTATGGGACTAAGAGATACAAACTATTTAATAATATGTACACAATAGATAAGCAACAAAGATATATTGTACAGCCCAGGGAATTAGCTTGTAATAACTTTTAATGGAGTACAAGCTGTAAAAATACTGAATCACTATGCTGTACACCTGTAACTAATAAAACATTGTAAGTCAACTATACTTCAGTAAGAGAGAGAAAATGAACAGCTGGAAGGTTCATAAGCAGAAAGTAAGAATTTCCAGGTCATGCTTTTAAACAAGTAAGTTTCACTTCATCTGACAATCTACATCAAATTCTGATAGCAAGAAGGTAAATTCACTTGCCCCAAAGGGAGGGAGAGAGAGAGAGACAGAGAGAGAGAGATGCCTGAAATATACATAGCCTGAACTAGACTTCTTTTCCCAGAACAGCTAACGACTAGACTTTCACAGCTGCAAACTAGCAAGCTCTGGGAAACTAGAGTTAAATATTCCTAAAACAGGAATCTAGTTCTGTTATGAAACTGTTCATCATTTCACCTCATGACAGCCACAAAAATCAGCAGAACTCAGAAAGGACTCAGACGATGAGCAAGTAGCATTTTTAATAAAATTCAAATCCAGAGTCTTTGCGAGTTTTTCGTTGCTAGCCTCCAGAGTCACTATTATCAGTAACATTAATGCAATTACTTGGGTAAAAAGGGAGATGGGAAAAATCTGACCTTTGCATTGCTTCTTTAGCTGCCCTTTTCCCCTAGGAAATATTTAATTCTGAACAAGGGAAAGGTAAAGAATAGAAGTTTAGTAGTCTTTAAAAAGGTTTTACATAAAATGTAAGGAAATTTTATATATATATATATATATATATTATTCTTACTCAAATGTATGCTTGGAACAAAATTAGCACACGTTATTTGTCACTGCTATATACCACAAAATAACTTGTGAAACTACAAGAAAATGTAAAATAAAGCAGCCCTCAAATTTACCTAACACTGTAAGAAAGAACATTCACATTAATAACTGGGACCAAATAATTATCTCAAAGTGTTCCATTTTGCTTAAAGAAAAGAAATCTTCATTTTTTTTTTCAATTCATGAACTCGTGGCTCAGTTTAATAACACCCCTATGAGTTCTGGGTTTCAAATTACTTCCCTCAGGCAAAGGGGGCATAATCATGTTTTTCTACTGAACTACATTCTTCTATAAACATTTCAAAGAGTGCATCTGCTTTACACATGAAACAGCTGATACAAAGAACAGTAACAATAAAAAATATATGCCTATTTTTATACTATTACTGGTTTATAAGGCAATCATCTGTAATGTTCTCATCTACAAAGATGGAAAATGATATATAACTGTTACCAAGGAAACAGTGAAGTAAAATTGCATGTAAACTATCAAGCAGTTTAATAACCAGAAAATTAGAAGAACAAGGAAAAAACATCTCCAGATAGAACCATGACACATTGTGCCACCCACAATGGATGCAATCAAGGGTCACTACGCAGAAAGATGATGTAAAGGGTCCCAACTTGCTAGCTAGTCCAATACTTGGCAGGTTTTTGTTTTTTTCTTTTTTAATGATGACCATAGGATGTAACTGGATTCTTAAGGGGTAATTTGTATTCTGACTTTTCACATGATTAAGAGAGTATAGATTCTGGGAACAAGTGGTTAAATGTAGGTAGTTTGAAAAGTCAAAACACGTTGTTTATTAATTCCAGTGTGGATTAATATTCTCTTGGAATTCTCTGTAACTGCTACTTTCTTTACTCACTGGTGGGACAGTTAGCAAATATCAGACAGCAAATACTTCCTGAATGAACATTTAGAAACTCAAGTTCAACTCACTTAGGAACCAAAGGAAAGGCTAAGGCCTGGGGTAACTGTGTGTTGATCTCTAAACCAGGAGAATTTTAAGCACTCAAGTAACCACACTGATCAAAGCTAAATCCTTTAGGAAGATTATCCACTCCAAAATCAGGAAAATCCTGCAGTGTAAGCACTTTCATACTTCACCTTTGAGAAAAGAACTTGATTTCTGTAACGGTGTTTAAAACACACACACAAGACTTTATTCCTTCAAGGGCAGAAACAAGCAGCTGCAAACATGTGTTTCCACATGCTGATGACCCTCTAAAGGTATTTCTATTTCAGCTTGGGGACCATCGTTGAGCTCACACTGAGAAACAAGAAGAATTCTTATGGATGGGAGATTTCTTAATCGGCACATAAGCTCAGAACATGTGCAGCTTCTCTCTTTAGAATAAACACTCTATTTGGATCACGTTAAGGATAGAAAGTGAAATTCACACTCATTTACTAAATTTTAACCTCTCTTTAAAATAAGATACTAATCCCCCACAGCCTGGCTTGGGTTTTGCAAAAGCTCAGATTTGTGAATATCATGAAGGCATCCTAGAATTGAGTAAAAGAGCATAAAACATCTTTTCACTGATACACAGCACTGTTTTCCCCCAAGCTCTGAAGTTTAAGGACAAAATCTAGGCTCTAGATGTTTCATTAATCTTAACGTTTTTAGCATTTGAGGCAATCGATGGCTATCTTGGTTACTTTGAACTATATTATCCGTTGAACCTCACTTTCCCTTGGGCATCTCTCTGTCCGTCACAGATGGCACCAGGCAACTGCTAAACCCTTGCTCACAACCCTTTCCTGTCCATGGTTCATGATTTGACAGCTGTTTATAATCTAGCCACAGGCAGCAGCATGCAGGAAGTTAATAGAATAGAAGTGTGAAGCCACGGCCTTTGATGACATCGGTATGAAATCAAACAATCTGCCACAGTACAATCATCCACCACTCAACTTACCCATCAGCTGTATACCCCAAGTCTACCCAGACTAAGTTACACTGGAGCCTCTCCCTGGGAAATCTGCTAGGCACATTAAGACCCACCCAATGTGAATAGAGAAGGAAGGTGGAGATGGGCAAGAAGAACAAATAAAGACCGGTGGATGTTGGAAAGAGGCACATCTGAAAGGTAACATCCAAACTGAATGTTTCTGAAATGACCCAAACATACTTTAGCAAAGCAAAGTCAACATACATTTCTGTCAAAACAAAGTCAATACACATTTCTGACTACTTGACATTACTCACTTTTTGCCTGATGCAATCGACACTTCTCACCCTGACAACGAATTATTCTCTCAGGATTCCAAGGGAGTATAAAGCAGGTCCTAAAGACCTCTGATGTCTCCCTCCTAAGATAGAGGTAGTAACTGCTATCAAGAGCTCAGGCCAGTACTTCCAGAGACCTGGGCAGTAGAGGTGGGGCACAGTCTTCTAAGTCTTCTCACACTGGGCTCTTCCAGTGAATGCCACTTCCTGGGCTTGCTGAAGTCTCCGGAAGGAAGCGTAAGCAGGGCAGGAGACCTAGGAGGAATGCTCTGACCGATAAAACCTAGGTAGCCAAAAAGTGGGAACGTTCCTCCTCTATCAGCACGGCCTGAGAAATCTGCCTGAATTGATGATTTTTCTTCCGTTTCAACAACATGGCCACTTGGAAGCAAATTTCTAAATCTCTCCAGGCTTAGAACTACACAGTTGCGCAAAGAAGAGCTAAAGGTCTTTCTCTTCTGTCTCCATGGCTTCAGCATCTAGGTCACTGCTGGGAACACCTGACAGGTTACCTGGGTCCACCTTCGAGCTCACTTTTCAGGGGTGTGGATGTCCAGTTTTGGGGTGGGGGGCAGGGGGTCACTTTTGGTCACTGCTGCTTAGAAAGCAGGAACCCAAGCTCTAAGCACTTCTGGTTTTCTCTAGCAGGCGCGATTACAACCATCTTCTCTTAGCCCTCAATTGACCCCAAACACCACTGGGGCTTTTCTTAGGGAAAACAAACTGTCTTGAAGATTGCTCTGTGCGTGAGAGCATGTGTATGTGTATGTGTATGTGTATGTGTATGTGTATGTGTATGTGTGTGTGTGTGTGTGTGTGTGGTCTACAGTCGTGGCTCCACAAGCCCCACCAGCCAGTGAGAGAGAAGTTGAACGCGGCAGCCCCTGGCCACCTCGCTTCCGTCCTAGCTTAAGCTCAGCTGCTCTCTCGGCTTTTGCTTCTCCCCGAGGCTCCCGCAAAATAAAGCACCAAGTTGCCCACGGCGGGGGCCCTGGGTGCACGTGAACCGGCGCGGCCCCTACCTCGAGAGCTTTGCAATCTTCACAAAGCTGAAGACATCCATGCAGGCAGCCGGGGACCCCGAGCGCGGTGGCTCCGTCGCCCCTTGTCACGCCAGCAGCAGCGGCAGCCGCGGCAGCCCCATGGCCGGCCAGGACCTCAGCGCGCCCCGGGGCTCGAGTGGCGGCGACGACGGGTGGCGGCGACGACCCGGGAGAGCCCGCACCTGGAAGCGGCGGCTGCTACCCCCCTCCGGCCGCAGGCTGCGTGTGCATCCCCGGGCAGGACCATTGATGGGCGCCGGTGTCGGGAAAACTCAACGGAGAGGGGGCCGGGCCGGGTGCGAGGGGCGGGGGTGGGGAACGCGGCCCGGGAACCGCCGGGCGCCCCCGGGGAGGGCGCTGCTCTTGCTCCCCGACCCGCCGGCCCCGGCAGCCCCGCGTGCCGAGGAGCGCAGACTGAGCCGGGAGGCGGCGGGCGAGCCCGGCACACGCGCGCGCACCCCTCCCGGCACTGCAGCTGCCTGCCTGCCTCCTTCCCCGAGCCCAGTCCCTTTTCCTCTCCCCACCCCCAACCCGCGGGTGGTGGTGGTGGTGGTGGTGGTGGGGGGGCTCTCCTGTCACCGCTGCCTCTGCCTCCGGATCCGAAAGATCTGATCTAACAGTCTCGGACACACCGGGGGGCCGTGAACGCTGCCCCCTCCCTCCCCAAACCTAGCGAGAGCCGGGCCACCGCAGATTGCCCAAAGCCTCGGCGGGTTCCATAAACAAAACTAGCGGTCGGAAAGGAGCAGGGATGGTCGAGGCTGGGTCGTTATTCTAGGGGAAGGGGAGGGAGATGCCCGGCGAGGCGGGCTGATTTGGAGAGCGCAGAGTTCCCACCGCTTCCCCGAACCGCTGGAGCGAGACGTGACAGCTGGGTTGGCTGGGAAGGTGTGTCTTTGGACAGCAGCACCGGGAGGGAGTCGGAGAAATAAGAAAATAAGAACGAGAGGCATCGGCGGGGGAGGGGGGGGGGTTGATACACAGAGCTGCTTCTTTCTAGAGGGGCAGAGAGATGAGGGTCCCAGGAGCCAGCGGCGCGGAGACTAATAGGAATGGGGTTTCGAAATCTAAAGGAAGAGAAGGGAGGAGAATGGGGGTCTGGCAGGCGGAGCAGCCGCTTTCTCAAATTGAGCGGTGGGTGAAGAAGGAAAAAAACCGTACTCCAAACATGAAAACCAAAACACAAAAACATAAACACATACCTTAGGCAGAGTAAACTCCAAGTTGCAGCCATTTAGAACTCCTAGCCTTCTCTTTTACATAATTATCTGGGATAATCACCCCTCTTCATTAACTCAGTTTTATCTCCCCCGAGGCTCAGGCTTCCTCGGGCCCCCTTTTTCTTGTTCTTTATCTTCGAGACTCAAGGCCTCTTCTCCAAAATCCTTTAAAAATTTCTCCCCAGACTCTGTGAAGGTCAGATGGCTGCACAAAGTGTGTTCTCCCACCCAGAAGCGTTCACCTGATGACAGGGCCACCGCGAGGAAAAGATGCCACCCCCGAAATGTTGGAGGATCTGGCCAGCTCACTTCTAGCTCTCCAACAGGATTAGAGAAAAGGAAATAGGTTTAAAGTTCCCAGACTTCTGCTCCTATCCTGGTCTGCCGCTGCATTTAAAGTCTTCAGTATTCAAACCTAGTGCTTCCACTTTTTTTTTTTTTAAAGGCATTTCTTTCAAAAATTAAACATAAAATCAGTAGCAATCTGAAAGATCTGAATGACTCAAGACTCAGGCACAAAATTACATTATTTTTAAAATAAATAGAATCCATTTTCCTTTAGCTTCCTGTAGACAGACTGGTTTAATTTCATGAACGGGTTACTACTCATGATCAGAAGAGGCAAGAAGGACCTTGGCTTTTGAACCCTCTTTTGTTTGTGTAAAAATAATTATAGTTTGGGTCTGTACTGTGCTTTATAATTTTGAAAGCGCTTTTGCATTTGAGTCTCATAGCAACCCTGTCATATAAGTAGGCAACATGTTTAAAAAAGAGAAATCTTTTCTTTTTATGCCACAATCTATTCTCAATAAATTGTCAGCACTAGACAGATGAGTTTTAAACGCTGGCCTTCCCTTGTGGCTCAGCTGATAAAGAATCCGCCTGCAATGCTGGGTTCAATCCCTGGGTTGGGCAGATCCCCTGGAGAAGGGAAAGGCTCCCCACTCCAGTATTCTGGCCTGGAGAATTCCATGGAATGTACAGCCCATGGGGTCTCAAAGAGTTGGACAGGACTGAGCGACTTTCACACTTTCAATTTCAGGTAAGATTACTTGTCTGATCGAAACTCTGCAAAAGCTCTCCATGCTTTTTTGAGCTGAAGTCACACTCCTACAATGACCAGTGAGGCCCTAGATGCCTGGACCTTGATTTCTCTGACATCATCTAATTACTTCACATCTCCCCTCACCTTTACTAGGCCCCAGCAACACTGGCCTCCTTGCATTGTTCTTCAACTCTGCAGGTACCCTCCCACCTCTGTCTCTTTGCAATGGTTGTTCCCTCGGCCTGTAATGCTCTTCCCTCAGATATCTGCATGGGCACCTCTTTTGCCTCGTCAAGTCTTTGCACAAATATCCCTTCCAAAAAACCACCTCTGAAAACCTCTTTAAAACAGCAAGACCTCCATGCCCTGAGACTCTGAGGCCTCATTAACTGTTTTCCTTCCTTGTTTCCATAGCACTTATCACCCACTAGTATATTATATAATTTATTTTTATGTCTGTTGCTTCTTGTCTGATTCTCTTGCTGGAATAAAACCTTCACAAGGGCAGTTATCTTTTTTGGTTTTGTTTTTTGTTTTCGTGGGTCCCCCCCATTACTGATGGATCCCAAATGCCTAGAACAGTTCCCTGGATGTAGAAGAACCTTAATAGATACTTGTTGAATGAATGAATTTTATGCTTATGAGATTCACAGCGAAACCAGCGCTGGCCAAGCATCCCCAGTGGGAACTGCTCCTTCTCTGACCTCATTGCTGATGTTTGTTCATCTCACACCATTCCTCCATACCCAGCATCCTTCATCCTCCTTTGGCTTACTAATAATAACAATGAAGGCCCTCATAGTCTTCACTAATTAATCCCCTTCACCCTGTCTACCTCTTCCCAAGAGAATAGCCACCAGAACCTTCCTTCATCTCAGAATCAACAACTGGCAGCACAAGATCAGCTCTTGAGAGGGAAGTAAAGCAATGCCTTGGGAGAATGTGTTTTGAAAAAGTGCTCCCTTCTGAGAACGGAACAGTTGGGATGCCCTTTAAAAAAAGATAACCCTATTAATCAAGAATTATGCCAGATACCAAATAGCTAGTTATTCAACAGTGACAATGTCAGGAAATAGGTATTATGTTTACTTGTAGAGAGACAGCCTCCCTTCAAGACATCTGGTCTACCTGGAACAGCTTGCTGTTTGGGTTTTCAATCTTTGCCAATTTGCGCGCTACAGTTATGAATGGTGCAGATGCCGACTCTCCACAGTCTAATTGCCAACAGGGGGAAACAACGACTGGCTTCTCCAGTTCTTTATACTCCTCTGGTACATTAATTATCTAAAATGTTTTCTAATGGATTGATATATATATATTTTAAAGCAAAGAGATTTCCCCCCTCCTCCTTTGTTTTTCATTGACATAAAAATGGAAGAATCTGCTCCCTTGATACAAGCTAACACAGCCAGTTTATATCTTTAAGCTCTCTTGGCAGAGAGACAAAGATGTGAGTAGCTGGTCTCCAGGCCCTGTTCCCTCTCTGTGTGCCAGGTGTGTGCAGCAGAGGTTGGGATAGGTTTCTTTGTCTAGCATGAAATGGATCTGCCTAAAACAAACAAAAACCAATGTGTGGCATTAGAATACACGTGGTTTGATGAGGTTTTATTTTCAACCTGGAGACTCTCTAAGGCCCCTTAAATATCTTGTAGAGATTAACTCATTGGAAACTGTACCACCCAGCCATGAGAATCTGTTTGCTTTGCTTTGCTTGGCTCAAAGTGGCATTTGGTCATTTCTGAGAACAAAACACTTTCAAACACTGTTGAACATATTCACAAATAAGAGACTTAAAGGCATCAGATCCAGAGCAAGACATTTAACTTTTCTGAGACTCAGTTTTCCCAGCTGTGAAATGAAAATGTGTATTTCTACCTTACCTAGAATGAGTCTTTGAGGTTGAACACCAATCCAGAATTGACTACATGTAAATTGAGGCACATGGCTATTAACTCCAGAAGGATTTTCACAACTGTCTTGAGCCTTGGCAGTAAAAGTTTCAGTCCATAAGATCATTACTTTGAATGTGAAAATATCTGCTCTGATTGATCAGAGGAAAACATCTGCTCTGATTGATCAGAGGTGGGTGTTTGGCCTAAAAATCAATCTCATTGCTTCCTGGTCAGTCACCAGAGCCCTAAGTAGTTGTATCTTTTCTGCTCTGAGGGCTTCTCAGGGAAAAGAGGGAGGCATTTTTTCATTACTGTTAAGACCTTATTTCAAGCTAGTGTCAGGAATCTGCTATTGGGCCAGATGTTCGGTACAGGATGGTAGCTGAGGATTCTTCTGATGCAAATTACAGTAGAGAGAGCCCCATACATTTCTCAGTTGGACTGTAGCATCTTGGCCATCTGGTCACAGTCTCGAAAACAGAAGTGAGTAGGTAAAAGCAAGGTATCCTCTAACTCAATAATTATTTAAGGAATTCTCCTATGAACCAGTTGCTGTTCTAGGCACTGGAGAATACAGCAAGCAGCAAAACAAGTTTCAGTTTGCATAAACTTCACATTTTCGTAGAGAAGACAGATGATAGACAGCAAAATAGAAAAACAGCAGATGGTGATGTGCAGAGAATTAAAGTCATTTTGATTGAAAGGAAGTCATGAGATGACTAAGATCCAATGGTCAAAGAAGATTTCTCCAAGGAGGTTATCTATTACCAGATGAATGGATAAAGAACATGTGGTATATACATACAATGGGATATTACTCAGCCATAAAAAAGATGAAATAATGCCATTTGCAATAAGGATGGACCTATAGAATATTATGCTTATGAAATAAGTCAGACATGTAAAGTAATTAGCCTCCCATTAAAATAAATAAGTTTATATTTAAAAAATTTTTAAAAAAGAAATAAGTCAGAGAAAGACACTCTATGTCATTACTTATATATGGAACCTAAAAAATAACACAAACAAATATATATAGCAAAACAGAAATGGACTCAGATATAGAAAGCAAACCAGTGGTTACCAGTGGGGAGAGTGATGGGGGAGTATAGGAGATAGGATTAAGAGATAAAAATGACTATGTATGCCCACCTTTCTATGGTTTACAAACAATCACCTTTAAGGCATTGCTTTATATCACCCTGTTCGTGTGCATTCTTTGCTAAAGCATTCCATCCTGAGCATTCCATCCTTGTTAACCAAGCACTGAATTTTGCCTGGGATATAAAATAAATAAACATGAATTTACCTAAAAAGAGTAGGCAAAAAATAAATAAATAAGCAACAAGAATATAATGCATAGTACAAGGAAATACAGCCATTAGTTTGTAATAATTTTAAATGGAGTATAACCTATAAAAACTTGCACTGTGTCCAAGTTTTTGTGTGAACGTACATTCCATTTCATATGTTACCTAGGAGCGGGACTGCTGCATCATGTGACAAATTTTATGTTTAATTTTATAATAAAACTGCCAATTTCTTTTCTAAAGTATCCATACCATTTTGTATGTATGTATACACAAGCAACATATGAGTTTGTATGTATGTATAGCAAGGATATCAAACCAGTCAATCCTAAAGGAAATCAACCCTGAATATCCATTGGAAGGACTAATGCTGAAGCTGAAACTCCAATACTTTGGCCACTTGATATGAAGAGCTGACTCACTGGAAAAGACCCTGATGCTGGGAAAGATTGAAAGCAGAAGGAGAAGGGGGCGACACAGGATGAGATGGTTGGATGGCATCATTGACTCAATGAATATGAGTTTGAGCAAAGTCTGGGAGATGGTGAAGGACACAGAAGCCTGGAGTGCTGCACTCCATGGGGTTGCAAAGAGTAGGACACGACTGAGCGACTGAACAACACACACACAAAACCTATGGGGAGAGAGGTAGGAGGGGGGTTCAGGATGGGGAACACATGTACACCCATGGCTGATTCATGTCAATGTATGGCAAAAACCACTACAATATTATAAACTAATTAGCCTACAATTAAAATAAATAAATTAAAAAAATATTGAATCACTAGGCTGTACACCTGAAAATAATATATTATAAATCAACTATACTTTAATAAAAAAAGAAATACTCCACCCTCCAGACTCCTTATTCCTCTGTTTTAGTTTTCTCCATAGTGCTTCATATCATAGGATACTTTAAATTTGTTTTTAATTTCCTATTTCCCCTACCAGAATATGAGCTCCATAAAGGGGAAAAAGGGAAATATTGCTGATTGAATGAATGACAGAATACATTACATTTCATAGAGATGAAGTGAATTGCTTAGAGTCACACACACAGTTCATAGTAGAGTAAGAATCAGAACCCCGTGTTCTTTGCACTACGTCAACTAATGCTTCCCGCATCTGAACTAGCACATAATGGATAGTAGATATTCGGAGAGAGAAAGAGCAACTAGGAGGGACAAAGAACGCTTCCTGAAGGTGGTGTTGTGTGTACGTGTGTGTGTGTGTGTGCTCAGTCGCTCGGTTGTGTTCGAGTCTTTGCCATCCCGTGGAATGTGTAGCCCACCAGGCTCCTCTGTTCATGGGATTTCCCAGGCAAGAATCTTGGAGTGGGTTGCCATTCCCTTCTCCAGGGGATTTTCCTGACCCAGGGAATGAACTCACATCTCCTGCATTGGCAGGCAGATGCTTTACCACTGAGCTACCTGGGAATGCTGAGTCCTAAAAGATATGTGAAATTTAGTTATCTAAAGGCAGGATGGGGCTTTCAAGGTGGAGGGCACAACATAATAAAACAGTCAGGGACATGGAAGTGTTGTGTGTGCAGGAAATGTAGGCAGTTTGATGTTGCTTGTTCTATAGTGAGAAGAAGGGAGAAGAGAGATGAACCCTGAGAGGCAGGCAGGGACCAGGTCATGAACTGTATCTTATAGTCATGGGCTTCCAATTTTAATTGCATAATGTTTTTTTATTTAAAAGCAATTATTTCTAAGAATCTCTAAGAATGCAGAAAGCAAACACAGAGTGCGCTTTCCTTGTCCGAAGTGGAAGTAGATCACAGCTTCGATAGCATCCCCTTCACCTTCTTTCACTCTGCCAGCTAAGGCACCCCATGGGCTCCATATGAACCTAGTTTGAAAACCATGGATTTAGTGATGAGGAGTTATAGACTAGCTTAAGGCAGGATACGATCTGGTCAGACAGCAATTTGAAATACATCCTTCTGGAGGCTTTGGGAAGAAGAAGGAACATAAGAAGGCCAGTTGGGAGAACAGAGAGGGAGTCTATGGCAGAAGATGAAGGGATAGAGCATTGTGTTGGGGATAAAATCAGCAGGACTACTTATCTGATTATTTTGGGGAGCAGGAAGGAAGGGGTGTGAAGAAACTCTTCCAGATGCCTAACTTAGATGCCTGGGCCAATGAAAATGTGCCTGAGACAGTGGTAATCATGTAGTAGTTTTGTTGGGAAAGGTGATGAATTCATTTTGTGATGTATTGAACTTGAATAGACTGTAAAACACTCAGGTGATGTGCATAGGATGTCAGATGTACACACCCGAACCCAAAGGGCTACTGTGCCAGGTAAGTCGGTTCAGCCGCTCAGTGTGTCTGACTCTTTGTGAACCCACAGACTGCTGCAAGCCAGGCTTCCCTGTTCATCACCAACTCCCAGAGCTTGCGCAAACTCATCATGTCCATCGAGTCAGTGAGGCCATCCAACTAATTCATCCTCTGTCGTCCCCTTCTCTTCCTGCCTTCAATCTTTCCCAGCATCAGGGTCTTTTCCAATGACTCAGTTCTTCACATCAGGTGGCCAAAGTTTTGGAGATTCAGCTTCAGCATCAGTCCTTCCAATGAATATTCAGGACTGATCGCCTTTCGGATGGACTAGTTGGATCTCCTTGCAGTCCACAGGACTCTCAAGAGTCTTCTCCAACACCACAGTTCAAAAGCATCAATTCTTCAGCACTCACTTTTCTTTACAGTCCAACTCTCACATCCATACATGACCACTGGAAAAACCATACCTCTGACTAGACAGACCTTGGTCGGCAAAGTAATGTCTCTGGTTTTTAATATGCTGCCTAGGTTTGTCATAGCTTTTCTTCCAAGGAGCAAGCGTCTTTTAAATCCATGGCTGCAGTCAACATCTGCAGTGATTTTGGAGCCCCCAAAATAAAGTCTGTCACTGGTTCCACTGTTTCCCCATCTATTTGTCATGAAGCGATGGGACTGTATGCCATGATCTTAGTTTTCTGAATGTTGAGTTTTAAGCCAACTTTTTCACTCTCCTCTCACTTTCATCAAGAGACTCTTTAGTTCTTCGCTTTCTTCCATAAGGGTGGTGTTATCTGCATATCTGAAGTTACTGATATTTCTCCTGGCAATCTTGATTCCAGCTTGTGCTTCATCCAGCCTGGCATTTCGCATGATATACTCTGTATATCATTTAATAACCAGGGTGACAATATACAGCCTTGATGTACTCCTTTCTCAATTTGGAACCAGTCTGTTGTTCCATGTCTAGTTCTAACTGTTGCTTCTTGACCTGCATACAGATTTCTTAGCAGGCAGGTCAGGTGGTCTGGTATTCCCATCTCTTGAAGAATATTCCACAGTTTGTTGTGATCCACACAGTCAAAGGCTTTGGCATAGTCAATAAAGCACATATAGATGATTTTCTGACTCTCTTGCTTTTTTGATGATCCAGCGGATGTTGGCAATTTGATCTCTGGTTCCTCTGCCTTTTCTAAATCCAGCTTGAATACCTGGAAGTTCTTGGTTCATGTATTGCTGAAGCCTGGCTTGGAGAATTTTGAGCATTACTTTACTAGTGTGTGAGATGAATGCAATCGTGTGGTAGTTTGGGCATTCTTTGGCATTGCCTTTCTTTGGGACTGGCATGAAAATGGACCTTTGCCAGTCCTGTGGCCACCACTGAGTTTTCCAAATTTGCTGGCATATTGAGTGCAGCACTTTCACAGCATCATCTTTCAGGATTTGAAATAGCTTAACTGGAAATCCATCACCTCCACTAACTTTGTTCGTAGTGATACTTCCTAAGGCCCACTTGACTTCACATTCCAGGATGTCTGGCTCTAAGTGAGTGATCACACCATTGTGGTTATCTGGGTCATGAAAATCTATTTTGTATAATTCTTCTGTGTATTCTTGCCACCTCTTCTCAATATCTTCTGCTTCTGTTAGGTCCATACCATTTCTGTCCTTTATCGAGCCCATCTTTGCAAAAAATGTTCCCTTGGTCACTCTAATTTTCTTGAAGAGATCTCTAGTCTTTCCCATTCTATTGTTTTCCTCTATTTCTTTGCACTGATCACTGAGGAAGGCTTTCTTATCTCTCCTTATTCTTTGGACCTCTGCATTCAAATGGGTATATCTTACCTTTCCTCCTTTGCCTTTTGCTTCTCTTCTTTTCTCAGCTATCTGAAAGGCCTCCTCAGACAACCATTTTGCCTTTTTGCATTTCTTTTTCTGGATGGTCTTGATCACTGCCTCCTGAACAATGTCATGAACCTCAGTCCATAGTTCTTCAGGCACTCTGTCTGTCAGATCTAATGCATTGAATCTATCTGTCACTTCCACTGTATAATGGTAAGGGATTTGATTTAGGTCATATGTGAATGGTCTAGTGGTTTTCCCTACTTTCTTCAATTTAAGTCTGAATTTGGCAAAAAGGAGTTCATGATCTGAGCCACAGTCAGCTCCCAGTCTTGTTTTTGCTGACTGTATAGAGATTTTCTATCTTTGGCTGCAAACAATATAATCAATCTGATTTTGGTGTTGACCATCTGGTGATGTCCATGTGTAGAGTCATCTCTTCTGTTGTTTGAAGAGGATGTTTGCTATGACCAGTGCATTCTCTTAGCAAAACTCTGTTAGCCTTTGACCTGCTTCATTTTGTACTCCAAGGCCAAACTTGCCTGTTACTCCAGGTGTTTCTTGACTTCCTACTTTTGCATTCCAATGCCCTATGATGAAAAGGTCATCTTTTTGGGGTGTTGGTTCTAGAAGGCCTTGTAGGTCTTCACAGAACCGTTCAACTTCAGTTTCTTCAGCATTACTGGTTGGGGCATAGACATGGATTACTGTGATATTGAATGGTTTGCCTTGGAAATGAACAGAGATCATTCTTGCAGACGCATAGACTATATGGTCCATGGAATTCTCTAGGCCAGAATACTCGAGTGGGTAGCGTTTCCCTTCTCCAGGGGATCTTCCCAACCCAGGGATTGAACTCAGGTTTCCTGCATTGCAGGCAGATTCCTTACCAGCTGAGCCACAAGGGAAGCCCTGTGACAGATCAATGAGGCACAAAATATGATAAAATGTTAATTACCAAATGTTAATTCTTCAGGGAATAGTGGGTGTAAATAATTGAGCAATGTTCTCAGAGCTGGAGTTGGCACCTAAAATAAAAGGGATTCTTGAGAAATGAGGCTAAAAAACTAATAAGAGCAGTAAAGGAAGGATTGCTTCTTTTAATTTTCTTCCTTCCTTTACTTTTTACTTTCTACCTTGCATGTCTTAGTATTTTATGGAGTTGGGTGTTGGGACTAGAGGTAACAAGGCTAGACAAGCTGGTTTAAAAGTCTGATTAGTATTAAATAAGATGATGAATCATGCCATACATTTGTAAGTTTTCATTTTTCTAAACTCTTTTTGTCCTATTAGTCCTTGAAATTACCCTGTAAGTTAGACAAGTACTATCCCATTTGGGTGATGACAAAAGGCAAGATCAAAAAAGCTAAGTGATGACAATAATTTCTATAAAGTATGAGGATTATTATGAGAAGCACTGGTTCCTAGGAATAAGTCTAGTGTCAGGAGGGTAACTTTTGCACAAAGATTTATGGAATAAAAGTGTCTCAAGTTCCACCAACATAATTCAAGTTTTATCTCATATTTGATTATCTTAAAGGAGATTCAAAAACTAAACATGCCATATAGGGCATTAGAAAGAGCAACAGACAAGGCACTAGGATTTCTTGGTTCTGCTCCCATATCCATAAATAAAAGCGACCCTTGAAATATCACTTAACTTTTCTTAGTGTTGACTTCCTCATCTGTAAACTTTTATGGGTTAAAATACATTTGCATATTCCCACTCCCTTCCTTATTTTGTGCAATGCAGATAGACAAGCGCACCTTCCTAAAGATCAATAGATACACGATATTTTGAGATCTTATCCACTTTGGTAATTCTGTAATCAAGAAGGCTAGATTTTACAGGAACAAATTTATGATCAGAGACTTTTACCAGTCAACTGTAAATCTATGAAATAGAAAATTATTAGCTCATTCTCCTATGAGTTGAACTTTATTCAAAGTTAAGAACCACATTTGCTGTATGTACCTTCCAGTAGGCCTTATTAGGTCACCTAATTTTCTTTATATCTTTAATCCCCGCCCTTGCTCACCCATTTTGCTTAGGCATATACCAAAAATCTGTCAAAGTAGGAAGAATCATAATTACTGCTTTCCTACTGAATCTCCTCCTGTCTGATAAAGTATGAAAAGAAAAGGGGGAGGAGGTCATTTAAAAGATTCTAAGAGTGTGTAATTTTCAGAATGTGATTCTCACTATGATATACCCTGCAACAATATTTTGAATTCCTATGCAACTTTGTATAAAAAGAAAACCATAAAGGCTCATATGTGTCAGAGACATGTTTTAATATTTCAGACTCATTTTAAACTCTTAGATCTGGACTCACTTTTATGCTATCTTTGTCATATAATGTTCCTGCATCTGGGCCCTTGACTAGACAAAAACTAATCAAATCACTTTGAATAATAACACTTCTGCTTGATGGATAAATTGCTCTAGTTGTGAAGGCTCCCATGAGGGTGAACTTAAAGGAAGATAAATGTACAAACATGGCTGTATTGAAACCGCTTATTTCAGGCTTTTGAAATCTCAATCATTCATTTATTAATTAGTTCATTCAATTACTATTTATTGAACAGCTACCATATGACATCGACTGTATTCTAGGCACTGCAGAGAGGAAATCAAGATGAACAAGACTTGATTCCTGCATCAAGGACTGTAGCAGACACAGCTGCCTACTCAACATGTATACTTTTTCTCTTCTCAGTGGAAATGAGGTCCCTTTTCAAAGCCACCTGAGGATCCACCTCTGATCCAGTACCTCCTCCTATACACACAAACAGTGCATCCTGTCTCCAGTGAGGTCATCAAGTCTTGGGCTGTGGCTATCATCTTGCGACTACGAGACAACAAGCATGAAGATAGAAAGTCAAGGTACTGAAGACAGTGCGGTAGAACCCGGACAATGTTGAGTTGTAGACCGTACCTTGACTGCTGGCCTTCAGATTTCTTATTTTATGAAATAAATACGTCTCTTTTCTGCTTAAACCTGTGAAAATCATGTATTCTATTACTTGCACCTGAATGCCTGCCTAAGTGATACAGGGGGTTAACACTGATTGTGGGAGGATGGAATGAAATAATTTCTCAGATAGCTATAATGGAAGAAATATAATAAGGCAATTATGCAAAAACCTAGAGTATAAGATAGATAACCATTATGATATCCCAGACTGGTATAATAGTTTCCAATTAGAAAAGGTTTCTGCATATATCATCTCAGGATTTATGGCAATCCTATGAGGCAAGGATTATTACCTCCAACTTGAAAATGATAATACAGAGGTTCTAAGAGGTTAAGTCACTTGTCAGACATCACACACAAGCCAAGTGGAAGCATCAAACAGATGCACCCTAATTTCTAACACATTGCGCTTTCAGCTATACCACAGGTACCTCAACCAGAACAATAGCCAGGGGCCTGGGGAAACCCCATGAGAGGTGGAGAGAAGAGGGTATGGAGTGAACAACAATGCTGAGAGGAAGGAAACACATCAGGAGGGGAAACAACAGACGCCACCTGAAGAAGGGACACCTTTTGAGCTGGGCCCTAAAGTATGGGTGTGTGCTAAGTTGCTTCACATGTGTCTGACTCTTTCTGACCCCATGGACTGTAGCCCACCAGGCTCTTCTATCCATGGCATTTCCTAGGCAAGAATACCGGAGTGGGTTGCCATGCCCTCCTAGGGATCTTCCTGGCCCAGGTATCGAATCTGCCTCTCTTATGTCTCCTGCACTGGCAAGTGAGTTCTTTACCACTAGTACCACCTGGGAAGCCCAAAAGATGGGTGGGATTTAGAAAGGGATCAGAGGAAAGACCATTCTAGAAAAGAGAATATTATGAAGATGCAAGTTACACTGAACAAGTATCTCAATTGAAGTTAGAGAGAAACTAAAGATATAAGGGACATAAGAATTCTGAAACTAGATCATAAATTTCATGCCAAGGAGTCCAAGTTTGTAGAAAATGGGGCTCTGTTTGCAACTCTAGAAGAGAGACTACGGAGGCAGTTACAAAAGGAAATTGAGTTTTATCAACAGAGTTATAGGTAGATGAAGGAGAACAGAGCCCAGAGAAACCAGGAAGAGGGTATCTGTGGTAGTTGGTCCAGATAAGAGAGCTCGTGATGACCTAAAGTGGGGCTCAGTTCAGTTCAGTGCAGTCATTCAGTCGTGTCCGACTCTCTGCGACCCCGTGAACTGCAGCACATCAGGCCTCCCTGTCCATCATCAACTCCCGGAGTTCACCCAAACCCTTGTCCAATGAGTCGGTGATGCCATCCAACCATTTCATCCTCTGTCGTCCCCTTCTCCTCCTGCCCCCAATCTTTCCTAGCATCAGGGTCTTTTCCAAAGAGTCAGCTGGGACATCCAAAATTGAAGAAACAGGATGGAGTTGGGATGGTGGTGGGACTTATCTACCGAGTGCAGGAGATGGTGTAAAAGGGAGGAACAAATGAGAAACTTCCAAAAATCCAGTAGAAGCAAGTTTAGGGGAATGACAGAGATGATTGGTCCACTTGCTCTCTCACATCCTAGGAAGAACACTTAATTTAATCAAATCAAACTGTCCCACTCCCTGACTTGCAGAACCACTCGGAGGGTTCTTTCTTGGGCCATTAATCCAGTCTGTATGTGTAATATGGGACCTCTGTCTCGTTTCCTGGAGTCACCACCAAAATTCCAGATCCATCCTAAGTTATGTACCTGGCTTTGTGATGTGCTAAAATCCACCTCTCCCACACTATCATTTAGAGCAGGAGAATGGAGGGAGATCCATTATCCCTTTCTTTCTGAGGCACTAGCTTTGTCTCTGAGCAAGAAATGTGATCTCCTCTCTATGGCTTTTTGTTGTTATTATTATTGTGTCATTCATTCTGGCTTTCCTGGGAATCCTCGCCATCAATTGGCAGACAGATGTCCTTCTCTATGGTTCTTCCTGTGTCCTGCTGTGTCACTGGCTAGTGACAAGCTGTGGCTTAGTTGTCAGCTAACTAATTACAGGACAGTCTAATTACAGACATGTTACACTTGCAAGGTATTATTACTGAGGCTCTGTCTGCCATCACCCAGAAGTAATCTAGCAAAATGTCATCACGATTGTTAGGGGACTGGTATATGGAACAATGTAAATTCTGCCATAAATCATTAGCCCTGGGAATGCCCTTGGACTCTGGGCAGGAGACAGGAGCATAGGAAATGGAGAAAGGTCACTAAGCTGGATTCTTTAGGGCTGTTCAGTGTGGCAAGGCAGACTTTTCTGTGTCCCTCTCCTTATTCAATCCTTGGCCTCCTCACTCTAAGAGCACTTTTGTTTTTCTATGCTTAAGCTTAATGGTGTTTGAATTCTTATTATGAGGGGCTATCACTGTTAGCAAGGGGAAAGTTTTTCTTATGTCATTTCACTCTGAAGAGACGGAGGATGTAAAGCTATATCTGTGGAGGACTTCATCCTGTCTGAAAGGATTCACTGGATTCCTTCTAGAACAGAGTTGGGAAAGACAGCCTCTACCCACTTGACCCCAAGGTGCTTGCCATGCAGGCTCCAGAAAAGAATCAGGGGTGGAAAATTAAAAGAAGGGTGGCCAGGGAGGGAAAAACTGTCAATCACCCACCAGAAGCTGACTGTTAAGGTGGTAAGATTACTCAGTAAGAAAACTAATCTTGGGCATGGTCTTTTAGACTTTCTGTATATTTGAGATTAGCCAAAAATGAGATCCCTTTCTTTCTGGTAACACCCTTGGAAAGCCTCCCAGATATGGGTTCCTTCCAGTGTTGCAGAATCTAAGGGATATCCTTTTAAGTCCAGATGCTTGATATCTCAGGATTATGAAGATCCAGAAGAATCTTCTAGAAAATTAATACAACTTATGTTCATTCAAGAATACACAGAAGAACTACACAAAAAAAAGGTCCTAATGACCCAGATAACCACGATGGTGTGGTCACTCACCTAGAACAACACATCCGGGAGTGTAAAGTCAAATGGGCTTTAGGAAGCATTACTACAAACAAGGCTACTGGAGGTGATGGAATTCAAGCTGAGCTATTTCAAATTTCTAAAAGATGATGCTGTTAAAGTGATGCACTCAATATGCCAGCAAATGTGGAAAACTCAGCAGTGACCACAGGACTGGAAAAGGTCAGTTTTCAGTCCAATCCCAAAGAAAGGCAAGGCCAAAGAATGTTCAAACTACCACACAATTGTACTCATTTCACATGCTAGCAAGGTAATGTTCAAAATCCTTCAAGCCAAGGCTTCAGCAGTACGTGAATTAAGAACCTCCAGATGTACAAGCTGGATTTAGAAAAGACAGAAGAACCAGAGATCAAATTGCTAACATCTCTTGTATAATAGAAAAAGCAATGGAATTCCCCCTAAAACACTTACTTTTGCTTCATTGACTATGCTAAAACCTTTGACTATGTGGATCACAACAAAGTCAAAACAACCTTTCACTGTGAAATATTCTTCAAGAGATGGGAATAACAGACCACCTTACCTGTCTCCTGAGAAGCCTGTAAGCAGGACAAGAAGCAACAGTTAGAACCAGACATGGAACAATGGACTGGTTCCAAACTGGGAAAGGAGTATGCCAAGGCTGTATATTGTCACTCTGCTTATTTAACTTATATCCAGAGTACAGCATCAGAGATGCTAGGCTGGATGAAGCACACACTGGAATCATGATTGCCAGGAGAAATATCAATAATCTCAGCTATGCAGATGATACCACTTTAATGGCAGAAAGCAAAGAGGAACTAAAGAGATTCTTGATGAATGTGAAAGAGGAGAGTGAAAAAGCTGGGTTAAAACTCAACTTTCAAAAAACTGGGATCATGGCATTCAGTCCCATGTCTTAATGGCAAATAGATGGGGAATAAGTGGAAACCGTGATAGATTTGATTTTCTTGGGCTCCAAAATCACTGCAGATGGTGACTACAGTCACAAAATTAAGACTCTTGCTCCTTAGAAGAAAAGTTTATGACAAACCTAGGCAGCATATTAAAAAGCAGAGACATCACTTTGCCAACAAAGGTCTGTATAGTCAAAGGCATGGTTTTTCTGGTAGTTGTGTACGGATGTGAGTGCTGAAGAAATGCTGTTTTTGAATTGTGGTATGGAGAAGACACTTGAGAGTCCCGTGTACAGCAAGGAGATCAAACCAGTCAATCCTAAAGGAAATCAACCTGAACATTCACTGGAAGGACTGATGCTGAAGCTGCAGCTCCAATACTTTAGCTACCTGATGCAAAGAGCAGACTCATTGGAAAAGAGTTCAATTCCCTTCTTTTGCCAAGTACTAAAGGGAAGACTGGGCTTCCCAGGTGGCTTGGTGGTAAAGAACTCACCTGTAAGTGCAGGAAACACGGGTTTTATCCCTAGGTTGGGAAGATCCCCTGGAGAAGGAAACAGCAACCCACTCTAGTATCCTGGCCTGGAGAACCCCATGGACAGAGGACATTGGTGGGCTACAGCACATACGGTTGCAAAGAGTCAGACATGACTGAAGCAACTTAGCATGCATGCATGCACATAAGACACGACAATATGAAACTCCTAAAAGATAACATTGGCATAAATTGTCCCAATATTTTCTTAGGTCTACCAAGACAATAGAAATAAAAGTAAAAATAAATAAATGAGACCTAATCAAACTTATAACCTTATACATAGCAAAGGAAACCATAAATAAAATGAAAAGATAACCTACATACTGGCAGAAAATATTTGCAAATGATGAGACCAAAAAGGCCTTAACTTTCAAAATACACAAACAGCTCATACAACTCAATAACAACAATGACAACATACTCAATCAGAAAATGGGCAGAAGACCTAAATAGACATTTGTCCAAAGACATACAAATGGCCAACAGGCACATGAAAAGAGCTACACATCACTAGTTACTAGAGAAATGTAAATAAAAACTGCCATGATGTACCTACCACCTCACACTGGTCAGAATGACCATCATTAAAAAGCATACAAATAACAAATGTTGGAGGGGACGTGGAGAAAAGGGAACCTTCTAATGCTATTGGTGGGAATGTAAATTGGTGCGGACACTAAGGAAAACAGTATGAGTGAGTGACAGTCACTCAGTCATGTCCGACTCTGTGAGCCCATGGACTGTAGCCTGCCAGGCTCCTTTGTCCATGGAATTCTCCAGGCAAGAATATAGGAGTGGGTGGCCATTTCCTTCTCTAGGAAATCAGTATGGAGACTCATTAAAAAGCTAAAGATAGAGTTGCTATATGATCCAGTAATGCCACTTCTGTGCATATACCTAGAGAAAGCTCTAATTTGAAAAGAGGCATGCATTCCTATGTTCATAGCAGCACAATTTACAATAGCCAAGACATGGAAACAACCTAAATGTCCATCAACACATGAATAGATCAAGAAGATATGGTATATATACACAATGGAATACTATTCAGCCATAAAAAGAATGAAATAATGCCATTTGCAGCCACAAGGATGGACCTAGAAATTACCACACTAAGTGAAGTCAGAAAGAGAAAGACATATACCATATGATATCACTTATATGCAGAATCTAAAAAATAACACAAATGAACTTACTTAGAAAACAAAGATACTCATGGTCATAGAAAACAAACTTACGGTTACTAAAGGGCAAAGGGGATGGGAGAGGGATATATTAGGAATCTGGGATTAGCAGATACAAACCAATATATATATATAATAGATGAACTGTAAGGTCTACTGTATAGCAAAGAGAAATAAACTCAATATTCTGTAATAAACCATAATAGAAAAGAATATTTAAAAGAATATGTATATATACGTATAACTGAATCACAATGCTATACAACAGAAACTAACACAACATTGTACATCAACTATACATCAATCAGAAAAAAGAAAATACAGAAGAATCAATGATAAAAGAGAAAATAAGGACACATATAATTATATATACTCAAAGATGACAATATACGCATGTAAATGCAAAACTAAAAAAATGTAATTTCAAAATATAATTATGCATACTATTCATAATAAAAAATACCCAGTTTGCTTTTGTGATTCAAATTCTGTTTATATGCAACTATGTAAGAAGAGGTGGCAAGAATACACAGAAGAACTGTACAAAAAAGATCTTCACGACCCAGATAATCACGATGGTGTGATCATTCACCTAGAGCCTGACATCCTGGAATGTGAAGTCAAGTGGGCCTTAGAAAGCATCACTATGAACAAAGCTAGTGGTGGTGATGGAATTCCAGTTGAGCTATTTCAAATCTGAAAGATGATGCTGTGAAAGTGCTGCACTCAATATGCCAGCAAATTTGGAAAACTCAGCGGTGGCCACAGGACTGGAAAAGGTCAGTTTTCATTCCAATCCCAAAGAAAGGCAATGCCAAAGAATGCTCAAACTACCACACGATTGCACTCATCTCACACGCTAGTAAAGGAATGCTCAAAATTCTCCAAGCCAGGCTTCAGCAATACGTGAACTGTGAACTTCCAGATGTTCAATCTGGTTTTAGAAAAGGCAGAGGAACCAGAGATCAAATTGCCAACATCCGCTGGATCATTGAAAAAGCAAGACAGTTCCAGAAAAACATCTACTTGTGCTTTATTGATAATGCCAAAGCCTTTGACTGTGTGGATCACAACAAATTGTGGAATATTCTTCAAGAGATGGGAATACCAGACCACCTGACCTGCCTCCTGAGATATCTGTATACAGGTCAAGAAGCAACAGTTAGAACCGGACACAGAACAACAGACTGGTTCCAAATAGGGAAAGGAGTACATCAAGGCTGTATATTGTCACCCTGCTTATTTAACTTACATGCAGAGTACATCATGAGAAATGTCGGGCTGGATGAAGCACAAGCTGGAATCAAGACTGCCAGGAGAGACATCAATAACCTCAGACACTCAGATGACACCACCCTTTATGGCAGAAAGTGAAGAGGAACTGAAGAGCCTCTTGATGAAAGTGAAAGAGGAGAGTGAAAAAGCTGGCTTAAAACTCAACATTCAAAAAACTAAGATCATGGCATCTGGTCCCATCACTCCATGGCAAAAAGATGGGGAAACAATGGAACCAGTGACAGACTTTACTTTCTTAGGCTCCAAAATCACTGCAGATGGTGACTGCAGCCATGAAATTAAAAGACACTTGCTCCTTGGAAGAAAAGCTATGACAAACCTGGGCAGCATATTAAAAAGCAGACATTACTTTGCCGACAAAGGTCCATCTAGTCAGAGGTATGGTTTTTCCAGTAGTCATGTATGGATGTGAGAGTTGGACTGTAAATAAAGCTAAGCACTGGAGAACTGATGCTTTTGAACTGTGGTGTTGGAGACGACTCTTCAGAGTCCCTTGGACTGCAAGGAGATCCAACCAGTCCATCCGAAAGGAAATCAGTCCTGAATATTCATTGGAAGGACTGATGCTGAAGCTGAAACTCCAATACTTTGGCCACCTGGTGTGAAGAGCTGACTCATTTGAAAAGACCCTGATGCTGGGAAAGATTGAAGGTGGGAAGAGAAGGGGATGACAGAGGATGAGATGGTTGGATGGCATCACCGGCTTGATGGACATGAGTTTGGGTAAACTCCGGGAGTTGGTGATGGACAGGGAAGCCTGGCATGCAGCAGTCCATGGGGTCACAAAGAGTCAGACACAACTGAGTGACTGAACTGAACTGAAGGATGAGAAATGCTATTATGCATGGGACAAACTGAAGGAACCATGAAAAGGAACATTTAATGAAAAGCAAGCTAAGCTAAGCTAAGTCACTTCAGTCGTGTCTGACTCTGTGAGACCCCATAGACTGCAGCCTACCAGGCTCCCCCATCCCTAGGATTCTCCAGGCAAGTATACTGGAGTGGGTTGCCATTTCCTTCTCCAATGCATGAAAGTGAAAAGTGAAAGGGAAGTTGCTCAGTCGTGTCCGACTCTTAGCGACCCCATGGACTGCAGCCTACCAGGCTCCTCTGTCCATGGGATTTTCCAGGCAAGAGTACTGGAGTGGGGTGCCATTGCCTTCTCTGAAAGAAAAGCAAGCAATAACTTAATTATGCTCTCTGGGTGCATTCCTGCAAGACAACTGGAAACCTGGGCTGAACTATAATGACTAAAGGGGTGGGAATCCTTAGCAAGCATAAAGGCAGGCCATCTTTTTAGTTGTACAGGACGTGTACTGCAAAATTTCAGAGGGCATCATTCATATTATATTAATAATAGGTCTGCATATTTGCTCTGAAAATTTTCTCGTAAATTTTCAGTGAAGAAAATTAACACTGAAGTGTCTGAGGAAAATAGTCTTTTCTATTATAATTTTCACTAGGATGTTATAAGGGCTGCTTAGTTTTAGGTATCATATTAAAGTTTTTGATAGTTAATCTCAGGCCCATATACACTTACATCTGAGGACCTCGGCCCTGGAGGCCTTAAAGTAAAGAAACTTCCATGTCAGGGATATCGAATTATTGGTGTGTCCTCAGTCATTCAGTAATGTCCAATTCTTTGTGACCCCCATGGACTGTAGCCCGCCAGGCTCCTATTTCCATGGGATTTTCCAGGCAAGAATACTGCAGTGGGTTGCCATTCCCTACTGCAGGGGATCTTCTTGACCCAGTGATCGAACACGAGTCTCTTGCATCTCCTGCAATGGCAGGCAGATTCTTTACCACTGTGCCACCTGGGAATCCCTATCCAATTATTGGTAGACCTTCTAAAGTATCAGTTGATCTGAGAGCTCAGACTCTAGCAATACTCCTATAATCTCCTCATTATTACTTAACATCAAACTCTTTACAGGTGCTCTATGACTGTTCAGCTCTTCTCTTTTTCCTTCTGGGCAGCTAGATCATATTTCCCAGCATCCCTAACCATTGGGTGTAGCCATATGAGAGATTAAAAGCCATGAAATACAGGTGGAAATGCTGACTTGACTTGTGCAGTTTTCCATTATCCTCATTGACTGACTAAAGGTAGAGAATTCCAAGGGCTTACAGAAGGATGGAGCCACAAGATGGAAAGATCCTGGGTCTCTGAGTGACCATATGGAACCCTTACCTACCCACTTTGCACTGGAACACAAAGGAATTACTTTTATATGAATCTTCTGTAAATTTTAGGTTGGCTGTTACAGCAGTCGGTCGACCCTTCCCAGTACATTGGAAGAGGAAACTGTAGTCAACAAGCCCATAGGGAGAGTGATAGCATACAGACTTAAACACCACAGAACCTGGAGCCAAATGATTTGTGTCTGAATCTGACTTTTCTTACTTACGACCTGTGAGACCTTAACCAAATTTAGCTAAACAGCATGTCTCAGTTTCCTCTGACATAAAACTGCCATAATAAGTATACTGAACTCCCAAGTGTGTTATGAGATTTAATACATATAAATTAGCTAGCCTGATGTCTCACCTGTCATGAGCATCAGTAACAGCAATTCTGAGGCTGATAGTGGAACACCAATTATGCATATGCTGAAAGACATACTGATAGTAATGATACAAGAGCAGGCTTTGTCACCAAGTCCAGGTCTTCTCCAGGGCCCTCACCTCAGCATAAAATGCCATCAGTCTTTGACCCAGAGATGAGTAATGCTGGAGAATCCATACACCACAGGAATGGAATATGTTATGAGGCTTGGATATGATGGTATCGGTGAGAACCACACACACAGTTCAGTTTCAACTTTTACCAGTTTGAGAGGATTCCCAAATATCTGTACTCTGTGAGGGATTCTTCTCCTGAGGGTCCCACCACCTACCATAAGACCATGGCAGAAGGAGGGAAAGTTAGAGCATGCATGGATCACCTTACTCAAAGTCACTTTGCCAAGGTAAAGTGGTTCTCCAATCATTTTGCTTCAGGACTCTTAATACACTTTTAAAATTAATGAATGACCTCAAAAATCTTTTTTTTCACCACTCCGAGCAGCATGTGGGATCTTAGTTCTCTAACCAGGAATCAAACTAGAGCCCCCTGCAGTAGAAGCACAGAGTCTTAACCAGTGCACTGCCAAGGAAGTTCCTCAAGTCTTTTGTTTGTACGAAAAATATGTACTGATATTTACTATATTAGAAATCAAAACTGGAAAGTGTTTAAATGTTTATTTTTAAAAAATAAGAACAATAAGCCCATTACATGGTAAAAGTGAAAGTCAAAGTCACTCAGTCATGTCTGACTCTTTGGGACCCCATGACTATACAGCCCATGGAATTTTTGAGGTCAGAATACTGGAGTGGGTAGCCTTTCCCTTCTCCAGGGGATCTTCCCAACCCAGGTCTCCCACACTGCCTACTTTGCAGGCAGATTCTTTACCAGCTGAGCCACAAGGGAAGCCCAAGAATACTGGAGTGGGTGCCCTATCCCTTCTCCAGTGGATCTTCCTGATCCAGGAATTGAACCGGGGTCTCCTGCATTGCAGGCAGACTCTTTACCAACTGAGCTATCAGGGTAATACAAACAATATTTTAAGTGAAAAAGAACTGCATTTCCAAAAGAAAAAAATTAATAAGAAGAATAGGACTGTTTTATATTTTTGAAAATCTCTTTAAACTCTGGCTTAAAGAAGCCAGCTGGATTCTCATATCTGCTTTTGCATTCAATCTGTGAGATATCACACACTATGTAGCCTCCAGAAAACTCCACCAGGCATTCGTGAGAGAATGAGATTGAAAAAAAGCAAATAAAATCTTAGTATTACTATAAAAGTTATTTTGACCTTGCAACCCCCCTGAATGAGTTTTGGGGACCCTCAGGATACCCAAATGACATTGCAAGTAGAAGTGGTAGGCCATGCCTCAGTGCCCAAGGCTTGCTCAGTTCTCAGTGGCTCTCACTACTGGGCTGTAGGACTTGCGATCTGAATTGACTATAATTTCTTGTAAGTAATCATACATTATTATATCTTGAAGTAGATGAGGTATATACATTGTCATCATTTGAAGGAGAAATTAAGGCACAAAGAATTTATTCGTTCATCCAAGGTCATACAGTAAAATTCTCTGGAATTCCAGCCTTGAGTTATCTTCCACCGAATCAAAATTCTTACGTGGCCCTGATACTACATTGACATGTCTACTTAGTTCACTCTTGGGTTGGTAAATACAGATAATTTGAGGATAGTGATAAATACAGATAATCTGAGTAGAGTAAACTTTTTTTCATGGGTGACCTCAGCTCCAAGAGGTCATACTGGAGGCTATACTTAGCATTTTCTATGCATCCTAACAGAGATCCAACTCCCTGACTCAATAACAGAGACAGATATTTGGTGACAATTTTCTGGTGAAATCTTGAGGGAGGGGGTGGATAAAGATGACTCACACTACACACTACTTACAGGAAAGTCTGTTAATTTCTTTGAAATTTCCATCATTATTTCCCCATTTCTGGTTACTTCATCTGTCCTTCTCTCTTCTCTCACCTAGTCACTAGAATCTTACTTGCTTCATTATGAAGGAAAATTTAGCTTTCACCCTTAGTTCATAATTCCCACTCCACAAAAGAAAATTCAGTGATTGGTGACTATTGCTGCTCCTTTGAATGCCCCTTAGAGAGCACAATTCATTTGGCCACATCTGGAATCATTCATTGAGAAAAATATGATGACAAAAGTTTTTTTTTTTTTTTTTTTTTTTTTACTTCTGTCTTTAACTTCTACTGACTTTCACAAAACTAACCTCAGGATCATAGAGCTTGAGGCAATCTCAACAAAGTCCTCTAATTTATACTCCTGTGAGTATGATACCACATATCTGCTCCTATAAATACATTTATGAAAAGTGAAAAAGAAAGTGAAAGTTGCTCAGTCATGTCCGACCCCATGGACTACACAGTCCATGGAATTCTCCAGGCCAGAATACTGGAATGGGTAGCCTTTCCCTTCTCCAGGGGATCTTCCCAACCCAGGGATCAAACCCAGGTCTCCTGCATTGCAGGCTGATTCTTTACCAGCTGAGCCACTGCTGCTGCTGCTGCTAGTTCGCTTCAGTTGTGTACGACTCTGTGTGACCCCATAGATGGCAGCCCACCAGGCTCCTGTCCCTGGGATTCTCCAGGCAAGAACACTGGAGTGGGTTGCCATTTCCTTCTCCAGTGCATGAAAGTGAAAAGTGAAAGTGAAGTCGATCAGTCGTGTCCGACTCATAGCGACCCCATAGACTGCAGCCTACCAGGCTCCTCCACCCATGGGATCTTCCAGGCAAGAGTACTGGAGTGGGGTGCCATTGCCTTCTCCAGCTGAGCCACAAGGGAAGCCCAAATACATTTATACATCTTATATAAATAAAGAGTCCATGAATTTCTCTGAGCACAGCACTGCAGCCTAAAAGGTTGAGTTTATGTTGTCATTAAAATCTATATTCTATTGCATATTATATCATGGCAATAAAGGTGATCTCACTATATCTCTATTTCACCTTCATATGTTTGGGGAAATTCTCACATCATTACTATCTTCTCCAGGTTAAATAAGCATTAAACTCACATGCTATTTTATTTCTCTTTTATCATTTCCCTAGTTTTGCATTGTTGTTATTCAGTTGCTAAGTTGTGTCCGACTCTTTGTGACCCGAGGGACTGCAGCATACCAGGCTTCCCTGTCCTTCACCATCTCCCTGAGATTGCTCAAACTCATGCCCATTGAGTCAGTGATGTCATCCAACCATCTCATTCTCTGTCGTCCCCTTCTCCTGCCTTCAATCTAGACCCCCTCGAATTCTTCCATATGCTCTTTTAAATTTGTAGGCCAAAATTGCACTGAACTTCTAATAAGGTTGATTTTTAACCATGTAATGCATGATACACATGATTGTAAGAACTAGTTCATAATTTTTCCTCATTTTCTATTGATTACATCAGTAACATGACAATTTTAAGATTAATGAGTCTTCTTCCATATCATAGTGAAACTAGCTATTAAAATTAGAAGAAGGCAAAGAAACAGGCCTGGGGTGTGAAGATTCTCAAATACATACATAATACTCAACTTTTTTATAGTGGAAGTTTGGGGACCTATGTGTGACTCACTTAAAACCTCCTTGAACAAACAGGACCAAGTGTTTATTTTTATAATGTGTGCCCCCAGCCCCACAGTGCTGTGGACCAAGGATGTACACCTGGCCTAACGTCAACCATCATATCAAATCAAAGTTTAGCCAAATCCCTTGCCTTGAGAATCTGCAATCAGCCAACAGTAGATGATGGATTAAGTCAGTAAAGTCATGTGAATTGGGCCCCTTCGAGCCCCTTACAAGTAGTCAGCATCTTTGGAGAGCAGAGACCAAGAAAAGCAGAGATGGGAGAGGTGTTGCAGTTGTTGACAAAGAGTTAAAGAGAAAAAAAGAGATTTCAATCTCAGCATCTTCTTCCATTCTCAAGAAGCTTGGCCATTTTCTGATTCCTGTGTCCGAGTAATTGCATAGTATAAATGTACTACAATTCCCTTCCTCCCATGACCTCATCTGAGATTTCTAGCTCTTGCAACCAAACAAGTCCTAGCCAAGACCATATTTGCCATCCGATGAAGACTAAGGTTTGCCCTGGAAATGAACAGAGATCATTCTGTCGTTTTTGAGATTGCATCCAAGTACTGCATTTTGGACTCTTTTGTTGACTATGATGGCTACTCCATTTCTTCTAAAGAATTCCTGCCCACAGTAGTAGATATAATGGTCATCTGAGTTAAATTCATCCATTCCAGTCCATCTTAGTTTGCTGATTCCTTGAATATCGATGTTCACTCTTGTCATCATCTGTTTGACCACTTTCAACTTGCCTTGATTCATGGACCTAACATTCCAGGTTCCTATGCAATATTGCTTTTTACAGCATCGAACCTTGCTTCTATCACCAGTCACATCCACAACTGGGTGTTGTTTTTGATTTGGCTCCATCCCGTCATTCTTTCTGGAGTTATTTCTCCACTGATCTCCAGTGGCATATTGGGCACCTATTGACCTGGAGAGTTCATCTTTCAGTGTCCTATCTTTTTGCCTTTGACTGTGTGGATCACAAGAAACTGGAAAATTCTGAAGGAGATGGGAATACCAGACCACCTGATCTGTCTCTTGAGAAACCTGTATGCAGGTCAGGAAGCAACAGTTAGAACTGGACATGGAACAACAGACTGGTTCCGAATAGGAAAAGGAGTACATCAAGGCTGTATCTTGTCACCCTGCTTATTTAACTTATATGCAGAGTACATCATGAGAAACACTGGGCTGGAGGAGGCACAAGCTGGAATCAAGATTGCCAGGAGAAATATCAATAACCTCAGATGCGCAGATGACACCACCCTTATGGCAGAAAGGGAAGAAGAACTAAAGAGCCTCTTGATGAAAGTGAAAAAGGAGAGTGAAAAAGTTGGCTTCAAGCTCAACATTCAGAAAACGAAGATCATGGCATCTGGTCCCATCACTTCGTGGGAAATAGGTGGGGAAACAGTGGAAGCAGTGGCTGACTTTATTTTTCTGGGCTCCAAAATCACTGCAGATGGTGATTGGAGCCATGAAATTAAAAGACGCTTACTCCTTGGAAGGAAAGTTATGACCAACCTAGACAGCATATTAAAAAGCAGAGACATTACTTTGTCAACAAAGGTACGTCTAGTCAAGGCTATGGTTTTTCCAGTGGTCATGTATGAGTGTGAGAGTTGGACTATAAAGAAAGCTGAGCACAGAAGAATTGATGCTTTTGAACTGTGGTGTTGAAGAAGACTCTTGAGAGTCCCTTGGACTGCAAGGAGATCCAACCAGTCCATCCTAAAGGAGATCAGTCCTGAGTCTTTGGAAGGACTGATGTTGAAACTGAAACTCCAATACTTTGGCCACCTGATGCAAAGAGCTGATTCATTTGAAAAGACCCTGATGCTGGGAAAGATTGAAGGCAGGAGGAGAAGGGGACGACAGAGGATGAGATGGTTGGATGGCATCACCGGCTTGATGGACATGAGTTTGGGTGAACTCCGGGAGTTGGTGATGGAGAGGGAGGCCTGGCGTGCTGCAGTCCATGGGGTCGCAAAGAGTCGGACATGATTGAGCGACTAAACTGAACTGAAGTTTGTTAATAGCCAGCAGTGACCTACTGTGGACCTTTATATTTTTTAAAATAAAAAGTATTCCGCAATTTGGTATAAAAAAGGGGAAGAAAGTGGAGGTAACAGTAATACTTCTTGTTTTCCTTGCTGTCCACTCAAGTGTATACTTAACAGGCTAATTATTGGTTCTTGATGAGGAGAGTTCCAGTGGATAATTCCACTTACTAGTATGGAGACAAGGCAGTAATGGACTGTAAGAATGAAAATTAGGAAAGAGTGAGTATTTAGGTTAAAGAGAGTCAAGCAGGCTTTTGGGAGGAGGTAGATTTTGAAGTGGTACAAGGGGGTTTTAGAAATCAGTAATAATTAAGAAAAAAAATGAACACTGTAATTCACTGTTTGCTTACTCTTCCTAACCACCGTATATGGGTTATATTGAGAATAAGAGTATTTTGAACATGGAGAAAAGAATTATCCAGGTGAAATGTGATGTGGGGAACAGGAAAAGAAGCAGTAAATATGGCTTACGATGTTCAGGAAACAAAATGATTAGAACGTGCATATTGGGAGGATCATTTGGTAAGATCTGACAATGAATTTTTTTAGTTCAGTAAAACAGGTTGCAGTGAGGGAAGGGTGGTAGGTATAGCGCAAGTAAAAGAGTATGTACAGGAGAGCACCATCTCTGAGTGCAGTGAAGGAGGCGTGCTGGATGGAGACTCTGGGGCCAAACTATGGGAGACCTGGAGTGCTAGGCTCATGAGGTCAACTTAACCTCAAAGCCAGTTGGTATGATATCTATAAGAGGAATGATAATGTGTCTTTCTGTTTTGGGGAAAAATTGATCTGGGTTCAGTATCATTTAAGGGGAGAGCATGAAAGAGGTAAAGGGCAGCATGAAGAGATGACTGCAGGAATGTGGGCTGAGGTGATAATATACTAGACGAGGAGGGTGGGCATGAAAATGTAAAGAAAGGATAGACTCTGAGCAATGCTGAAAATAAAGACTGATATGTGTGGTGACTGTTTTGATATAGGGAAAAAAGAAAATGGAGAAATTTCAAAGGCTATTCATCTGATTAATTATTCAACAAACATATACAGCAATAAATACATACTCTCTGGTGCTGTTATAGTAGAGAACGCTCTTATTTGCTAGCAACCAAAACTGAATCTAGCTATCTCAGGTGTGCAAGGAATGGATCATAATGCCAGCGGCTCACAGCATCAGTGAGAACTCAGAGAATGAGGCTTAGAAATTTGGCAGATCCAAAATTGCCTTGTAGCAGTCTTTCTAACCCGAGTTTCATGAGAAAATTAAGTTCTATCACCCTATAGCATGCGTTATATACAGTATAGTGACTTAACGCCTCTCCTCTGCATCTAAAATGGCACTCGTCATATGCTATCTTTGGCAGGATGGAGAAATCTGTCACTTAAATCATTTTCACTTTCTCTGCCTCAAATGAGGTACCCTACTTGAGAAAGCCTGGCTGGGGGCTAAGCAGAAGTCACCACAAGATGGTCTTGCTGCTGCTGCTGCTAAGTCGCTTCAGTCATGTCCGACTCTGTGCGACCCCAGAGACGGCAGCCCACCAGGCTCCCCCGTCCCTGGGATTCTCCAGGCAAGGACACTGGAGTGGTTTGCCATTTCCTTCTCCAGTGCATGAAAGTGAAAAGTGAAAGTGAAGTCGCTCAGTCGTGTCTGACTCTTAGCGACCCCATGGACTGCAGCCCTCCAGGCTCCTCCATCCATGGGATTTTCCAGGCAAGAGTACTGGAGTGGGCAACACATTATTCATTGCCTTTGTTCCCATGTGTGCTTGGTCACTCAATTGTGTCTGATTCTTTGCGACCCCATGGACTGTAGCCCACCAGGCTCCTCTGTCACTGGGAATTCTCCAGGCAAGAATACTGGAGTGGGTTGCCATGCCCTCCTTTATGGGATCTTCCCAACCCAGGGATCAAACGCAGGTCTTGTGCATTGCAGGCAGATTCTTTACCATCTGAGCCACCAGGGAAGCCCTTTGTTCCCATATTATTGCTCATTTGCTTAAGATTTAAAATTCCAGGAGCATGGAGAGAATTCAAGTATATGGGAAGGCTTTTTTTTTTTAATTTATTTATTTTAATCGGAGGCTAATTACTTTACAATGCTGTAGTGGTTTTTGCCATACTTGACATGAATCCGCCACGGGTGTACACGTGTTCCCCATCCTGAAACCCCTCCCACCTCCCTCCCCAATCCCATCCCTCTGGGTCATCCCAGTGCACCAGCCCCAAGCACCCTGTCTCATGCATCAAACCTGGACTGGCCATCTGTTTCACAAATGATAATATACATGTTTCAATGCTGTTCTCTCAGATCATTCCACCCTCGGCTTCTCCCACAGAGTCCAACAGTTTGATCTTTATCTCTGTGTCTCTTTTGCTGTCTCACATATAGGGTGATCGTTACCATCTTTCTAAATTCCATATAAATGTGTTAATATACTGTATTGGTGTTTTTCTTTCTGACTTACTTCACTCTGTATAATAGGCTCCAGTTTCATCCACCTCATTAGCACTGATTCAAATGTATTCTTTTTAATGGCTGAGTAATATTCCATTGTATATATGTACCACAGCTTTCTTATCCATTAGTCTGCCAATGGACATCTAGGTTGCTTCCATGTCCTGGCTATTGTAAACAGTGCTGCAATGAACATTGGGGTACACGTGTCTCTCTTTCAATTCTGGTTTTCCTGGTGTGTATGCCCAGTAGTGTGATTGCTGGGTCGTACGGCAGTTCTATTTCCAGTTTTTTTAAGGAATCTCCACACTGTTCTCCATAGTGGCTGTACTAGTTTTCATTCCCACCAACAATGTAAAAGGGTTCCCTTTTCTCTGCACCCTCTCCAGCATTTATTGCTTGTAGACTTTTGGATAGCAGCCATTCTGACCAGTGTGAGATGGTACCTCATTGTGGTTTTGATTTGCATTTCTCTGATAATGAATGATATTGAGCATCTTTTCATGTGTTTGTTAGCCATCTGTATGTCTTCTTTGGAGAAATGTCTGTTTAGTTCTTTGGCCCATTTTTTGATTGGGTCGCTTATTTTTCTGGAATTGAGCTGCAGGAGCTGCTTGTATATTTTTGAGATTAATTCTTTGTCAGTTGGGGAAGGCTTTTTTAAAAGATGCTTTTAAATGGATCCTGAAGGGGGCGGGTCTGGGCGCCGGGCGGGGCGGGGCCTCCCTGCCGGGGGCGGCAGGGCCGGGCGGCAGAGAAAGTTTTTTTAAATAAATAAATAAATGGATCCTGAAAAAAAAAATCAGTGGGGACTTGAAAGTCCTGCCAAAAAGAGATCATCACGTGTAAAGTCAGAAGGTTGAAAGGGCTTGGTTGACCTGTTTTGGAAATGACATCACGGGCAAAAGGGCTGGGGATGTGAGATGGGGCTGATGGCAGAAGATGAGGTGGGTAAATGTGAACAGGCCTTGAAGGTCTGTTCCAACAAAGAGTTTAGATTTTATCCTCTAGGTCCTAAAAATTACTGAAGTTAGCAAGGTTTGAGAGTGACAAGATCAGACTTTGTTTGTCACAACAGGAATACTGATGAGGGATAAGTTCTAAGAAGGAAAGACTCAAAGAGTAAGGAAACTCCTATATACATGATATGTCAGCAGCAGTGGGCTATTCATCCATGAGCCAAGGTACATAAATCAAGACCCAGAAATGTTTAAATGACTACTGTAGACCTGCACAGCTTGCAAGGAAGAGTGAGGATTGAAATTGCCAGGGAGCAAGGACACCATCCAGGAATGAATTGCAATTGTCCAGGTGATAAACGATAAGGTTTCACAACAAAGAAGTGGGAATGACAGTGGGGAGAAGACACTGTAGGAATGATACCAGGCTAAGGAACTGGTCAAGAGATAACCTTGAGCCTAGAGTATGATTGGGTTATGTGTGACATAAAGGCATTATCTGAAGTCAGTGAGGAAGACAGCAAAGGGGCCAGCATTGGAGGATAGTCAGAGTTAGGGGATGGAACGAGGAAAGGAATCAACAGAGGGGATGGGGCAAAAAGAAAATATCACAACACCATGGGGTCGGGGAGCAACACTGGAGGAAGGGGACACTTAAGAAAGAGAAAGGAATCTCAGAAACAAGAAACAACCATCCCAAAGGGGATACATCTCATCTCTTCTCCCTGGAATCCCTCAGATTCCAGGCTCATTAAAAACAAAACAAAACCACTTCTTCAATCTTGTTCATATGACAGAGAATAACCTCATCTTTTTGCTTCTTTGTGCTAGCTTCTTTCCATCAAAGTCTTATTTACTCTCTGGGGTATTTATTCTTACATTGTGAAAAGTATACTAGAAATAATTAGGTATGACCATATTGCTTGGCCTCATCTACTACCTTTAGGAATATATTTCAAGGAATCACTTAAAAATGTGTTCAAGACTGGGTATACCCATAGTGCTCATAGTGTAAACAAACAAAGCAAAATCAAAACAGAAGAGACACCCAGTAAGTGAGCACAGCTGGGACATGGTTCCATGTACTATACTCCAACATTTTACTGCACTGTGGATCCAGCAGATACACAGAAAATTTACATGGATTAAAGGAAAAGAAAAAAATAAACTTTGAATGTACCAGCACAAGAGTTGGAAAGGGGTCATAGAATCTTACAGAAAAAAATAAGATTACATTCTAAAGTTATTTTGTACTTTTATTATCTGTTCAGTTCAGTTCAGTTCAGTTGCTCAGTCATGTCCAACTCTTTGTGACCCCATGAATCACAGTACTCCAGGCCTCCCTGTCCATCACCAACTCCTGGAGTTAAAAGGTGAGTGCTCAGTCAGGTCCAACTCTGTACGACCCCATGGACTGTAACCTGCTGGACTCCTCTGTCCATGGGGTTTTCCAGGCAATAATACTGGAGTAGGTTACCATTTCCTACTTCAGGGGATCTTCCTGACCCAGGGATTGAACCCACATCTCTTGTGTCTCCTGTACTGGCAGGCAGATTCTTTACCACTGACCCACCGGGGAAGCCATTAACATAGTTATTTGTGTTTATTTTAAAGATGGCTAGTTGGTGAAATATAAACCAGTTATTTCTCATATGTTAGTACAATGAGAAAAGAAATTTCATTTGTTGGATTAAATTGCCACAGATAACACAGTTAAATGTCATTGATTAAATAAAGATCTTATACAATGTACTTGATGGGGTTTGGACAAACTACCTGAAAATATGGCACCTTGATAGATTGATTGTTTTAACCTGAAGGAATTTGAGCAAACTCTGGCAGAAGCAGGAAGGTCACTATAGCCTCCGCCTGAAACAGGTCGTAAGATGCTCATGTGAGATGCCCCCTCCTCACATTTCGAGGAAAGGAACACTCTGATCCTCCAAAAGCTGAGAAAAATCTGAACAAACAGGCCTTGCTAAGCTCCCCTAGTTTACTACAATTACTTCGTGCTCCTTTAACCTGTCATATTTTTCCACAACTGTCCAATCTTCATCAAGGCTAGCATCCAAATACACAGGTCTAACTATTTCTTTGGTTTTTCATTTCCTTATGAAGGTTCTTGTATCATGTAAAACTTACACCAAATAAATTTGTAGGATTTTTGTCCTGTTCATTTGTCTCTCTCAGTTTACTTTTCAGGCCCAGCCAGGGACACCGAGAGGGTTAAGGAAAACTTTTTTCTCCCCTATGTATTCTTACAAGCACAAAGTCAAAACGCCCTGGTGCAAAAATATTTCAACTTTAAAAAGAGGAGATTAAAATAAGAATGAGTACTTAAAGACTAAAAATATCCTTCTCTAAGCTTTTCAGGAAAGTAATATAGGGAAACAGCAAAGAATAAGAACCACTCTGAAAGCGAGAGATTCATTTATTCATTTATTGTGAAATGGGAATTCATGTTTATTTGATACTAGCCATGAGAATTATAACAAAACATTCTCTAGAACAGCAGAAGCACACAATTTAAAAAAAAAAAAAAAAAAGCTTTGAGCCTATTTCCTACTCCCAAACACAAACAGAAAAAAAAAAAATTCACAGAAACAGTGAACAAGGGAAAACAGTTCAAACTTAAGAAAGACAAAGATGAATATTCTGAAAAACAAGAAGAGTGACAGTTGAGAGGAAAGAAGAAAAATGAATAACAGGAGGAAAAAACATTGCAGAAAGTCTCTGTAGCATATAATAGGCTGTAGGAAGGAAGATATTTTAAAGGTGAACTTGACTGAGAACAAGAGTATCTGAAAGAGAATTCCCAGTTGGTAGCATAACAAAAGTGAAAAAAAGTGTTTTAAAAAGGTACAAAGAGATTAAAGGACAGGAAAATATTGGAGTCATTTAAAGTTATATGTATAATTTAATGTTCTCTGCACAATTTTTCATATTTCCAAAAATGCTTTATAATTCCAAATATCTATATAAAATGTTCTTAAATTGCTCCTGAAAACCATTTTCTTTAATACAGTATTTTTCAAGATTCTTAGTTGCAAATAACAGTATTCCAACTCAGACCAGCTTAAATCAAAAAGAAGTAATTCACTTATTGTGGCAGGTCCCCAAAGATATCCATGTCCTAAGTCCTCAGAATTGGAAAATACGCCTCCTTACAGGGCATAGGGGACTTCTGCTGATGTGATTAAGTCAAGGATTCTGAGATGGGGTGACTATCTTAGATTACTTCAGTGGATCCAAAGTAATCACAAAGGGCCTTATAAGGGAAAAGAGTGGAGAGAGTCAAAGAAAGATGTGATGGCAGAAGCAGAGGTCAGAGTGATGAGAAGCTATAAACCAAGGAAGGCAGGCAGCCCCTAGGAGGTAGGAAAGGCAGAGCCATTTTAGACTTCTGACCTACAGATTATAAGACAATGAATGCACAGGTGTGTGCTAAATCACTTCAGTCATGTCTGACTCTTTGCGATCCTATGGACTGCAGCCCGCTAAGCTCCTCTGTAAATAGGATTCTCCAGGCAAGAATACTGGAGTGGGTTGCCATGCCCTCCTCCAGGGGATCTTCCCTGGCCCAGGGATCTAACTAAAGTCTCTTATTTCTCTTGTGTTGTCAGGCAGGCTCTTTACTACTATTGCCACTTGGGAAGCTCTTTTTTTATACTGGAGTGTGTAGCCTATCCCTTCTCCAGGGGAACATCCTTACCTAGGAATCAAACCGGGGTCTCCCACATTGCAGGCAGATTCTTTACCAGCTGAGCTACCCAGGAAGCCCCTGATAATTTGTTATAGCAGCAATAGGGAACGAAGACACTCAGCCACACTACACTGTGTGGCTGCTGCTAAGTTGCTTCAGTCGTGTCCAACTCTGCGACCCCAGAGATGGCAGCCCACCAGGCTCCCCCGTCCTGGAATTCTCCAGGCAAGGACACTGGAGTGGGTTGCCATTTCCTTCTCCAATGCAGATGGTAACAATAACCCTGTGTACGAGACAGCAAAAGAGACACTGATGTATAGAACAGTCTTATGGACTCTGTGGGAGAGGGAGAGGGTGGGAAGATTTGGGAGAATGGCATTGAAACATGTAAAATATCATGTATGAAACGAGATGCCAGTCCAGGTTCGATGCACGATACTGGATGCTTGGGGCTAGTGCACTGGGACGACCCAGAGGGATGGTATGGGGAGGGAGGAGGGAGGAGGGTTCAGGATGGGGAACACATGTATACCTGTGGCGGATTCATTTTGATATTTGGCAAAACTAATACAATTATGTAAAGTTTTAAAATAAAATTAAAAAAAAAAAAACTCAACATTCAAAAAATGAAAAAAAAAAAAAAAGAAAGAAAGTGAAGTTTCTCAGTCGTGCCCGACTCTTAGCGACCCCATGGACTGCAGCCTTCCAGGCTCCTCCATTCATGGGATTTTCCAGGCAAGAGTACTGGAATGGGGTGCCATTGCCTTCTCCAACACTGTGTGGCAGCCCTGATTAAAACTAGCAACCCCAGAAGAAAAGCAAAATCTCCCTGCCTCAGCTCCAGAAAAGCCCAGAGGAGAGAATCTGACCCGGGTGCTACAGGCCCCACCCATTTCTTGAACCAATTATAGCTAGGGGTTTTCTCTGGATATATACACGCACCCCAGTGTTCACTGCAGCATTATTTACACTACCCAAGACACGGAAGCAACCTAAATGTCCATTGACAGAGGAGTGGATAAAGAAGATGTGGTACATATATACAATGGAATATTACTCGGCCATAGAAACGAATGAAATAATGCCAACTGCAGCAACATGGATGAAACTAGAGAGTGTCATACTGAGTGAAGTAAGTCAGACAAAGGCAAATATCACTTACACATGGAATCTAAAAACAAAATGGTACAAATGAACTTATCTACAAAACAGAAATAGTCACAGATGTAGAAAACAAACTTATGGTTACCAAGGGAGAAAGGGGGAGAGATAAATTGGGAGATTGGGATTGATATATACACTCTACTATATATATAAAATAAATAACTAGTAAGGATCTACTGTATAGCAGAGGGAAGTCTACTCAACACTCTGTAATGATGTATATGAGAATAGAATCTAAACAAGAGTGGATATATGTATGTGTGTAACTGATTCATTTTGCTATACAGCAGAAACTAACACAATATTGTAAATCAACTATACTTCAATAAAAATTTTAAAAAAGACATTTCCTAAGAAACATTGTATTTGCGATAAAACAATAAATTGATAAATGTGGGTTAAAGGCAGCAAAGGTATAGTGAACTGGGGGGTGAACTTGAAGTCAAGAGTCCAGAATTTAAATTTTAGTTCTATCACCAGACATTGAGGCCACCTTGCACAACCCCTTAACTGTAATGACTGTTTCTTCAGCCCTAAAATGGAAATAAAACTAAATTGTCTTCTCCCATCCCACTCGTAAAAAATTCTATATTACTAACTGAAGTTGGCAGCTCAGCATTAAGGAGGACAATTATTATGTTAATAACAGGTAAAACAATTGCAAAATGCAATGTCTAAGTGGCACTGTTTTTAACCTGAGCTGAGGTTGCCCCTTTAAGGACATGGTCACTGTTCAAAGGGGGCTTGAGATGCCAGGGTGTAAGAATTCCAAAGAGTTGATGGTTGGTAGAATCAGATGGCAGCTCATCAGGACTCTGATTATTTGGCTTCCTCCTTTTTTACTGACCTGTTATAGTCACGTCCTCCCTTCCTGTTCTGATGAGCCTGGTTGTGGCCAAGGCCGAGTGGTGGGTGTGGAATCCAAGAAGGTGAAGTGACCCTTTGGGGTGTAGCTCTCAGAAAATTGTCTTAGAAAACATCAAAAATACGTTCACACCTTCCAAGATATCTTTAAATCTCAGGTGAAAGGGACCAACTCTGGTGTGAATATGGTAGTGATTTACTTTAAAGACTTACCAGGTAGCATCAGAGTTGATCTAGAGGTCAGGGGGAGCTCACTAAATACATACTGAATGAATGAACTGGTTTCAAAGTGCTGCTGTTCATCACTTGCTGAATACAATTTTAATTTTGAAAGTGAAAATGTTAGTAGCTCAGAAGTATCTGCCTCTTTGTGACCCCATGGACTGTAGCCTCTGTCCATGGAATTCTCCAGGTAAGAATATTGGAGTGGGTTGCCATTCCCATCTCCTGGGGATCTTCCCAACCCTGGGATCAAACCCAGGTCTCCCACATTGCAGGCAGATTCCTTACCATCTGAGCCAGCAATGAAGCCCTAGATTTTAACTTTAAGTTTATATAAAAGAGGCAAAACTCCTGTTTTTCTTTCTGGTTCCATATCTTTATTATCATCAGCAAGCATTTGCTATCTGCTTCCTTCAGACATTACTTTTGTTTTAAAGAGCCTGAAGTCAGAGGTTAAGTGAAAGTTTAAGGAAGCTATACACAGAGATGATTTCGATGATACTAAAACCACAAATAAATACACAACATACACACATACGAAGGATATTTAAGTTAATGCAAAATCTCGATGTCTAAGATAATGCAGACTGGAATGCGGCCAGCAAAAATGTCATTTTCTGACTTAATGGAGAGATTAATAAATCAAAACCATGACTTATATATGAAGTCTCAGCCAGGGTCTCGGTTATTTTTAGCACAGGAGAGTAACACGATGCTGCAGGTATGGTCTGTGCCACACCGTAACGGGAGGAGCAAGTACCCAACAAAGCAGGACTGCGATGTTTCAATCAACAAAAGCAGAAACAAAAACTCAGCATCCTCCAGAAGAGAGAGCCAGCTTTTCTCCTGTGCAAAACCTAATGGCGAGCACGAAGGAAGGAATCACGAGGGGGGGGCGGGGGGGGGGGCGGGGCGGCTTCACTAGCACATAACAGCTGATGCAAATACCTGACACTGTCTTCAGTGTCTCTGCCTGTCAAGTGATAAAGGTAATTTGCGATGGGATTTTAAGTTACCCTATGATAAAGAAGGCCACTGTCTGAAATAAAAATAAACAGGGATAATTAGCACCAGACGAAGATACATTACGTACACAGACTTAAAAAGGAGTCTACAGACTTGAGTTCAAATCCCGGGTCTCTGTTGTCCTCAACAAGTAATTCAACCTATAGAAGCCTTAATTCACTTGTCTGTGAAATGAAAGCAGTTTGTCTGTATCATAAGGTTTGGGAAGGACTCAACTTAATGACCTATGTGAAGTGCTTAGCATGGTGTCCAGTATATAGAAAGTGCTCAATAGTTAATATTTCTCAGAGATACGTCTGACAGTCACAAAGGTTAAGTGCATGTGTGTAACTCCGTATTAACCTTTATAATCATTAATAAATATAACTATTTATATATAAAACTTAAGGGATAGGCTTTAAAAGGTTTTAGTCGACGTTTCACAAAATGAAACAAGTCCAGGCCCCACAGATACTGAAGAGTTTGGGAGCACCCAGTGTGACAATCACATAAGGGAGTTTGCTCTTCAGTGAAGAGAGAAGACAACTCAGGAAAAGAGGAAACCTATAATATGTTATATCAACACCACTTCCCTGGCCTTTAGTGCCACAGGTACTGGACCCAGAGAGCAGTCCCACCCACTAATGACCATATTTAAGCTTTAGTCTTAAGAAGGAAATCACAAATAAACCAACCTCTTGGAGACTTCCAAACAGGAGAGATTAAGAATATCTTTTTACTGGATGAACAAACATTTATTGAATATTCACCAAAACGTAAACTCTAGTTATTGCTGGGTGGCAGACTACACACGATTTTTAATTTTCAACACGTCTTTTGATTTGTAGATAATTTATAGATTTTCTAACATATTTATATTTACATATGCATTAAGAACCAGAAGATATTTAAGTAGTATCTTCTTAGTTTATCTAAGGTAGGGAATAGGCAGGGGCCTGCAAACTCCAATCTGATGGTCCCCTGTTTTTGTAAATGAAGTTTTGCTATAACCCAGCCACAGCCCTTTGTTTGTGTACTCTCCATGGCTGCTTTGGCATCACAATGGCAGAGGTGGGCAGGAGCAACAGAGACCTCAATGACCACAAAGCCTAACATATTTACCATTTAGCGCTTTAGAGACAGTTCACTGAGCCCAGAGTGAGTCAGTGTGAAGGAAATTCTCAAGCATGGCTTGCCCATTCTGGAATACCTTCTACAAGTGCCCCCCCCCCCAACCTATGATGGTTTGGACAAGTCATTAAACTCATAAGTTGCCTTATTTGTAGAAATAAATAAATAAACATAAACCTTTATTGAGTGTTTACTATGTACCAGGCACTCTTCTGAGTGCCTCACAGATTAACTCATTTAGTCCGTATGACTTCCCTGGTGGTTCAGTTGGTAAAGAATCTGCCTGCGATGCAGGAGACAGCGACTCTGTAACAGTCAGTTCAGCTTGACATGGGGATGGCCTCTGTCAGTCAGACTTCAAAAAGGACACAGATCAGTTTCCAGGTGACCATACAACAAAGTGAAATGCAGTCATTAAGAACAATATTCATGAACACTATAGTAAACCCACAGTATTCCCTCACACACAGACTGGAAAATTATGGACTACAGTTTCTGAAAGGGGCTTCCCAGGTCGTACCTGTGGTAAAGAACCCACCTGCCAATGCAAGAGACATAAGAGATCCAAGTTCGATCCCTGGGTCCGGAAGATTCCCCTGGAGAAGGAAATGGCAACCCACTTCAGTATTCTTGCATAGGGAGGCCCATGGACAGAGGAGCCTGGTGGGCTACAGTCCATGGGGTTGCAAAGAGTCAGACACGACTGAAACAACTTAGCATGTAGGCAGTTTCTGATTTATTTGGGCAGTGAAATAATAGGGTGACTTTTTCCCTTTCTCCCTTCCTTCTGTTCTTCCTTTCCTTTCTTTCTTTTGGAGATACATATTGTCCAAGGTTTTTATAATTAATATTTGTTACCTTTGAAATCAGAAAAAAAGTTACACTTGGAAAAGAAAACCTTGATGCACTAGAATTGATCAATATAAGCAACCCCCAGATACTAAAAGGTCAGAATCTTGTCTTAGGAGAAACATCAGAAGGGCTGTGCAATTTTTATCATGGAAAAAAATGAAGGCTTTGAAGGGTGAGATAAAACTTATCAACTACTCTGAAGAGCAACCATGTAGAGGAGAGACGAAACTTAATTCTGGGTAGTTTCAGAGAGGAGAAACTAGGACCGACAGACAGAAGAGGAAAGGAAGGTTCAGTAGAGGAGGAAATCCTTTCCCATAACGACAGTGTGCTAAAAAGCTTGACAGCACTCCCTCTCTGTGGAGGCACACCCTCAGATGACCATCTATAGAAACACATACCCAGATGCAGGCTGATTATCTACGAAACACCCCAGATGCCGGATGACCATACATGAAAACACTCGCAGATGCCAATCACAATACATGGAATTCTACGTCCAGATGCCAATGAACAAAAAGGCACACACTGTGATGCTGAATGTCCTTCCTGCTCACAACCCTTCATAAATGACCATGAACTTGGCTTTCTATCTTTAGGATACTCTTCAGGGCTGGGACACATGTCCTAAAATAAGTTATGAAGTCGGTAGCATGTCGTCCTAAAACAAGTTATAAAGTTGGCAGCATGTCTTTAGGGACAGTGTTTCATGAATATGAAGAATGGTTTGGAATCAACAGCACGGTGACAATTAGCTGCAGAAGAGTTGCATGCTAATACTCAGCTGCTCCTCCTTTCAACCACCTGCTCTATGGCTTCACAGATGCAGGGGATACTCATTACCCTCCCTTACAAAATGCTCTCAATTAAGGAAAAAAAGAGGGGAGCTTCAAAGTGAAAGGAAGGACACACAAGATTAAAGAGGAGAAACAAGGAATGATCAAGTATGGAGAACAAGGAAGACAGCAAAAAGTGAATACAAACATAAAACTGTTTAGAGAACAACTAAGAGCGAACACTGAAAATACAGTTACAAAATAAATAAATAAATAAATTCACACTCTGGCCTTTGAGGTTTATTCACCTGCTTAAATCATGACCTACTTTTGTAGATGTTTCAAAAACTGTCCTGAAAGAAGTTTTACAGGGTTATTTAAATAGAAGGAAAAAGAAAAACCAAAACATCTGTGATATCTATATTTTTGGCACCAATTCTCCTACTTAGCTCTATAACCTGTAGAAAGTTAATCTCTCTGAAACTCCACTTGTTCATATACAAAATGAGGATTATACCTATACAGGAATGACAGGACCAATTTCAGCTCTGAGCTGCCTCTTCTCTAAGAAACTGGAGCATAAACTCTATGTGTTTAGGATTTCTTGTCACATGAAGGTAGTTTTCTGCCTCCTAGAAAGTACCATGTTAGAGCGAGTAGAGGACTCAACAGATGAGGCAGGGGAGCTGGCTAGACTAAGGTCACAGTACAGAATTTAAATAGGACACTGATTTCTGGTTCCCTCATCCAGGAGGCCTTCTCTGATACCCAGCGTGAGTTGGGTGTCTCTTCTCTGTACCAAAAGAGTACCAAGCACATCTCTATTATACTACATATGCCCTTTCAGAATTGTCGATTTGCTCATCTGGTAGACTTTTTTGTCAAGCTTTTGTCTGCAACTACTGCAAAGCTGAGCAGACTGTGGGCTCCCAGTAAACATTCAATAACAATAAAATGTCTTTGGTTTGTTTACCAGGAAAATGGGAGAACAGGTTGAGAGGGTTGTTAATGTCTCTCCTGGTCTTGAGATTTGGATAAAGACCACTGTTCTAAGTCCCAAATCAAGTCTCAAAGGGGTGATTGTTTTTTTGGTTTGGGGGGTAGAAGGAGACAGAGTCTCAAAGGAGAAAGACATTGATATAACTAGATCCTTCTCTTCCCATGAAATGGACATTCCTAACTCAGCATCCAGAAGGATCCATTTTTCAAAGAATTCAGCTCTTATTATTCCTCTGCTCATAACCCTCCAAATGATTCCCCATCTTGCCCAGAGTAAAAGCCACAATGAGACCAGATGCCATTCATCAACAGATGAATCGATAAGGAAGATGGGATACATATACACAATGGTATACTACTCTGGCATAAAAAACAATGAGATCATGCCATTTGCAACAACATGGATGGACTTAGAGGTGATCACACTAAGTCAAAGACAAATATCATATGGTATCACTTACATGTGGAATCCAAAGAAAATGATATAAATTCATTAAACAGAAACAGACTCATAGACAAAGAAAACAAACTTATGGTTACCAAAGGGGGAAGGAGGGGGAGGGATAAATAAGGAGTTTGGGAGTCAGTTTATTTCAGTCGCTCAGTCGTGTCTGACTCTTTGTGACCCTGTGGACTGCAGCACGCCAGGCTTCCCTGTCCATCACCAACTCCTGGAGCTTGCTCAAACTCATGTCCATTGAGTCAGTGATGCTATCCAACAATCTCATCCTCTGTCATCTCCTTCTCCTCCTGCCTTCAATCTTTCTCAGCATCAGGGTCTTTTCCAATGAGTCAGTTCTTGGCCACTGATGTTAGAGCTTCAGCTTTAGCATCAGTCCTTCCAATGAATATTGAGGGTTGACTAGTTGGATCTCCTTGCCGTCCAAGGGACTCTCCAGAGTCTTCTCCAACATCACAGTTCAAAAGCATATATTCTTTGGCACTCAGCTTTCTTTATGGTCCAACTCTCACATCCATACATGACTACTGGAAAAATCATAGCTTTGACTAGACAGACCTTTGTCGGCAAAGTGACGTCTGTGCTTTTTAATATGCTGTCTAGGTTTGCCATAGCTTTTCTTCCAAGGAGCAAGCATCTTTTAATTTCATGGCTGCAGTCACCATCTGCCATGATTTTGGAGCCCAAGAAAATAAAGTCTGTCACTGTTTCCACTGTTTCCCCATCTATTTGCCATGAAGTAATGGGAATAGATGCCATGATCTTAGTTTTTTGAATATTGAGTTTTAAGTCAGCCAATGCAAACTAGAATACATACAACGAACAAACAAGCAGCTCCTACTGTATAACACAGAGAACTATATTCAGTATCCTGTAATGAACTATAATGGAAAAGAAAAAAAGAGCCACCACTCTTTCCATGACCTATAGATAGTATACTGGCTGGTCTTTTCCTCACTCACCTCTCTGACCTCTCTCCCTGGCTCACTCCATTCCAGCCTCCTTACTGCTCCTCCAATTTACCATGTGCTATTCATCCTCAGGGTCTAAATCCATGTGGTTCCCTCCTCTGGAACTTTCCCCCTAGATATCCCAATGGCTTGCTCTCTCACCTCCTCCAGATTTGCCAAAAGTCGCCTTCACAAGAAGACTTATTCTGACCACCTCACTGGCAACCTGTAGTCTCCCTTCCAGCACTCCCCATCCTTTTTGCTGATTTATTTTTCTCCATAATTCTTGTTGCCTTTCTTATACTATACAAGTTACTTTTACTTCATCGGCTCTTTGAGTCTGTGCTTTTGTCTGTCTTGATCACTGCTGTGTCCCAGCACCTAGAAGCCTACCAGGCGTGCAGCATGGGACTCAATGAATGTCTGCTGGATGGATGGACACAACTAAGGCAGCACAATGAGATGGGAGTGAGGCTCATGAGCCTCAAGCCGCATTGCCTTTCCTGTTTGGCCTTTGGGCTGTTGCTCTAATCTCATGTTTATGGCCTCCTCCTGAGTTCATATTTGCTCTGCTCTTCAGCTGTCTTTCTCTTTCAATCTGTGTCCACAGGTTACTCCCTTTCTGGTCAGTGGGAGCTCGATCCCAAGGCAAATTAAGCAGGAGATAAAGCAATGGAAAGGGAAAATGCCTGCATGTACTAATGGAAGGCAAAAAGCTATTATCAACAGAGAAGGCATGGGGTTGACCATTGACCTTATTTCCTGATGTGGAAAAAGGAGGCAAACATCAATTTTTCAATCCCAGACTTTCAGAAAAGCTATTTTTGAGTTAATGATGGTTAGAAAAGAGATCTTACAAATAAAACCTGAAGACAAAAAATCTAGCACTGTTTTCTAGGCACAGTTGGTGCTCATGGGGGCTGTCCAAATCTTGAAATCCTATGTCCAAAGATGTAATTCATTATAAGAATGAGGCAGTGAGGCAGAACAGAAAGAGCCAGGCTTTGCATATAAGCATTTGTATTTCTTAGTGAAGAAACAAAATCATAATCCCTACTTATGAATTTATTTTAGAATGAAACAGGATATTTTAAGAGAAGCATATTATATGTATAATTATCCAACCCATAATGGGTGCTCAATAGATGTCAGCTGTCACCGCCACTGCCACCACCACCACCATCATCGCTGTTATTTGCGAGGGTTGATCTATCAATACCTAGGGGGCAGTAAGAGAGAAGGGTACTATCATGCTGAGAGAAACAGAGAGGAAGGGACACGCTATAGGCTGAAAGATGAATTTAATTCAACTAGTTGAGGGTTTCTCAAGCTCAGCACAGTTGACATTCAGGACCACATAATTCTTTACTCTAGGTGGCTACCCTATACATTTTGAACATTATCCATGGCCTATACAGATGAGACAAACAGAAATCCCCCAGCTGTGATAAACAAAAATGTCTGTTCAGTTCAGTCACTCAGTCGTGTCTGACTCTTCGCAACCCCATGAATCACAGCATGCCAGGCCTCCCTGTCCATCACCAACTCCCGGAGTTTACCCGAACTCATGTCCATCAAGTCAGTGATGCCATCCAGCCATCTCATCCTCTGTCATCCCCTTCTCCTCCTGCCCTCAATCCCTCCCAGAATCAGGGTCTTTTCCAATGAGTCAACTCTTTGCATGAGGTGGCCAAAGTATTGTAGTTTCAGCTTTAGCATCAGTCCTTCCAATGAACACCCAGGATTGATCTCCTTTAGGATGGACTGGTTGGATCTCCTTGCAGTCCAAGGGATTCTCAAGAGTCTTCTCCAACACCACAGTTCAAAAGCATCAATTCTTCGGCACTCAGCTTTCTTTATAGTCCAATTCTCACATCCATACATGACCACAGGAAAAACCATAGCCTTGACTAGACAGACCTTTGTTGGCAAAGTAATGTCTGCTTTTTAATATACTATCTAGGTTGGTCATAACTTTCCTTCCAAGGAGTAAGCATCTTTTAATTTCATGGCTACAGTCACCATCTGCAGTGATTTTGGAGCCCCCCAAAATAAAGTCTGACACTGTTTCCACTGTTTCCCCATCTATTTGCCATGAAGTGATGGGACCAGATGCCATGATCTTCGTTTTCTGAATGTTGAGCTTTAAGCCAACTTTTTCACTCTCCTCTTTCACTTGCATCAAGAGGCTTTTTAGTTGCTCTTCACTTTCTGCCATGAGGGTAGTGTCATCTGCATATCTGAGGTTATTGGTATTTCTCCCGGCAATCTTGATTCCACCTTGTGCTTCTTCCAGCCCAGCGTTTCTCATGATGTACTCTGCATATAAGTTACATAAGCAGGGTGACAATATACAGCCTTGATGTACTCCTTTTCCTATTTGGAACCATTGCCAAATATCCTCAGAAACAATCACTCCAAGTAGAGAACCACTGATGTCTGACCAGGAAACAGGAAATAGAAAGCAGTAAAAAGCAGATCTGACTTAAAACGTTTGTATGCTGCTGCTGCTGCTAAGTCGCTTCAGTCGTGTCCGACTCTGTGCGACCCCATAGACGGCAGCCCACCAGGCTCCCCGTCCCTGGGATTCTCCAGCCAAGAACACCGGAGTGGGTTGCCATTTCCCTCTCTAATGCATGAAAGTGAAAAGTGAAAGTGAAGTCGCTCAGTCGTGTCCGACTCTTAGCGACCCCATGACTGCAGCCCACCAGGCTCCTCCATCCATGGGATTTTCCAGGCAAGAGTACTGGAGTGGGGTGCCATTGCCTTCTCCAAAACATTTGTATACATATCCCTATTTATCTTTGTGCTATGTAGTTTACAGTGGAAGTTTGGCAAGTCATGGTGTGTATGTGTGTGCTAAGTCACTTCAGTTGTGTCCAATTCTGTGTGACGCTATGGACTATAGCCCGCCAGGCTCCTCTGTCCATGGGATTCCCCAGGCAAGGATACTGGAGGGGTTGCCATGACCTCCTCCAGGGGATCTTCCTGATCCAAGGATCGAACTCACATCTCTTATGTCTCCTGCATTAGCAGGTGGTTCTTTACCACTAGCGCCACCTGGGAAGCCCAGGCAAATCATGGTTCGCTGGTCAAATCCATCCCTTGCTTTTTTAAATTATATTTTGTCAAAACACAGACACGTTCATCATTTCCATGTTATCCGCACCTGCTTTCACGCTACAAAGGCTGAGTTGAGCAGTTGTGGCAGAGAGTGTATGGCCCGCCAAGCCTAAAATACGTACTATCTGGCCTTCTGTAGACAAAGCTGTGAGATCCTTGGTTTATAGCACAGACAGACTCTGGAGTCAGGCTGCTTGTTCTTAAATTCTAGTTCGGCTTATCACCAGTATATTTTGCAGCAAGGTCCTTGAACCTCCTGGTGCATCACCTTCCTAATCTGTCAGTAGGGCTGATGATAATGGTGCCAAACTCCCAGGGTTGTCGTGGGGATTAAATGAATAAAGACATGGGATGTGCTCTGAACAGTTCTGTGAATGTTGTAGGCACTCAATACGTGTTTGCCATTATAATACTCTTCAAGGAGAAACAAAGAAAACATGGTGATCTTACCTTTTAAGGGACTGATTTATATATCAGTAAAGTCTGCTCAGAAAAGAATAAAATCTCTCATATTTCAATAAACTTATTAGTCTCCTTCCTTAAATAATCTCTCACTAATACTTGATGAGCTAACTTCAAAGAAAGGAGAGAATCAAAGGCCTTTGCAAAATGTGAGTTTAAAGTGTCTGATGTTACCATCTACCCTGTATACGAGACAGCAAAAGAGACACTGATGTATAGAACAGTCTTTTGGACTCTGTGGGAGAAGGAGAGGGTGGGATGATTTGGGAGAATGGCATTGAAACATGTATAATAGCACATATGAAACGAGTCGCCAGTCCAGGTTCAATGCATGATACTGGATGCTTGGGGCTGGTGCACTGGGACAACCCAGAGGGATGGTACAGGGAGGGAGGAGGGAAGAGGGTTCAGGATGGGGAACACATGTATACCTGTGGCAGATTCATTTTGATATATGGCAAAACCAATACAATATTGTAAAGTTAAAAAATAAAAGAAAAAAAAAAAGTGTCTGATGGAAAACCAGGCAAGAGAAATACAAATCTGTAGTAAAACCCATCGAGTACTTTCTCGTCACTTCAGATGAAGGAAGGCTATGCTTTCTTTTGTTCATTGTCTTCTTCCTTGTCTTATTTTTAAACTTCTAAAAAGGAAGGCTTTAAAGTAATAACACACATTCAAGTGGGCCTGGATGTGTATACAGCCCCATAACAAATCCCTCACTGTGACTAGACTTGGAGCCTCATTTTACAGGAGTAAATGAAATTCTTGCCTGCCTGCTAGCATGTGCTAGGGTTGTTTGAGATTCTCCAATTCCTGTTTATTCTCCAGGTATCAGCATCAGTTCAGTTCAGTTCAGTCACTCAGTCGTGTCCAACTCTTTGCAATGCCATGGACTGCAGCATGCCAGACTTCCCTGTCTACCACCAACTCCCAGAGCTTACTCAAACTCATGTCCATCAAGTCAGTGATGCCATCCAACCATCTCATCCTTTGTCGCCTGCTTCTCCTCCTGCCCTCAATCTTCCCAGCATCAGGGTCTTTTCCAGTGAAATGGATCTTCACATTAGGTGGCCAAAGTATTGGAGTTTCAGCTTCAGCATCAGTCCTTCCAATGAATATTCAGGACTGATTTCCTTTCGGATGGACTGGTTGGATCCCCATGCAGTGCAAGGGACTCTCAAGAGTCTTCTCCAACACCACAGTTCAAAAGCATCAATTCTTCAGTCCTCAGCTTTTTATAGTCCAACTCTCACATCCATACATGACTACTGGAAAAATCATAGCTTTGACTAAACAGACCTTTCTGTTGGCAAAGTAATCAGCCCATACATGACTACTGGAAAAATCATAGCTTTGACTAAACAGACCTTTTGGTTGGAAAAGTAATCAGCATAGGTACTTCCTTTCTTCTCATGACCCTTGGCATGTTCTCCAAACTACTTCAAATTCCAGAAGGGTTCAGAGGACTTCATGTCTCAACAAGGCTTTTCATCCCATACCCACTGCATCTGTTACTCAATGCCTGCTCATGTGGCTGCCTTGTTTCCCAATCAAATGTCAAATGACTTGTGGCAATGACCTTGCCTTGTGTTTCTCATGTGTATCTCCTTTTGCACTATGCTTAGAGGAGGAGCCTGTAGTAGGCACTAAACTAATTAATTAAAAATTACATTGTTTACAGTACATATATTCAATAAAGGACTCACATAATTAAATTATGTATCCACATAACCCTATGAGGCAGTACCCTGGAGAAGGAAATGGCCACCTACTCCAGTATTCTTACCTGCAAAATCCCATGGACAGAGGAGCCTGGCAGGCTATTGTCCATGGGGTGGCAAAGAGTTGGACATGACTGAGCAACTAAGCACATGAGATAGAAAGTACTATGAAACCAACTTAAAGGTAAGGAAATTGAGGATTACAAAGATTAAGCAACTTGTCCAAGGTCACATGTGGAGGCAGGATTTAAACTCATACAGTCTCTTTCCAGAAATTGTATGTTTAGCTGCTACATTATGCCGCAATTAGAATAATTGTTCAATGCAAAAAAAAGAAATAAGGATTAATGTAAATAGATATAGGTATAATTCTATGAATCATTGAAGAAGCAAACAACATCATGGTTAAACAGATGAAAAATTTAAACAAATAGCTCACAGGAGTTTATCTAAATGGTCAACAAACATATGAGTAAATACTCAACTGCATGAGTTATCAGGGAAATGCACATTAAAACCTTATGTTGCTATCATGACTTACCCATTGGAATGTCTAAAACAAAAAAGATGGAGAGCAAGGAGTAGAGCAACTGAATTCTCACACATGCTGGACGGGACCACAGATTAATATAACTATTTTGTAAAACTGTTTAGCAGTATCTATAAAATCTCAACAAAAGTACATCCCATGACTCAGCAATTCCACTCTTCGGTTTATTTTCCACAGAAATGCATACACAGATTAATTAAAGGTAAGTATTAAGAATACTCATAGTAACACCATTCATAATAGCCAAAAGCTGGAAACCACCTAAATGTTGATACATAGTAGAATGAATAAAGAAACACCTATATTCTTCTAATAGAATATGGCTCAACAAAGAAAAGGAACAACATATAATGTCTCATCAATACGGATGAATTTCACAATGTTGAGTGAAGGAAGCCAGTCGTAGAAGGTACCTAGCATGTGATCCAGTATAACACAGTACAGATCCTAGTGAAACAAACCTATGCTGTTAGAAGTTAAGAAAACAGTTATCCTTGGAGAAGGGAGTATGAGTGGGTCTTCTCAGAAAAGACCGCTAATATTCTATTTTTTCCTCTGAGTGTTGGTGAATGTGTTCAATTTGTGAAAATTCATTGAGCTATGTGATTAAAATATATTCCCTCTTCAATACAGAGTGTTTTTCCATATCCAGTTAAAATTATTTTGGTTGATTTAAAAAGGAGTAAATTATCAATATTCTCCTTTATTTCCAGACACTGCTTTTTGTTTTGTACATGGTATTTAGATAACAAAAGTCACCATTCCCTGGAGAGACCAACTCATAACCCATAAGAACTGTTTTTCTGCTTGCACTGTCACAAACCCTTTCATTCTCCAGATCAGTTCACCACCTCCAGTCTTTTGCTAAACACACTAGAACATGTCATTCTTTACACAGAGCTCAGCACTTGAGAACTGGAAAGAGCTTCACAAGCAAGAAAATTGATGCTTAAGAGTCAAGTTGTTGGTCTGACACCATGCAGCCAATTCACAGTTAAGGTGAGAGCTTGGACCCAGAACCCCTGACTCCCAGCTGCACTCCTGTCCCCACTGTTGGCTAGGAATTAGCAGACTCCATGGGGAAGGTCCAGAGTTTACACTCTTCTAGGGCAGCTGACCATCCCTGGAGTACAAAAAAAAGATGGATGACTGCAGCAAAGGCCTCAGGAGTTCGCCATCCACACACTTCTCCATGAAAACTTGATAGGAATCCAATAGGAGACAATACATTTCTTAATTTTCTTTGCAGCCAATTGTTTCTCTCAGACTATATGTACATGCTAATTTCTGTAGCTGAACAGAAGAATCATAACCTAGTACTTGGTGAGTAATTACATGGTACATTGTGCTATAGGACTGTTAACGTGCTTTGGGGGAAAGAAAGAGAAAAATTTTACAAGCAGCAGTTTTTTGCCTTGTCATTTTGAAGGCCAAAAAAATCTATATTTTGTATTCAAGGAAAACATGTTTAAATTAACGATGTGGGTATTTTTTGTTTCTCCTTGAACAAGGCTTTTGTATCTCTTCCCTGCTTAGTGCATACTGATGCCAGAAGGAGGTGAAGCTACAAAAGAGGCCAAAGTATTACATAACCCAGCCTGGGTAAACAAATCCGTCTACCTGGGAGGCCTCCTGAATCTCGATGCTGACCCTGGGTGATAACAACAATGAGCAAGGAATTCTAAGAGGAGAGCGCTGAGTGCATAAACTTGTACATTAAATACAAGCTGCAGAGCAGCAGAGAACTGAGTTCAGTTATAAAAGAGAGGAAGTTGGCCTGTAAAGCCTGCTGTGCCATATTGTGGACTTCTTTTCTCTCTCTGATTTTGCCCTAGCCTCTTAGCCCCTTACCCCTCACCCTGACCTCCCATCCATAGGCCCTCGGCGCTTTTGGTGGATATACCCTAAGGTGACCCTCAAAGACTCACAGCTGTGCATAACCCCTTCCTGGGTACAAGTAGAACTTATGATTTGCTTCTGACCAACAGAATGTCACAAAGATGGTGAGATGTCACTCCTTTCAGTTACGTTACAAGGCAAAGGTGATGGGATATTCAGTAGGAGTCCATCTTAGCAGGTTGGACTGAGAGACTTACCCTTGTTGGCCTTGAAAAAGTAAGCGCCATGTTGTGAGATGGCCTCATGGCAAGGAATGCAAGCAGCCTCTGAGAGTGAGCTGGCATCAGTAAGAAATTTGGCAACCTCAGTTCCACAGTACCAAGAAACAGTTCTGCCAACAACATGAGTTTGGAAGAGGACTTCAGCAAGGTAAGGCAGCCCAGCTGATATACAATGGCAGCCTCGTGAGACAATGAGCAGAGGACCCAGCTTATCTACACCTAGACTCCAGATCCACAGAAACTGTGAGATAATACAGGTGTATTGCTTTAAGCCACTAAGTTTGTGGTAATTTGTTACGCAGTAATAGAAAAAAAGTACACACTAACTGGAGTAAAGCTGAAAAATTCATGAATATGTTAAGATTAGATTACATGCTCTTGAACAACCAAAGGTCAAAGAAGAAATCTAAAGAAAATTCAAGAAATATCTTAAAACAAATGAAAATGGAAGTACATCATATTAAAACCTATGGGATAGGGAAATGTTGCATGACATCCCTTATATGTAGAATCTAAAAAGAAATGATACAAAAAAACCTACTTACAAAACAGATACTCATAGTTTAGAGAAGGCATTTATGATTGTAGAGGGGTGGGAGGATGGATGGAGGAAGGGATGGTTAGGGACTTTGGGAAGGTCATGTACTCACTGCTATATTTCAAATGGAGAAGCAACAAAGACATACTGTATAGGACATGGGACTCTGCTCAATGTCATGTGGCAGCTTGGGTGGGATGAGAGTTTGTGGGAGAATGGATACACATATATGCATGGCTGAGTATGTTTGCTGTCCACCTGAAACTATTGCAACATTGTTAATCAGCTATACCCCAATACAAAACTAACAGTTAGAAAATGAAAAATAAAGCCTATGGGGTGCTGCAAAATCAGTTCTAAGATGGAATTTTATCATTATAAATTCCTACATTAAGAAAAAATTCTCAAATAAACAACCTACCTTTATACCTCAAGGAACTAGAAAAATAAGAATAAACTTGGTCCAAAGATAACAAAAGGAATAAAATAACAAAGATCAGAACAGAAATAAATGAAATAGAGGCCAGAAAAAACATTAGAAAGATCAGAAAAAATAAGCACTTTTTAAAGAAAGAGAAACAAAATTGAAAAACCTTTAGGTAGCCTAACTTAGAAGAAAAGAGATGATTCAAGATCAGAAATGAAAAAGGAGACATTACAACTGATACTACAGAAATACAAAGGATCACAAGAGACTACTAATAACCAATTATATGTCAATAAACTGGATAATCTAGAAGAAATGGATAAATTCCTAGAAACATATAGCCTACCAAGACTGAATCATGAAGAAAGAAAATTTCAACAGATCAGCACTGAATAAGGAAATTCGATCAGTAATATTAAAAAACCTCCCAAAACAGAAAAGTCCAAGACCAGATGATTTCACTGGTGAATTCAACAAAACATTTAAAGAAGAATTAAAGCCAATCCTTTTCAAACTCTTTCAGAAAACTGAAGAGGAGGGAACATTCCCAAACTTATTAATAAGGCTAACACTTACCCTGATAGCAAAGTCAGATAAAGACATCACACACACAAAATATAGATATAGATATCCCTGATGAATATAAATACAAAAATTCTCAACAAAATATTCTCAAATTGAACCCAACAGGACATTAAAAGGATCACATACCATGATCAAGTGGGATTTATCCCTGGGATGCAAGGATGATTCAACACATTCAAATCAATAAATATGATATACCACATTAATAGAATGAAAGATAAAAATCATGTATCTTAGTAGAAGCAGAAAAAGAATTTGATAAAGTTCAACATCTTTCATTACAAAAAATCTCAACATATTGGATATAGAAGACACATGTGCTCAGTCACTTCAGTCATGCCCAACTCTTTGCAACCCCATGGACTGTACCCTGCCAGGCTTCTCTGTCCATGAGATTTTCCTGTGAAGAATACTGGAATCAATTGCCATACCCTCTTCCAGGGGATCTTCCTGACCCAGGGATCAAACCTGCATGTCCCATGTCTCCTGTACTGCAGGCAGATTCTTTACCACTGAGCCACTGGGCAAGCCCTTAAAAGACAGATACATCAACAAAATAAAGACCATATATGACAAACCCACAACTAATATCATAGTGAATGGTGAAATGTGGAAAGCTTTCTAAGGTCAGAAACAAGGCAAGGGTGCCCACTCTCATCACTCCTACTCAGTACAGTACTGGAAGTCCTAGTCAGAATAATCAGGTAAAAAAAAAGAAATAAAGGCATCCAAATAGTAAGAGAAGGAATAAAATTATCTTTGTTTGCAGGTAGTATGATCTGATGTATAGAAAACCCTAAAGATGTCACCAAAAAACTGTTAGAACTAATCAATGAATTCAGCAAAGTTGTGGAATACAAAAACCAACATACAGAAAACAGCTGCATTTCTATACACTAACAACAAAGCACGTTAAGAAGAAATAAAACAATCCCATTCACAACAGCATCTAAAACAATCAAATACTTAGGAATAAATTTAACCAAGGAGATAAAAGATCTGCACACTAACAATTCTGATGAGAGAAACTGAAGAAGACACAAATGGAAACGCATCCCAAGCTCATGGATCAGAATAATTAATATTGTTAAAATGCCTTTACTACCCAAAGGCATCTATAGATTCAATGCCACCCCTATAAAAGTTCTACTAACATTTTTCACAGAAATAGAAAACAATCCAAAAATGTTTATGGAGTCACAAAAGACCCCCAAATAGCTGAAGCAATCTTGAGAAAGAAGAACAAAGCTGGGGGCATCACATTTCCTGATTTCAAACCATACTACAAAGCTATAGTAATCCAAACAGTGTGATATTGACATAAAAATAGACACATAGACCAACGGAACAGAATTAAGAGCCCATAAGTAAACCCTTGCATACATGATTAACCAATATTTGATAAGGAGGCCAAAAATACTAGATGAGGAAAGAAGTGTCTCTTCAATAAATGGTGCTGTGAAACTGGGGAAACTGGGTAATTATATGTAGAAGAATGAAGTTGGACTGCTATCTTATAGCACTCACAAAAATTAACTTGGAATGCATTAGAGACAAACATGAGACCTGAAACTGTAAAATTCCTAGGAAAAAAGCATAGGAGAAAAGCTCCTTGACGTTTATCTTTGGCAGCAATTTCCTAGATATGGCACCAAAAGCACAAGCAACAAAAGCAAAAATAAATAAGTGGGACTATATCAGTAAATAAGCAGGACTAAAAAGTTCTATACAGCAGAGAGGCTCTCAACACAATCAAATGGCAATCTATGGAGTGGGAGGACAATGTGTAAATCATATACCTGATAAGAGGTTACTAACCAAAAAACAAAAACAACTCATACAACTCAACAAGCAAAAAACAAATAGACCATTTTAAAACTGGGCAAAGGACCTAAATAGACATTTGTCCAAAAAAGACATATAAATGGTCAACAGGTACATGAAAAAGTGCTTGACATAACAAATTGTAAGGGAAATAAATGCATATCAAAACCACAATGAGATATGACCTCACATCTGCTAGAATGACTATCTTTGAAAAGACAAGAGATAACAAGTATTGGTGAGGATGTGGAGAAGAGGGAATACTATGCACTGTTGGTGGGAATGTAAATTGGTGCAGCCACTGTGGAGAACAGTATGGAGGTTTCTCAAAAAATTAAAAAAGAACTATCATGTGTTCCAGCAATCCCACTTCTTGGACACATATCCATAGAGAATGGAAACAAAATCTCAAAGAGATGTTGGCACACCCATATTCAGTGAAGGATTATTCACAATAGCCAATATACGGAAACAACTTAAGTGTCCATCCACAACAGATGAATCAATAAAGAAGATGTGGAGATATATATGTATACACACATACAAGTAGGCATTTGTTGTTGCTTAGCTGCTAAGTCGTGTCTGACTCTTTCATGACCCCATGGACTATAGCCTGCCAGCCTCCTCTGTCCATGGGATTTCCCAGGCAAGAATACTGGAGTGAGTTGACATGTCTTCCTCCAGGGGATCTTCTTGACCCAGGGATTGAATCCATGTCTCCTGCACCGGCAAGTGGATTCTTTATAAAGATATTCTTTATCTTCCTTGAGCCACCAAGGAAGTCTACAAACAGGCATACACGTAGATACTGTGGTTCTGGCTCCAAACCATTGCAATAAAGCAAATATCACAATAAAGTGAGTCACATGAATGTTTTTGTTTCCCCCTAGTCTGTTACGTGTGCAATAGCATTATGTATTTTAAAATGTACATACCTTAATTAAAATACTTTATTGCTAACAGCCAAAATATGAAAACAACCTAAATGTCCATTAATAGATGGATAAAGAAGATGTAGTACATATATATACAACAGAATGCTACTTGGCCATAGAAAAGAATGAAATAATGCCATTTGCAGCACCATGGATGGGCCTAGAGATTATCATACTAAGTGAAGTAAATCAAAGACAAATACTATATGATATCACTTACATGTGGAATCTAAAGTATGACACAAATGAAACAGAAATGGATTCAAAGACATAGAGAACAGACTTGTGGTTGCCAAGAGGCAGGTGGGTCAGAGAGCGATAGATTGGGAGTTTGGGATTAGCAGATACAAACTATTACATATAGAATGGATAGGGAATTCCCTGGTGGTCCAGTGGTTAGGACTTGGCACTGTCACTGCCATGGCCCAGGTTCAATCTCTCGTCAGGAAACTAAGATCCTACAAGTCATGTGGCGTGGCCAAAAAAAAAAAAAAAAGATAAATCAACAAAGTCCTACTATATAGCACAGGTCTATAGTCAATATCCTGTAATAAACCATAATGAAAAAATATGAAAAATAATACATATATATGTGTAACTAAATCACTTTGCTATACACCAGAAACTGATACAACATTGTAGATCAATTATACTTCAATTAAAAACAAATTTAAAAAGAAAGAAATTATTGCTAAAAAATGGCAAAACAATTATAATAGTTAACATCAAAGAACATTATGCTAAGTGAAGTAAGTCAGAGAAAGACAAATACTGCATGATATCACTTATATGTGGAACCTAAGAAAGTTGAAGTCAGAGAAACAGAGAGTAGAGTGGAAGTTACCAGGGGCTCGGCGGGCAGGGAGGCGTGGGGTAGGGGCAGTGGTGGGAGAAATGTTGAGATATTGGTCAAGGGGTGTAGACCTTTCGCTAAAAGATCAACAAGTTCTGGGATCTATTGCGCAGAATAGGGATTATAACTAATAACACTATATTATATACTCACAAGTTGCTAAGAGAGTTGATATTAAATTTTCTCAGAAAAGAAAAAGAAATGGTGATTATGTGATGGGATGAGGTATGAGCTAATGTTATACTGGCAATCATTCTGCAATATATTAACATATCAACATATTGTACATGTTTAACTTATACAATGTTATATGTCAATTACAGGTCAATAAATCTGGAGGAAAAAAGAAAACAAATACAGCGCCCTCAGGATTTGCCTGAATTTTCAGGGCCCCTCAAGTCACTTCCCACTCAGACCTCCCTATCTTTGTCCCATCTTTGAAAGAGGTTCTTCCTCAAACATCCAAACTATCTTATTTCTCCAGAGCCTTAAAAGAAATTAATCATTAATCTCTAATAGGTTATTAATTAGACATTAATCAACCCTGTTATCTGTTCACTCAAAAACTCAGAATTTTTCCAGATGTATTCTCTGACTTATCAACTGCTATAGAACAAAACAAAACAGCAAAATAAAACCAGTTCTGTGGTCAAATACCTTTGGGAAATGCTGAGCAAAGCAAAGTTAAGCAAATGCCTTCATTTACAAGAAGATAAGCATATGGCATTTTTGTAACTTATTTCACTACAGAGCCATTCCCTCGTTCACTTTTTGGTGTGTATGAGTGGAATTTCACAGGATACCAACCCAGAATGCACACACACACACACACAAAATGATGAGAATATACTCAAATAGAAAATCTATAAATGATAATAGTTAAGCAGAAGTTATTCTACAATAATGGGTTTTTAAGGGTGTTTTCTTTTCTCTATAATTTTTATTGCTTGCAAATAGTTTTTAAAGGGTAAAAAAATTAGGAATAATAGCTAACATTAATCATCTCAACCTAGAAATTCTTTTTACAAAATTAAGGGGTGATTATTCATAAAACAGATCAATTAATTTTTTTTCAGTATTCAAAAGATGCCCACTGGAGAATACCTTGGTTCTCCAGTGGTTGGAATTCCACGTTTTTACTGCCAAGGGCCAGAGTTCGACCTCTGGTCAGGGAACTACAAGATCCCACAAGCCACACAGTGCAGCCAAAACAAACAAAAAGCAAAAGATGCTCACTGTTTTTTATAAAAAATGAATCTCCTCATATATTTAAACTATGCTTCAACTCTTATAAATTGAAATACACATGTTTAGAGCAATAATTGCTATATGGTAGACCCACAAGAAGGTTTCGTTTAATTGAGCTCTTTGAAGCTACATTTACTGGGTAAAATTTACCATCTGGTGGTATATCTGCTATTATGGGACATTAGTAAACACCATTAACAGAGTTAATTATTTAATTGAAATTATTATCTCATGATTTCTTTTCCCCTGCACCAAGTATTAAAATAAAAGGGGTGGAGACCATAAGCATTTTATCCACTGTTTTTAATTTTCTATTCTTCCATTATTTGTGATCCCCTGATGATAAGTTATGACCAACCTAGACAACATATTAAAAAGCAGAGACATTACTTTGCCAACAAAGGTCCATCTAGTCAAGGCTATGGTTTTTCCAGTGGTCATGTATGGATGTGAGAGTTGGACTATAAAGAAAGCTGAGCGCAGAAGAATTGATGCTTTTGAACTGCGGTGTTGGAGAAGACTCTTGAGAGTCCCTTGGACTGCAAGGAGATCCAACCAGTCCATTCTAAAGGAGATCAGTCCTGAGTGTTCATTGAAGGACTGATGTTGAAGCTGAAACTCCAATACTTTGGCCACCTCATGCGAAGAGCTGACTCATTTGAAAAGACCCTGATGCTGGGAAAGATTGAGGGCAGGAGGAGAAGGGGACGACAGAGGATGAGATGGTTGTTTGGCATCACTGACTCGGCGGACATGGGTTTGGGTAGACAACGGGAGTCGGTGATGCACAGGGAAGCCTGGCGTGCTGCGGTTCATGGGGTCTCACAGAGTCGGACACGACTGAGCGACTGAACTGAACTGAACTGATGACATCCCAACAGCAACACTTTTCCCCAACTTTCTTCTGGCTCTACTTAAATTCAAGGTATGTTACAGAGGAACCTGGCAGGCTATAGTCCATGGGATCGCAAAGAGCCGGACACGACTGAGCAACTAACACTACTATTTGAGCTTGTCTTAAGGCTTTTATGTTGCCAATCTGCATATTCTCCTATCTGAATCTGTGTGCCAGAGTCCTCCACACACACAAGTGTGCTGTGCTGTGCTCAATCATGTCTGACTCTTGGTGAGCCCATGGACTGTAGCTTGCCAGGCTCCACTGTCCATGGGATTCTCCAGCGAAGAATACTGGTGTGGGTTGCCATGCCTTCCTCCAGGGGATCTTCCCCACCCAGGGATTGGACCCATGGCTCCTGCATCTCCTGAACTGCAGGTGGATTCTTTACTGCTGAGCCACTGGGGACATCCCTACACACAAGAGTATCTCATGCTAAAGCCACTGGTCTTTCCAAAGCTTCCACCCAATGTGGCTTCTCTCTTCTGCAAGTTTCCTATGCCAGAAGAAGATTCATTTAAGTATTCATTATACCATTCTGCTTTCATTCACACTGAGGCAAGAAAATTTAAAGCCCATTGCTTATTTGTTTTTCTGATATGTCAGAAATTGTTCATTATTTTATATAGTGAACCACCAAAATGTCTAACTCTCTTTTGATGATCAAAAATAAGACTCAATATTAACATCAGAAACTCCCCATTACTCCTTCAGAGTACAGTAGTTATGTGAAAATTTCATATATTTCCTGTGAAATATAAGCTTTTTGCAAAAGGAAGGGTGTTTTAGAATGCACACACACAAAACTACATATAAATCAATTAGCTTTTCTCAAAGAAACAACAAACAATAAATAAGGAATTAACTGCATTTCATTCCATGTGGTTAAAATCTCACTCTGCTTTAACAATTAATTAATCTCCTCTAGAAAATGACTTGTGTTTGATTCCTGGAAGAAACAAATAAAAAACATCATGAATTGGGCTACATCAGGTAATTTCACAAGTATAACTCACCCACTGTCTGAATAACGTCACAGTGAGAGGGAAGAATATTTATGGCGGCTCCTTCCTCGCATCATAAATTTCACAGGAACGAGGAAATTTGTCTTATACACAGTGAAGAATACTGATGAAATTTTCGAAGGTAGGCTCTGTCAATGCTAGTGACATTAGGGGATTTCAAATGTAATAAAAAATGAAAAGCACACGTCCACAGTCGTATTTTTCTCCCTCCCCATTAGAATCTAAAATTATACTGAAAGCATTAAGTAAAAGAAACTGATATTCTAAAAGCAGCAATCCAAGTGACATCAGGCATGGGAAAGGTTTGGGGCAGCTCTGCTGTTCCTTCTCAGCCTGTTACTAAACGTGTGTGCCTTCTTCCTCTCTGTTAAGTACTTAGAAGTAGCTAAGACAATGGTCAAATTCACAGCTGTGAAAGAAGCCCTGAAAACCAGAAATCACCAGTAATGACAAGTTCACCACTCAGAGAAACCACGAAGACTGCCTGCCTAAGACCACTCTGCTTGTATTACACTCTAAGTCTTCTGACTTAGAAAGAAAAAATCTGCTTCTGGGAAAATCTTTAAAAAAGAAAGATATCATTATCCTAGAGGGAAGGAAACTGTTGTCAGCATTAACCTTAACCGAGTGACGACACACAGGTTGTATCCACAAGCAAGATAAAAATAAATGCAACAAAGGAAAGCTTATTCTCATCCTCTGTGCTCTCAGTGTGTGGGGGAACCGAGCAGCAGGCCCTGGTCCACCTTTTGATCATGTGCAAGTCCACTCTGTCTAAGGGGATTTAGCTCATGAAAAGAACCAGTGTGAGAAAACCAGGAAAGATTTGCCATGATAAAGTCTCCTGTGGGTAACTTTAAATAAGCAGCCATTTAAATGGGAGGCAAGGAAAGCAAATAGGTAAATAATTCACACGAGTTGAGTCTGACACATTTTCAGAAGGTAATAAAATGCAATATATATACCTATATAAAGAAATAATTCAGCTCTGCATTGTTTTAGCTGGGTTGCTCAAGAAATCTATGATGATTCTGCCTTGACCTTGTACAATTACCTAGAAAAGCAGCCGTAATCACTACTGAAAGGGAAGTGCTCATAAATTCCATTTGAATTATAATTCCCAAATAATCACACCATAAATAATTTTTAGAATTCTAGATTCTTCCTCTTGTTTCATTCTTCTCTCAGCAATAACTGTCTTCTATTCCTTCTTCAGGGTCTGATATTTTCTGATGTTTTCAGCATAGACTGTGTTTTTATTTTTGGCTTCCAAGTTTTTGAAGTGCTACTGAGAGCTTTCTGCCCAACTGACGTCTTCTCACAGATATCCACGAGTTAGCTTCTCTTCTCTTTTTCTTACAATCTGCCAGAAGGAAAAAAATCTTCTCTGGCTGAGGAATGTAAGCCAGAAACAAGAGCACTCCCTGGTGGACATCTACAGTGATACTGCCTGAAAAGACATGGAGCACTTTTCCTCCAGTCTCTGTCAAGAAGGGATGCTTAAGAGGAGGACCATACATGTTACTGACCAAATCGGAATTCTTTTGAGAGTAAGTGGAGGTTGTGGAGATAAGGACACCGAAAAACAGATGTAAACCAGGAATGTTTGGGGCAAACATTCTATGGCCATTCTAGATATTAAAGTTAGAAATAGTGAATTTGTTCCTTGGGTAGCTGAAGTGAAACAAGAAATAGAATTTGCTAACTTGTGGAGGGGAGGGAAAAGAGGGGCATAGTTGGTAAATAATATGATTGTCCTCTGCTCATTGGGGAGGAAGTCTTCATTCTAGCTGCACTCAAAGAATAAAACACATTACTGATTGAAAGGATATGGTGCCTGATCTCCCAGAGTTTTCGAAAGTCATCAGTTCAGTAACAATTTAAGATATAAAAACTTAATTTCTGCATCAATGTGTTAGTGATCCAAAAGGCACATTAAGGTACAATATATCTTCGATTTTACTCTGTATTTAACTCTGGAATGTAAAGAGATATTCACGTTTCCAGCCAGTTTATATTGTAGTCATGGTTATTAACAGGCTTTCTCTATTTTAAGAAGCTGGTTGTGGAATATATTTCAGTTAACACTGCCAGTAGCAGAATGACATGAAGAGGTGGGTTCAAGACCACAGATTCTTACAAAACAAGTGAAATCATCAGGTTATATCTGTGTAATTGGCAGGACTTAATACTACCTCAGCCTGAATGAAAAATATTATATAATAAAACAAAATAAATGGAAATAATCTTTCATGAGTGCCAATAATTTAGATTTATGGGGTCATCTATACAAATCACAATTTCTAATGGATTGCCAAACATGTGTCTGAGGACTTTCATTTCCAGTTGTGTACATTTTATTATCATCTGAAGGGCTAGAAAATTGGAGTCTTAAATTAAAGTGTGAAAATGGGGACATAAACCAATGTTTGTAAAATGGATAGTGTGCAGAGATTCAATAAGCAAACTGTATCTTTCACAAGAGGTTTCATTACAGTTTAATTATATAAGTGGTGAAATTTCATTCTTTCTTCAGTTCAAAGAAATATCCTGAGACTGTAAATGGTAAACACAGATATTTCAACTGCCAGGCGCATTGTTGAGGGGGAAGCATTCAATGGATACAGCAGCACTTTTCAAATCAAAGTACCATTTCTAGGATTACAATACCCATATTTTACAGAGGTGTGAAAACTCAGCTTACGTTACAGATGAAGTGACCTGGGTATTGAGAAGTTAGTCCAAATGAGGCCTGGAACCCTTTAGAACCTATTAAGCTGCCTGAAGCAGGACTCTGAATTTCCCACTGCCTTACATCATTAGTTGTAATGCAGCTGGATAGACTCACAGCTGTGTTCATACCAATTTCATCCTAATTACATTTCCATGAAATTACACTGCATGGATTTTATTGCAATCAGGAGATGCCCACTGACTCCTTAATGGAAACCTGGGGGAAAGACCCAAGTTTAGTGGATCTCAATTGGGGTTGGTTATGTTCCCTCCAACAAGGGACACTTTTGCCAATATCTGAAGACATTTTCAGTTGATACAACCTGGGCCTGGGGTTAGGTGTAGGCAGGTGCCATTGGCATCTAGTGAGAAAGACCAAGGATGCTGCCAAACACCTTACAATGCACAGAACAGTCTCCAACAATAATTACCTAGCCGCAAATGTCAATAGTGTTAACAGTTGAGAAGTCCTGCCCTAAACATTCGAAGTGTATTTGAAGTGATTTCCTAAAATGGATCCCTCCATTTGATAAGTCACCAAATCCAATTTAGGTTGATGCCTATGGGCTGTAAAATCAGATACTTTCAATTAGTTTCCCAACTACAGGAATGTATTGCATCTGGAGCTTAGTGCTCTTTATTCAAAGGACCCTTAGAATGTGTTTCTGGAACAGGAAGGAAAGGAAGAAATTCTGAGCTGCCCAGATAAGAAGAAATGGCAAGTGTCTCATTCTTCATAGCCTAAGATGATCTCCAATGAGTCATATCCTTGTAGAATCCCATTCTCTTGAAAGTGACTGGGACCTGTGAGTTGTTTGAACATGGAAAAGTAGATGGGACATTATTCTCATGATGATGCTACATTGTATAAAACTCTTAGAAGATTGGACTAAGACATTATCCTGCTGGCCTTAAAGAGTTAAGCTTCCATGTTGTGAACTGTCTATGAAGTGGGTCATGTATCTAGGAGCTATGGGAGGTTTCTAGGGTGTGAGGATAGCCTCCAGTTGACAGCCAGTGAGCAGCCAGTAACCTCAGTCCTACAATCTCAAGGAGATAACCTGCCAACAATCTGGGGGATCTTGGGAGAGGATTTTGCCCCAGTTGACCTTTGGATGACACTGCAGCTCTGGCTCAGGCCAGAACTGTAGGTTTGTGAGACCCTGAGCAGAGGGCCTAGTTAGGCTGTGTTTGAACGTGAGCCATAGAAACAGTGAGATAATATACTGCGTGCTGTTTTAAGCATCTTGAGTTGTGGTAATGTGTTACTCAGCACCAGGATGAACTCACAATGGAAGAGCACTGTCTATGGTGCTGAAGAGAAAGTATGCACCGTATGCTACTCTTTATTAATCTGACTTCCTAACACACACAGTCTGAGGTGATGTTGGGATTAGGATCACTCTGAAATGGCATCTAAAGGCCAACTGGCAGCAGTGAATCAAAAGGAGCCACATATTGAAAAGTCCATACTGTTTCACCAAACAAATTATGGAAAGCCTCCAGATTTCAATTTCACTTATTTTCTCTCCAAAGTGACCAGATCACACACCCCTAAGTGGGAAGAAACATGAGATGCTTTTCTGTGAGAAACAGCCACGTGGTGGCTTGCCATAGGAACCCTTGGTAGAGCTTTACTAGGTGGGGAGGGCGATTTCAAGGAGATGAAATTCTCCATTTCCAGCTGCAAAAATCCCACAGCCCACCTCCTGCCCTTTGAGGGACTGAACATAGATTAATAAGCAGCGGCACCCAGTCCTTCATCTAGGGTTTCAGGAGGAAGACTCAAATAGAGTTCAGGTGACAGAAGTGACTCAGAGAACCTCTGTCAGTGACACTCACGGGGATAAAGGGGGATGGATGCAAACAGAGCTGTCCCAATTCAAAGTATGTTCACATGCGTGGGCACACACACACAGCTAATGTGGGATCTAAACAAAAGTGCTTGTAATGGAAAGAATAAATTTTGGATGGAGAAAGCAAGTGACACGAATAATCAGAGGAAGATTTATTCGAGTAAACATAAGAATATTTTAAGTGACTCAAACACTGATGGAAATGAAAGAAAACAGATTCTATAAAATAATAAGAAAAAATGAATAAAAAAACAGAATGAGAAGAAAAGGGTGTTGGCAGAGCTGAGAAAATAAGAAAAATGATACACTGTGTGACTAAAAGAGAGCTAGAGACAGGGGCAGCAATGGTAATGTTTATTGAGATAACATACATGAGGTGATAGAAACTTATCTAAGGCCGGAGGCAGTGTGGATAGAAAAGACTGAGTGCAGATTTAGGGGAGAGAGAAGGGATGCAGAAAAAAAGGTCTATTTACTAAGCAGGAAGTGAATGAATACAGAACCACTCTGAGGAATTCAAGCAAGGGATTTCTAGATCCAAGGGCAGGCAGAGTCAAGTGCTAAGTGCTAAGGAAAGGTCATCAATGAGTAGACCAAGAGGGGGAAATTTTTCCCTCTACAAAGGAAGAAAAATCACAGGACTTTCCATTGTGGTGCCTTGAGGGTCCTTGATCTTGATGGGCTGCCAAGGGGAAATCTGAACTTTCCAGACCAAAATGAGGACAGCAGGGCTGTATTTGATCATCTGTAGTTTTTTTTTTTTTTTTTTTTTTTTTTAAATTTTATTTTATTTTTAAACTTTACAATTTTGTATTAGTTTTGCCAAATATTGAAATGAATCTGCCACAGGTAGTTTTCAACTTAGAGTCTTAAGCTGCTAAGAGGAGTCTTTGCCAACCACCCTTCCTTTTGACAAATGGACTTTTGATTTGAGGGTAATTTTTAGAGTCTTTTAGATGAGATTTCTGTCTTGAGATAGTAAGCTGTCTTAGGAATCCTGGAAACAGGTCAGGAGGCTTCTCTCTGTCTCTGTCTCTCTCTCTGTCAAGAATTTAAGCTGCAGTTGGTGCTTTTCCCCAGTATCACCCCATCTAAGGACTAATAACTTGCCAATGGAAAATGGTACTTGGTGCTACTCTCTACAGGGAAATGGAGCCAGTGAGGAGGAACCAAAATGCTTTATTCATGTGTTAGATATACTTTAGCCAACCTCCTACAGAACTGAGCAATGTTCTTAATTCTCTACCCTAAGTGTCTATTCTTAATACAGTACAGAAAAGAAAGCAATGAAAAACATTCCTTACAGTGATGTTTTTTAAAAAAGACAAACCACAGTTTCAAAAAGAATTCATAGAATAATTTTCTGAAATGTTTATTATGAAGTAGAGGCCAGAGTTTGGGGTTAAAGTACTACTAACAACACAGTAGGGAAAGAAGAGGATTAGCCAAATAGCATATGTCTTATTTTGCAATTTCAGATTCAATCTCCAGTGCTCTTTGCAATCAAGACCCATGGGAAGCTCAGTTCAGTACAGGCAAATTAAATCAGCAACCACTGTGGTCATTGGCTATTTTGCTGCTAATTTGCTATTTTAAACAAAGTCTGAAAAGTGACTTGCTGCTCTGCAATTATCATTTAGTTCTGACTAAGAAAGCTAACTTCCCCACAATGCTGGTTGACTGGCAACAGGGAGACCCAGGACACCTGTGGCATCACTGTGGTTCTACGGCATTTTAGAGCAATTAGATACAGATCTTCAACTCTGACCACCACTAGCTGTGTTTTCTTTGGCAAGTCTCTTAAACTGACTATGCCTCCTTTTCCTCACCTTTTGAAAACAAAGAAAGTAAAATGAGTGAAGGATAAAGTTAAAAGGTATCACTAAGCCTGCTTTAAAACATTAAAGGATTAAATGGCAGACTTTAAGGGCAGCACTGGGCAGATTATTAGTATTTTACTATATTAGCCAAAAGTGTTATTTCCTTATAGCTGTAATTGCTTATATTGATAACATGATTGAATTTTACAAAAGAAGACCATCAGGGCTTTCAAAAAATCTTCCTAACCTGACTATTTTGGCCAATGGTAGGATCTATGAGGAAAGAATCACTTGTCACATGGGTGTGTATGGTGCAGTAGGGAGTGCTTTAGAAGAGAGGAACAGGAGAAATTTTAGGAGTAAAGCCCAACAGCAGGCTCCTATCCAGCACCCGTGCCAATGGACTGTCATTATGCGTTTCTTTATCTCCTCTTCTAGACTGAGTTCATGAAGGGAGAGGACTCTGTCTTTCTCTCCTAGCTTTCTTAATAACAGCAAGTTAGATGGACTGAATGAGAAGAAAGCATAGTTTTGGTGAAGAAGTGTCAAGTCTCCATTTCGAAACCATATCTGATAACATCACTTGTGTTGAACATTTCTCTTATGAAGAAAGAGAAATGGGTCACTAATATAGGTCCTATCTTTCCAGGCACAGCTACTCTTTATTTAATTCTCAGCACTTCTGGTACTATATTTTCTGTGTAGCTGTAAGGTCTTGCCCATCCTCCCTTGGAAGTTCTCATTTACAATCACCAATAGCATCCACATTATCACCACCAGCACCGGGACACTGATATAGGCATTAAATCCAGAGAAGGCTAAAAGTTTCCAGTTCCACTTCCCTGACATGTGACTGCCACTGCAAGGAGCAGTTTCCTTCTTCCCTGGGTCCTCATGTCGTTTTCACCACGAGCATTTGTATCTTGTTCTGACCTTTCAGTTCAGGCTGCTGAGCTGACTGTGTTTCTCTCCTTCATTCTATGACTCAGGCTGGAGAGTCCTGTTGCTCTCATTCCTTGAGGTTACTTGGTGGTATCCAGAATGTCCTTAACTCAAGAGGAAAGAATCTGTTTAGATCTGTTCTTTTTTTTCCCCCAGATTTTCATTTTTTCTTCTCTCTAGTCTATGGTCCTTAAGTGTGTTATTCTTCTTTCCTTGTGGGCAGGAAGAAAGATACTTCTAGAGTTCTCAGAAAGGTGTCTTTGGTTTCTTTACATATCTCACCATCACCATTCCTGTTCTCTTTTTAGAAACCCCCAGGTGGCAGCCCCTGAGTACTTCCACGGCAGCCTGTGCCCTCCCAAATTTGCATATCATTGACAGTTCAGTTGCTCCAATGTTCCTCTTCTCCAGAATTCCCTATATTTTGATCTCCAGCCACCTCTCACATGCTCAATGAGCACAGGCATATAAAAATAATAATTTTGGGGGACTTCCTCGGTAGTCTAGCAGTTAAAACTCTGCACTTCCATTGCAGGGAGCATAGGTTCCATTCCTGGTTGGGATCCCACATGCCCTGCAGCATGGCCAATAATATTAGTAATTTCCAACCCAAAAGATAAAAGAGCAAAGTGAAGCATCAGCTGGTTCACCTTGTGCCCAGGCAAAGCCATGGACTGCCTCCAGGTTGTAACTATCCCTGATCAAGGCTCAAGGAAGGACTCAAATGACAGCCTGCACAGGCATCAGATCAACTAACTCAGTTTCTGACACAATGTGACCAACTAAATTGCCTTTGTCTTCTGCAAGCTAATTACTCTTCAGCTTCTTTATCACTGGTTACAACCTTGTTCCTACACAGGCTGCTAGCTCCTTCCTCCCTTTACAAATACTGCACTTCTCTTTCAGAAAACCATAATTTAAAGCATTGGGGGAAGAATAACTCTGAACATTGTTGCAAGAATCATAGGATAAAAGAGATTATCTTAATTATGTTACTCGACATGGTGCAAGACCCATGCAGAGCAAATACAGTTTCAATCTCTCATCACTGGAGAAAAGCTAGCAAAACATGTAATACATTTTTGGAACATTTACACATTCTTATTATCTCAAATCTCATTAATAGAATACAAGAACCATATGCTGAATCAATAATATGCTGTGTGGAAGGAATAATCTCATTTATCTTGCAATGGTAAGGCAGGTCTACAGCAGTCCAACTTGCCTGATTTCAGGAAGTTAAGAAAACTCTCTTTTTGTACTGACTGAGGCTTGAAATTTTACATTATTCAATTATCCCTTTAGCTTAGGACATTGATCTCTTTGGAAAAATCTCTCAATAGGTATCAGGGAATTGTATCTCCTGGTGGCTCAGGGGTAAAGAATCTGCCTGCAATGCAGGAGACGCAGGAGATTTAGGTACAATCCTCAGATTGGGAAGATCTCATGGAGGAGGAAATGACAACCCACTCCAGTATTCTGGCCTGGAAAATTCCATGGACAGAGGAGCCTGGCGGGCTCCATGGAGTAGCACAGAGTCAGACACGACTGAGCAACTAACACTTCTTCTTCTTCTTCTGGGAACCTGGGAGCAGGATTTAATACAACACATAAGAGAGGCAGCACAGAAGAGTGAGAGGAAGGGGAGATGGGGACTGGAAGGAAGATACAAGTGGAAAATCAGGACGCTGGGGTCAGTTAAGACAAGCATGAGCAAGGGTCAACAAATCATGACTTCGGTCAAATTAGGCCCAAAGCTTGTTTTTGTATGGCCCACTGCTCAAAATACATTTTTAAAAATATTCATAAGGAGGAAAGAAAATCAAAAGAAATAATAATGTGAAATTTATGTCAGCATTTGTAAATACAGTTTCCTTGGTACACAGTCATGCCTGCTGGTTCACATACTATGACTGTGTCCATGCTACTACAACAGAGCTCAATAGTTATGACAGAGGCCATCTGACCTGTAAAGCTGACAATATTTACTATCCGGCACTTTACAGGAAATAATTTGCAGACCCTGGCCATGGAGAAACTCTTTTGGATGTATGCAAGGAAGACGTGCAAGAGTGTTCACTGAAGTGTTGTTTATAATGGAAAGAAACGGGGGGGCAATGTGAATACCCATTAAGACGTAACCACATGCACTATTTACAATAGCCCAGACATGAGAGCAGCCTAGATGTCCATCGACAGATGAATGGATAAAGAACATATCCATATGGGACATATATACAATGGAATACTAGCCATAGAGGGGAAAGAATTTGAGTCAGTTGAACTGAGGTGGACAAATCGAGAGCCTGTTATAAAGAGTAAAGAAAGTCAGAAAGAGAAAAACAAATATCATATACTAATGCATATATATTGAATCTAGAAAAATGGTACTGATGAGCCTATTTGCAGGGCAGGAATAGAAACGCAGATGCAGAGAATGGACTTGTGGACACAGGATGGAAGGAGAGGGTGGAAGGAGAGGGTAAGGAGTAGCCTGAAATATATGCCTTACCATGTGTAAAACAGATAGCTAGTGGGAAGCTGTGGCAACATAGGGAGCTCAGCTCAGTGCTCTGTGACGACCTAGAGGGGTGGGATGGGGGTGGGTGGGAGGGAGGCTCAAGAGAGAGGGGATATATTTATACTTATGGCTGATTCACACTGTTGTATGGCAGAAACCAACACAACACTGTAAAGCAATTATCCTCCAACTTAAATAAAAATTAAAACATCAAAAAAATGTTTATTAAAGAATTCAAAGCAGGACCTCAAAGAGAAAAAAAAGTGAATGCATAACTCAATTTTAGTATATTTACACAATGAACTATTTAAAAAAAAAAAAAACAGACCTACATGTACAACTTAAATATAAATCTCAAACACTTGATATTGCTTGGGGGAAAAAGACTACAAAAGGATACAGTATAAAACCATTTACACACATTCTGAAAAATACCCTACATGATACAGTATATGGTGTATGCTGCTGCTGCTGCTGCTAAGTCGCTTCAGTCGTGTCCGACTCTGTGCGACCCCAGAGACGGCAGCCCACCAGGCTCCCCCGTCCCTGGGATTCTCTAGGCAAGAACACTGGAGTGGGTTGCCATTTCCTTCTCCAACACATGAAAGGGAAAAGTAAAAGTGAAGTTGCTCAGTTGTGTCCGACTCTTAGCGACCCCATGGACTGCAGCCTACCAGGCTCCTCCGTCCATGGGATTTGCCAGGCAAGAACACTGGAGTGGGGTGCTATTGCCTTCTCCGTATATGGTGTATAGGTATATACATAAAGAGAGATAGAGAATAAAATATAAAAGATGAGAAGGAGAAATACACACCCTCAGGATGCCAATTATTTCTGCAGAGGAAGAGAAGGGAGTGGGACAGAGGCCTTCATCTGTGACTATAATATTCTATTGCCTTAAAAACAAGTATTGGTAGGGAATTAAGAAGCTCAATGTGTTTACTATATGTATATGTGTATTGATTGCAATGTAGTCTATATCTTTGAAATGTAGGAAATCTTTTCACAATTTAAAATAATATTTCAAAGTTACAAATCTATTCCAATAGCCATTATTTCTAATCATTCACATTTTCAGCTGATTGCAACCTTTTCTATAAATGCCCTTTTAATTACACAACACTTGGGAAAGGAAGTCATGCAGGTTTGGTCAGTATTAGCCCTGTGTTGTTGGATGCTAGGAGATGCACACCAGTGGGCATGATTAATTACATAGTCCATAAACCTTGTTCTTTGACTATCCTCCTAATTATGGTGACACTCTAGGGTATGGGTGACAAAATAATTGCTGTAACCCCAGACAAATGTTTTATGAATATTAGAACAGAGATGGAAATGGAAAAGAATTCAGGGGCAATATATTTCACGAGGAGTGAGCCATCTCCCAATTACCCCTCTGTTAATAAAGTGTGCATTTCCCAAACACGTTGAATGAAGAAACAGCTTCGTTTCCAACAACAGTATCAGGAAAAGAAACAGAAATGTGCTGTTCCTGTCTGTAAGTCAAGAGGGACACTGCTATGAAGCATGATCAAATATTAACAAGAATGATGTCAGATGTGGTGGGGATCTTACAGCATCTGTCTTAACATTGGAGAGTTTGAGGTTTGCTGGGGCCAGAAAGCATTCATAGAAACTCCAGTGCTTGTATTATCCCTCACTGCTGGGTCAAATGCCTGCCTGACAGGTCCTTTCTTTGGCTGGTAAGGGTGGACGTGGAGTACTAACAAAGTTTTCACCACTTTGTAAGGAAGAATTTATGGAGAAAGGGAAAGTGGGGAACATGGGTGTTTTGTCAGGCTCTCTCAACCTCATGATTCAGTCTGTTTGCCTTCACTAATGAGCAGGCAAAGAGGAACAGAGATTATGCAGTATTAGGGCAAGAGACGTAAGGCCATGTGACCTGCATTTCATTATCAGCATTGCCACCTGCTGTCTGTGCAAACCTGGGTAAGCATCTTGTCCTCTCCAAGGCCAAATGAATGAAATCGTAAGCTAATAAGGCTAAGTATTTTTCTCACAGGATTGTGGAACGTTTTGAAGGAAAAGTTCTGCCAAATGCTTTATAAAAGGCTAAGTGTTATAAAGATATTAGCTGTTCTACCAGACGCTTTGATTGGTGCCACGTGCATCTCAGTGAAGCCACTTCCACTGATCTGTGTGGTATATGCCATGTTTTGTAGGATTTATAGAAGTAAGGGAGGTGGGAAGGGAGGGAAGAAGAGAGAGAGGGGTGGAGAGGGCAGGAAAGATGCAGGAAGAAGTAAGTGGAGGAAGGGAGAGAAACGGAAGGGAAGGGAAAGGAAGGGAAAGAGGAAGGAGGTTGAGAGGCATGTTAGGAAGACAGTAGGGAAGGAGGAGAGAGGGAAGAGAAGGCAGGGGAGAAGGGAGACAGGAGAAGGGAAAAGTGAAGCCCGCCTAAGGCCCCCAAAGGAAAATCTTGACCAGGTCTCATCAATACCGAGGGACCCATTCTATCAGCTCTGTTTACGGGCTCTGAGCAGGTAACTCAACCTTCTTATTATTGTCACCTGCAATATGTAGATAATTGAACCAGTCTCTCAAAAATACTGCCAAGTAATTTTCTAAGACAAGAAACTAACTCTCCAAAATAAATCCAGAGCACACACTCCCCTGAACGGTCTTAATGACCAATACAGCCTAGTGCTGTGAAGAAACAGAGTGGTTTGCAATGCAAATGTCCAAGATGCTCTAATGCTCACACTTTAAATGATTCAGTTCAATTATATCTCATCTTTGAAAAGGCTGTTTCATTACATTGACGACATCAGTTCCACAATATATGTCTGTTTTTGGCCTAAAGGACCATCTTTTATGTGAGCTCATGGTGCTGACGCACTGTCACTGGACCTGTTTTTTCCCCGCAGTAGTGAGAAGGCTACTGCAATGAATCAGCTCCGTGTATTCACGCTCCCTCAACCTTTACTTATATGGCTCGTTTTAGAGGTGCAATTCACAGCTACAGAACAATCACTTATCTGTTTAAAGCCAGCAGAACTATCCTGAGTTGCAGCCTTGAACCATGGCCTCAACTTAACATTCTAACAAAAGGAGTTAAACAAATCAGACATGATATCAATAACTACAGCTCAAATACATAGTTGTCCGTATATATGGGCTTTCTGTGAAATGCCCAGGTTTTTACAAAAATATTCTCCTGTTGTCCCCTCTAAACCATAAAAATTTCCAGAAATTCCTAACTTTCCCTTTTTTTTTGCATCAAAACCACATATTTTGAAATGCCCCACACACTAAAATGTGGCATAAAAACTCTTTGTTAAATATATATCCTCATCACCAACAAGGACCTACTGTGTACCACAGGGACCCATACTCAATATCCTGTAATAACCTATATTGTAAAAGACTCTTAAAAAGAATATGCATATATACATATAAATATATAAGTGAATCACTTTGTTATACACCTGAAACTACCACAACATTGTAAATCAACTATATTTCAATTAATATATATATGTCCCTATCAATTGTTCAGAAAATATTTGACCTGTCCATTTACCATTTTTAAGGCCAAGCTTTTCACAAGACCCTTGAGCTTCATCCCTCCCTCTTTTTTTCTTTCTTGTTTACTTTTTAAATTACGAAAATATGATCACACATTTACAAGAGACTTGGAAAACACAAATCAAAGTTACATATAGCTCCACTATATATTACAATTATTTTTAAGTAGAAAAATTACAATTTTTAGTTGGTTTCAATAGCAAATTCTCAAAAATTAATAGAATGAATAGACAGAAAAGTAGAAGGATATAGTAGACCTGAAAAGCACTACAAACCAATTCAACATAATCAAGATTTATACAATCTTCACACAACAGCAGGATACAAATTCTATTTGAGTTCTCATGGACTATAAACCAGGAGACACTGGAACATATCCAGGGACATAAAACAAGGTGCAAAAATTTCATGGTCTAAAGGTATTGAAATCATACAAAGTCTGTTCTCTTATCACTGTGGATTTATGTTAGAAATCAATATCAAAAGATATTTGAAAATAACCCACACATTTTCAAGTGCAAGGTGACATTTACCAAGAGAGACCTTTAACTTAGCCATAGAAAACATCAATAAAGTTAAAAGACTGAAAAACAAAGGGTGATTGCAGAGAAGAAAGCACTTAAGTGAGAAATTAATAACAAAATTAGAAATTAAATCAAAGATACTTAAAGAAACTCCACATAATTGGAAATTAAATGTCCACTTTTAAATGATGGCTGTATCTAAGAAACCACAACAAGAAAAATTTAAAAATATCTGTAACACAATAAAGATGAAAAGAGAAGTTATCAGAATTTGTTGCATGCTGCTGAGGCTGCTCAATCCAACTACAATTGGAATCTTGAATAAGGTATGAAAACAAATAGACACTAGCATAAAATTTTGTGAAATTTGAACTAAATCTGTACTTTAGTTAATAATACTGTGTCACATGTTAATTTCCTAGTTTTATTTTTTAAATATAGTATTTTACATTCTCAGAATTGGATTAGAAGTTTCAAGTCTCATTCAAAATACTTTTTTAAATCACTAAGAAAATAAGCTTTCTAGACTTTGAGCTCGGAGAAGGCAATGGCACCCCACTCCGGTACTCTTGCCTGCAAAATCCCATGGACGGAGGAGCCTGGTAGGCTGCAGTCCATGGGCTTGTTAAGAGTCGGACACAACTGAGCGACTTCACTTTCACTTTTCATTTTCATGCATTGGAGAAGGAAATGGCAACCCACTCCAGTATTCTTGCCTGGAGAATCCCAGGGACGGTGGAGCCTGGTGGGCTGCTGTCTGTGGGGTCGCAGAGTCAGACACGACTGAAGCGACTTAGCAGCAGCAGCAGCAGCAGACTTTGAGCAGTAATACTAGCCCCATCCCACTTTTTGATCACTCAAGCACATCACTTTAGAAATCATCACCCATCTCTTGTGTCTTCAATACCCCCCTCTATTTTATCATTGCCATCCACATTCAAACATCCTGTAATATTTCCAGTATCAAAAATAAAGCTTTCCTAGAAATTCTGTGGCAGTCCAGTGACCACCCTGAGGCCAATGCCCATAATCAACACTCCCCTCCCATCTTTGCCATTTTATCCACAGATTTGACATGGGGATCCCTCTCTGTTCTAAATGCTTTCCTCACAGACTTTAGGGACTCCATGCTTGGTTCTCCTCTCCCTTGCGGCCAATCTCTTAATCTCTCAATCTCTTAATTTCCTCTACCTCCAAACATCAGGATGTTCTGGGCCCAGACCTCCTTATTCTGCTCGCTTACTCCTCAGGTAAACTCATGAAAACTTCTGGATTGAAACCGCATCTATCCACTGACTTGGGCAAAATTTGTGTCTTCAGACTGGACCTCTTCTCAGAAATCCAGATTCACATCCCATATCTCAAACTCAATCCATGAGAAAATCCTACTTCTACTTTCTTAGACATATATCCATAATACAGCAACTTCTCACCAGCTTGGCCATGGCAACTGGGTTCTAAACTACCATTATTACTAGCCTGTATTCTTATTCTGCTTCTACCTTTGCCACCTACAGCCTAATTTCCATTTGGCAGCCAGAATGCTACTTCTAGACTGTCAGCTCATGATGCTTCCTGAAGTTTCCCATTACACTCAGGGTGAAAGTCCAAGTTCTAGCCATGGCCCTCTGGACTGACCCAATGTACCTCTCTGATCTCACTGCTAGCAGTCCTCCAATTGTTCACTGGGCTCTATCCACAGGCATCTCTCTGAATCTCATTGAAGATGTCAAACATCCTCCTTGCTCAGGGCTCTCACTCCTAGCTGAGATAGTGACAGTGCTCACTTCCTCATTTTCCTCAGGTTCTACTCAAACGTCACCCAGCTGGTGTGGCTTTTTTTCTTCCCTATATAAACAGCACCAACCCAACACTCTCACATGTCATTTGTTTTTCCTTGAAGGACTGGTCACTGCTAGAAACACCGTATATTCACTTGTTTTGCTTCTTTCTTTGTTGTCTATGTATCTCCTCTTAACATAAACATTTCAGGGGCAGGGACTTTTTTATAGAGTGCTTGAGATTGAGTCTGCCACACAATAGATACTCAATAACTATCATTAGATTTATAGAGTACAACATTTTAATGACATTCCATCGATTAATCAACTAATCAATGAGTTTGGTAATTATTGATTGTGAACTTACTGTGTGTAAAGAATTTTGCTAAAAGTCAAGAACTCATAAAGTTAGAAAAATAAGCAGTCTAGTTCCATAACTAAAATCCATTATGGCATAATGTGTTCATTAGACTTTGACAGTAAGGACTGGGGGGAGGTTGAGGATCAGAAGGTATGGACACAGATCAGTCATCAGTAAGACTGCTGTGCTCTCCAAGTGATGGCTTCCTTTCTCCCTTTATACTTTTCTGAAGAATAAATACTTTAAAAAAATCTGAGCTTGTTATTATAATCAGAAACAATCAATGAATCTCTTTTTCTCTTGCTCTTTTTCTCTCTCTCTTGCTCCCTCTGTCCTGCCTCTGTCATCACATTTCCTTCTCTGACTGACCCTCATGCATTCTTGTAAAGACCCTTGTAGATATACTGGGTCTATCCAGATAATTCAAGATAATCTCCCATCTCAAAATTCTTAATCACACTGCAGAGTCCTTATGGCATCTGAAATAACATTTAGGATTAGCACACTGACATCTTTTGGGGAAGGACCTTATACTGCCTCAAATAGTCATTCACTATGAAAACAATAGGAAAAGATGTAGTATTTTGACTCATCAGATCAGTAACTTATGCATGCCAAAACTACAGCAGAACTTAAGAATATTAAATATTATTAACATAAAACATGCTTCACTTGGTGCTTGGCTTTGAGTGAAAGGGTCAACACAGGCAGCCCTGACTGGTCATGAGCATTTCTGGGACCCGGTCAATGTCCACAAACCAGTGGAGGAAAGGAGACAAGGAAATGAGCTCATCTTCTCATCTTATGTGAAGAAAGTTCACTGTGCAAGAAACTTGTTATGGAGCTAAGTGCTTCTTCAAAATCTTGGGGCTGCTGTTATGATTATTTTATACTGTTTTTCTCTGTAAGATTCCTGGAGTCATAAACTGTAGGAACTAGAGTTTGACTTTTACAATAGTGTTTCCCCTCAAATAATGCTTCCTTTATGCTGCTTCTGTTAAAAAAAAAAAAAAATCCAGAATTTTGAAAATTATAACAAAGCATTATTTTAGGACTTTAAGTCATCTATAATATATGAATCCCACATCTTTATTGCTCTTCAAGCATCTCAAATATTAAAAAAAACCCTAAATGTTCCAAAATTAATTTTTCTTTCCCTGTGAACAAGCCGAAAGTAGTTACATTTGTTAAAGGTCAAACAGAACTCAAGTTGTTTAAAGGGCAAAAAGCAGAAAAGAAACACTGAATATCTCATCAAATATATTTGCTTAATTGATCCTTCCAATTGTTTCTGTGCACATCATGCTCACAAAAAAGACACATTCCTGGGAAGTTAAATTTCAAGGGTTTGTCTCCAATCATGGACGATTATAGAAAAGACAGTCTTAGAATTTGATTTGTTTCCTAGGTAACACCTCTTCAAATCTGGTGTCTGTGTCTCATCATTTTGCTCCTACACAGGGATAAAGATCCTAAAACTAAGTGTAAATTTCAGGGACAGAAGATGACTTGAGCAGGCATCCTAAAAGAAGGATCTGGGATGGATATTATTCTTTGGAAGGAAATTTAATTTCTTTAAGTTAATATAAATAGCAGGAAAAAGAAACAAATTTGAGACTTGCTGAAACTTAATTCTCTGCAGGATATTGTTATTCTAGCAGGTTAATCTTGGACCCGAACCAAATGAATAAAGTTTCTGAAACACATGAAATATCTCCTAGTTTAACCCAATGGCTATGGCATAATATAGCTCCCAGGGGAGGAATACAGTTAGATTTAGTTAGATTTATATGTTTAAACAATTGTGGCTGATTTACAAACCTTAACAATGGGTTTAAGACTAGAAATATAGCATAAATGAGATTCATATAGACTGAAAAAAATGAATAATCTCTCACATAGCCTCAGGGTACAAATTTGGATTATTAAACACAAATATTAAAATTACTTTGCTACAAAAAGAGCCATTCCTCAAGGTATAAGAAAAAAGGGCAAACCATAAATTGTGTCTATGTCCCCATCTTCTGCTGTAATATAGTATTCAGGAAATATTTTGTTTAAAATAATCATCAAAAGTAGCCTCAAACCACAAAGCCAAAAGCAGAAATAAGAGCAGCCACATTAGGTAGACTGCTGCAGCTATATGTATACAAAGCAAGAAGAGATACTCACATTCAATATGCCGCCATAAGGGTAGGTACGGAAGTGGAGAGGGAGGAAGGAGGAATATCAGGATCAGGCGGCCAGGGCCTGATCCATCTACACAGCTAGCCTGCCAGCCCGTGCCTTTTGAATGGAACTGTCCAAGGTCCTGAAATAGGCGTCCGAACAAGCCTCGATTCCCCTGATTACATATGAAATTGTTACCAGTCACTGGCATTGGCTGAAGACACACTCTCTTTGTCTTCTGCCACCATGAGTCACTGTGCATTTCCAGCTACCCGCTTCTCATGGTAGCTCAGTACCTGAGCCTGGCCAGGGATAGCTCTGTTTGAAAGGGATAAACCAGAATACCTGGAGGTCACACAGAAATCTGTTTAAAGATTTAATGATTTATTTCCTTCTAATATCCCTGGAGAAGGAAATGGCAACCCACTCCAGTATTCTTGCCTGTAGAATCCCATGGACGGAGGAGCCTGGTGGGCTACAATCCACGAGGTCACAAAGAGTCAGACACGACTGAGCAAGCAACTTAACTTAATATTCACTAGCTTCTTCTAAGTCAACACCCACTCAATTTGCCAATTGAGAATGATTTAAAATTCAACAGTATTTGCAAATAGGAATCGTTATGGCCTTTTACAAACTACAGAAGCCTAATTATTCTATTTTCATGTTAAGTGCCTAATCTTCATTTAGTAAATGGAGATTATTAATTACGCACACTGACATTTAAAAACAGTATGAATTCTGTGTACTTATTACTAACTTGAAGCGTTCAAATCATGTAACTTCCTGCACAAATTAGCTCATGTATATTACACCAGACAGAAAAATCTTAGTGATCTTTATTAAAAACAGACTAATCCACTGAAATGAACATTTTTTTTTTCAACTTTTAAAGGGTCTTACTAATTACTATATCAAGACCTAGAATAAATTTTCCCCCAGGATATACTGTCTGGAATTCTTAAGATTGATTTTCACTTAAAAATTATTTATTTATTTTTGGCTGTGCTGGCTCTTCTTTGCTGTGCCCAAGCTTTCTCTAGCTGCAGGGAGAGAGGACTACTCTTGAGCTGCAGTGCACAGGCTTCTCATTGCAGTGGCTTCTCCTTGTTGCAGAGCAGGGGCTCTAGGATGCGAGAGCTCTAGGATGCAAGGCAGATTTTTAACCACTGGACCACCAGGGAAGACCATTTTTCACTTTTTTTTTAAGCAGTGGAGAAATCACCTAATAAGGTAGATGATGGATTTGTTACTCCTGCATAGGTTAGCCCCACCATTTCTGACTTTTCATTCCTCTGCATCTGACTTTGATGATCAACAGTTCCAAATTTACACATTTAAGAATTTTAAATGATATACTTAAAACATGCTTTGATTCAGGTCCAGAAAAAGACATCTGACCAATAATTCACACATTAGACATATTTCTTAGTCATGTGTTCATCAGGTTTGAAATGGGAACAGGGAGGCATATTCTGGGAGTACTGATTTATCTAGATACCTAAAAAAATTCAATCACAATTGAAATCTGTGCCAGAGACATGGTACTGAAAGGTACCAGATTACGCCACCCTCAAATATGTCTCTTTGACATATGGATTATTTTCAGTTAAAGGCAATTGAGAACCAGTCCAAATTCTAAAAACAGGGCATAAATTTTCCTTTTGTGAAAGAAATGTCCATTTATAAAGGAAATTTCCATTCATAGAGATGTCTCCCTCTCCCTTACCAGTTGCTAAGGACTCTTACCAACACCTATCCAGAGAGAAGGCTCCTAATTAAATCTGCTGAACAAACCTTATTAAACAGCCTTTGTTTACCATACCTTCCTGGTCATCCTTCCTTAACTTGCCTCTCCCACACAGAAGCCCCAGACACCTTTTTGTTTGCATTTAAACACAAATTCTAACCACTCTTTTGGATTATTCACAACTGACTGCTCCCTTGTGTACACCACAAGTCACATATTAATAAACTCCTGTTTGTTTTTGTCTTGTTAATTTGTTTTTGGCCAGTCTCATTTATAGGGCCCGAACTGGAGAACCAAAGATAGGTAGAGGAAGAGATTTTTCCTTCTATACAGTACTGTCTCATAAATTTTCTCCTGTTACCACAGAATTCGGTCAGAACCCCAACTCTGATGCCAACTTGTCCTGGAATGTTGAGCAGATGCAATAATCCCTGAAGTCTAAGTTTAATCATCACCATAATATCAATGTGATTTTCTACTTTATAGGGTTGTTTAGAGGACTAAAGGAGATTGTATACATAAAGCATCTAGAACAAAAAAATGTCTGGATTAAGTGGATGGTCAAATAATAATATGGTCTGCCAGATCAGTATAAAATAGAGAGAAAGCTAAACTAATCATTCATCCTGATCTTTGATCACTCTCTAATATTTGAGACAATAGCACGTTGTGCATAATAAAATAGCACTATGGTATCAATAGTCATCATCATCAACAATAAAGAAAATATTATACATGTAATAGTCTGGGTGGAATTCAGATGTGTTTATTAAAACAAAAGTAAATCCACTTAGTTTTTCACTATACATATCACTATACATAACACAAGTGATATGTATCTTCAAACACCCTCTTCCAACAACACAAGAGAAGACACTACACATGGACATCATCGGATGGCCAACACTGAAATCAGACTGATTATGTTCTTTGCAGCCAAAGATGGAGAAGCTCTATACAGTCAGCAAAAACAAGACCAGGAGCTGACTGTGGCTTAGATCATGAAATTCTTATTGCCAAATTCATACTTAAATTGAAGAAAGAAGGGCAAACTGCTAGACCATTCAGGTATGACCTAAATCAAATCCCTTATGATTATACAGTGGAAGTGAGAAATAGATTTAAGGGACTAGATCTGATAGACAGAGTGCCTGATGAACTATGGATGGAGGTTCATGACACTGTACAGGAGACAGGGAACAAGACCATCCCCAAGAAAAAGAATTGCAAAAAAGCAAAATGGCTGTCTGAGGAGGCCCTACAAATAGCTGTGAAATGAAGAGAAGTGAAAAGCAAAGGAGAAAAGGAAAGATATACCCGTGTGAATGCAGAGTGCCAAGCAAGGAGAGATATGAAAGCCTTCCTCAGTGATCAGTGCAAAGAAATAGAGGAAAACAATAGAATGGGAATGACTAGAGATTTCTTCAAGAAAATTAGAGATACCAAGGGAACATTTCATTCAAAGATGGGCTCAATAAAGGATAGAAATGGTATAGACCTAACAGAAGCAGAAGATATTAAGAAGAGGTGGCAACCTCCCAGAATAATGGAGATAAAAGCAAAAATAAACAAATTGGACCTAATTAAACTTAAAAGCTTATGCACAATGAAGGAAAATATAAGCAAGGTGAAATGACAGCCTTCAGAATGGGACAAAATAATAGCAAATGAAGCAACTGACAAAGAATTAATCTCAAGAATATACAAGCAAATCCTGCAGCTCAATTCCACAAAAATAAGTGACCCAATCAAAAAATGGGCCAAAGAACTAAACAGACATTTCTCCAAAGAAGGCATACAAACGGCTAACAAACACATGAAAAGATGCTCAACATCACTCATTATCAGAGAAATGCAAATCAAAATCACAATGAGGTACCATCTCACACCGGTCAGAATGGCTGCTATTCAAAAGTCTACAAACAATAAATGCTGGAGAGGGTGTGGAGAAAAGGGAACACTCTTACACTGTTGGTGGGAATGCAAACTAGGACAGCCACTATGGAGAACAGTGTGGAGATTCCTTAAAAAACTGGAAATAGAACTGCCATATGACCCAGCAATCCCACTGCTGGGCATACACACCGAAGAAATGAAAGAGACATGTGGACCCAAATGATCATCACAGCACTGTTTACAATAGCCAGGACATGGAAGCAACCTAGATGTCCATCGGCAGACGAATGGATAAGAAAGCTGTGGTACATATATACAATGGAATATTACTCAGCCATTAAAAAGAATACATTTGAAACAGTTCTAATGAGGTGGATGAAACTAGAGCCTATTATACAGAGTGAAGTAAGTCAGAAAGAAAAACACCAATACGGTATATTAATGCATATATATGGAATTTAGAAAGATGGTAATGATGACCTTATATGCGAGACAGCAACAGAGAGATAAAGAACAGACTGTTGGACTCTGTGGGAGAAGGTGAGTGCCGGGAGCCGGCATATTGCATATTGAGTGCATATTGCATATAGAGTGCAGCACTTTCCACAGCATCATCTTTCAGGATCTGGAATAGCTCAACTGGAATTCTATCACTGCCAGGAGCCATCGTGAGGAACTCCGCCCATGACAAAGGTCATGAGGAAGGAGGCTCGGCATACGCAAAGGCAGGATCGTCCCCCTGGAAATTCTGGAAATTTTCCCCCTGGAAAATCGTCCCCCTGGAAATTCTCGAGCATCTACCCCCAAAACCAGAGTCTGCCTACTTTCTGCTTTGTGCTTTCACCTACACCTCTGACTTTATGGGGGGCTGTCCCCCACTACCTCTCTGAAAAAGAGTTAGCTTACAGCTCCAGTTAATAATTCCTGGGTGTGACAGTGTTTAACCTACAAACTCCTTTGGAAATCCTCTAGCCTGCCTGAATAGGTTTTTCCGGCCACATGTGATTGTTCAGAGCCTCCCAACTGTGAGAGGCAGGAGATGTTCTAAATTGTCTAAATACAGAGTCCTTTGAGCAGTTAAAAGATTGATTAGATATTGTATTGGTGAAGGGTTTTTCACTTGTTGGGCCAATGTTTGCTGATAAGTCTCCATATCCCTTACCTGCTGTGTCCATGGCAGTGTATTGATTAATATAATTGGTGTAAGTAGTAGCTTTAATGTTTGTAACCTGGGACCCTTGAGTTAATTCTTTTCTTGATTGAGCCCACCACACCTTTGCCCTATAGGAATGCAACTTTATCTAATGCTTTTGGACGGTGGCTCCTGACTTTGGAATAATCACCTTTAGAGAAAAATAAGTTTCTTAAAATGTTAACAGGCCTCCTGGCCAGAAGATGATGTAAATCACCTGAACTTTTGCATATGATAAGTTTGAAAGCCTGGCTTCGATTAGGATCAGGAACTGCTGTCCTTGCATGACTCCACCCCTTCCCCCATTATCCTCTATGCATAACTTAAGGTATAAAAACTACTTTGGAAAATAAAGTGCGGGCCTTGTTCACCGAAACTTGGTCTCCCCATGTCGTTCTTTCTCTTACCTTCTGGCTGAATTATTCAGCCTCTTTTCTCCACTGAATTTCCTCACTGAGCTATCCTTATTTCAGCCTCTCTTCTCCACTGAATTTCCTCACTGAGCTATCCTTATTCTATTACTCTTTATATCCTTAATTAACGTTTAATTGAGCAGTTGTTTCCTGATCCTCGCCGACGTCGTCCCCGCTTCGAATGCCCTGGATCCACTGGGGCTGGACCCCGGCAGGTGAGGGTGGGATGATTTGAGAAAATATCATTGAAACATGTATATTATCGTATGCAAAATACATCGCCAGTCCAGATTCGATGCATGAGACAGGGTGCTCGGGGCTGGTGCACTGGGATGAACCTGAGGGATGGGATGGGGAGGGAGGGGGGAGACTGGATCAGGATGGGGAACACATGTACACCCATTGCTGATTCATGTCAATGTATGGCAAAAACCACCACAATATTGTAAAGCAATTGGACTCCAATTAAAATTTTTTAAAAATAATGAAAAAAAAGAAGAGGTGGCAAGAATACACAGGAAAACTATACAAAAAAGATCTTCACAGCCCAGATAATCATGATGGTGTGATCACTCACCTAGAGCCAGACATCCTGGAATGTGAAGTCAAGTGGGCCTCGGAAGCATCACTATGAACAAAGCTAGTGGAGGTGATGGAATTCCAGTTGAGCTATTTCAAATCCTGAAAGATGATGCTGTGAAAGTGCTGCACTCAATATGCCAGCAAATTTGGAAAACTCAGCAGTGGCCACAGAACTGGAAAAGGTCAGTTTTCATTCCAATCCCAAAGAATGTTCAAACTACTGCACAATTGCACTCATCTCACACGTTAGTAAAGTAATGCTCAAAATTCTCCAAGCCATGCTTCAGCAATACGTGAACCATGAACTTCCAGATGTTCAGGCTGAATTTAGAAAAGGCAGAGATAAAATTGCCAACATCCACAAATCATCGAAAAAGCAAGAGAGTTGCAGAAAAATATCTATTTCTGCTTTACTGAATATGCCAAAGCCTTTGACTGTGTGGATCACAACAAACTGGAAAATTCTGAAAGAAATGGGAATACCAGACCACCTGATCTGCCTCTTGAGAAATCTGTATGCAGGTCAGGAAGCAACAGTTAGAACTGGACTTGGAACAACAGACTGATTCCAAATCGGAAAAGGGGTACATCAAGGCTGTATATTGTCACTCTGCTTATTTAACTTCTATGCAGAGTACATCATGAGAAATGCTGGGCTGGAAGAAGCACAAGCTGGAATCAAGATTGCCAGAGAAATATCAAAAACCTCAGATATGCAGATGACGCCACCCTTATGGCAGAAAGTAAAGAACAACTAAAGAGCCTCTTGATGAAAGTGAAAGAGGAGAGTGAAAAAGTTGGCTTAAAGCTCAACATTTAGAAAAATAAGATCATGGCACCTGGTCCCATCACTTCATGGGAGACAGATGGGGAAACAGTGGAAACAGTGGCTGACTTTATTTTCTTTTGCTCCAAAATGCAGATGGTGACTGCAGCCATGAAATTAAAAGATGCTTACTTCTTGGAAGGAAAGTTATGACCAACCTAGACAGCATATTAAAAAGCAGAGACATTACTTTGCCAAAAGAAGGCCTGTCTAGTCAAAGCTATAGTTTTTCTAGTAGTCGTGTATGAATGTGAGAGTTGGACTATGAAGAAGGCTGAGCACCAAAGAATTGATGCTTTTGAACTGTGGTGTTGGAGAAGTCTCTCGAGAATTCCTTGGACTGCAAGGAGATCTAACCAGTCCATCCTAAAGGAAATCAGTCCTGAATATTCATTGGAAGGACTGATGCTGAAGCTGAAACTACAATACTCTGGCCACCTGATGTGAAGAGCTGACATTTGAAAAGACCCTGATGCTGGGCAAGATTGAAGGCGAGAGGAGAAGGGGATGACAGAGGATGAGATGGTTGGATAGCATCACCAACTCAACGAACATGAGTTTGAGTAAACTCTGGGAACTGGTGATGGACAGGGAGGCCTGGCGTGCTGCAGTTCATGGGGTCGCAAAGAGTCAGACACGACTGAGGGACTGAACTGAACTGATACATAACACTGGTAAATTTGAAATTTTAGATGTACTGAATAATTTTCTATGAAAATATCAATTTTAAAAATTAATCCAATGAGATATAGATTCTGGGAATTGCCTGTCAACAAAAGAATTTGAAAATATAGTGAAAATCAAAATCCATAAAGGCATTTTTTTTTTTTTTGGCTTTACTGCACAGCTTTTATGATCTTACTTTCCCCACCTAGGTACCCGGCAGTGAAAGTGCTAACCACTGGACTCCCAGGGAATTCCTGGCATAGATGGTTGTACAGAGAAAACCCAACAAACACAAAATGATCATATATTTCTATTACTTAAAGTAGTCCAGAATAGGGGCAAAAATGAATGTTTCTCTTTTTACTAGGCCAACCATCTCTGAAAATGCTGCTGCTGCTGCTAAGTCGCTTCAGTTGTGTCCGACTCTGTGCGACCCCAGAGAGGGAAGCCCACCAGGCTCCCCCGTCCCTGGGATTCTCCAGGCAAGAACACTGGAGTGGGTTGCCATTTCCTTCTCCAATGCATGAAAGTGAAAAGTGAATTTGAAGTCGCTCAGTCATTTCCGACTCTTCGTGACCCCACAGACTGCAGCCTACCAGGCTCCTCTGTTCATGGGATTTTCCAGGCAAGAGTACTGGAGTGGGGTGCCATTGCCTTCTCTGCTCTGAAAATGAGCAGCACAAAATAAGGAGTGTTACATACAGATCTCTTCCACTTATTACTGTATACATGAAGTTATGAAGTAAAATACTGACAAATGTCATTCCATAGATTTGGTTATCCTATAATGAATGAATTTTAGTACACTACTATGTTAAAGCAGAAAAGCATATTAACATTTCAGTAGATAACACAAAGCACTGGAGAAGTGTCAATATCTGTTGTGCAAAAAAAACTACATAATATAGAAATGGTGGGAAACTTCCTTAATTTATGTCTACCAGAAAACTATAGTAAATTTCATTCCCAGTGGTAAAATATTGGACACATTCCCATAAATCCATGAATAAAGCAATACTCTCAACTCCTTCATCTCAACTAATCAACATTGGACTGGAAGTCTTATCTAACTAACACAATAAAGAATATAAGAAGCATAAACAGTGGGCAATGACAGATAAAGCTGTCAAGTATTTTTGGTATAATATTCTAATACAATTTTCTACATGGAAAATTTTAGTGGCTCAATAGACAAACCAGTAAAACCACAGAAATCAGTAACATGGTGAGATCAGTTCAGTTCAGTTACTCAGTCATGTCTGACTCTTTGTGACCCCATGAACCACAGCATACCAGGCCTCCCTGTCCATCACCAACTCCCAGAGTTTACCCAAACTCATGTCTGTTGAGTCGGCGATGTCATCCAACCATCTCATCCTCTGTCGTCCCCTTCTCCTCCTGCTCTCAGTCTTTCCCAGATTCAGGGTCTTTTCCAATGAGTCAGTTCTTCATATCAGGTGGTCAAAGTATTGGAGTTTCAGCTTCAACATCAGTCCTTCCAATGAACACTCAAGACTGGTCTCCTTTAGGATGGACTGGTTGGATCTCCTTGCAATCCAAGGGACTCTCAAGAGTGTTCTCCAGCACCATAGTTCAAAAGGATCAATTCCTCTGCGCTCAGCTTTCTTCACAGTCCAACTCTCACATCCATACATGACTACTGGAGAAACCATAGCCTTGACTAGATGGACCTTTGTTGACAAAGCAATGTCTCTGCTTTGTAATATGCTGTCTAGGTTGGTCATAAGTTTCCTTCCAAGGAATAAGCACCTTTTAATTTCATGGCTGCGATCACCATCTGCAACATGGTGAGACAGAAACCTTTACAAAACCAAAGTGCTCCTATATACCACCAATAATTAATTGGAAAATATAATTAGGTAAAATAGGTAGGGCTTTTGCACAAACAACTCTGGTCTGCACATCTATCCATCCACTCACTCACCCACCTACATGAAGAAAAAGAAGAAACAAATACTAAAAAACAAGGAATAAATTCAATAAGAAATGTGGAAAATGTATATGAACAAAATTGTCAAATATCATTGAAGTGTTTTTAAGAAGATTGTAATGGAGGGACCTGACCATATTCTTGGAAAAGAAAACTCAATATCAATAAGAATAGTCATTTCTCACCAAAATAATCTATTTTAATGACTAAATTGGTTACAGATCTTGGTGGAGAAGGAAATGACAACCCACTGGGTTGGGAAGATCCCCTGGAGGAGGGCATGGCAACCCACTCCAGTATTCTTGTCTGGAGAATCCCATGGACAGAGGAGCCTAATGGGCTGCAGTCCACGGGGTCACAGAGAGTCAGACACGACTGAGTGACTAAACAACAATACATATCTTGGAAAACCATAAAGCTACAAAAGAGTGGAACAGATTTATATGTACTGACAAGACAAATAACCAAGTGAAATGTTTCCCAGAATGATTCCATTAATGCAAAAGAAACATTGTTGCATGATTGTTTGTACACAGAGCCAGAGGTTGTATATAAATAGTAGTATCACAGAGAGTAGAAGGGGTAGGATGAGGGCAGGGCAGTAGAATTGTAATTTATTCCTATGACTGCACGCTTCAGATTTTTACAACAAGCTTTATTTTTCTAATTAAAAACTTAAAGGATATTAAAGACAATAGGACTTGCTTGTGCATGTGCATGCTAAGTCACTTCAGTCATGTGTGACTCTTTGCGATCCTAAGGACTGTAGCCCACCAGGCTCCTCTGTCCATGGATTTTCCAGGAAAGAATACTGGAGTGGGATGCCATGCCCTCCTCCAGGGGATCTTCCCAACCCAGGGATCGAACCCACCTCTCTTATGTCTCCTGCATTGGCAGGTGGGTTCTTTACCACTAGCGCCACCTGGAAAGCTCTAGAATTTGTTTCAGTTCAGTTCAGTCGCTCAGTCGTGTCCGACTCTTTGCGACCCCATGAATCGCAGCATGCCAGGCCTCCCTGTCCATCACAAACTCCGGGAGCTCACTCAGACTCAAGTCCATCGAGTCAGTGATGCTATCCAGCCATCTCATCCTCTGGTGTCCCCTTCTCCTCCTGCCCTCAATCCCTCCCAGCATCAGAGTCTTTTCCAATGAGTCAACTCTTCGCATGAGGTGGCCAAAGTACTGGAGTTTGAGCTTCAGCATCATTCCCTCCAAAGAAATCCCAGGGCTGATCTCCTTCAGAATGGACTGGTTGGATCTCCTTGCAGTCCAAGGGACTCTCAAGAGTCTTCTCCAACACCACAGTTCAAAAGCATCAATTCTTTGGTGCTCAGCCTTCTTCACAGTCCAACTCTCACATCCATACATGACCACAGGAAAAACCATAGCCTTGACTAGACGGACCTTTGTTGGCAAAGTAATGTCTCTGCTTTTGAATATGCTATCTAGGTTGGTCATAACTTTCCTTCCAAGGAGTAAGCATCTTTTAATTTCATGGCTGCAGTCACCATCTGCAGTGATTTTGGAGCCCAGAAAAATAAAGTCTGACACTGTTTCCACTGCTTCCCCATCTATTTTCCATGAAGAGATGTGACCGGATGCCATGATCTTTGTTTTCTGAATGTTGACCTTTAAGCCAACTTTTTCACTCTCCACTTTCACCTTCATCAAGAGGCTTTTTAGTTCCTCTTTACTTTCTGCCATAAGGGTGGTGTCATCTGCATATCTGAGGTTATTGATATTTCTCCCGGCAATCTTGATTCCAGCTTTTGTTTCTTCCAGTCCAGTGTTTCTCATGATGTACTCTGTATATAAGTTAAATAAGCAGGGTGACAATATACAGCCTTGATGTACTCCTTTTCCTATTTGGAGCCAGTCTGTTGTTCCATGTCCAGTTCTAACTGTTGCTTCCTGACCTGCATACAGATTTCTCAAGAGGAAGATCAGGTGGTCTGGTATTCCCATCTCTTTCAGAATTTTCCACAGTTTGTTGTGATCCACACAGTCAAAGGCTTTGGCATAATCAATAAAGCAGAAATAGATGTTTTTCTGGAACTCTCTTGCTTTTTCCATGATCCAGCGGATGTTGGGAATTTGATCTCTGGTTTCTCTGCCTTTTCTAAAACCAGCTTGAACATCAGGAAGTTCACGGTTCATGTATTGCTGAAGCCTGGCTTGGAGAATTTTGAGCATTACTTTACTAGCATGTGAGATGAGTGCAATTGTGCAGTAGTTTGAGCATTCTTTGGCATTGCCTTTCTTTGGGATTGGAATGAAAACTGACCTTTGCTGCTGCTGCTGCAGCTAAGTCGCTTCAGTCGTGTCTGACCCTTTGCGACCCCATAGACGGCAGCCCACCAGGCCCCGCCGTCCCTGGGATTCTCTAAGGCAGGAACACTGGAGTGGGTTGCCATTTCCTCCTCCAATGCATGAAAGTGAAAAGTGAAAGTGAAGTCGCTCAGTTGTGTCCGACTCTTAGCAACCCCACGGACTGCAGCCTACCAGGCTCCCCCATCCATGGGATTTTCCAGGCAAGAATACTGGAGTGAGGTGCCATTGCCTTCTCCCAAACTGACCTTTACTAGCTTCTAAATACTTTCAGATTCAAATTCCCCAAAATTAGTTCAGAACCAGTATACCGAACACATACCTGATTCTTCAAGAACAAAATAAAACATACATAAAATATACAGATACAAGCAAAATATATGTTTTTTGTTTTCTTCACAGTCCAACTCTCAAACAAATTATATGTTTCTCTTCTTTCTGAGTATAAAAACACCGAAAAGCGATAGTGTTAGTCACTCAGACATGTCCGACTCTTTGCAACCCCATGGACTGCAGCCCACCAGGCTCCTCTGTCCATGGGATTTTCCAGGCAAGAATACTGGAGTGGGGTGCCATTTCCTTCTCCAGGGGACCTTCCTGAACCAGGGATTGAACCCAGGTTTCCTGCATTGCAGGCAGATTCTTCACCATCTGAGCTATCAGGGAAGTCCCTACCCACCACATAGGAAGACTAAGTAAGGCACACAGCAAATATTATGCACTAAAATATGTGAACTGTTATTATTCCCAGACAGCAAAATCAGAGAAAAACATGCAGTAGCCAATTTGGATATAAAACATATTAAACTGCATACATAAGCTTGACTCATTACATGTAAAGACAAAATAGGTATTGTTGGGGGCCAGAGTGAGGTACTCCGCCCGTGACAAAGGTCATGAGGAAGGAGGCTCGACATACGCAAAGGCGGGATCGAGCCTCAGGAGTCCCCCTGGAACTCCTCGAGCATCTACCCCCATAACCAGACCCTGCCTACTTTACTACTTTGTGCTCTCACCTACATATCTGACTTTATGGGGGTCTGTCCCCCACCACCTCTTTCGGAGAAGGAGTTAACCTAGAGCTCCAGTTAATAATTCCTGGGCGTGATAAGAGTGTTTTAACCTACAAACTCTTCTGAAGGTTCTCTAGCCTGCCTGACAGGCTTGTCCGGCCACATGTGATTGCTCACAGCCTCCCAACCGTGAGAGGCACGAGATGCTTTAAACCTTCTAAAAACAGGTTCCTTAGAAAAGTTAGAAAACTATTAGTATAAGTATAGTGGGCTGATTAGAAATTGTATTGGTGAAGGGTTTTTCATTTGTTGAGCCAATGTTTGTTGCTAAGTCTCCACATCCCCTGCCCTTACACACATTAATGAATATATAGAAGAAATAAGTATTAACCTTTGATATTAATCACGTTAGACCTTAGGCTAAGTAAATTCTTTCCTTAACTAAAACCCACTACACCCTCACCCTATAGGAACGTAACTTTATTTGGGTGGTGTCTGTTTTGAGAATAATCAGCCCTGGAGAAATAAGTGTCCTGGTTGACTGACTGCTGTCACAAGGAGAGGGTCGTAAATTGTCAGCAGGCCCCCCTGGCCAGAAGATGATGTAACACCCCTAAGACCTCTGTATACATTTGTATGAAGCACCTGACTTTGATAAAAGTCAGGACTGCTGACCCCGCGTGACTTTTGCATAACATCTCAGTGTATAAAAGTAGACCATGGAAAATAAAGAATTGGGATCAGTTTCTCGAAATACTGGTCTCCCCATGTCGCTCTCTCTCTCACTCTGGTTGAGTCTCCATCTGGAGCGCGGAACCCACCATGCTTACTAATTATGCCTGGGCTTCTAAGATCCGACCAGGGAGGCCTCAGTGTCTCCTCTCCTTCGGGAGAACGGAAGGACGCCTGTGGCCTACGTAGGTGGTGCAAACTTCTTGTCTTGAAGTTTTATTGGTCTCCCGAGTAAACCAAGCTACTCAGCCTCTTTTCTCCACTGAATTTTCCTACTGAGCTATCCTCATTCCATTACTCTTTATATCCTTAATTAACATTTAATGAAGCTATTGTTTCCTGATCTTCGCCTACGCCGTCTCTCCTTCGAATACCCTGGATCAGCCGGGGCTGGACCCGGGCAAGGTATCATAACTATAGGAGAATCATGACTACAAAATACACGATCTTAAACCAGATTTGAGGTTAACAGGGAGAGGGGAGAAAGGAGCCCACAAAGCAGGTGAGAAGTAGTGAGGAAGGAAAGCCAGAAGCTTCACATGGATTTACCCGGCCCATGATCCTTTCACCACCAATTTTAATGTAAAATAATGGTTTTTGCTTAAACTTACAGATAAAGGGAAAACAGTTTTATCCTTAAAGATAATCTATCATAGAGATAGCACGGAAAATAGGAGTTTTCCCCCCACTGCATTGGAATTTAATATAGGTTTCTAGGCTATTTTCACTTAGGGCAAAGTTTCTCAGTCCTGGCACAACTGACCGGCACTATAAACCACTGGGTTGGATAATTCTTTGTTGTAGGGGGCTGTCCTGTGTATTATATATTATAGTATGTTTAGCAGTGTCCCTGACCTCTATTTACTAGGGCCAGCAGCACCCCTGTTTCCTAGCTATGACAACCAAAAATGTCTCCAGACATTGCTGAATACCTCCAGGTGTGGGGGAGCATGTGCAAAACGGCCCCAGGCTGAAAATCAGTGACTTACCGAAATGATGAACATTCTCCTTTGTCAAGAAATATTCTCTAAATGCATCTTTTAATGATTTTAAAATATTACAACACATGGGCTTCCCTGGTGTCTCAGACAGTAAAGAATCTGCCTGCAATGCAGGAGACCTGGGTTCAATCCCTGGGTCAGGAAGATCCCCTGGAGAAGGAAATGGCAACCCACTCCAGATTCTTGCCTGGAGAATCCCATGCACAGAGAAGCCCGGCAGGCTACAGTCATTGGGGTCGCAAGAGTCGGACACGACTGAGCAACTAGCACTTCCACTTTCACAACATATAATAAGTTAACTCAAGCATTACATATAATTAGGCATTTTACTTTCATCATCTTTCGTTTCATGATAAATAAGAAACACTTGTACAAAATTCTTTGGTTGGATAACTGATTATTTCCTTAAAATGAACTCCCAGGTTGCATTATTCAATCAGAAGGCATGAACATTTAAAAAATGAACCCTTGTTCCATTCTCCAGCAATATTGAGCCAAAGACACACTCCTTTGGAGGGAAAATATGTTTTCATACCTATGCAACACTGTGTATTATACTTTATAAAAATTATTTATGAATCAAGTACATTAAAAATGATATACCACATCACAGTATACCATTTTTATTTATCAGCATTTATTTTCCTATTTACCCTTCAGTGGGCTTAATCATTTTATTTGATGACTGAATCTTATATAAAATATTATTCTTCTGTATGCAGTGGTATTTTTTGAAGTAATTTCTACTTGTATATGACAGATGTCACCCTCTGTGTTCCCTGTATAATTTCATTTTACTGGCCCTGACTGCATTGCTAGGAAGGATCTGAAATGTGAGAGCAAGACAACAGAAAGGATTTATAGAAATACTCTGAGAGGAAGTGGACATTCTTTTCTACCAGCCCAAGAACAAGAATTTCTTACTTATCTATTGATAAACAGTCTAGTAAATTCAGGCTCTGGAAATGAACCTGAAAGCAAAGATAAAGCAGAGGCAGAAGAACTGTCACCATGAATCAAAAGCTAATATTGAACTGTTCTCTAGCATAACTCTAATATCTGTGTCATAGCAAAGTACAAGAATGGATATTCATAATACTATTTGTGCATTTTCAGAAATATTATATGAAGTACAATATGGTCTATTTGACAAGGCAGAATTCTAAGGTGATCTCCATGATTTTCACCCTCTTGATGGCGGTTGGAGATGCCCTAAGCAGAGGACCCAACAAACCCACAACTGGACTCCTGACCCATTGTTTTAGGCCATTACTTACAGTTACTCAGAATAGAAAACTAATACTGTAGGAGGTGACTAATATTAATTTAGGGTAACTTTCACTAAGATTGTTAAACTATTTGAGCCTGTAAAAAATTAAATTTCAATGATCATATCTGGAAATTTATTCTTTTTGAAGAGCTCAGGCCCCAACAAAGGCTTGATGAGGAGAGGGCAGTTTGTATATTTCACTGCCTGTTAAAATGTATCATTAATGCATAACCCAGGATAGTATACTGAAATCTAAATTTATGATCTAAGTTTTTAATATATTCCATTTACGACAAAGATAAGAAATGACACCAGAGAAATAACTAAAAATAGTAACTCTGATTTTGACTCTTTTCAGTGATGCTGATGAGACTAAATTATGCTCTGTTCAAAAACACCATGATCAGTAATGTAACTAATTGACAAATGAAAGCAGAAGGGACATCTGCCAAAATTTGGGTAATTAAAATAAATGCCTGTCTTCATTATATACACATTAAACTTATCATACAATTACGGTGTGATATTTGTATTCTTTGTTTCAAAGAATTTTATAGTATCAAATTGTTTTTCTAAAAATAAGCATGAGAAATTAAACTTACACAGTTGCAAAAAGGAAGAAAAAAAGGAAGAAAACAATTTATTCCAAAATAAGGTTTTGGTTTTTTTTTTTACTATTTAAACCATAGCTCATAGGAGTCATTTGAATAGACAATGCATAACTTATAAAATATATAAGAATGATCATTAAATTATTTGTTATAATAAAACACAGAATCACCTCACATACTCATCAATAATGGGGATTGTTAAATATTTTTTATGTTATGTAATAAATGTTATGTAGTCATTAAAAAGAATGTTTGTCAGATTTTACTGACATGGACATACCCATAATGTTTTATTGAATGGAAAAAGTTGTAACACAATACATACAGTTTGAGGACATTCTTATTTTAAAAATATTGTGTACATATTTACACTTGGTGTGAAGAAAGATTTAAAATATAAGGTTTGTGAAAATAAAAGGACAAAGATTTAGCAAAAGCAACTGCTAAGAGAAGATTACATTGGGGAGAAGGAATAAGGAGGAGGCACTCCTTTCATTCATTATAATCTTTATGAATCCTGAATCTACACGGTTCACAGATACAGAATAATGTATAAAATGTTGCTCTTTCAATCTAATTTCTAAAATATCTAATGACACATCTTGCAAACATCAAACCAGATTCAAGCACAAACCCTCAGAAATGGGGGTCATAGTCCCCTTCTGTCCTCCTAATCCACTACCCTTCTTCTGCCGCGTGGCCTTTTATGTGGCTTGTCTGACCATGTCTCTCCTGGCCCCCATGGCTCAAGCCCTCAGGCTTCATCTTCTCCTACGTATTCTAATCCAAAAACCCCTAAAAAATTCTTAGCCAACTGAGGCAAACTTCTTTCCACTTTGAATAAACTTGAGCAGAGAGAATGGAAACATCTACACATTAATAATTTATGACTTATCACATTACACTCATAATTTATTTTTTAATATCAAACACATTTTAGTTAAGTTAACATTTTCTTGATATGTACTTTTTTTTTTTTCCATTTGCTTCTTGGTAGCAAGATCAGTTCCAGTTCAAACCTTTCCATTTTCATCTGATCAGAGTTAATTAAGCTTAATTCAACAAATTTTTCTTGACCACTTAGTGACCAAAATGAAGATGGCAACCAGATGAAGATAGATGTTCTCAGAGAGATTACACTCTAGAGAGAAGAGGCAAAGCCTTGAACAACAGACATAATAAAGAAATAAATTACCTGGAGTGGGACTTGGAAGAGAAGAACATGGTAATAAGAAGTGTGCAGTGGGGAGTGCACAAGTCACTTAGATTTTAGAGAAACTAAAGGAAGCTGTGAGGAGCCAGGACAAATCAAGGACTCATCATCACACTGAGGACAGGTCCAAGATGCAGTGGGAGGGCGCTAGACTGTGGGAGGGGACATGTCTGTGGTCCATTTCCACTTGCTTGTCCCTTAAACCACTGTCTATGCCTCTGCAAATGCAGACAGGCCCCTCACGCCAAGCCCCTAATTGGAACTGAGAGGCAATTCATCTGTTTCCTAAATGTTCCCATCAAGAGATTTTGGAGAGGCTTACAATTAAGAACTGGCCACAGTTAGGCTGTTGACCTAAAAATTTTCTTCTGGCCTTTTTCCTTTGTAATGTGTAAGTCTTGATTGACCTTGCTCCCACATGAATCTGTTTCCCACCTGAATACATAGCTTAAGTTCAACTCTTAAGAGAGTGTTTTACAAGAACCTGGAATCTCACAATATGTCATAGACGTAGCAAGAGAAAATATGGTCCAAGTTAAGAATACCCTTATGTTGACTAAACTTTTCATTTTCCTTAACCACTTCTCCACCTTCCTTGATACCTTGGATCGTGGCCCTAAACACTGCTGTATTCAGGTTTTATTAATATTAATATTGGGGAGTTATTGTTGATTTATTATAGGTGACTTTTTGTCACTGTCGTTTGTTTAAAGTAACTGTGCTGTGCTTAATCGCTCAGTTGTGTCTGACTCTTTGTGACCCCATGGACTGTAGTTCACCAGGCTCCTCTGTCCATGGGATTCTCTAGGCAAGAATACTGGAGTGGGTTGCCATGCCCTCCTCCAGGGGATCTTCCTGACCTAGGTATCAAACCGGAGTTTCCTGCATTGCAGGTGGATTTTTTACCAGCTGAGCTACCATGGAAGCCCTAAAGTAACTGAGAGATTGACTAAGTGAGAGACCTGGAAAGGACTCCAAACACTGGGGGAATCCTGAATACATGGTAACTGAGTGACTGTGGGACAAACAGATAAAGAGATTGAGATACTCAGTGACTGATTTGGAATGGCTCATACTTGCCCACTGTCAAAGAGTAACAGAACTAATTAATTGTCCCTTGACTTTCAATTCAGGGCTTTCCATTCCCTCCATTCCCTTTTGTTATGTGAGTCAAGTATACACTCCTTTGCCTACTCAAACACCAAACATTTTATTTGTGGAAATATGTAAAGACATTATTTCAGTACTCAGATGCTCTCCTCCCCATGCCCCTCTGATTCTCTGGGTGAGTGAGATCAAAGTTACAATCCCATAAATTTCTTTGATGTGCTGGTTAGACCATCAATATAGCAAGCTGGGCAGAAGACAAAAAGGGCATTTAACGACCACAAGAAACACTTTTACAAGCTTCCCTTCTCTATAAATCTGACATAGTGATTTACACAGGACTCATCTGAATTTACCTCCAAGTAGCAGAAATAACCTTAAGAATATGGATCCTGGTAAAATCTTGATATCCTGATTAGCACAACACATCAAAATGGCAAAATGCCATTGGAACTTATTGCTGTGTTTAATCAACAAATTTTATATGTTTCAAAATTTTTAAAAAATCCTTACGTGAAAGTCACTCAGCCGTGTCCGACTCTTTGCAACCCCATGGACTATACAGTCCATGGAATTCTCCAGGCACACCATAAAAATGTGTCTAAATGATTAACAGACAAAATTGCTGGCTCCATTTAATGAAAAGAATTCTTTCACATTCTCTGCACAGCTTAAAATTGTCTCTACTGACCAAGATATCACTTCTCTCTTTGTGCTTCTGAAGTATTTGGAATATATTTCTACTCACATAGGGTTGTAACCACTTTCTTATATTCCTTTCTGCTAGACTTGGAGGAAAAGGAACATCACCCTAACAATCCCAGTGACTGGTACAACACTGAGCATTTACTAAGTTCATGGATAGATGTATGGATGAATGGTTATACAGTTGTGATATCTATAACACTTCACCACCACTACCACCATATAAGAGTTTATCAATGGTTTTCCTTTTAAATTAGCACACCTTTTCTTTTTTTAAAAATTAATAAATTTATTTTAATTGGAGGCTTATTACTTTACAATATTGTAGTGGTTTTTGCCATACTTGACATGAATCAGCCATGGGTGTACATGTGTTTCCCATCCTGAACCCCCTCCCACCTCCCTCCCTATCCCATCCCTCAGGGTCATCCCAGTGCACCAGCCCTGAGCACCCTGCCTCATGCATTGAACCTGGACTGGGGATCTGTTTCACATATGATACTATACATGTTTCAATGCTATTCTCTCAAATCATCCCACCCTCGCCTTCTCCCACATGGTCCAAAAGTCTGTTCTTTACATCTGTGTCTCTTTTGCTGTTTCACATATAGGGTCATTGTTACTATCTTTCTAAATTCCATATATATGTGTTAATATACTGTATTGGTATTTTTCTTTCTGACTTACTTCACTCTGTATAATAGGCTCCAGTTTCATCCACCTCATTAGAACTGATTCAAATGCATTCTTTTTAATGCTGAGAGTCATGTATGGATGTGAGAGTTGGACTGTGAAGAAAGCTGAGCACCCAAGAATTGATGCTTTTGAACTGTGGTGTTGGAGAAGACTCTTGAGAGTCCCTTGGACTGCAAGGAGATCCAACCAGTCCATTATAAAGGAGATCAGCCCTGGGATTTCTTTGGAAGGAATGATGCTAAAGCTGAAACTCCAGTACTTTGGCCACCTCATGCAAAGAGTTGACTCATTGGAAAAGACTTTGATGGTGGGAGGGATTGGGGGCAGGAGGAGAAGGCGACGACAGAGGATGAGATGGCTGGATGGCATCACCAACTCAATGGACGTGAGTTTGAGTGAACTCCGGGAGTTGGGGTCGCAAATTCATGGGGTCGCAAAGAGTCGGACATGACTGAGTGACTGAACTGAACTGAACTGAACTGAACATTCCATTGTGTATATGTACCACAGCTTTCTTATCCATTCATCTGCTGACAGACATCTAGGCTGCTTCCATGTCCTGGCTATTGTAAACAGTAGCACACACTTCCACAGCAAGGTTTCTTTTGTTACCCAGTCTACCTCCCAAAATTATGACATTTATTATAAAACATAGTTGTGTAGCCATCATACATATCAATAAAATATTATAAATATGTTTAAAGTTCTATGTGTATATTTCTCTCTACACCCTCTAAAGTTTGGATTATTCTGAATTTGTTGTTCATCATTTCCATGCCCACCTTTATATTTTTACTACACAGACATGTATCCTGAAATCACAGATAGTCTTATTTGCATGATTTTAAACTTTATTCACATAGATGATATTGTACTATATGTTATTATCTACATGGATCTTTGTGTAATGTGCTTTTTGTCTCTCAACATGAGATTTTTTTCCATTTTGACACATATAGCTCTAGCTGGGTTATATTTCCTGCTGTGTAATATTCCATTATAGTAATGTACCACAATTTATTTATCCATTCTTCTCTTGATGGCTATTTATGCAGTTTATAATATTTGACTCTGGCAATGTTAATATGAACATTGTATACAAGTGTAAATACCTGTGCACAAGTGTGAATCATTTTTAGGTGGGATTGGAACTACAAGGTCATAGGAAATTAATGAATTTGACTTTACTCAATATTGTCACACTGCTCTCCAGTGAGTGTACAAATATATATGCCCACCAGCAACATGTGAAAGTTCTGGTCATTTCACATCCTCACCAAGACTTAATATTATCAACTTTTAATTTTTGCTAACTTCAATGGTATGTACTGGTATGTTATTTTAATTAGCAGTCATCTGATTACTAATAAGAATAAGCTTATTGAGGCTTTCTTTCTGTGAATTGCCTGTTCATACTCTGGTCATGCCAAACTGGGTTATTTGTGGGATTTTTCCTATTGCTGCTGCTACTGCTAAGTCGCTTCAGTTGTGTCCGACTCTGTGCGACCCATAGACTGCAGCCCACCAGGCTTCCCATCCCTGGGATTCTCCAGGCAAGAACACTGGAGTGGGTTGCCATTTCCTTCTCCAATGCATGAAAGTGAAAAGTGAAAGTGAAGTCGCTCAGTCGTGTCCGACTCCTAGCGATCCCATGGACTGAAGCCCACCAGGCTCCTCCGTCCATGGGATTTTCTAGGCAAAAGTACTGGAGTGGGGTGCCATTGCCTTCTCTGTTTTTCCTATTAATATATTCTAAATAATTTATTGTCAATTTTATGTATAATAAACATCTTCTTCAAATTTGTGGCTTATCTTTTTTCTTCTTTACAAAAGTAGTATTTTTGATGCTTAGAAGCTTTTAATATTTAATGTAGTTAATGTGTCCATCTAGTATCTTATGGTTTGTGCTTTTTAAATCTTCTTTAAGAAACTTCCCCTATAGTAAAGCCTCAAATTATGCCTCCTGTATTTTCTTTAAAATATAGAAATTTTAAAGTTTTGCTTTTCATATTGCAAAAACTGTTTAATTCTACATGCTTGGTTGTACTTGACCAATCTTACCTGAATATATATATATATATATATACACACACACATATGTGTTTACATATGTGTGTGTGTGGCTTTTTTCAAAGAACAAAATTTAAGTTGTGTTGATTTTTTCTATTGTATCTTTGTTTTCTCTTTCATTTCTACTCTTTATTAGTTCTTTCTAATTTCTTTGAGTTTATTCTAACATCTTTACTGAAATGTTTAGCTTTTTAATTTTTAGGTTCTTCTTTTCCTTAGTATAAGAATTTAAGATTGTTAATTTTCTAAGAACCACTACTGCTACATTCCCCACATTCTGAAATACAGTATTTTTTTTTATCATTCCTTAATTACAAATGTTTTCTAATTCCATTATAAGTTTTTCTTTGATCTATGTGTTAATTTAAAATGTGCTTTTAAATTTCCAAGTGTACAGATACTCATAAATGAATGATTATGTTTGTGCTCCAATAAAAGCTTAGTAATAGACACAGAAATGTGAATTTTATATAATTTCCAAATGTCAATAAATATTCTTATTTCTTTCTCAACACTTAAAAATGTAAAGAACACCCTTGGTTGTTAGATTGTCTGAAAACAGGCAGAGAGCCAGATTTGGCCCACAGGCAAAGTTTGCCAACTCCTGGTTTAGAACATTTTCTAATACAAAAAAAGCAATGCTTGTGTTTGCTATTATAATTAAGCCAAGCAGCATTAATAATCACTTATTTTAAAGGATACTTTTGTTTCCACAGCAATTTTCCCAGCTGACAAACTGGCCAACAGAAGCCTCTTATTGTACCACTGAGGACAAAGTCAAATAGCTTGCAGCACATGAGACTGCAGCCTCCTATTTACTGATTGAATAAGATGGTTGAGTCTGCACTGATCTGGGAAAGCAGAACTTTAGAACTAGGACTTCAGTGACTGAGACCTGAAATGCTTAAGTGACTTGATCCATTTCTGACACTGGGAGAGTTGCATTAAAAAACCCTAGTCATCTTTCAACTCGGTCGCCTCCTCACAGACCTCTCCCCTGAACTGTCCAAGGTTAATGCCCCTGTCGTCTGAACTCACTTTGCTCTTTGCACATACTCCCTGTAGCAGCTCTCAGTGCACTGCTTTTCTCTTTCATTTGAACATTCCTTATTCACCCTCCTATCTCTCATAACTACATCAGTGAAGCCAACGCCTGGAAATGGCTCATTTAAAGATTATTAAATGAATGGATGTGGTCTCCATAGAGCAAAGCTCATATATTTCCAGTAGACAGGACCAACTGACAGAGTAAGAACGAGCCAGTCATTTCTCAGACCATACAAGAAGAATGATACGATATGCAATTCCCTTGCATATCCATACAAACCTCAAGATCTTTAGAACACAAGCGTTGTGATGAGACCATAACAAAATTATCTGAGTATGGCTCTAGACTGCCGGTTATAAAGTCATCTTCTGCTGCTTAGTCACTTCAGTTGTGTCTGACTCTATGTGACCCTATGGTCTGTAGCCACCAGGCTCCTCTGTCCACGGGATTCTCCAGGCAAGAATACTGGAGTGGGTTGCCATTTTCTTCTCCAGTAAAGTCATCTAACCATTGCTAAATTGATTTTTATAATAAAGATTTAAGAACTATGGGTAACTTTCTTCTCAGGCCCAAATAAGATTTTATCATTCAGAAAATTGGTAAAAATTAACTCAAACAGCTGAATTATACAGAAGGGAAAGCAGTAATTCATTTTTCCTGTCAGTTGTATAAAAAGCCTTTCTTATGAAGAACAAACTGTATTCTAATTTCATAATATTTTATCCTCTTAAAATAACTGAGTGAAACTGAGAAAAGCATTTAACTTCATAGGACTTACAGTAAATTTTCAAAATGCTAGAGATTGACATGCAGTGCAAAAATCTTAATTTTGCTAAATAACACCATGATAAGTCTATTCCTCTATTACCACTACTTCATAGACAAGAAAGAACACTTTAACATCAAAGTGTAGGAAAACAATGTTATACTGGTTAAAATGGAATCCTTTTTTTTTTTTTAAATTTTTGGCTGCACCCTGCAGCTTTTGCAATCTTAGTTCCCTGACCAGGGATTGAACCTAGGCCACAGCAATTAAAGCACAAGTCCTAAGTCCTGGACTGCCAGGAAATTCCCCAAAATGTAATCCTTTAGATTAAATAGATTTAGCTTTTAAAATGAAGGCTAAATAGTTACTATTTTTCATATTATGCTGCAGATTTGAGAAAAGATTTTCAGAGGTCCCCCAAGCTCTAATAATCCAAAAAGTCCAGTGTTTGAGGAATACTGAATTAGACAATATCCAAGGTCTCTTGTAACTCTTTTTAGCATAGTTATTTTTCTGCATCATTATATATTAGATACTTCTCTTCCTTATAACAAGCCTCATAATAAGTCACCAAAGACAGCTCTTTCAGAAGCTTCTAAGTTTTCTTTTTCTTAAACGTGATATTGAATTTGCTTTCTAATCTACATCCTTATCAATTTCAATTATCTTCCTGTTTGATTTACAGGTTTCATCACTAGCTCACTAAATTAGCCATATATCATGTCTTTCACCACAAAAAAGTCATATGGTTTTCTTTTAAAATGCTTATATGGCAGAACTTCCATTTATGACAGAGGGAAAATTTTGGCAAGTCCTCTCCCCAGCAAACACATATAAAGCTGGACAAAACAGTCACAAACAACCATTTCAGAGCTCCAAAAATTGATCAAAGGCAAACAACAAATAGAGAAGCACTTATTGATGAAAATCTCCCCAGACTTCAGGACAGAACTGTGGGAGTCTATGGGCTGCTTGCCCAGAGCTGCTTTCATCTCCACTACCTGGTTCAGCAGACAGGAATGGTAGCTCTAGGTAAGGCTAGATTGAAAATCAGCAGCTTCACTGCAAGAGAGGGTTCACTTGATTTGGAGCAGGGCTGAAAACCTATTCCCCAACAGTGTTGTCAGTGAAAGCAGCAAACTCTGTAGGATATTAAAAGGGAAAAGCCACAGTCCTGCCAGCCTCAGGTACCAGGGCAGAGGGGAAGCCAGGAAGGAATTTAACAAGGAGGTAGTCCTGGAAATAAGAACGTGTTACAAGAAAAGCTCTCCACACATCTCCAATTGACTAGGCGAATTACATGTATAGGCAGGGAGAGCTGAAAGTGCCCAGCGGAAAGTAAAAGTCGAGGCAGACTTTAAAATTGCCTGAAGTCCGAATGTGCTCCCAACCCACACACACACTCACTGGTGGAGTGTGGCAGCCAAACAACTTGAAGTGTTTGAGCACAATCTCTGCCCGATCACTGCCTCAGTATTATGCTATCCAGATAGAGCAGTGACGTCTATATATCCAGGATAAAAATCTCAACTAGAGGAAAAAATGAGCAGAGGGAATATCAACCACACCTGCCTAATTAACATTTAAAGGACATGCTACTCAACAGCAATATAATACACATGTTTCTTCAAGTATACATGAAACTTTCCTCAGAATAAACCATATCCTAGTGCACAAAAGAAATCTCAATAAACTTAAAAGGAATGAATAATTTAAAGTATGTTCTACACAATGGAATTAAACTGGAAAACAACAGAAAGGAATTTAGGAAATCATCAAATACTTGGAAATTAGGCAATGCTTTTCTAAATACTATATAGGTAAAGAAGAAATCACAAAGGAAGTTATAAAGTGTTTGAACTGAATTAAGACAAAATTACATAGACTAAAATTTATTAGATATAGCTAAAGTGTTGAGGATAATTTATAGTTCTGAAGACTTACCTAAGAAAAAAAGAAAAGTCTCAAAGCAATGATCTGTTTCCAACATTATAAACTAGAAAAATAAAGAAATTAGATCCAAACCCAGCAAGAAAGAAATCACAAAGATCATAAAGGAAATCAATCAAATGTACAGTAGACAGACAATAAAGAAAATCAGTCATAAAAACTGATAAATTTCTAGTCGGCCTGACCAAAAAAAGAAGAGACAAAACAAAACTCAGGAATGAAAGTCTGAATATTCCTACCAATTCTAGGAAGTTTAAATGAACAAGAAGAATTATGAACAAATTTATACCAATATATTACACTAATTAGTTGAAATAGACAAATTCCTAAGATAAGCCAATGATAGACCTAAATGTAAGAGCTGAAACCAAATCTAAGAGAAGACATAGGAGAATTCCTTTGTGAAGTTAAGTTAGGCAATGATTTATTATATGTAGACATAAAAAGCACACAGTATAACAAAAAGTGGTAAACTAGACTCCATCAAATTTATACTCTACAAAAGACAATATTAAAAAGTGAACAAGAACTCCACAAATCTGGACAAAAACATTTCCAAAACACATCGATTAAAAGGTTCAAATCTAGAGTACATAAAGAACTATTATAACTCAAGCCAGCAATAAGACATTTGCATGGAAAATTAATATCACAATGTTATACAAATACACAACTCTTTGAATGGTTAAAATGAAAAAGACTGAAAATGTTAAGTGCTAGCATGGATACGGAATAACTGGAACTCTCATTCATTGTAATGAGAATGCAAGGTAGTGTAGCCACCTTGGAAAACAATTTAACATGTATTACAATTTTAAAGGCAGGAGGAGAAGGGGACATCAGAGGATGAGATGGTTGGATGGCATTACTGACTCTATGGACATGAGTTTGAGCAAGCTCTGGGAGTCGGTGATGGACAGGGAAGCCTGACATGCTGCAGTCCATGGGGTCACAAAGAGTCAGATACGACTGAGTGACTGAACTGAACTGAACTGAAAATTTTAAACATATATTTAATATATATCCCAGAAATCCCACGCTGAGATAATTACCCGATAGAGATGAAATCACAGGTCGAAAAAAGACTGGCATATGCATATTTATAATGAACTTAATCATGATCACTCAAAAACTAGAAATGTTAACACCCTATCAATGCAAGAACACTGGAGTGGGTTGCCATTTCCTTCTCCAATGCATGAAAGTGAAAAGTGAAAGTGAAGTCACTCAGTCGTGTCCGACCCTCAGAGACCCCATGGACTGCAGCCTTCCAGGCTCCTCCGTCCATGGGATTTTTCCAGGCAAGAGTACTGGAGTGGGGTGCCATTGCCTTCTCCAGTGAATAAACTATAGTACAACCATACAATGAGATACCATTCATTAATAAAAAGGAACAAATTATTGATACATACAAGAACATGGATGAATCTCAAAAGCTTTACATTAAACTCAAAAGGTCACACACTGGATGTTTCCACCGGAAAATGTAAGACAATATGGACAGAAATCAGATCAAGGGCCAGGGGTGACAGGGAGAGGAGACAGGCATAAAGCAGCACAAGAGAACTTTTTGGCATGATAGAAATGTTTTATATCTTGATTGTGATGATGGTTACATGACTGTATATATCTGTCAGCATGCATCTTAAATAGGTACAAAAGGGGAAAAAAGATTATCAACAAATATCATCTTCATGAGAAAACAAGTTTAGAAGTAGATCCCCTCATCTTCTCACACTAAAAACTAATACATCTGTCTAGCAACTTATTCATTTCTTCTAAGTTTTCCAATTTGTTGGCATATAGTTGTTCATACTATTCCTTTATGTTTTTTGTTTTTTTTTTTTTTTTTTTAATTTCTGTGGTACTGGTTGTTATTTCTTCTCTTTCGTTTGGACTGTAGCACGCCAGGGTCCTCTGTCGATGGGGATTTTCAGGTAAGAATACTGGAGTGGGTTGCCATTTCCTACTCCAGGGGATCTATCTAACCCATGAATCAAACCTGTGTCTCTTGTGTCTCCTGCATTGTAGGCGGATTCTTTACCCGTTGAGCCACTGGGGAAAGTTCCTGCTAGATAGATACAGCCCACCAAAACAGAATCAAGAAGAAATGAATAACCTGAACAGGCTGATCACTAAAGGTGAAACAGAATCTGTTACACACACACACCACACACACACATACACACACAAAAAAAAACCTCTATTTAAAAAAAAAAAAAACTTTACAATTAAAAGTCTAGAACTGGATGACTTCATGGCGGAATTATATATATAATTTAAAAGTCTACTTTTCCATCTGACAAAGAGTTAGTATCTATATAATATTTGTCGAGTAAATGAATGGAACATAAAAAAAAATAAATAAAAACTCTAACAATACAGCTGAGAACACTGGAGAAATACCCAGAAGTTCCATAAGTCAGTGCATTGGCTGTGTGACGAGAAAGATATGGTGTAACCTATCTGTACAGTCCCAGTACCCAGCGTGTATGCGTGCTAAGTCACTTCAGTCATGTCCAGCTCTTTGCGATCCCATGGACTTCTCTGTCCATGGGATTCTCCAGGCAAGAATACTGAAGTGGGTTGCCATTTCCCTCTCCACCTGCTGCTGCTGCTGCTGCTGCTAAGTCGCTTCAGTCGTCTCCGACTCTGTGCGACACCAGAGTTGGCAGCCCACCAGGCTCCCCCATCCCTGGGATTCTCCAGGCAAGAACACTGGAGTGGGTTGCCATTTCCTTCTCCAATGCATGAAAGTGAAAAGTGAAAGTGAAGTTGCTCAGTCGTGTCCGACCCTCAGCGACCCCATGGACTGCAGCCTTCCAGGCTCCTCGGTCCATGGGATTTTCCAGGCAAGAATACTGGAGTGGGGTGCCATTGCCTTCTCCCCTTCTCCACCAGTACCCAGCAAATAGCCATCATCTCATAGCTTCTTAATAAACATTTGTATAGCATAATGGACAGGTAAATGGTTTCTAACGAAGATACTTGGCCAAACTCAGACACTCTGCCAGGTGTGGAGGTGGAATATTAAATGGTGAAATCTAAAAACAAAGGAGTCTATAAATTAATCTAATTCCCCACAGTACCATGTCAATAGTGCCTGGATGATTGTTTGAGAATCTTTGTGCATAACTGTAGTGCCGAATCAGTAAACAGACAAGCACTTTAAAAAGCAATCATGTATAAAGAACAATATGTCTTTCAAATGACTCACTTAAAGATTAAAACAGATAGACAAATCAAAATAGAGAACTTTGGGGGATATAGTTCTCTATATATAGAGAGAATAGAGAACTTTACAAAATAGAGAATTTTTAACAAATCTTAAAATTCTGTGCAAGTAAAAAAAAAAATCTGTGTAAGATAAAGCATGAGCTGAAATAAGGTTCTGTAATAAATTTGTTTCACTTGAAGTAGGCAGAATTTCTTATTTGCATTGCATTTTTCAATAACGAAGCAAACTTTAAAAATTCTCTACAAACTGTTCATTTCTTAGCTCTTGATTGTTTTCCCCCAAATTCAAATCAATTTGTATTATTTCTAAAGAAATGTCAGACAGTTCTCAATTGTTTGCAATGATTCACTATTTTTTCTTGTTCAACTTTTTACTTTGCAAATTTCCTAATAATATCCTTTATATAAATTTTTCTTTTTCTAATCCAGATGTAATGCATTGCTTCTAATTGTCATGTCTCTTCATACTCCTTCAATCTGGAACAGTTCCTCTCCCTTTCTTCCATGACATTTTCATTTTGAAGAGAAGAGGGGTCAGTTTTGTTGCAAAATATCCCTCAATCTGGGTTTCTAATGATTACATCATGCTTAAGCGTTTAAGGTGGGCTTCCCAAGTGGTGCAGTGATAAAGAATCCACCTTCTAGTGCAGGAAATGCAAGAGATGCAGGTTCAATCCCAGGTTGGGAAGATCTGGAGAAGGGAACGGCAACCCACTCTGGTACTCTTGCCTGGAGATTTCCATGGACAGAGGAGCCTTGTGGGTTACAGTCCATGGGGTCGCAAAGAGTCAAACATGACTGAGCACAGCACAAGCATTTTAGGCAGGTCCCTCACAGACCTGTTATACATAGGTTGTGCTATATCACATCAGAAAGAAAGGAATGTTCATTTGTGCTAGAATTGGGGGTGTTGATTTGGATCATTTAGCTTAGGTGGTAACTATCAGACCTTTCTACGGTAAAGGAATCTTTTATCCTTTGTAATTAATAAATAACTCATGTAGAAATACATTGATAGTTCATGTGATAGGGAGGCCTGGTGTGCTGCAATTCATGGGGTCGCAAAGAGTCAGATACGACTGAGCGATTGAACTGAACTGAACTGAACTGAACAGTTCCATTACATATATTTTAATACTAAAATATGACATTGTAAGGCATAATATCTTCAAAAAGAAACACATTTAGCCTCATGTGGTATAGTTTTGGAAGAGAAAGATGTGTTTACTTACCATACAGATTTTCAGAGGTTATCATATATTCCTATTATTTTTAAGACATAGATTTAAGTAGATGTTGATAGAAGGGCTCTATAGAAATTGCCTATTTTCTTCTGGTACCAACATGAGGCTTATTGTTTATGCTTTGTGCCCATGAGCCCTGTTGGACAGTCATTTCTCCTGTTTAAAATTCAAGAGCAGTCCTCTTCATTCTGAAGGAAACAAAATGCTTTTCCAATGTACTGACAAATGTACCATCTCACCAAATATCAAGAAACCCAAGAGGCCAGACTGGATCAATAAATAAACTTCCATCCCCCTGCCTAAGCTCCAATGATTTAGTTCCATTTGAGAGTCCCTTGGACTACAAGGAGATCCAACCAGTCCATTCTGAAGGAGATCAGCCCTGGGATTTCTTTGGAAGGAATGATGCTAAAGCTGAAACTCCAGTACTTTGGCCACCTCATGCGAAGAGTTGACTCATTGGAAAAGACTCTGATGCTGGGAGGGATTGGGGGCAGGAGGAGAAGTGGACAACAGAGGATGAGATGGCTGGATGGCATCACTGACTTGATGGACGTGAGTCTGAGTGAACTCCGGGAGCTGGTGATGGACAGGGAGGCCTGGTGTGCTGCGATTCATGGGGTCGCAAAAAGTCGGACGCAACTGAGCGACTGAACTGAACTGAACTGATGAAGTGTAAACCTTGAAATACAGTTTGAGATCAAGTTAGACAGACTTTGTTACAATACAAACTGGTAACCCACTAGAAACTCTACTGGCTTAAAGTTAGCATGTTATAATGGAAAGAGCCCTATAGTTTAAAACAGCCAGTGTTTTTATCTTAACTCCATCATTTAAACCTAACCTTGGTAATTCACTTTCCTTTCTAAAAATTCATTTATTCTTCTTTAAATTGGGGCTCGCAGTATCAGTTCTGTAGGGTTGTATAAGTAATAAAACATTAATGAGTTCTGAAAATCATAAAGCACTTACAGATATTTGCTAACGAGGGATAAATGCCCTTCAAAATACAATTATTATTATTTCCCACATGAAAAATCATTCCACTTAGATCCGACGTTAAATAAAAATCTATTGATCAAATAATTTCCAAAGCTTTGAATGTCTGAAAATGGAGCATCCTGATTGTACAAATGAAGCAACACTGAAGAGAACTGAAATTTAGTGATGCCAAGAATCAAACATAAACTGCTCAAGAGACTGACTACTTTCCACACTGACTTCATGGGATGAAGTACAGTTTTAGAAGGAACAGCTGCCAAGTTGGGTTGTCAGCTTACTGCATACCTTTTACAGTGATGCTGGAGCAGTCTACACAGAAGGCTATGGGAAACACTCAAGCACTGGCTGCTTTTATCAGTCACGTGTACACACATCCACATCTGCGCATGTGTGTGTACACACAATGGTCTGGCAATGAAACATATCAGTTTAACCAAAGTGTAACTCCCTTCAAGTAATGACTACATGCTGATTTATGAGTTCATCTAATCTAGTTCTTGAATAAACCACCAGAATAGTAGCTGTGTGTACCTTCCAGTGAAAGAACCTGAAAGGGTGGAGGCAAATGGTCCAGCTGTAATGTAACTGGTGTTCTATTCACAAGTGCTAAAATATGCATTGGTAAAGCTAGTGACTGTACTTGAAGCTTCATGTAAAACAGGATTATGTACCAGATGAAAATGTGTTCAGCTAAATCAATCTCCCACCCTAAGGAAATAGCAGAAGGCAAGAGTTGGATGGACTGGGGCTCAGAAGGAACGATAAGCAAGAGGAGCACTCATCTGCTTACCCATTCTCCCCACCCCCACGCTTCTGTCACTTCCTTCTCCAATTAATATGGATTTATGGACATTTATTCCACAATACCCTTCTTTCACTCTCCTCTCAAATCCACTTGGCCAAACCTTAGCCCTAATAAACCCAACTCCCTACACTGACACCACTTTCACCATATGCTGACAACTGCTCTAGAGAATTCAAAACAGAATGGATTCATAATATCGTATTGAAGGAAGTCAGCCTTAAATGGGCCCCAGAACTCCTTTGACTAGTAATCCTTTGTGTTCCTCTGGTCATCCAGTTCCCACAGCAGCTACTCTCAGATGTAACTGTTATGCCTGACATTCCAATAATGTATTTAATGCATAAAATTCCAAGAATGAACACTGCTTAGAAGGAACTCACAATAACAACTTACATATTAATAATCCAGGCAGTTCATATTAAGAATGATTAAAAACTCTACAAAGCAAGGGAGAGTCTGTCTGATTATGAGAAAAATCACATATATGAATAAATGTATTCATATACATGAACAGTAAATTCAACGGAAATGTAAGAAGAAATCATAACCAAATAATAGAAAGAAATTATTCTAGTAATCATGTTCAAAAATGCTCAAAATGCTAAAAAATCACGATTGAGCTTCAAACTTTCCCCCAAATTTCCAGGTTACTAAGGCAAAAAGAGAAAGAAGATCTATTATATGAATCTTATTGAATAAGCAATATGTGGAAATTCCCCCCGAAAGAGTATTCTTTTTATTTACTAGCAATGAAATTAAAATCAAATGTCTCATGTAGGTCATGAACAACATTTTTTATTAAAATGACAAATACCATGTTAAATTTTGTATGTTTATTTGTAGTGGTGGCTTCTGACAAAGGTAAAAAGCAAAACACTGAATAACAACTCTATGATTCCATGGGGGGCTAAACTGAGCCCATGAATATAACATTTGCTGGTTCAACTTGGTCCAATAATAGAATTAAAATACTCGCAGCAGGGTTTCACACCACAGCACTGTTTGTCTTTGCATGCGTGCTCAGTTCCTCAGTCGTGTCCAACTCTTTGCGACCCCATAGATGGCAGCCCACCAGGCTCCTCTGTCCATGGGATTTTCTAGGCAAGAGTACTGAAGTGGGTTACCATTTCCTCCTCCAGGGGATCTTCCCGACCCAGGGATCCAACTCGTGCCTCCTGCATTGGCAGGCAGATTCTATACCTCTGAGCCACCTGGGAAGCCCACACCGTTTACCTTTAGGGCCAGATAATTCTTTTGTGTGGGGACTGTCCTGTGCATTGTAGGATGTTCAGCAGCACCCCTGACCTCTAACACTAGATGCTGGTAGCACTGCCCTTCCTCTTCCCAGGTCATAAGAAGCAAAACTGTCTTCAAACATTGCTAAATGCCACCTAAGGGGCAAATTCACCCCTGGTTGAGAACCAGTGACCTAGACTAAATTAAAACCAAATGACTCCTCAGCTTTCACCTTCCTAGTCCACCATCTACACTGATCAATTTCACCTTGCCACTGGCCTTGTGGGAAATTCACCATGAGAGACATTGCCACCTTCAACATTTTCACATTTGTTTTTGACATTCCTCTATCCCTCCATATTCCTTCTTAACCTGCCAAAAATCCTTTGCAGATTTAATTTCAAAAGATTTTTATAAATAATTCTTTGCTCTGAATAGAATGCATCATACAGACAGATGATACAGGCTTCTATTCACTACTGTTTCTATCAGAAAACTGACCTCGTAGGGGAAAGCACAACTACTTCTGTGACTGAAAATTGTCGGGCATGTTGAAATATGCTTTTCTATATTCACTCCTCCTCTCTCCAGTCCTTGCATAAATTACCGTGAACTACTGGTGTTGGTACTTTATAGTTTTCCCTCTAAGGAGATTGCTGTAGACCACTGTAGACCACTCAAACTACAGGTTAACATTTGTTATGTGCATTCTTTATTTGTCAGGTATTATGGTAGATACTTTACAAATATTATCAATGTTCCTCACCAAAACTTTGCTATAGAAGCATTATTGACATCCATAGGGTATCTCAGAAAAGGAGATGCTCAGGGTTTGGGGAGAGAAATACAGTAATAGGCACTCAGCTTAAGAGGGAAATGTCTGCTGTCAAAACACTGCCTTCATTTCTTGCCCCTTTGCTTTGTTTCAATTAACATTCTGACTTTCCTTGTCTTGAGTAAGTCAATGGCTAGCTCCAACTTGATTTTTTTCCTTTTCTTTCTTCTCCTTCCTAGTGCTAATGAATAGTGCTTTCTCTAAAAACTTTCTTGGTGGTTCAGTCGGTAAAGAGTCTGCCTGCAATGCGGGAGACTAGGGTTCAATTCCTGAGTCAGGAAGATCCCTTGGAGAAGGAAATGGCAACCCACTCCAGTATTCTTGCCTGGAGAATCCCATAGACAGAGGAGCAGGTAGACTACAGTCCATGGGGTCTCAAAGAGTTGGACACAACTGAGCGACTAACACACACACTAACAACAACTTTCATGCCCATTTGTCTTAGAATGGTCCATATTCCTTTTGTAACTAAGGAGTGGTTAGATGCCTGTGCTTTGTTGTCATTTTTCAGATTTGCCATAGAAAGTAAATGCTGTTTTTGTTGTCAGCCTAATCAATCACTGCCAGACTTACAGAGATTTCAATTACCACAAAATCAGGCCTCACTGAGTAGCTCAAGATGAGGCTTTCCATGTTGCTGGTCATAATCAAGAGGCCCCAAAACAATTATAAAGAATACCAAGCACCAATAGCTCTACCTGGGGAAGAAGGTCTCATCTGGAGGTTTACTCCATCATCCTGTATTTGGGTGTTCAATTTATTGTGGGATATTGTGCTAATGGTAGTGGCACTGAACAAGCTTTCTTAGATGACTGTGAAAGATGATACAGTGTAGATACTAACTTTTCTGGAAAGCCCGTTCTTTTGAAATGATCTTGACGACTAACATTCTCATTGCAGGATGCCAGTGTGCTTCATGAAGTCTGGGAAGTGTCCTATGATTCTGTAAGTCAAACTGGTCTCTATCTTTACCACAATAGCATAATGAGAAAGACAGAGTTCCTGCTAGGAGTGGGGTCCTAATACCTGTAACAATTCTCATTTGATCTGCAATAGTTCTCACTTGACAGATGAGCAAATGAGGCTCAGAAATATTAGGACCATAAATTAGCAAATGGAATGTACAAGGCTGAATTCTAAGATAGTCCTCAACATTCCCATGGTATTGGTGTACAGGCCCCATGTAATTCCTTTTCTTTAGATGTGGACATGATCTATGAATATGATGGGAGAGTTACTCCCACAGTCAGATTACATTAAATGTCAAGGGTATTTTAGATGTAAAGTCCCTAATCAGGTGATGTTAAATTAATTAAAAGGGAAGTTATCCTGGGTTGTCCAGACCAAAAAGGTGAGCCCTTTAAATGGGGTCGAGGGCTCAGAGAGATTCTCCTTCTGCCTTTGAAAAAGTAAAAAATATGAAGAAAAACAAGTGGGAAGGAACTTCAGAGGTCTCTAGGTGCTGAGAGCAGCACGAGGCTGACAACCAAGAAGAAAGCGGGTTCATCAGTGATACAACCACATGGAACTGAATTACAGCAACAACTACATGAATGAGGAAGTGGACCCAGAGCTCCAGAAAAACACAGCCCAGGCAACATCTTGCTTTCAGTTTGGTAAAACACTGAGCACAGGGCCAGCTAAACTATGCATGGACTCCTGACTCTTAAAAACTGTATGTCTGCAAAGCTATCAGCTAAGTTTGTGGCAATTTATTATGCAGGAGTTGAAAACTAATGTATCCTTAATGTTGAGAAATAAAATTCAATGTTTGGCATTGGAAGGAGACTAGTGACCTACTTAATAAGCTTGCTTTTTCCATCTTATGGGAACTTCAAAGACGTGGCCAATTTTTAAACAAAAATAATAGAAAAAGACTGTATAGTTTATAAGCAAATAATTCCAATGCATTTAAGACTACACTGACCACTAATCAGGAATAATTTTACCTGTACAGGTAACACATCCCAGATACTAGCTTTATTAACATTTCTTTTGACTAGAAAAAGAAGGCACAATTTAGTTCAAAATAATGCATTAGATATCTATAAATGCATCACAAGGTCCAATTTATAAGAAGCAAAGGCTGAGATGTTTCTGTTTGAATTTTTCTGCATTGGGACTATCTTTTTTACTTACTTCAGTTCAGTTCAGTTCAGTTGCTCAGTCATGTCTGACTCTTTGTGACCCCATGAATCGCAGCACACCAGGCCTGTCCATCACCAACTCCCAGAGTTCACTCAAACTCACGTCCATTGAATCGGTGATGTCATCCAGCCATCTCATCCTCTGTCGTCCCCTTCTCCTCCTGCCCCCAATCCCTCCCAGCATCAGAGTCTTTTCCAATGAGTCAACTCTTTGCATGAGGTGGCCAAAGGGATTCCCGAATAGCTCAGTTGGTAAAGAATCCGCCTGCAATGCAGGAGACCCTGGTTCAATTCCTGGGTTGGGAAGATCCACTGGAGAAGGGACAGGCTATCCACTCCAATATTCTTGGGCTTCCCTGGTGGCTCAGCTGGTAAAGAAGCTGTCTGCAATGTGGGAGACCTGGGTTCGATCCTTGGGTTAGGAAGATCCCCTGGAGGAGGACATGGCAACCCACTCCAATATTCCAGCCTGGAGAATTCCATGGACTGTACAGTCCATGGGGTCATAAAGAGTCGGACACAACTGAGAAATTTTCACTATTTATGAGAAGCAAAGGCTGAGATGTTTCTGTTTGACTTTTTCTGTATTGAGACTATCTTACTTACTTACTTACTTACTTACTGCTTATCTTATTTATACCCCAGCAAATCTGTTTTCAAAAGGCTAGGACTGAGGAATGAGTGCTGACTTTCATGAATAATTTTTGCTGATCACTCTGTTACACTCCATGTAACAGGAAAGTATTGTTTCAGGCCGATTCTAGTTTTCCTCTCATAGATTGCTCACTCATATTAGATGATTACATCAAATGTCTATATGATTGAGGAAATTACAGCTTCTCAATTTAAGATCTGAAGATTGTCTCTTGCTGTAAAGAATCCATTGGACTGATGTGTGAACAAACTGAGTTAACTTTGAGAACCTAAAATTACAAACCATTAAAAAAAAACCTTAGTCATGAGGAGTTTAATATAAGATGAATTTACAGAATAGCAATGAACCCTAAGTTAGAATTACCCAGTTTTTCTAGAAATAAACAGGCTCAAAAGACATAAATCAAAAGGAAGCAAAATCCAAATCAATGTAAGAGGTTAAAACAGTCTCATCTTTGTAACCATTAAGAGCTGCCTTGTATGATAATCAGTTGCCAGTTCCTAGAAATGATTATGCAGAACTTGGAATATCACTAGTTATGAAAGTTATGGGGCAAATCCCCACACTACATGGGTGAGTGAACCCAAAGAACAATAAAAGTCCCCATTTCAATTCTAAGAGTTTTTATGATTCTTTTTTTAATTTAAATTTATTTATTTTAATTAGAGGCTAATTACTTTTATGATTCTCAAGAAAACAGATGTAATCATTTAAAGAGATATCCCACACAATGATATGCCTATGTTAGAACATGATTTATGATATATACATCACTTACATATTACAGGAAAAAATTTACACCTTTTTCCTTAGGTAAAATGCAATCTTGACAGTTTGCTCAAACTCTTTAATGGTGAAGGAAGAAAGAACACCCAGCCACAGTTTCTGGTATTTAAGGCCCCATCCCTAGATACTCATATATGGGGAGGGGAATTAAGGAAGGAAAGAGAATAATTAGATAATTGAATACAATGACATGTGCATAACTTTATGAACCATCATGTTCTGCACCACACTGGAAAATTCTACCTCAAACATGTTGGAAAACACCTCTGATCAAGAATAACCCTCAATATCCATTTCTTGGGAAATCCTATGTACAATGGGCAACACTGTGATCTTATTTTCATTGAACCAGTTATCCCTTCTTCAGAGAATGCTCACATTTTTCAGTTAATTTGATTAATATTTGTCTTCTTTATTTTATTGCAAACTCCATGACTCAGGGATGATGTTAAATTTTGATCACAATCACCAGAATATTAAAAAAGGACATCAGTAATCAAAATCTATTAAACAGGCAAATAAAATAATAATACAAAAAAGTCAGGAAGATAAAATGACTTTACCAAACCCTAACGTGCCCATTCATGACCTCTTCTTCCTGCATCAAGGCAAGAGATGAAGGTGGCTTTGCCTCATATGTTGATGGAGATAGAAGTAGAGATACTTAAGTTATATTTTGAAGAAATATTTTGAATAAAAAAGATGTAATCATTTAAAGAGATATCCCACACCATTATATGCCTACATTAGGCAAAAAATTAGTTAGACATTATATATAGTTAGAAGCTGCAGGACTAAAAAATGCATTGCTATAGGGGATGATGAAGAGGAATGAGTCTAGGTAAACTAGCTTATAACCTGAGTTACCAAGTGGATGGTTTATTGATATGAGGATCACTGGGACATGAGCAGGATTTGTATTAGTTGTCTACCACTGTGTAACAAATTATTCCAGAACTTAGAAGCTTAAAACAACAAACACTTATTTTCTCATTGTTTCTGTGGGCCAGGCATCCCAGTGTAGCTTAGCTGATCCCCTCTCTCAGAGTCTCTCACAAGAAAGGACTCAAGCAATCACAATGTTGGCAGTCATCACAAAGTTCAGCTGTGGCAGGAATAACCTCCAAGTGCACACTCAGGTCATTTTTGGTAGAAAGCAGTTCTTCAGTGGTTGTTGGCCAGAGACCATTCTCAGTCCCATGATCACTCTCAGTCACGTAGGCCACTCCATCCAACAGCTTACAACACAGCAACACAGAGTGAGGAAGCCAGAGAGAATGCAAGCCACGTGGAAGTCAGTCTTCTGTAACCTAATGTTATTGGTGATGTCTCATCACTTTTGCTCTATTTATCAGAGGCAAGTCATTAGTTTTAGCCCACACTCAAGGGAGGAGACACAGAGATGTGAATATGAGGAGGCGGGATCGCTGGGAACCATATTGGAAACTCTCTACCACAGGTAGAGACAGAAAAATAAAGAGCTTCTTTTTTCCCTAAAATGTCTTAAGTTTGAACTTAAGTGGCCTCTGAGATAACCAAGATGTGTCAAGTAGGTAACTGTCATGATTCATGAGTCTGGAGCTCAGAGATGTGGGTGAGAAATGGGACTTTGAGCACTGTCAGTTTATACTTAAAGTCATAGGAATAGATAATACCGTCTAGGAAGAAAGTGGGAGGGAGAGACAAGAGGCAATGGCTTGATACCAAGTTCTGAGGAACCCCCAAATTTTAGTTTAAATAGAAGAGGGCAGGATGAGAAAGAAAATTCAAAAGGAGTGGCCAGAGGAGAAGGATAAAAACAAAGACTCTGGGCGTTACTGAACCAGGAGAGAAAATGTAGAACAAAGAATGGCTAACTATGGAAGATGTTGCTGAGACATGGCATAAGATGATGACAGAAGAGTGACTTTATAGTTTTAAAAACCAAAAAGAAATATAGAAAGATCTAATTATATATCAACATGAGGCCAGGTAAATAGATTGTGGTATATTCATGCAATGGAATACTCTGAGTAATAAAAATGAGTGAAAAAGAGAGACACTCCCATCAAAATGGAAAAATCCCAAAAACCTAATCTTGAGATTTAAAAAAGCAATTGTTATTCACCTGGTCTCAATAATACAGTTTTATAACCATTAATGCATAATTGTGCTTTTCTCACTGGTTTAATAATTTTCTAGTTTAATAACTTCATCATTGTTCACCATTTATTTTCTAAACTGGATATTTGCTTCACAGATATTAGATTTATTGTAAAAAAAATTGTTTTGTGTCATCATAATATTATGATTGACCTAAAGTTCCATAAAGTGATCTGATAGGACAATGAAAAAAAATAAATAAAATGAAAAAATCTAAAATTAAGTATATAGTTTTAGAGATCCATTTGTATTTAGGAATAATGTAAAAGTAAGCATAGGAATTATTTTTAAAAATTCTTGAAAGCAGTGATATCTGGGAGCAAGCAGGGAGAATGCAATCAGAGAAAAGTATACAGACAACAGACATCACCTGCTCTGTAACAAATTATTACTTTCAAAAATCTGAAGCAACTATAGGATAATATATGAGTATTACTGATAGAATTTTCTCTTTCTGTTTATATATTGAAAATATTTCATAATGAAAATTTTAAAATAACAAAAATTGACAAGATTTGGCAACCTTTTAAAAGTAGCTTTAAATGGAGTAGTTTAAAATGTGCTAAAGAGAAAATGAGAAGTAAGAAAGGGTAACTTCTCCTATTGAGAAGCTGGACTTCACCCTCTGAGTGATCTTGGAGAAGTTATTTAACCTCTCTGAAGCTCAGTTTTCTCATCTGTAAAATGATGTGCGTGTATGTGTATGTGTGCATGCATGCTTAAGCGTGTATGTTGTTGTTCAGTCACTAAGTCATGTCCAGTTCTTTGTGACCCCATGGACTGCAGCATGCCAGTCTTCCTTGTCCTTCATCACCTCCCAGAGTTTGCTCAAACTCATGTCCATTGAGTTGGTGATGCCATCCAACCATCTCATCCTCTGTCGTCCCCTTCTCCTCCTGCCTTCAATCTTTCCCAGCATCAGGGTCTTTTACAATGAGTCAGCTGTTCAAGCTACTCAGGTGTGTATGTGTGTGTACAGATATATGAACATATTCACACATGCAAACACACAAATATATATACATACATTGGTGAATGTATTGCAGGCAATAAATAAATCAGAGCTATAATTCAACCTTCACAGTGAGGACTGAAAAAAGACAATTGTTCAGAGTTTAGCTAGAATGTAGATTACAGAGAAAAGAAATGAAAGGAAGGAGGAAGAAAATGGCAGGGAATACTGCCAAGTGGTATTCAGATCTATCTGTGTTAGTACAAAGAAACTAGAAAAAAGATCTTCAGAAGCCAGCCAAACTTCATGGCTTGACTGTAGTTACTCAACTTTCAAAAGAAAGCAGTGTTCCAGCTCTACCCTTTCTACCACTGCCCTCCCAAAAAAAGCATAAAGGAAAAAAAGAGAGAAGGCATCTCTTCAGTAACTGCTTAAATTAAAAAAAAAAGACGGACTGACACAGGAGCCTAAAGAAGATGATCATGGTAGTTATGACTAGAATGGGAAAGGCAAACTAAGCTCAGAGACCCTGAACAGAAATTTCAAGGGAGTTGATGCTGAGAAGGAGGAATAGAGCAGAATTCCTGAAGATGGATTCAGGAACAAAAGGTCCTAAGAACCTTTACTCATGTACAATGTGTCCATTACTGGTAGAGAGCCTCTAACAACTGTCTTTCACTTCCTCCCATGCCAGGCACTGTTCCTGGCACTAGGAAACCATGGCGAACATGACAAAGTCTATGCCTTCGTGAAGGTTATATTCTAGTGGGAAGAGACAGATAAACAAGCAATGAAAGAAACTGTGATCAGTACTAATTTAGAAAAATAAAGCAGATGAGCACTGGAGGGGGAAGGTTGGGAATTAAAAATCCCATGAGCAGGGACACACTCACTAATAAGGTGACTTGTAACATGTAATAAGTATGGTGATGAGAGGCCAGGAAATGAAGGATGACTTGGGGAGTCTGAACTCCTTTTTGTGAATCCTGGCTCAAACAGGATAAAAGACAAGATGAGATTTGATCTGATGGTTTCAAGGCACAGTGATAGTGGCATCAAGGCCAAGACTGTGAGCGGGGAAGGAAGAGATGGGGGAAACACAGCGGTCCAGACAGCTGCATCCAGACCCTAAGGGCTCCTTCTTGATTCTGATTAGGTTTTAAAAAGAGTTTGAGCTGAATAGTCTACTGAAAGGCAAAACTGAACTGATAGAAGAAATATGTTGTTGGTACCTGACCCTTGCTTGACCTGGGAAAAACTGTGAAGAATGCCGTAATTAAAGGCATCAGTACAGGAGAGAGTCTTGAATCCTAAGGGACATGACCAAGGAGATAAACAGATCTGGGCTTCCAGAGACATAATGATGCTGATGATATCTCGAGCGTGGGTGACAAGCCTGGGGTGCCATGTTCGAGCCAAGCTCCATGGTGATTTAACAACACACAATGACCCCGGAGTGAGCTGCTCCTGCTTAAGGGAGAAGATAAGGTGCTAAGTGAATCCACAAGTATTTCATCTTCAGGTCCATTTCTGAGAGAAATCCCAGTGTTGAAAATGTTTGATGTGTGTGCCCGTCTTATTTTTTTTTAACCAAGGAATGAGTGGGGCCTACCTACCAACAAAGGTTCAGCTCAGCAAGTCCTGTGCTACCAAATGGGATCATGACATACATGCTACCAGCAGTTTTCATGAGTGCAGACGGATTCTTAGTTAAAATAATAGCAAACAGCACACAGTGCTTTTTTAAAAAATATATAAATTTATTTATTTTAATTGGAGGCTAATTACTTTACAATATTGTAGTGGTTCTGCCATACATTAACATGGCTTATATTGCACCTTCCAAAGTACTTTATATGTACTGAGTCACTTTTTTTTTTTTCAATTTAAATGTTTGAGGGAGGATTAGGATCTGTAGATTTGAATTTGAACTAGCAATAGACAACCACATAATCCTTACTTTCTATTCCCTAATAACAATAAAAGCATTGTCAATAGGAAATTAAGAGCAAAACAAAACAAAATCATATACAATACTACATACCTATTAGAATAGCCAAAATCTGAAACAGTGACCACAGCAAATTCTCCTGAGGATGTGGAGTAACTGTCCTTCATTGCTGGTGAGAATGTAAATAGTAGAGTCACTTTGGAAGACAGTTTGGCAGTTCCTTGTAAAACTAAACACATGATTTCCCTAAGATCCAATAAACAAACTCCTTCATATTTACCCAAAAGAGGTAAAAACATACATCTACACAACACTTGCACATGGATATTTATAGCAGCTTTACTCAACACTGCCAAAACTTGGAATCCACCAAGATGTCCTTTAGGCAGTGAATGGATAGATGAACTGTGGGACATCTGGACAATGGAATATTATTCAGTGCTAAAAAGGAATGAATAATGAAGCCATGAAAAGAAATAAAAGTGAAAGTGAAAGAAGGAAGTCTGAAAAGGTTACATGCTGTATGATTCCAACCATGTGACATTCTAGAAAAGGCAAAACTATGGAGACACTTTCGGAAAAGACTCTGATGCTGGGAGGGATTGGGGGCAGGAGAAGGGGACGACAGAGGATGAGATGGCTGGATGGCATCACTGACTCGATGGACGTGAGTCTGAGTGAACTCCGGGAGTTGGTGATGGACAGGGAGGCCTGGCATGCTGCAATTCATATGGTCGCAAAGAGTCGGACATGACTGAGCGACTGAACTGAACTGAACTGAACTGAATGGAGACACTAAAAAGATCAGTGTTTGCCAGGGGTTAGAAGGGGAGGAAGGAATGAATAGGTAGAGCAGAGAGGATTTTTAGGGTAGTAAGAAATACGCTGTGTGATATTATAATAGGGATACATGTCATTATGTTGTTCAGTTGCCAAGTCATGTCCAGCTCTTTGAGACCCCATGGACTGCAGAATGCCAGGCTTCCCTGTCTTCCACCATCTCATGGAGCTTGCTCAAACTCATGTCCATTGAGTCGGTGAGGCCATCCAACCATCTCATCCTCTGTTGTCCCCTTTTCCTCCTGCCTTCAATCTTTTCCAGCATCAGAGTCTCTTCTAATGAGTCAGTACTTTGCATCAGGTGGCCAACAGCTTTAGCATCAATCCTTCCAATGAATATTCAGGACTGATTTCCTTTAGGATGGATCTCTTGAACCCAAGGGATTCTCAAGAGTCTTCTCCAACACCACAGTTCAAAAGCATCAATTCTTTGGTGCTCAACTCTCTTTATGGTCCAACTCTCACATCCATACATGACTACTGGAAAACCATAGGTTTGACTAGACGGACCTCTGTTGGCAAAGTAATGTCTCTGGTTTTTAATATGCTGTCCAGGTTGGTCATAGCTTTTCTTTCAAGGAGCAAGCACCTTTTAATATCGTGGCTGCAGTCACCATCTGCAGTGATTTTGGAGCCCAGAAAAATAAAGTTAGCCACTGTTTCAATTGTCTCCCCATCTATTTGCCATGAAGTGATGGAACCAGATGCCATGATCTTAGTTTTTTGAATGCTGAGTTTTAAGCCAGATTTTTCACTCTCCTCTTTCACTTTCATCAAGGGGCTCTTTAGTTCCTCTTCGCTTTCTGCCATAGGGGTGGTGTCATCTGCATATCTGAGGTTATTGATATTTCTCCCGGCAATCTTGATTCCAGCTTGTGCTTCATCCAGTGCAGCATTTTGCAAAATGTGCTCTGCATATAAGTTAAATAAGCTGGGTGATGTACAGCCTTGATGTACTCCTTTCCCAATTTGGAACTAGTCTGTTGTTCCATGTCCAGTTCTAACTGTTGCTTCTTGACCTGCATACAGATTTCTCAGGAGGCAGGTAAGGTGGTCTGGTATTCCCATCTCTTGAAGAATTTTCCACAGTTTGTTGTGATCTACACAGTCTAAGGCTTTAGCATAGTCAATGAAGCAGAAGTAGATGCTTTTCTGGAATTCTCTTGTTTTTTCTATGATCCAACAGATATTGGCAATTTGATCTTTGGTTCCTCTGCCTTTTCTAAATCCAGCTTGAACATCTGGAAGTTCTCAGTTCATGTACTATTGAAGCCTAGCTTGGAGAATTTTGAGTATTACTTTGCTAGTGTGTGAGATGAGTGCAATTGTGCGGTAGTTTGAACATTCTTTGGCATTGCCCTTCTTTAGGATTGGAATGAAAACAGACCTTTTCCAGTCCTGTGGCCACTGCTGAGTTTTCCAAATTTGCTGGCATATTGAGTGCAGCACTTTCACAGCATCATCTTTTAGGATTTGAAATAGCTCAGCTGGAATTCCTTCACCTCCACTAGCTTTGTTCATAGTGATGCTTTCTAAGGCCTACTTAACTTTGCACTTCAGGATGTCTGGCTCTAGGTGAGTGATCACACCATCGTGATTATCTGGGTTGTGAAGATCTTTTTTGTACAGTTCTTCTGTGTATTCTTGCCACCTCTTCTTAATATCTTCTGCTTCTGTTAGGTCCATACCATTTCTGTCCTTTATTGTGCCCATCTTTGCATGAAATGTGCCCTTGGTGTCTCTGAATACATTTGTACAAATACATAGAATGTGCAATATCAAGAGTTAACTATAATGTAAACTATGGACTTTGGGTGATGATGATATATTGATATAGGTTCATCAATTTTAACAAATGTTGCACTCTGGTGGGTATACTGATAATGGGGGAGGCAGTGCAAGTGTAGGGGTAGGAGGTATATGGGAGATCTCTGTATTGTCCCAGCAATTTTGCTGTGAACTAATATTGCTCTTAAAAGAACAGTCTTGGGACTTCCCTGGTTGTTAGTTAAGAATCCACCTTGCAGGGCATACAGGTTCAATCCCGGGTTGGGGAACTAAGTCCCTACATGCTGCAGAGAAGTTAAGTCTGTGCACGGTAACCACTGAGCCTGCACACCACAGCTGTAGAGTCCATGCAGCACAACTAAGACCCAACACAGCCAAGTAAATAAATAAATAACTCATTTATTTTAAAAGTCTTAATAAAAATATTTAGAAAAGCATATAAGAGAAAGTAATAGTGTTGTACCATAAACTTTTCCTTTATTTTTGGACAGTAGACCCTTGACCCTTCATTGACCATTTATTCAGCCTGAATGAGCTCTTCTATGAGGGCTGAATTTGATGTTCTTTTGAGATAAATGTTAAAAAAAGAGAGAGAGAGAGAAGGCATTGACTGTTAGGGGCCTGAAATGCAGACATCTCAATGAAGCCTGCCCATAAAATCAGCATCTAGGAGTTAACCAGTTCCTGACTGACTAAGAAAGGGATGCTATGAATAGTCACAGGCAGGAAGTCTGGCTTTTCCCATATGGTTGAGATAGGTGAGGCTTATGTGTTCACATGAATTTCCTGCTTAACAGTTCATCTCTTTCTGTTTCTCGGCATTTAACCCTGTAAAAGAACTCAACACTTTATAAGAGCCTGGCCAAGGAACCAAAGAAGCAGAGACAGGGTATCTGCTATTGACTGAGCAAGTACTGGAAGTCAGAGCAGGAAATGGACCAGAAGCCACAAGGCAAGCCAGTGAGGAAGTGCACACAATCATCAAAGATCAGGGCAAGTAAGGATTCCAAAGCTAGGTCAATCAGTGAGAAGCAGGATATAAATAGTCTGGTATATGGGGCAAGCACTATTCTAAGGCGAACAGTAGCCTAGTGAATGGAGAAAATAGAAGAACCATGTAAAACTCAGGAGGTCAGATGCAAGTTCTGAAGAAGTGAGACCAGAGTTTGCCTCCAATGAGAGGTTTTGGCTGGCTTCGCGAGAAAGCTGGGCCTTCCTCGAGTGTGGACAAACCCGAGGCCCACGCTAGAGTCATTTGGCAAGGTATTTCCAGAGGAAAGAATAGAGAGAGAGCCATGTTGTGAGCCTCTTAATGAGCACTGTGCTTTGGCCTGATCTTCCAAAAGCAGAGTTTTCTATTTTTTTGGTACTGTACTCTATATATTTAGAAGTAGAAACAATTGATTTAAATAGCTTATTTTGTAAGGATAATGCTCAATATAATTATTCTTTCTAGGCGAGCATTCCTTTAACTAACTTCGTTTAACAAAAGTATAGTTCTCAAGGTCAAATAAGTATACTAAGTAATCTATGACAGAAGTGAAAGGGATTCAGCAAAAGAAATCTCCTTTCCCCAAAAGCTTTTCCGGAGAAACACATTTGCAGCATTGTATTAGTCATTATTTTGCTTAAAAGATGGCAAAGGACAGTTATATAAAATCAATTCACTCCAAATTTAATGCACTCTGGTCTACTCAATGTACCACAATAAGTATACTAACCATATTGAGCTTTTCTTCCAACTCAACCACATGTAATACGCTGCACATTAGATATCCCACAGATTCTCATAATTTTTCTTCCATTTCTTTTGACTTAACTTATTCAATGAACACTTTTCTCTCCAGTGGGGTCTTGGCTTCACCCTCAGCTTTCTTCTACTGACTTCTTCAATCACAAGCTCCCAGGAAGCAGTATAACTTTCCCTCATATCACACCCCAGTCTAATAAAACCCTAATAATAGCTCTCTTCTCTAGGTAAAGTAGTCAATATCATTCCTTCTTTGCTTATCCTTCTATACTACTGCAGGAGAAACTGCAAAAAAAAAAAAAAAAAAAAAACCAAAAACACAATGAACATCAGCAAAGTGGTTATTTTTCTTGTGCTAAAGTCCCAAGCAGTATGGTAGCTGTGTGATGCCACTGGGGAATCTATGCCACATCTGTCTTTTTGCTCAGACTCAGCATAGAATATGGTTTTCATTTAATGTTTATTGCCTTATGTTTGCAAAGTGGCTGCTTCTCTTCCAATATTATAACTATGCCCTAAGCGGGAAAAAAGGGAATGTGACAAACAAAAGCCACCCAAGTCAGCTATCAGTTGTCATTTTGAAGAACATCCCTGAATACATGTTTTTCCAAAGAAGACATACAAATGACCAACAGATACATAAAAAGGTGCCCAACATGACTAATCATCAGGGAAATACAAATCAAAACCAGAATGAGATATGACCTCCTTTTCCAGGGAATCTTCCAGATCCAGGGATTGAACCTGGATCTCCTGCATTGTGGGCAGATTCTTTACTGTCTGAGCAACCAAGGAGGCCCTCAGTGGATATTATTCAGCCATGAGGAAGAAGGAAATCCTGCCATTTGCAACAACATGGATTGACCTTGAGGGCATTATGCTAAGTGAGATAAATCCGACAGAGAAAAATAAATACTTTATGATCTCACTTATATGTGGAATCTAAAAACATGATCTCATAGAAACAGAGATGAGAATACTATTTACCAGGGTCTAAGGAGTGGGGAAACAGGGAGATGTTGGTCAAAGAGCACAAACTTACAGTTAGAAGGTAAGTTCTGGCAATCTAATGTACAGAATGGTGAGTATAGACAATGACCCTGCACTATACATTTCAAAGGTGCTACAGGACTAGAGCTTAAATGTTCTCACGACAAAAAAGAAATGCTAAGTATGTGACATGATAAAGTTACCTAAGACTATGGTGGTAACCACATATCAACATATAAACATTTCAAATCAATATACTGTATACCTTAAACTTATACAATGTTATATGCCAGTTATTTCTCAGTTTTAAACGGGGAGAACAATAAATATCAGCTATCTGATGATAGACAAAAGAAATAAGTACAAAAATACACAATGATAAGCTTTGATAAATGGTAAGATGAAAAAGGTCAAGTTGATATGAGAGCATACATTGAAGCAGAGTAATCTAGTGCGTGGAACATGAGATATTCATGAAAAACCTATTGAGTGAAACCTGGGAAATAGGAATTAACTAGGTGAGGGAGCACTGTGTTCTCTCCTTGCTACCTCCAAACTGGGGAAATTGCCAAAGAGTCAAAACTGGAAAATGAAGCTTTTAAAATTTACTGTAAAACAAGGACTTCCCTGGTTGTCCAGTGGTTAAGACTCCACGTTTCCACTGTAGGGGCACAGGTTTGAACCCTGGTCGAGATTCCACAAGCCACACAGTCAAAATAGATCAGTCTTATGGACTCTGTGGGAGAGGGAGAGGGTGGGGAGATTTGGGAGAATGGCATTGAAACATGTATAATATCATGTATGAAACGAGTCGCCAGTCCAGGTTCACTGCACGATACTGGATGCTTGGGGCTGGTGCACTGGGATGACCCAGAGGGAGGGTATGGGGAGGGAGGAGGGAGGAGGGTTCAGGATGGGGAACACAGGTACACCTGTGGTGGATTCATTTCGATATTTGGCAAAACTAATACAATATTGTAAAGTTTAAAAATAAAATAAAATTAAAAATAATTTAAAAATATAAAAAAAAAGAAGAATATGTTCAGGAAAAAAAAAAAAACTTTATTATGAAACGAACTTTAACATGGGTGGGGGGTGCATATATTTTAAAATCCCTGAACTTGGAAATGACAATCTTCTCAAGGTTAGTCTACGTGAAAATCAATCCTTTTGTCTGAACTCACTCTTGGAATTAGAAAAAGAAGCCAACATTTTTTTCTTCTTTTTTCAAAATCCAGTATAGTGCTGCTAGTTATAGAAACACAGTTTAGAAAACTCACGTACTCTTGCCTTTCTTTATGTATCTTGGGGTCCAACCACAAAGCCCTCATTAAGCTAATGTATTTGTCCTTTACTGTCTAGCATGTTATTTTCTACTGTTGCCTATTGGGAAATAGAGGGAGATTTGCAATTTAATCATGACAACTGCACTTCTACATCCTTTACCCCATTTCTCCATCACACCCTGCCATCGTACAGTTACTACTTCCACAGAAGCTTACACTCAGTAAACTCACAGAGCCCTTGATTCTGTATATTTTCAGCAGCAATTCTGGCACGGCTCTCTCTCTCTAGAATTTCTTCAATAGGCACACACATTCATACTCACACCACATATGCACACAAGTACGTATATATTTCTATTTCTGGGGATCCATAGACTTTTAAAATTCTGTTCTTTCCTCTTTAGGATACTGAAAATGCTGATGGAAGAATACTATCTTTTGTTTTCCTTCTTTCTTTCTACACTATCTGGCTCAATTCTCTGTAAATTAGGCACTGAGCCGATAGGGATATCTATTATCCTATCATGCAAGTCGGATCCTATCAAACTTCTGAATTTGTGGAAGTGAGCTTCCAGCTCACAGAACAACTGGAATGCGGCATTCAAAATAACTTGTAACTATACATCAGGTAGCATCCACTTGGCACTGTAAAATCTCAGTGTTATAGAGACAGGCCATTTACTACTCATAGAATAGAATGCTGAATACCGCAAATGAGAGGGACAACAGCGTCATCCCTCATGGGCAGCAGCTGTCCCCTCTTTGTTTAAGCAGAGAGAGACAGACCCTAAGAAATCCCCTCACTTTGCTCTCCCCCCTGCCCCCACAGTTTCTTGTCACTGTTTCCTGTCTGCATGACTGCACTGTTGACAGCCAAGGCTTGTGCTGTCAAATCTGAGTCTGACATCCTCTGGATGAAGGTGTGGGGGAAACCCAAGCAGACACCTTCCCAAGCTTGGCTTGGAGGACATGTAGGAGAAAAATGAGACCTGGGTCTACCAGGACTTTTAGGGTCTAGCACAGTCCATGCTTCTCAAGAAAACTAGGAAAATATTAATATAGTTTAAATAATATATCTGATTTGAGAATGATTTTCAAAGAAGTACTAATATGTGATTTATATTAAGTTAGTTCCAAAATGATTTGTTCTCCTATACCCGTATGCTTTCTTCATGATTTAGGTAATGGGCTTAAAGAGTATACTCACATAGTATTTTCCTAATAGTGCCAAGCTGGGGGATGTTGCTGACAGCTAGAGAGAAGCAGTGGAAGTAATTCTAACAAGTTGGAGAACTGCAAGAGTACAAACCTGGTGCAGGTCAATGACAACTTATCTGGGTCAAATCATAAAGGAAAAGATAAAACTAATAACCTCAGAAACTGGCCTAAGTCAGGTTCACATAGTACTAGTAACTGTAAATTGAGCAAAGCAGATCCTGAAGAGTTTGTTTTATGGATTGTAAGGTTCTTAGCTGCTACAAGTAAAGATGACCTCATGTTTAAGAGTAGGCGGTTGTATCCACGGGGCAGAGCTAGGGACAGCCGCTGCTCCAAAATATTGCTCTTCCTCTTTCTGCACATCTGGATGCTCACCATTTGGAAGTCATTACTTTGGAGTACGTACTGTCCACTGGTATTATTATCTATTGCTACAAAACCCTTACTTCACTGCAAACACTTGCTGTCAGAGTTTGCCTTTCTGTGCTAAGGGCACCCCAGCCCTTGTTCAAAAATAGAAGGAAGTCACTAAGTCAGTTCCACATTCAAGAGGAGGGAATCACACAAGTGAGTGAAGACCAGGAGACAGAGTTCCCTGGTGCCATGTCAGAAGCCACCGACCACACCACTCCTGGCTGCCCTGTTTTTAAATGTTTGCTCTCTGGGGAAAGATCACATATGAAGCTTCTCATATCTCAGTGTAAATACATTTGTGAGGTTTCTTTGGAATCAAGAGGAAGCTAGATAAAGGCTGATACATAAGAGGTAGAGGGAACTGTAAAAATGGTCAGTGTCTTAGAAAGGGGAGATGGGCAAGAGTTAAGAGAATAGGCCTGACATCACCAGAGCTTGAGAAAATAGTATGGTCAAGTAAATTAAATATGAGTCAGCAAATTGGCACTGCAATGAAAACAAAGGAAGTTTGAGCTGGATAAAGAGGAATATAACACATAAGGGCTCTGGAGATGATGTTCACTGTGTACCCCACAATGGTGAGATCTTTGGGAGACTATAAAATCTCTCTTTGACCATGGATACAATGAGCTTGAATGTTCCTCAGACTAATATGCAGAAAATAAGGGAAGGCTGGGGATAAAATGGAAGAAGGCCACAATAAAACCTATTTATCTTCCCTGAAGAAAAGGGCTCTGAAACATTGAAATACACTGCTAAATCTGTAACTATAAAGAACTCTCAGGGAATTTCCTGGCATTCCAGTGGTTAAGACTCTGTGCTTCCCCTGCAGGGCACACGAGTTCCATCCCTCGTCAGGGAACTAGGATGCCACGTACTGCACATGTGGCTAAATAAATAAATAGCAAACATTAATGGTATATGGGTCTTATGCCAAGAAATAACAATTCCCACTGAAGTAGAACATGAATTCTGCATTGGTTCTTTAGCACCAGCCTTAATGTAGGTGCTATGGATTTGTCTAATGCAACCATATATTCTAGTCTGACCTTCCTAGGAAGAAAATTCTTTGTGGGATGCTACTAGGTACAGCCAGTGACACAGTTGGTTTCCATACCTATAAAGAGCTAAGAGAGAAAAAAAATATGTGAAAGAGCAAAGAAAATGTGATAAGCAAATTGAATGAGCAGAAGGGCATAAGAAAGGGCCAATACACTTCCATGACAACAAACAAGACAAACTAAAGAGACTTAGAAAAGAAGGGAATTTGCAAAAAAGAAAGGGTACAAGTGAACTTATTTATAAAACAGAAGCAGAATCATGGACGTAGAAAACAAACTTATGGTTACCAGCAGATAAAGGATAAACTGGGAGACTGAGACTGGCATATACACACTATGATGTATAAAATAGATAACTAATAAGAACTTGCTGTATAGCACAGGGAACTCTACTCAATACTCTGAATAGCTTCTAAGAGAAAAGAAACAAACAAAAAAACCCACAGTGGGTATATGTATATGTATAACTGATTCACGTTGCTGTACACCTGAAACTAACACAACATTGGAAATCAAATATGTTGTTGTTTAGTAGCTAAGTTGTGTCTGACTCGGCAACCCCATGGACTGCAGCCTGCCAGGCTCCTCGTCCATGGGATTTCCCAGGAAAGAATACAAGAATACTGGAGTGGGTTGCCATTTTCTTCTCTAAAATCAATAATATTCCAATACAAATTTTAAAAAAGGAGGGAATTTTCTCAACCTGATAAAGGGTTATCTACAAATAACCTACAGATAACATCATACTTAATCACTCACTAAGTCACTTCAGTCACGTCCAACTCTGTGTGACCCCATAGGCGGCAGCCCACCAGGCTCCCCCATCCCTGGGATTCTCCAGGCAAGAACACTGGAGTGGGTTGCCATTTCCTTCTCCAATGCATGAAAGTGAAAAGTGAAAGTGAAGTCGCTCAGTCATGTCCGACCCTCAGTGACCCCATGGACTGCAGCCTACCAGACTCCTCCATCCATGGGATTTTCCAGGCAAAAGTACTGGAGTGGGGTGCCATTGCCTTCTCCGATCATACTTAATGGTGAAAGACTAAAAACTTTCCCCTTAAGATCAGAAACTAGATATGAATGTCTGTTCCAACCATTTTCTATTCAACACTGTACTGGTGATTTTCATCAGAGTAATTAGGCAAGAAAATGAAATAAAAGGCATCCAGAATGGAAAAGGAAAAAGTCAAATTATTCGTGAATGACATGATTTTGTACATGGAAGCAAACAAGGAAAACGATGGTAATTACCCAAAAGTACAGAGATAGTATCACTGAAATAATACCGATGTCATATACTTATGTAGCATTTTACAGCTTCCAAAGAGCTATGCATCATTTTATCTTCATAACCACCTGTAAGGTAAGTACTATTATTAATGCACATCACAAGTGACAAAACTAATACTTAAAAAGTGATGTATTTGTTAATGAAGCCAGTTACTAAATATCATAACTGTCTCCCAAATCTCCAGCTCCAGGACTCTAAATCAATGCATAATGGTTGCTTGGTTTCTTGTCTTTTAAGAGCAGCATGGTAAAACAGAACTTTCTGCAATGGTGAAAATGGTCTGTATCTGCATTGTTCAATACTGTGGCCACAAGATCCAAGTGGTATTGCACACTTGAAATGTGGCTAGTACAACTGAATAACTGAATTTTTAATTTTATTTAAATTTAAATAACCACATGAGGTCACCATGTTGAACAATGTAGCTCTAGAGAGTTAGTCCCTGCTCAAGGACAGAAATGGTATGGACCTAATGGAAGCAGAAGATATTAAGAAGAGGTGGCAAGAATACACAGAAGAACTATACAAAAAAGATCTTCATGACCCAGATAACCACAATGGTGTGATCACTCACCTAGAGCCAGATACCCTGGAATGTGAAGTCAAGTGGGCCTTAGGAAGTATCACTACGAACAAAGCTAGTGGAGGTGAAGGAATTCCAGTTGAGCTATTTCAAATCCTAAAAGATGATGCTGTGAAAGTGCTGCACTCAATATGCCAGCAAATTTGGAAAACTCAGCAGTAGCCAAAGGACGGGAAAAGGTCAGTTTTCATTCCAATCCCAAAGAAAGGTAATACCAAAGAATATTCAAACTACTGCACAATGGCACTCATCTCACATGCTAGCAAAGTAATGGTCAAAATTCTCCAAGCCAGGCTTCAACAGTAAGTGAACTGAGAACTTCCAGATGTTCAAGCTGGATTTAGAAAAGGCAGAGGAGCCAGAGATCAAATTGTCAACATCTGCTGGATCAGAGAAAAAGCAAGGGAATTCCAAAAAAAAATCTACTTCTGCTTCACTTACTACACTAAAGCCTTTGATTGTGTGGATCACAATAAACTGGAAAATTATGAAAGAGATGGGAATACCAGACCACCTGACCTGCTTCCTGAGAAATCTGTATGCAGGTCAAGGAGCAACAGTTAGAACTGGACATGGAACAACAGACTGGTTCCAATTTGGGAAAGAAGTACGTCAAGACTGCATATTGTCACTTCACCTATTTAACTCAGAGGCAGAATACATCATGGGAAATGCTGGACTGGATGAAGCACAAGCAGGAAGAAATATCAATAACCTCAAATATGCAGATGACACCACCCTTATGGCATGGTGAAGAGGAACTAAGGAGCCTCTTGATGAAAGTGAAAGAGGAGAGTGTAAAAGCTGGCTTAAGACTCAACATTCAAAAAACTAAGATCATGGCATCTGGTTCCATCACTTCATGGCAAATAGATGAGGAGACAATTGAAACAGTGACAAACTTTATTTTCTTGGGCTCCAAAATAACTGCAGATGGTGACTGCAGCCATGAAATTAAAAGACGCTTGCTCCTTGAAAAGCTATGACCAACCTGGAAAGTGAAAGTGAAAGTTAAGTCACTCAGTCATATCCGACTCTTTGGGACCCCATGGACTGTAGCCCACCAGACTCCTCTGTCCATGGGATTCTCCAGGCAAGAATACTGGAGTGGGTTGCTATTTCCTTCTCCAGGGGATCTTCCCGACCCAGGGATCGAACCCAGGTCTCTGCATTAGAGGCAGACACTTTAACCTCTGAACCACCTGGCTGCTGCTGCTGCTGCTAATCGCTTCAGTCATGTCCGACTCTGTGTGACCCCATAGACAGCAGCCCACCCGGACAACATATTAAAAAGCAGAGACATTACTTTGCTGACAAAGGTCCGTCTAGTCAAAGCTATGGTTTTTCCAGTGGTCACGTATGGATGTACGAGTTGGACCATAAAAAAAGCTGAGCGCCGAAGAATGGATGCTTTGGAACTGTAGTGTTGGAGAAGACTCTTGAGAGTCCCTTGGACTGCAAGGAGATCCAACCAGTCCATCCTAAAGGAAATAAGTCCTGGATATTCATTGGAAGGACTGATCCTGAAACTCCAATACTTTGGCCAGCTGATGCAAAGAACTGACTCATTGGAAAAGACCCTGATATTGGGAAACATTGAAGGCATGAGGAGAAGGGGACAACAGAGGATAAGATGGCTGGATGGCATTCCTGACTCGATGGACATGGGTTTGAGCAAGCTCCAGGAGTTGGTGATGGACAGGGAAGCCTGGCGGGCAGCAGTTCATGGGGTCATGAAGAGTCGGACACGACTGAGCAACTGAACTGAACTGAACTAAATCAGACTCCTCCTCATGGTTCTAGTCCCACAGTGACCAACCTATATGCAATTTGTTGTTGACTATGAGGAATATATACAGAAGCACAAAGAGAGACAAACCATCCTTGGGAATAATTAGAAGTTGTTGTATATCCTCAGAAATACATACAACGACTCTGCAACATATAAACATGTAGGAGTGTTCTAACCAACCAAAAATAGAAGAAACGCTTTCCTAAAAACTACAGCTTTCTTTTCATTAAGGGGGTGGGATGAGGTCAGAAATAATATACCTTATGTTTAAATGATTATATATGTTTTTCTGTTCTTACACCCACTCCAGTGAATTCTTGCTTCTAACTCTACCACTACAGATTTGTTAAATGAATCGCTGTTCTTCTTTAAATACCTCCTTCATGTTTCCACTTTATACTTTTTCTTAGGCTATCTTTTCTGCTGGGAATGTCTTCCTCCATCTTGTAAATCCAAACATGACCACATCCTTCAAGGCCTAAGTCAAATTTATAATCTCCTGGAACACTTTCTTATCTCAGCTAGATGATGTCCTTCACTCTTCAACTATTTCATTTGCAACATGTAGTACTGTACCCACATATTATAGTTTTATGTACACATCTTCTCCCTGATTAGACCCAGTCAGTAAACCACAACTTATGGACAAAATCTGGTCTATTGCATGTGTTGTAAATAAAGTTTTGTTGTAATAGAGCCATGCTCACTATTTTACAGCCATATTTTCTATGGCTACTTTGCCCGATAATGTCAGAGTTGAGTAGTTGCAACAAACTGTCCCTCAAACGCTTATATATTTCCCACTTGGCTCCTCACAGCAAGTTGTTTGATCCTGTATCACTATAAGCTTTTGGAATGAACTATAGAAACCATATCTGATTTATTTTTTTAAATCTTCACAAGACCTAGAGTATTGCCCTATATATAGCAGTAACATCATAAATATTTTAAGAATTTTCTTTTTATAAGGAATTAACAGTGTCTGCTTATGTATATCAATTTTCTATTGGCAAACATTATCCCACCCAATTTCTCATTTACTCATCAAGACAGCTTCCTGACACAGAAAAAGTAGGTCTCATTATCTACATTTTACACCATGAGAAATTGAGGCACAAAGAGACTTATGCCTATGGTCACAGCTAGTAAAGAGAGTTGCAAAACTGGGTCATAAACCCAGATCTTCTGATGCCTGACTCTGAGCTACCTTGTTCTGCCTCTCTGTGCTTACCTGCTTTACTCTAAATTGACCTAAGGTGGTGATGGAACCCCAAATAACACTTGTCGTTGTATTGTTTTTCAGTCACTCAGTCATGTTCAACTCTTTGCGATCCTATGGACTATGCCCGCCAGGCTCCTCTGTCCACGGGATTCACTCAGGCAAGAATACCGGAGAAGGTTGCCATTTCCTCCTCCAGAGGATCTTCCCAACCCAGGGATCGAACCCACTTCTGCATTGGCAGGTAGATTCTTTACCACTGAGCCACCAGGGAAGCCCATGTATCTACTGAGTAAATTAATAATCATGTCTCAGGTAACTCATGTTCATTTTTAACAGAATTGCAACTATTTTTATGAAAGAAAGTGAAGTCACTCAGTCGTGTCTGACTCTTTGCGACCCCATGGACTGTAGCCTACCAGGCTCCACCATCCATGGGATTTTCCAGGCAAGAGTACTGGAGTGGGTTGCCATTTCCTTCTCCAGAATATCTTCCCGACCCAGGGATCGAACCCAGGTTTCCCGCATTGTAAGCAAGACGCTTTACCTTCTGAGCCACCAGGGAAGCCCATGTATCTACTGAGTAAATTAATAATCATGTCTCAGGTAACTCATGTTCATTTTTAACAGAATTGCAACTATTTTTATGAAAGCTAGTCATTTAAAGTATTTTTATGCTTCTAAATAAAAAAATGTATTTAAAAATTAAATTTAGAGAACTCTCTGGCAGTCCAGTGGTTAGGAGTCTTTGCTCTCACTGCTGAGGGCCCAGGTTCAATCCCTAGTTGGGGAACTAAGATCCCACAAGCCACAGTCTCCACCCTGCTAAAATTAATAAATAATAATAATAATTTAAAACTTAATATATAAAAAACTTTACAGAAAATAATTCCCCCCCTTTTTTTCCCCCCAAAACTTCAGAAGACAGAGGAAATGTACATTTCCCACGCTGGTCACACTGCCTCTCTCTGCTCTGTTTGTCTTCCTTACAAAGGCAGTTTCTCTTTTCCATTCTGTATCTTAAAGCTATTGACTTCAAAAGAGTACCTATCAGATTTAGCCATAAGCAAGAATCATATGCCCCACTGGTATGTTCAGTCTGCACAGGCCAAGTTTATCTAATTCAAATCCATTATCTGTTCAGCAACACCTCCTTACTATTCAGTATTGATTGTTTACACATCCAATATGAAACACTGGAAGAAAAGCAGAGTGGCGAGAATACAGGACATTTGTTTTATGTCTTCCTGTAAAAACCGTCTGACTTTACTCTGAATATATTAAACACTAGATTCATGAATTGTTAAATAGTATTTGTAATGTCTTTGCACTTATATTAGATAACTGCATTGTTTTTGATACACAAATAGGATTCTTTAAAGAAATACCCCCTTCTCTGCAATGGGTCACATTCTTTATAGTTATAAAGAGCCTACTTATTTCTGCCCAGTAAGAAAAAATGGATTCCTTTTGAGCCTCTTTGAGGTGTTAGATTCAGCTTAAATTATGCATGCAATGTAATGCAAATTAAAGGTTTCAATATAAGAAGGTGGTTCTCTGAGCTGGAGGCTATCCAATTGGCAAAATATATACCATCAAGTATATATTCAACTCTCTGTGGACAACCAATAAATGTTTGTAGACTAAAAAAAAAAAAAACCAACACTTATTTTTTTAAGAAAAGCAAAAATTAATATTTTTAAAACTACTGTAATAAGGGCTATTAGAATGTCTAGAAACTAAGGAACATGTGTCTAATACAGATGTGACCTCCTTTCTTGGTTCATCACCATAAAGACTACTGGGCTGGCTGGGGACTCCAAGATTTTAATTCTTATTACACAGAGTTATTCTGCTGTCTTTTTGTCATTTGCTTTTGTACCCTACCTTTGGGTATTTGTTTATTTTTACTCTGCCTTCTGAGAATGACTTCAAGCAGCCTACAAAGGCACATATATATTTGAGATTAAAATATGTTTTGAAAAGATGAAGCATCTCTCACCCTGTGTGACATGCTACACTACATGAACCAAAAAGACTAGAAACGTATTGTGAAGTCAAACTGGGCTCACCAAAGCCTCTGTCCCCAGAGTTCTGATGTCAGCAGTGACAGATAATGGAGCCAGATTCCCTGCAATTGAATCCTGGTTCTGAACTCGGTTCTGCACTGCCATGCCATGTGATTTTAGCCAAGTGTCCTCTCCACTAGAGGCCTCAGTTTCCTCAGGCTGAAGTAAGGGATACTAAAATAACATCCACCTTAATTTAAACAAGGTGTTGGAACAGTACCTGGCACAAAGAAAACCTCACCATGCCATCAAGAAGGAGTATTAGTACTAATCATAGTCATGTTTCAGCATCGGCCTGGCAAACAGTGATTCAAAAGTACTCTATTCTTAGTCAGGATAAACCACGTGAGTTGTTTGTGTTTTTGTTTTGATGCCATCTCCATTTCCTGTCTCCTTCTCAGTATATTTCTCCTTCCTCTTGTCAATGGTGAGTATCCTCACCATCCTAGTGCTCTTCAGGGGGAGGGTCCCATACTGTGGCCACTGACAGGCCAAGCTTTACCCTTGGAAGACTGTCACCAATCCCTACTCAGAATTTAAGAGTATCATAGATTTTAGGTATACCCTTAAGGGCATATTTTTATCATGTAAAGGAGGATATAGAAAATGGAGCAGCTTTTAACCTTGATAAAAGCCTTCTCTTGGCATGATGAGTAACAGTGTGCTGCAAATCTGCCACTACTTCTGTCTCTTGACTCCAAACACACTGGTTAATCAGTGGGCTCCAAAGGAGAGAAAGCAGCATTGTGTGAATGAAGGAGCTGAGGGAAGGCACAGAGGGCATTCTGGACTACAGCACTGTCAGGGAAAAGCACTGGGAAGGCACATACAAGGGCATTCTGGGTTTGGGAAATTCTGGCAGGGACCTTGTCTGAAAGGCTCTGACATGACAGCAACTGCCTCTTGGGGAAGCAATGAGAAGGAGTAGAAAAAAAGGAGATGCCAATTGTCCTGGATATCTATTGCTGCATAAAGTAGTTTAAAACAATGACAATCATTCATTTTGCTCCTGAATCTGTAAGGTGAGCAGGACTCAGCAGGAAGGATCATCTCTGAAGCACATAGCGGCAGCTGGGAAGTTCTACTGAAGCTGGGGAATCCAACTCCAACACGGCTTATTCACATGGCTGAACTTGGCGTCAGTAGTAATCCGGGCACAGTCCTCTCCATGTGAGCTTTCCCACAGAGATGTTTAGGCTTCCTCAAAGCATGGAGGCTGGGTTCCAAGAATGAGTGTTCCAAAAGACAGGAAATAGAAATACCATGTCTTTTAAGGTTCAGGCCCAGAAACTGGCACAGCAACATGCCACTGTAGCCTACCAGTTAAACCATCATCAAGTTTACCCAGGTACAAGCGGAGAGGACGCAGAATCATCCTCCAGTGAGAGGTGTGTCAAATAGTTTGTGGCCATCTTAACTGGCCACACTCAATGGTCTGAAGTAGACTAAGATTTACATAGCCTCTCTCTCTGCTCCTTCTCCATCACCTCAGCAAAGGAGAGGAGCTGCAGTTGGCTACCTCATAATGATGTAGCCCTTTCTCTAGCCTCAAGATCACAGAAACTCTTCAGTCTTTGAGTTGGCATGTATTAGAATCCCTTCCTTTTGGGGGTACTGATACCTCTTCGCAAAAATCTACTTCTTGCTGCCCTAAAATTGGTCTTTGTCTCACTAAGTCAGATTAAACTGTAAAAGCAAAATGTTACAGCTATGGGGATGGAGGGAGAGAGGCAATTACATGTACAGTGTTCCCCTCAGGGGATCTTGGGCCTTATTGGCCACCAAGTGACTTTGAATTTTTGATATGTTTCAAAATGATGACATTCTCAACTATATATTTACAGATAGAACTTAATTACAGATAAGACTTGCTTTTTTGATGGCTTTTCTGGTAGTAAAACTATCCACATGATATTTATTTAGTCCAAGGCAATGGAAACATGTTAAAAGTCCTTGTAAGAAAACCCTGAATTTAAAGATATCAGAGAAATCTTGTTTTCAGTTATTTCTGCTTCAATATAGATTGTATCTATTAAATGCTTCTGTTATTAAGTGAAAAAGTGTATATACCTAAGCCCAAGGGCTATTTTGCTAAGAGCCAATTTCCATTATGAGATTTTATAATGGGCTTAAAGAGCAAATGTTCAATATATGATAAAATTAGTTTTTTAAATCCTAGGTTTGGTGGGTTCAGAAAATCAAAGGAGTCAAAGGATTCTCAAATAAAGCTAAAAGATAAAGTTGATTTATACGTAGGGACCAAGGGTGGTGACTCCTGCGAGAAGTCTGGCAGAGGGCAAGGGGGCTCATTGTACCAAGGCTGTTTTTTCTAACAGACTGAAAATTTTCTTATAAAGCTCAGGTTCTTAAATTTTACCCAAAGGGAAAAAGGAAGCATGAGAGAGTTTAATGACTAATGATTTCTTCTCTAAAAATAAATCCCACTTTTAAATGTGGCAGCCTGGGAGGAGACAGACTTGCTCCCACAAGCATGGAGGTAGGAGGCTTGAGTAATAGGGTCACAAGCCACCCTTTCCCCACTCGGCACCAGCCACAGAGTTTTCTGTCACACTTCTGGGAACCCTCTCAAGTCAGAGTTGCTTCAGGACGGGCACAGTGAAGCCATCATTTCACATCAGACCTAAAGGCATATCAATTCTTCTCTCGGCAGAGCTCAGAAGGATGACATAATGCATTTAGTGAAGGCTCACATGTCTCTTAAAAGATGATTCATCAGGATAAAAACTAGGACAATAAAATTCTACAGAATGGCTCTGCATCTCTAGGGTACTCTGGGATTAAACTAAACTTGAGAAATAAAATAGACTCTGTCTAGACTGGAAATATATATATATATATATATATATATATATATATATATATATATATATATATATAAAATGGTAAAATAAAAAGAACCAAGCAAATGATTAGCTTTCACAAGTTCTTTGTGCTGGGGAGTCTCAATAATGGTCAAGCTGAAGTTAAAATATAAACTGTCAACCCAAGATGGTGTGTCCATGATTTAGGCCATTGCTACTCAAAGTGTGGTCCATGAGACCAGCAGCATTAGCATCATCTGACATGTTAGAAACGCAAATTCTGAGGCTCCATCCCAGACCTACAGACCCAGAATCTGTGGCAATGGGGGCCAGCAATCTGTGTTTTACTAGCCCTCCAGATGATTCTTAAGCACGCTAGTGTGCAACAAGCCCCAACTCAGATTGCAGAGAGAGGAAAAACGACAAAATAGACATTTGGTTGACTTATGCTTAACTCTCAAGAATGCATAACAAAAATGAGGCATAATTCATGTGTTATTTAGGTACTTGGGAAATTGCCTAAAGTTTGATAGGATTTGAGCAAATGCTAATAGATGAAACTTGACAAGTTCACAAATCATTTACTAAAATCACTCATCCCCAAATTACTAAAGATGTACTCCACACTTCAGAAAATAGTGATGTTAAGTTATGTATGGGCTTTAAGGATCTAAATAATACAAGGAAGAAGTCAGGCAGAGTGCTGGGGCCAGCAGAACATGGTCTTGCCCCTTGGACAGAGGAACACCTGGGCCCAGTACAAAAGTCAAGAGGCTAAGCTGGGCTGGACAGAACATGTTCCCCTGGCAGGGAGAGGCAGCAGGGCCAGGGAGTCCACACGGATATAAGGGGGCAGGTGCAGATCACGGACAGCAAGCAGAAACACAATCAGAAGCTTGAAATCTAACCTATTCCAATTTGGTTAAATTTCTAAGTGGTTCAACACCAAGGTGATAAACAATATAAGGGTTTGGGGGTCAGAATCCAAGCCTGCCTTGGGGAGATAGGGGAAGGAGAGACAGGACGTATTCATGACTGGAACCTCAGATAAGTTAATTCTGTTAGGAACCTATGTGCCTGAAACACCCACACTCAGACCTTTGTCTGCAACCTGACATCGGGTATAGTTTTTAATAATTGTACATTTTATGTTAATGATGTATGTTTGTGTGATGATGGGTAGATAAAACAGGCACAGTGAGAGGACCCAGTGAAAGGAACCAGGTGACAAATGGGGAAGGGGATCAATAGTTCCTCAGTGGAATCTCAATTATGTATTTGTTGAACTGAATGCAATGGATGAGAATACACGTACCAAGTTCTAAGTAACCTGTGATAGAATCACTTCCCTTAGTCCAGTGACTGTCTCTGTTAATCTTATCATATCCCTATTTTACAGATTAAGAAATCAAGGTTGACACAAGGTAAAGCAAATCAGTCCTTTCAGATCTCAGGCCCTCTTCCACTGTCTTGGGCTACAACAGGTAGGAGAATGTCAACGGGTAACCCAGCTCAATGCTGTTGCTGCTCCTGGGCCATCACAGTTTGGGATTTTGAGTTTGAGTTCCTGGCATAGGTGGGGGTGGGGGGCTTGATAAGAGTAACTTAAAGTCAAAGTAGCTTTTAGAACAGTTAGTAGACACCTACTCAGTTCCTGCTTATTTTACTATAACTCTACACAACCCAGTAGTATCTTAGGGCCTGGGTCTTTGGGAAAGAAGTTCCAATCCCCACCTTCTCTGTTAGTGGGACTACTGAAATATATGATCAACACGGCAACTTTAGTAGATAGATATTATGTAAGTGTGTCTTTATGTTCCAAATCCCACCTCCTTAGGCTTGAGAAACTCACGCACAAAGGACTCAGTCTTGCATTCTCAATGTCTAATACTATAAAATACACAGTAATTTCTTAGTAATGGTTTGTTGAATGAATGAATGAATCTAGACCTAACCCCACAGGGGATTCCTTCTGTAATTTCCAAGGGACTGTTCTCACTCATTTATTGAGCATCTACTGTGTACAATGCACAATTCCAGGAAGTGGGGGATACAACAATGAACACCAACAAAGGCTCTCAGTTATCAGCTCTACTGCATTCAGACTAAGGTTTTAAAAACTGGGAATGAGGTAGAGAGGAATAAGAATGTACTAAGACTACTTCTGACTTGTAACATTGCTTAATTTAACTTGGCTTTTCTGTTATATACTTGCTTTAAATGAATCCATCGCATTGAGCGGATGGATTAGACAGACAATTCTAAGAGAAACACTACTGAGTTTCTCAGAATTGCTGACTTGATACACAACCAAAGCCACCTGCCTATGAACAAACCTAAGAAGATAACAGATTCCATACCCACATAAGCATAAGCAGGCAGGCTATTAATTCTATGTATCACTCATGCTGCATAAAGGGGAATGAGGGGCCCACAAACTCACTGGAGATCCAGAAAGTTAATTAAAACACATTCTTCATTGTAATAAGTGCTCTACAAATGCACTGAGAAGGAAGTCCAATGCTCTGAGGCTGCATTTTGCATCTTCCTTTCTAGCACTGAGAACAGGTCTCTGAGGAGCCACTGAATCCTGAGTTTAACATGGAATTTGTATGTCAATGGATGTTCCACAGGCCCCTGGAAAGAGTGACAGCTACAAATACTACTATTTACTCCCTAATTCTGGTTATACACAGACATTACATGCATGGCACACTCCAGATCATATTTTCTGAAAGCCCAGGTGTTTGTTCTAGTCTGCCAAGGATGGCAAGTCAATCTTCATTCAAAACCAATCAGTTCAGTCGCTCAGTCATAACCGACTATTTGAGACCCCAAAGACTGCAGCACGCCAGGCTTCCAGGTCCATCACCAACTCCAGAAGCCTACTCCAACTCACATCCATCGAGTCAGTGATGCCATCCAACCATCTCATCCTTTGTCGTCCCCTTCTCCTCCTGCCTTCAATCTTTCCCAGCATCAGAGTCTTTTCAAATGAGTCAGTTCTTCGCATCAGGTGGCCAAAGTATTGGAGTTTCAGCTTCAGCATCAGTCCTTCCAATGAATATTCAGGACTGATTTCCTTTTGGATGGACTGATTGGATCTCCTTGCAGTCCAAGCGACTCTCAAGAGTCTTCTCCAACACCACAGTTCAAAAGCATCCATTCTTCGGCACTCAGCTTTCTTTATAGTGCAACTCTCACATCCATACATGACTACTGGAAAAACCATAGCTTTGACTAGACAGACCTTTGTTGGCAAAGTAATGTCTCTGCTTTTCAATATGCTATCTAGGTTGGTCATAACTTTCCTTCCAAGGAGTAAGCGTCTTTTAATTTCATGGCTGCAGTCACCATCTGCAGTGATTTTGGAGCCCAGAAAAATAAAGTCTGACAGTTTCCAGTGTTTTCCCATCTATTTGCCATGAAGTGATGGGACGAGATGCCATGATCCTCGTTTTCTGAATGTTGAGCTTTAAGCCAACTTTTTCACTCTCCTCTTTCACTTTCATCAAGAGGCTCTTTAGTTCCTCTTCACTTTCTGCCATAAGGGTGGTGTCATCTGCATATCTGAGGTTATTGATATTTCTCCCGGCAACCTTGATTCCAGCTTGTGCTTCCTCCAGCCCAGCATTTCTCACAATGTACTCTGCATATAAGTTAAATAAGCAGGGTGACAATATACAGCCTTGACGAACTCCTTTTGCTATTTGGAACCAGTCTGTTGTTCCATGTCCAGTTCTAACTGTTGCTTCCTGACCTGCATACAGGTTTCTCAAGAGGCAGGTCAGGTGGTCTGGTATTCCCATCTCTTTCAGAATTTTCCACAGTTTTTTGTGATCCACACAGTCAAAGGCTTTGGCATAGTCAATAAAGCAGAAACATGTTTTTCTGGAACTCTTTTGCTTTTTCGATAATCCATCGGATGTTAGCAATTTGATCTCTGGTTCCTCTGCCTTTTCTAAATCCAGCTTGAATATCTGGAAGTTCATGGTTCATGTATTGCTAAAGCCTGGCTTGGATAATTTTAAGCACTACTTTACTAGCATGTGAGATGAATGCAATTGTGCGGTAGTTTGAGCATTCTTTGGCATTGTCTTTTTTGAGATTGGAATGAAAACGGACCTTTTCCAGTCCTGTGGCCACTGCTGAGTTTTCCAAATTTGCTGGGATATTGAGTGCAACACTTTCACAGCATCATCTTTGAGGATTTGAAATAGCTCAACTGGAATTCCATCACCTCCACTAGCTTTGTTCGTAGTGATGCTTCCTAAGGCCCACTTGACTTCACATTCCAGGATGTCTGGCTCTAGGTGAGTGATCACTCCATCGTGATTATCTGGGTCATGAAGATCTTTTTTGTACAGTTCTTCTGTGTATTCTTGCCACCTCTTCTTACGGTATCACTGCTCTCCTAAATCAACATTTGTCCACACTTATGAAGTACCTGAGAAATAGATGGTCATTTATATAGTCTCTTATTTCTCCAGGTTGCCTTCTTTCTTTATGCAAACTATCTATCACCTATCACCTTCCTAAACTGTCAAATATGCTTCTGTATGACTGTCAAGTAAATCATCAGAAAAGACAACTGTCTGAGATTCCTGCATTTTCAGCTCAGTACAATATCATGTGGTCTATCTCAGATTAATATAAGGAATAATACACTGGATATGGTTGTCTCTCAGACTGTATTATAGCAGTTGTCACAACCAACCTTAACTAAAGACAATGCTTGCTCATTGAGTGTAGCTGCTGTATCAGGGAGCCCCGTGCATGTGGAGTGAACTCAGGGTGGGAGGCATGCCTGAAGTCATTCTTCTTCTGTTCTAGAAAGGCAAGCAGTGCATACACCATTTATTACATAACCCATCAGTAGAGTCCAGAATAGCACCTGATCTTCAAGTATACTTGCATTCCTGTAGCTAAATGCATGAATATTCACATGGGGCAAGAGAAACAAAAACTATAAAGAGATTCATATCAGTCTTTAAAATGCATCCAATGAGTTACAGATTGAATCAAGGTAAAAAGTAGGATTTACAGAACCATTCACTCGACAAATTTTCCTGAAGCTAGGGGTTCGAGAAGCAATAGACACAATTTCCTAGGGAAGGAACTCACATATGTGAAAAGAATGATAACTCAGCATGACAACAGAGCTAGCCAGAGGGTACTAAGGGTGCAGAGAGAGAAAAGATTTCTAATGCAGTTTGGGAAAACTTTCCAGAAGAAGGCAATGCCCAATCTCAGTCTTGAAAAGTGGGAATGTAACCTGAAGAAGGGAAGAGATGGACGAATATTCTGGGCAAGGAAAATGTACTCCAAGGCAGCTACTGTGGTCAGGAAGGACTGAAAAGAGGACACTCAGAAGCTGAACTCGGCATCATGCTTGACAATTTGGCTACAAGTAAACCAACTGTTTTTGGTTTGTTATGATGTTGAACTTTTCTTCTGTTAAACAGTATTGTATATTTATGTCAAGTTGCCTTTTATTAACCTCAGATACACAGATGACACAACCCTTATGGCAGAAAATGAAGAAGAACTAAAGAGCCTTTTGATGAAAGAGGAGAGTGAAAAATCTGGCTTAAAACTCAACATTCAAAACACTAAGATCATGACATCCGGTCCCATCACTTCATGGCAAATAGATGGGGAAACAATGAAAACAGTGACAGACCTTATTTTCTTGGGCTCCAGAATCACTGCAGATGCTGACTGCAGCCATGAAATTAAAAGACGCTTGCTCCTTGAAAGAAAAAGCTATGACCAACCTAGACATCATATTAAAAATCAGAGACATTACTTTGCCAACAAAGGTCCATCTAGTCAAGGCTATGGTTTTTCCAGTGGTCATGTATAGATGTGAGAATTGGGCCCTAAAGAAAGCTGAGTGCTGAAGAATTGATGCTTTGGAACTGTGGTGTTGGAGAAGACTCTTGAGAGTCCCTTGGACTGCAAGGAGATCCAACCAGTCCATTCTGAAGGAGATCAGTCCTGAATATTCATTGGAGGGACTGATGCTGAAGCTGAAACTCCAATACTTTGGCCACCTGATGTGAAGAACTGACTCACTGGAAAAGACCCTGATGCTGGGAAAGATTGCAGGCAGGAGGAAAAGGAGACAACAGAGGATAAGATGGTTGGATGGCATCACTGACTCAATGAACATGAGTTTGAGTAAGCTCTGGGGGTTGGTGATGGACAGGGAAGCCTAGCATGCTGCAGTCCATGGGGTTGCAAAGAGTCAGACATGACCAAGCAACTGAACTGAATTGAACTGCCTTTTACTAGGCTCTTACTGGACCTTATCTTTATTTCTCCTGTAATTCTAACCAATGTTCTGGGCATATTTTAAAATAAGAATTGAAATCCAAATATACTTTATTGGTTTTTTTGTCACCTTATCTCCATGTAACTCAAAATCTTCACAGATATTTTCACAGCTCTACTCTATGCCAAACTAATTGGAGAAAAATAATCCGAACTTGTATCAAAACCTACAGAAAAGATTTCATGTGGTTAGAGCGGAGGGAGGGCAGAGCAGAGATGGTAAAAGAACTGAAGTAGGTAAGATAAAAAGTAAAGTGGGTTTTTAAAACTATCATTGGAACATACGATTTGGCATAATTCAAAAGTAATAAATCTGAGGAGGCATATAATTTTATCACTTCAAGCTTAACTCTCAAACATGGACCTTTTAAATGCCAGTAAAAGTTAAGATCTTTTTCTCAAAAAGTAGGGCATTCAAAGCACAGAACATCTTTTCAGGATGTGCTCTGAGTGTTGACAAGGAAAGGCTCATCTTTACCACTTTCTGAATATCACTGATGGGCTCCAAAGACAGACATAGCCATCAGCGGCGTGCACAGATGCTCATAACCATTTGAAGAAGAGGTTTTTAGTTGGTGGGGCTGGTGTGCTCCATTTGCTAATTGCTTCCTCTGTAATCTCCCATTCAGGCTCGCGTTCTGCCTTTCTAGTCTCCGATGTGATCAGCAGCGGGGGGCACAGATCCAGTTCCCACGAGACTGTTACACGTGCACACGGCACTCTGCCTGTGCAAACTCATTTTGCCAGTGGTGAATTTCAGTGACTTCCGTAACGTGCCCCATCAGATTTCAAACAGGCTTAATGACCTCTTGAGGCTGCAATACACCCAGTACTATTTTGTCTTCAATGCACATTCTTTTGTCGGGGGCTAAAATAAAACATTTATTCAACTTGAAAGTTTTCTGATCTACTTGTTAGTATTTCTATGTTCATATATGGCGTTGGGCCATTTCCGCTTCTCTTTCTTCCTTGAGTTTCTTTAGAACACTTACATATAAGCCAAACTTCAGTTTTGGTCTGGCACAGCCAGCGATGTCTTAATTACTTTTGGATTGAGTGGCAGGTCACGGACAAATACGGCACCTCTCAAGGGAACCTTGAGGACAAGGGTAGAGGTAGGCTATGGGCACCCTGGATAAAGTGATGTGCTAGGTGGGATAGTTCCACAGATGACCATCTTCCAAGGCCTCCCCAGGAAGCAGCAGGCAAAGCGCTTTCTCCATGAGATCCTTATACACCAGCAGTCAGATAATCAACTGTTATTTATTGTATGTCACACAGACAGTGAAATTACACAGACTCATAGCCCATCTAGATAGGGACCCTGAGCCATCCCTACATTAAAAAACCAAAGGAGATTTCTCTTTTTTATTAAAAAAAGAAAAAGACATCTTCCCAGACAAATGGAAAAGTACTAGTCAACTAGTTCTTTTAAGTGACTGTGCAGCTGTTCCCCATGCAAGCTATTTGGAAAGACAAGATGTTTCCTAAAGCAGCATTCAAAGTTTGGATAACTTTTCATGAATCCTAAGAAATGAAAGTTTTGGAGGTAGGATATGTCAAGCTGACAAAACAATCATTTCTCCTCTGAGCATGAGCAATCACATTTCCTATGATATAGATACAATGTATGGATTTACCACAAAAAGGCTTTAAATTTTAAAGGTGCCCTTCTATGGCAGAACTTTAAAAAAGAGGATTTTGGATGACACTTAGGCAGAAAAGACTATATTATCATAGTCAAGATTTCAGTACAAGGTTAATACACATGGTCACCAAATTGGACTTGCCATCCCAGACCTCTCATCTTTGTTTCAGCCCCAGACTCTGAGCTATGTCTTGCTCTCACCTCAAATCTGAAAAGGCCCAAAGGGAAAACTCTTCACTTTCTTATCGTTCATTCACCCATACAAAAACAGCAATACAAACAAAGAAAATGCGTGGTTCTGCTTCCCTAGTTTCCAATTCCTTCTAAAGATCCCACCATTATCATAGCCTCATTCAGTCAACATGTGCAAGGGGGATCTAGATGGATAAGCCACATGGCCAGCCTCTAGAGCACAGCATTAAAATGTGTCATAATTTTTGTGGCAAAATTATGCATGAAGTATCAGGGAATGAAGATCAGCAGCATCCATCACAGCCTTTCAAGGTCAGAAGATCCTTTGAGAGAAGACAGCACTTAGGTCAAGACTCAAAGGACTGAAAGGAGAGGAGGGCATTCCTGACAGAAAGGAACAGGTATGAAAAGGAAGCATAAAATTTCATGGTGAATTGCAAATAAGTCAGTGGAATCATGGGCTTCCCAGGTCACACTAGTGGTAAAGAACCCGCCTGTCAATGCAGGTAGATATAAGAGATGCGGGTTCAACCCCTGGGTCGGAGAGATCCCCTGGAGGAGGAAATGGCAACCCATTCCAGTATTCTTGCCTGGAGAATTTCATGGACAGAGGAGCCTGGCGGGCTACGGTCCATGGGGTTGCAAAGAGTCAGACATGACTGAAGTGACTTAGCACACACGAACAGTGGAATTAGAAGGCGAGACAGATGTAGGAACCTAGCAGAACAAGGACAGAAACATGAGCAGACCATGAAGAACTCTACTAATAAGTTTGACCTTTACACCAGTAGGGAATCACTCGAATGACTTGTCCAGATCCATTTAAACAAATTATACCAGTTTTGAAAGTTTGGATTATTGCTCAGAAAATATTTGCTGAACCTCCCTTCTACTTGTAGTATATACGTCCCTGCCCCATTGACTTGGTTTTTGTCGTGTATCTTACTTTCAACAAAGGGATACAACTCTAACAGAAGCTTGAAGTACACTTTGCCCTTTGATGGCCATGTGAAGAGCATGCTCTAGGAAGCCTCTGTCCCTTCAGCCTGGGCCATGAGACCCACATTGTAGACGTGAAGCCTGGAATTCAAAGCCTGGTCTGTGGACTCTGAAACATGGAACCAAGCCCCACCAAGTTGCAGCCTGAAAAAGAGTCACATTAGCGAATCAAAAGACTTACGAGCAAGAAAAAGAAATGTTTTTTAGTTGTTGGTGGTGTAGTTGCTGTGTCTGATTCTTTGTGATCCCATAGACTATAGCCCACCAGACTCCTCTGTCCATGGGATTTCCCAGACAAGAATACTGGAGTGGGCTGCCATTTCCTTCTCCAGGAGATCTTCTCGACCCAGGGATCGAACCTGCATCTCTTGCTTGGCAGGCGGACCCTTTCCAACTGAGCCACCTCGGAAGCCCCAAATGCTTTTAGTTCAGTTCAGTTCAGTCACTCAGTCATGTCCGACTCTTTGCAACCCCATGAATCGCAGCATGCCAGGCCTGCCTGTCCATCACCAACTCCCAGAGTTCACTGAGACTCACGTCCATCGAGTCAGTGATGCCATCCAGCCATCTCATCCTCTGTCGTCCCCTTCTCCTCCTGCCCCCAATCCCTCCCAGCATCAGAGACTTTTCCAGTGAGTCAACTCTTCGCATGAGGTGGCCAAAGTACTGGCGTTTCAGCTTCAGCATCATTCTCTCCAAAGAAATCCCAGGGCTGATCTCCTTCAGAATGGACTGGTTGGATCTCCTTGCTGTCCAAGGGACTCTCAAGAGTCTTCTCCAACACCACAGTTCAAAAGCATCAATTCTTCTGCGCTCAGCTTTCTTCACAGTCCAACTCACAGACCACTAAATTTGCGAATGTTACACAGCATTACTGCAGCAGTAGATAACACATGCATGTTGGGAAATAAGACAAATTTTACCTTGTATTTAACCTTCTACTCCTTCCAAATCCAAAATATCAAGGTGATATTCTTACAGTCCCTCGTTAGAATTGTATTACTGGAACAGCATCCGAATCAATATTTCTGAGTCTGGTTTTGCTCGGTTCCCATGCATCCTGAAGCCTAGGCTAGACTACTTTTCTTAAACACCACCTTCATATCATATCTCATGTCAAAATCTGCAAGACTTCCCATTACATAGCCTTACAGCTTCAAATGCAGATGTTTCCAAACACTACCAAGTAGTTTATATCCCTTCACTGTTTGTAGCCCAAAGTAATCTTTTATGCCATATCTTTGTTCAGGCAGAACTTCTCCCCCTCAGCCTCATTTAGAATATTCACTATTTCTTTTCAACTCATCTACAAAGCTTCATTTTATGCCACCTTTCTTCCATGTAGTAATCACCCTTCCCAGACTTCTTAAGAGTTGCAAGGACTATACGTTTCTATAACATTTTTAGTCTACATTCCAGGAGCCTTTGTCAAGCAGTGACTTTATATATATATATGTGCATCTTACTTTCCCAAGTACCTTGAAATCTCCTAGAAAGCCAGAACTACATAAAATTTTACTACATTTTCTTGTCCCCCTGCCAAACTCTTTGTGGAATGGCTGGACACAATAGGCAATGGAAATTTGTTTGATACCCTAAAATAAGTTTTCACTTGATCAATACACATTGATTAAGCCCCACCTCATGTACCAGGCATTATGATATGTGATGGCTGAAAAAAGATAAACAAGCCATCACCTATGGCCTCAAAAGCTTTACAATTTACAGCAACAACAAATATATACAAAAGAAAGCATCACTGTTTCCCTCTGAAGGAATCTTGTGTCATTTGTTGTATATATTTTAACTGTTTATACCTATTGCCAGACTAAAAGGATGAAAGAGGAGCATGACAGATGCACTTGCTGAAGTCACAGTCATGTCTTACCCAGAGAATTTTCCTAACCTAATTGCCACCACTTTGGGAACATGATTGTCAATCCCTACTTATTTTCTCACAAAGGCAGTGAGGAGAAGCCAAAAGTTCATCTGGGAGGGAATCTTCTGCCAAAGCACACTATTTATAGTCTTCCAGTCTACCAAACAAGTCTCCCCTCTCCCACCCTTCATCTGACAAAGATGTAGCAACTTCCCTCATTTATCAAAGAGTCAGTGTATCACATTACAGAATCAATGAACTAATTAATGGAATTGTATTTTCTAGGTATACACTCTGCTTTTTTTTTTCTTTTTGTAAATGGAGATTCAGTACCTAAATAACTGCATCTTTATACCTGGCACATTTGGGGTAAAATTTAAAGTCCTGTTATTGATTATGAACTAGAACTCAGTAACAGAAGTTTAAAGTAAAATTGCCAAAAGATTCTGAAAAATAGTCTTGATGCATTTACCAAAGATGAAATTTAACTGAGGACCACTTCCAGCCTTCAGTATGTCAGCCACATTAAAAAAAAAAAAAAAAAACTTTTCATTGAAGTACAGTTGATTTACAGTATTGTGTTAGTTTCAGGTGTATAGAAAAATAAATCAGTTATACATATACATATATCTACTCTTTTTTTAAGATTATTTTCCCATATGGGCCATTACAGCATATTGAGTAGAGTTCCTTGTTCTTATCAGTTATCTATTTTATTTATAGTAGTGTATATATGTCAATCCCAATCTCCCAATTCATCCCTCCCTGCCTTATCCCCTGGTAACCAAAAGTCTGTTTTCTACATCTGTGATTCTGCTTCTGTTTTGTTAACTCACTTCATTTATACCCTTTTTTAGACTCCACATATGAGTGATATCATATGATATTTGTCTTTCTCTGACTTAATTTCACTTGATATGACAATCTCTAGGTCCATCCATGTTGCTGCAAATGGCATTATTTTGTTCCTTTTTATGGCTGAGTAATATTTCACTGTATATATGTACTACATCTTCTTTATTCATTTCTCTGTTTATGGACATTTAGGTTACTTCTATGTCCTGGCTATTGTAAATAGTTGCCAACCACATTTTAGCAAACATTAAGAGTTGCAGTGTTGGACATTTCAGATGCAATTTGATACTAATTATGAGAGTGGATATTTAACCACATAAGCCAAAAATTTTACCTACATATTTATTAGTCCAAGACCATGAAGGTCCCTGGCTATGACAGATGCCAAATCAAAAAAGGAGATAACATCACCATTGGGTAAAAGCCTTCTAATGACCAAGAAGGATAACTACATTAATTTGTGGTGACACAGTGAGATTTTAATAAAGTACTAAGTTTCTCTTTTTTTACTTTTTTTATTGAAGGATAATTGCTTTACAGAATTTTGCTGTTTTCTGTCAAACTTCAACATGAATAAGCCATAGGTATACATATATCCTCTCCCTTTTGAAACTCCCTCCCATCTCCTGCCCCATCCCACCTCTCTTGGTTGATACACAGCCCCCATTTGAGTTCCTGAGCCATACAGCAAATTCCCATTGGCTATCTATTTTACATATGGTAATGTAAGTTTCCATGTTACTCTTTCCATACATCGCACCCTCTCCTCCCCTCTCCCCATGTCCATATGTCTGTTCTCTATGTCTGTTTCTCCATTGTTGACCTGTAAAAAAATTTTTCAGTACCATTTTTCTAGATTCCATATATATGCATTAGAATACAGAATTTATCTTTCTCTTTCTGACTCACTTCACTCTGTATAATAGGTTCTAGGCTCATCCACCTCATTAGAACTGACTCAAATGTGCTCCTTTTTATGGCTGAGTAATATTCCATTGTGTATATGTACCACAGCTTCTTTATCCATTCATCTGTTGATGGACATCTAGGTTGCTTCCATGTTCTAGCTATTGTAAATAGTGCTGCAGTGAACAATGTGCCTCTTTCAATTTTGGTTTCCTCAGGGTATACCCTAGGAAATGCCTAGGGTATGCCTAGGAGTAGGATTGCTGGGTTATATGGTGGTTTTATTCCAAGTTTTTTAAGGAATCTCCATACCGTCTTCCATAGTGGCTGTATCAATTTACATTCCCACCAACAGTACAAGAGTGTTCCCTTTTCTCCACACCATCTCCAGCATTTATGGTTTGTAGACTTTTTGATGAGGGCCATTCTGACTGATGTGAGGTGATATCTCATTGTAGCTTTGATTTGCATTTCTCTAATAATGAGCAACGTTGAGCATCTTCTCATGTATTTGTTAGCCATCTGTGTGTCTTCTTTGGAGAAAAACGTCTGTTTGGGTCTTTTTCCCATTTTCTGATTGGGTTGTTTGTTTTTCTGGTATTGAATTTAATAAGCTGCTTGTATATTTTGGAAATTAATCCTTTGTCAGTTGTTTCCTTTGCTATTATTTTCTCCCATTGTTGGGGTTGTCTTTTCACCTTGCTTATAGTTCCCTTTGCTGTGCAAATTCTTTTATGTTTAATCAGGTCCCACTTGTTTACTTTTGTTTTTATTTCCATTACTCTAGGAGGTGGGTCATAGAGGATTTTGCTTTGATTTGTGTCACTGAGAGTTCTGCCTATGTTTTCCTCTAAGAGTTATATAAAATATACAGAACACTTCGTGAATTTGTGTGTCATCCTTGGGCAGGGGCCATGCTAATCTTCTCTGTATTGTTCCAATTTTAGTATATGTGCCTCCAAAGTGAGCACTAAGTTTCTCTTAATACTTTAAATAACTGCATTTTTAAAGATCTAACTGCTGAAAGAGCATACAAGAATTCATTGTCTTCAATTCTCAATCTTTCCATTTGAAGGAGCATTTTCCAAGAAAAGTAGACTATTTGGTGGGGAAAGAAACCTGAAATGTTTAAGACAACTCTATTTACAGCTCCCTGGCAACTAAAATGGGAAACTTAAGAAAATAAAGATAGCAGGACCCAGACAAGAGTGGGAAAGATTGGGATGACAAAATTAAATTTCTCTGGGACCTCTTCCAGTCTGATCTGTGACTTAAAAAAAATGTGTTACAGTATGCCACTGCAAAGAAACAGATGTCAGAAAACCCAAATTTGAGCAGAAGTGGTGCTTCAGAGTACCACACTATAGTGTGACATTCTTGATGATCATCTTTGATCTTCAGTTACTTTTGAAAGACTCTTCTAAACTCTTAATTAAACCCAACCTTCTTTGTAAAGAACTATAATTTAGCAGTGAGAAACATTTCAGAACAAAGACAAAATACATAATCTTGGGGGGAAGAAAAGGTCCAAAGACCACATGTTCAAGCTGTTCTGAGAGAAAAGGGAGAGCTGTTGCAAGTATTTTGGAGTGTTAAGTGGAAAAGGGACTGGGAAAAAAGGATTTTTTAAAAGTGATACCAGGATTTCAAATTATTCTGGGCTGACTTCAGAGCAGACATATGGCATTAAAAATGCAAGAATGAAAAGAAAGAACACAGACAGAAAACTGGAATGAAGGACTAAGCATAGAGCTTCCTACAGAATTGATGTCTTCTAGAAGTCCATGGGGTCGCTAAGAGTCAGGAATGACTGAGCGACGTCACTTTCACTTTTCACTTTCATGCATTGGAGGAGGAAATGGCAACCCACTCCAGTGTTCTTGTCTGCAGAATCCCAGGGATGGCAGAGCCTGGTGGGCTGCTGTCTATGGGGTCCCACAGAGTCAGACACGACTGAAGTGACTTAGCAGCAGCAGCAGCAGAAGTCTATAACCTAAATGTAAACTTTAGGTTGCTTGAGTTATCGGGATGAATATTGCTCATTATCACTCATTCTCTGGAGAAGTAGCAAGCATAGAAATCTCATTTTATAGGAATTATCTTTTAGATTTAATCTAAACACACACACACACTGAACACAGTTTGCCATTTCTATCTCTGTGAATTTAAAAATGCTCCTGAAGACAAGGAAACAAAGCAACAGAGTTGAGTCTTACAGACTCCACAGCCCCTTTTGGCAGCTTCTCCTGGCAGCTTCTCCCTCATCTGAAAGACCTCTCCCACTCTCAAACGTGCTATTCAAACAGTATTGTTAAACTTGCTCTATCCTGCTATCTTCTCAGCATAAGAGCAAACCATCTGTGGCTTCTCACTGTATTTAGTAACTCAACACCTTACATCTCCGAAGACTATCAACCTTTAAAAGAGAATAAAAAGTCAATGCTAGATTCAAAGAAATGAGCTCCACAAATAGTAGGGAAGGAACTGGGGTGAAAAATAACCTTCCTCTGACCTTCAAGCCCCCTTATGTGATGAAACTCTCCCGTATGTATATCCCAGGCTCTTCCAACCCTGGCACCGCTGATATTTGGAGATGAAGAACTCTTTGTCACAGAAGACTGCTGTGCACCGTCGGATGTTTCGCAGCATTTGTGGCCAATAGCATCCCTTTACTCAGTTTTGAAAATCAAAAATCCCCAGATATCGTCAAATGTCTCCTGGGGGACGAAATCATCCAGCCAAGAAGCGCTGGTCTATGTGAAGACAGGCTTTACTTGCAAATACCAGTCATCTTAAAATTCAGTGCCTCAGATTGTGGTTTTTATCCCTGTGCAGTTGCTGTTAGTACATATATTACTCTTTAGAAAACAAAAAACAACACAGGAAACCTGCTCATCACAAAATAATTAGCAGAACTGGACTCCAGTCAAGAGCTTTTGTTCTTATCTCATTGAAGAAAAATTTACACATGAAAATATTCTCAAACAAGGACTCAATACATTATCACATTCCTTGCCTTCAGACTTGTTTACAAATACCTATTTGAAAAGATATTAAAGGGCAAACAACTATATTCCTTCAGACTCACTGTGGCTTTTGAAATTACTGCATCACAAAAACAGATGGAATGAAAAAATAACTTTTAAGAACATATGAAGAGGCAGAGCTTTGTTTTTGCAAAAATGCTAATATTAGATCCCTGACTTGTACAATACATGTTTCTGGCTCAAGTTAGACATACTGGTCTATAGAATACGTTGATTTTTAAGTGAATGCTATTTTTGCTCAAGAGTTTTTTTAGGGTAGTACTCCCCATCCCCATTCCTGATGGTTTCCTGAGTTCAGTAGGACTCAACTGGGAGCAGTTTTGTCTCCCTCCCCCAGGGTGAGGGATCTGTCAATGCATGAAGATATTTTCGGTTATCACAACTTAGAGGTGGCAGGAGAGGGAATATAGCTGACGTATAGTAGGTGGAGACCAGGGATGCTGCTAAACACCCTATAATGCATGGGACAGCCCCCAGTTATCCAGCCCCGAAAGTCAGTAGTACTAAAGCTGAGAAATCCCAGTCTAGACACGTAATTAGAACTCCTGGACACAGCCCCTGATTTGCTTACAACCTATAGGAAAGAGATGGTACCCACATCTTCTCCATTTGCTTAATCACCATGCTGCCTAGGATAGGGATACAGCTACTGGAGGTACCCCGTTTATCTATTACTTGAAAAATCCAATTTTTTGGAAAGAGAAGACAAAGAAATAACTTCATTCTTCTTGATTAACGCATTCTTGGTAAACTAAAACAATTAAAGTCTTGTTGGAATAAATTCCTATCTTTTAAATGGATGAATTGCAACATTTGCAAAAAACAAGGACTATTTTGGAACCTGGTATCTGTTGGTTATACATTTGAACCTCCAGGGGGCGCTTAAAGTTCTTTTCCTCAGCCTCTACCCCCTGAGAGGCAATAATGCTGAAGGGCCTCCCCAGGGCAAAAGGAGGCGGCATGCTAGAGGGTGAGGACAAACAGTGAGCAATAAACAGAATTCAAGTGGGGGCGGGGTAACGAAAAAGAGAGAGAGCTCAAGTGAGGCTAGAACCTTTCTCCCTCTTGAAGTAAATCTCTTCACCATGAATTTATTTTCTCTGCATCTCTTTTTAGGAATTCCAGCTAAAATTTTTGAATGAGAGCTCTGACCTCACTTAATTCTTTTTGAAGATTTATGTAATTCTATCACATTGTTCCAAATTCTCTAAAGGCAGTGAAACTCAACAGAGGACAATCAAAATATTAAGGTTCAAAACACAGGTGGTGGTGAAATATCCCACCAAATGCAGGCATCTCCTTGGGACTCTGGGTAAGCCACACTAGATCCCTGTCCTGAGAGACTAAACACGTGGCAACAGCAATAACATGTTGGTTTTTGTAATAATCCTTGAAAGTATATAAATAAACCAAATATCTGCAAATAGAAATCTTGGGAGCTCTTCTTATGAGTAAGAATTTAAAGCAGCAATCTTCTCCTGGGCTTGGAGACTTTTAGAACAAAAAGTTTTAAGTGGAACTGGAAAACAGTTATATATTACAGATGCACCCATATTGCTCATGTAATATTTATAAGCCTCAGAATGATCATTCTGATTATTCCCAGCTGATTTTAACAACGGATTTTTTTCCCCTCTCTTAATTAGGTGCCTGCGTGCAAACAAAAGCCTATTATAGCACTCAAAAAGAACACACTGAATAAAATTAGAGCAGATCTATCTTCTAAATCATTGGATAGTAGTCTAGATATAAAAATAAAATGGTTCCCTGTGATCTGGATGTGAGTGCACTTGTAAGAAAGCTTCAATGATTTCAATTGTCACCCTTTGTAATCTGGGCAAGCAAACCCCAAATCAACTCTAAGTATTAATATAATGTATCTCAGTTGAGATGCACGCCTTTTTGGTGTCAAAGGTATGGTTGCCTCCTTCTCTGTTTAGAGTAGCAAATTTGAAAATGTTCTCAGGTGAATAAAGGGTAAATGACTAAAATGTAAAGGAAATAATTTTTCCTACTGTTCAAAGCACAGAAGTATTTCAGATTGAAGAGGATGTAAGAAGGATGGATGTTAGAAGCAGTCACTATCTGTAAGCTTGACTCTGATATCTATTCAACTGCAATTAGTGTCTAAATTTAAGTCCCTGTCTGTGGTTGGAAGTGAGGGACAAAGTTAGGAATTCTGCTGCAGTATGCACCTACCTGGCCTTTTTTTGAGGCATCTTATCATTTATGTTTCAACAAAAAGATAAAATAGATTCAAAGACATGGGATCCACACAGGTTAACAATAAAAAGGCTTGTTTTATATGATAATTACTTGATGTAATCATACTTTGTGTTTATGCTTGAAACATTGGACCTTATTTTGTTTTTTATTTTTTTTTATTTTTATTTTTTAACTTTACAATAGTGTATTGCTTTGGAAATGCTGTTAAGGATTACATTCTGTGACACAAGGACTTCCCTGGTGGCTCAGACAGTAAAGCGTCTGTCTACAATGTGAGAGACCTGGGTTTGATCCCTGGGTTGGGAAGATTCCCTGGAGAAGTAAATGGCAACCCACTCCAGTATTCTTGCCTTGAAAATCCCATGGAGGAGGAGCTTGGTGCAGGCTACTATCCATGGGGTTACAAAGAGTCAGGCACCACTGAGAGACTTCACTTTCACTTTCTTTCTTTCTGTGACACAAAGACCCTAACGTGACCCTGAAAGGTTGTTGTTGAACCATGCAAAGACCCTGGGATCCTTGGCCTCCTGAGGAGAAGAATTCAATCCGGGGACAGAGACTAGGCTTGATTGCTCAGAACTTTTGTGTAATAAAGTTTTATTAAAGTATAAAGGAGATAGAGAAAGCTTCTGACATAGACATCAGAAGAGGGCAGAAAGAGTACTGGCTTGCTAGTGTTAACAATGGAGTTATATACTCTCCAATGAATCCAAAGAATGTCTGGAGGTTGTAAAGACCTCACCGGACCTACTCCCATAATTTACATTTTAAGATAACAGAATTAGCCAGAAGGTTTAATCCAGAGACTGTCCTCATGCAGGATACATTATTATATAATCCTTGTAAAACCAGACCTACTCCCATAATTTAAAAATAATAACATCTATTTCTGCTTTACTGACTATGCCAAAGCCTTTGACTGTGTGGATCACAAAAAACTGTGGAAAATTCTGAAGGAGATAGGAATACCAGACCACCTGACCTGCCTCTTGAGAAACCTATATGCAGGTCAGGAAGCAACAGTTAGAACTGGACATGGCACAACAGACTGGTTCCAAATAGGAAAAGGAATACATCAAGGTTGTATATTGTCACCCTGCTTATTTAACTTATATGCAGAGTACATCATGAGAAACGCTGGGCTGGAAGAAGCACAAGCTGGAATCAAGATTGCCGGCAGAAATATCAATAACCTCAGATATGCAGATGACACTACTCTTATGGCAGAAAGTGAAGAGAAACTAAAAAGCCTCCTGATGAAAGTGAAAGAGGAGAGTGAAAAAGTTGGCTTAAAGCTCAACATTCAGAAAACGAAGATCATGGCATCTGGTCCCATCACTTCATGGCAAATAGATGGGGAAACAGTGGAAACAGTGTCAAGACTTTATTTTTCTGGGCTCCAAAATCACTGCAGATGGTGATTGCAGCCATGAAATTAAAAGATGCTTACTCCTTGGAAGGAAAGTTATGACCAACCTAGATAGCATATTGAAAAGCAGAGACATTACTTTGCCAACAAAGGTCTGTCTAGTCAAGGCTATGGTTTTTCCAGTGGTCACATATGGATGTGAGAGTTGGACTGTGAAGAAAGCTGAGTGCCGAAGAATTGATGCTTTTGAACTGTGGTGTTGGAGAAGACTCTTGAGAGTCCCTTGGACTGCAAGGAAATCCAACCAGTCCATTCTGAAGAAGATCAGCCCTGGGTGTTCATTGGAAGGACTGATGCTGAAGCTGAAACTCCAGTACTTTGGCCACCTCATGTGAAGAGTTGACTCATTGGAAAAGACTCTGATGCTGGGAGGGATTGGGGGCAGGAGGAGAAGGGGACGACAGAGGATGAGATGGCTGGATGGCATCATTGACTCGATGGACGTGAGTGTGAGTGAACTCCGGGAGTTGGTGATGGACAGGGAGGCCTGGCGTGCTGCGATTCATGGGGTCACAAAGAGTAGCCCAGGACTGAGTGACTGAACTGAACTGAACTCCCATAATTTACATTTTAAGATAACAGGATTAGCCAAATCCAGAGACTGTCCTCAGGCAGGATACATTATTGTTAAATGATCCTAAGGAATGTAGAGGGAAAAAAGTTTGTCTTTATTCCTCCTTGAGAATTCCAGACCCCTCTCTTGTTGGGGACCCCTAAACTTCTTATCAACCTGCCTAGGAAATGACTCTCTAAACCCCACAGTGATTCCCACCCTCCTGGTACGGGCATATTTCACCATAATTCATTTTCAAAATTAGTAAGAATTATAGAGGTGCTTAATGCTACAAAAAATAAGGTACTCTGAGAATAAAGAGGGACCTATTCTAGGGTGAGGTGTTGGCAGTGTATGTTACGGAGAGGAGAAAATACAGCAGTTCTACATATACTAAGTTTCAAGAAAAAGCACTGACCATAATGTGAATTAAGATCTTGAAGATGCCAAGATATGGAAACAACCTAAGTGCTAGTCGACAGCTGAATGGATAAAGAAAATGTGATATACACACACACACAGAGTTGTTCCTTGAACAACATGAGTTTGAAGTTGCATGGATCTACTTATATGCTGATTTTTTTTTCAATAAATACACAAAAAATACATGTAAAAACCATCATGTGCAAGACTTGTATTGAAGAGGATCACTTATCCTTATATAGATATAAGGTGATATTGAATATAAAATTAAATGTTCGTTTTCTTGCTGTTTTGCAACTTTGCTTTCAAAGAATTACAGTATTGTATAGTATATCTGTCTGTCTGTCTTTCTCATGTATCAGCCTATCATCAGAAGTGCTTTGTAAATATAATAGCGTTTTCAATACTAAGTTATAAATATGATTTATAGTGTATGACACAAAAATGTTATAAGCATTCATTAGTGTATAGTGCTACCGTATCAAAGCAATCATATTGATTGCAGGGTTCAGTTCAGTTCAGTTGCTCAGTCATGTCCGACTCTGTGACCACATGAACCACAGCACACCAGGCCTCCCTGTCCATCACCAACTTCCAGAGTTTATCCAAACCCATGTCCATTGAGTCGCTGATGCCATCCAACCATTTCATCCTCTGTCGTCCCCTTCTCCTCCTGCCATCAATCTTTCCCAGCATCAGGGTCTTTTTAAATGAGTCAGCTCTTTACATCAGGTGGCCAAAGTATTGGAGTTTCAGCTTCAATATCAGTCCTTGCACAAGGCAACCATAAAGCAATCATATTGCTGCTTATTCATTATCAATCATTACCTCTGCAAAAAAATATGAATTTTCACATTATCTTTTCATTTTGACATCTAGTGTTAATAATACACATAACATCTACAGTATTTTGTAGAACATAAGACAATTCTGATGTAGGTATTGACAATTTTGTAAACAGATGTCAACTCACTGTATCGATACATACAGTAGAATACTGAAAATGTATTTTCTCTTCCTTATGATATACTTTCTTTCTTTCTTTTTTTGCCACTCGGCATGTGAGATCTTAGTTCCCTGACCAGAGATTGAACTGGTGCCTGCTGCAGTAACAGTGTGGAGTCTAACTGCAGGAGCAGCAGGGAAGTCATGCTTACGATTTTCTTAATAACATTTTCTTTTCTCCAGCTTACTTTATTCTAAGAATACAATACATAACATATATAACATACAAAATAGGTGTCAATTGACTGTTTACATTATTGGTAAGGCTCAATGATAGGATGTTAGTAGTTAAATTTAGGGGGAGTCAAAAGTTACATGTTTATTTTCAACTGTGCAGGGGTCAGCACCCCGATCCCTACACTGTTCAAGGGTGAACTGTAAATAAAATGGAATATCATTCAGCCTTAAAAAAGAAGGAAATTCTGCCATGTGACAATAGATGAACAGAGAAGACATTATGCTAAATGAAATAAGCCAGACACAGTAAGACAAATCCTGCATGAGTTCATTTCTATGTGGGAATATAAAAAAGTTGAATTCATAAAAGCAGACAGAGCATAGGATGGTATTACCAGGGGCTGGGAGGTTGGGGAAATGGGGAAATTTAGTCAAAGGGTATAAAGTTTCAGCTAGGCAGGATAAATACATTCTGGAGATCGAAAGCACAGCAGGCTGATGACAGTTATGGTACTGTATAGTACTTAAAATTTACTAAGAGTAAAGTTTAAACATTCTCACCACGCACACACAAAATGCTAACTATGTGAGGCAATGGGTGTATTAACTAGCTTGACTGTGGTGATAATTTTACAGTGCATATCAAAATATGATGTTGCATACTTTATATACACAGTTTTTGTCAGCTGCATCTCAATAAAGCTGGAAACAATTTTTTTCCATCGTAGAGCTATTCCTTTTTGTCCCCGAGTTTTCTAATCGTTTCCAAACAAATTTTTGTATTTGTGGGGTGTGATTTATTCTCTACAAACACACTCTACTCATTAAGATTCCATTTTTTCTAGCAGCCCTGACTTATGTTGCTCATAATAACCATTTCATTACTTCAGTGATTCAGTTTAGATGTCTCCTGAAGTAATTACCAAAAAGATTTCTTTTTCTTCCTCTCTAAGATGGATAGCATATATTCTTTGAATCGGTTTTCAATTCCAAATGTACTTTGTTTCTTCTTTTTTTTAAAGAGGTACAATGTTCTATGCTATGCTATGTTAAGTCACTTCAGTCGTGTCCGACTCTGTGCGACCCCAGAGACGGCAGCCCACCAGGCTCCCCGTCCCTGGGATTCTCCAGGCAAGAACACTGCAGTGGGTTGCCATTTCCTTCTCCAATGCATGTACAATGCTCTGGATAGCGCAATCTTGCTCAGGTAGCTATGCTGCAATATTCATGGGTAGAGTTCTCTTCTTACTTCTCCACTTAACACCATTTAACACATTCTATCCTTTTGAATCACAGAGAAGGACATCGGCCTTGGAGATGTTTTCCAGGAATAAAACCAATGAGAAGCCCCAATGACATCAGATTGTTCTGAGTATCCATCAGAGCCCCAGAGAACAAAACTACGTGGGCTGACAGATGTCCTTGAGTCTGTTGTGTCCACAGGTGCCATTTCTGAGATTGCAGGACCATACCGGAATACTCCAAAAAGCAAATTTACACAAATGCAGCCATTTTCTCAGAGCTTGTTTTCTATAGTTCCAGCTACCTTTTAATAAGCAGCAGCAGCAAAATTTATCGACCTAAATGCCTTCTCGACATTTTTTTATTCGTTATACATGAGAAAAAAACACTATTTGCTTCATAGTCAAGTACAATTTGCTACTGTTTCCAGGTACAATCCAGGTACCAGGATTTATCCTGTTTTGTTTGTTGGTTTGTTTGACAAGAAAAAAACCTCTGTGATAAATATGATCCTGTGCAATGGAAAGTTAAAATAAAAATCTGATGCAATCCAAAACAAAGGACAAAATAAAGTGAAAATGATCACAGAACTGGTCCCATTAAAGCTGATGAGTCATGGCAAATAAGGAGGAAATAAACAGGGTCTAATAAAGATGCTGAATCACAGCCCTTCAGGGTCTTTTTGAGCCAGGTTAATCTCTTAAATTGGCTAGTCATTGGTAATTCTCTTTAGGCAACAACTTGAATAGTGATGGGCTTGTTTGATACACAACAGAAGTATTGTGATCTGAGGAATCACATTATATTTGGTAAATTGATCTAACATTTAAAGCTATGTCTTCCAATTAACACATTTAAAGGGTTAACCAGATTGATGCCTTGGCCAGAAAGTAGATTTCCCTTTCCATTTAAATAAAAATCAGTTTACTGATCAAGGTCACAGCTTACCGGAAAAAGGATGTGTAGTCAAGAGTGTTGCGTTTTAGATATTTCTTAAAGGGGGAAAAAAAAAAGACAGTACCAGATCAAGACTGCATGACTTTTTATTTTTTTTTTAAAGAAAAAAATAGCTTTTAGAGAAAGCACCTTTATCTTTCACGGTATTCACTATAAAAAGGCCAGTAGGCCCTCCTCTATTGTCCCTTAGTTCTTCATGAAGAATTTGTCTTTAAATTTTTTGTGTGATAAGCTACAGATTATTCAGATACCTCTGTTGCAAGACCTAACATCTCAGGCCTGAAAACTTGAAAAGAACCTACTCCCCACCTCAACATCAGGGAAGTTTAGGATTAACTTGGCAGAAGAGACACTCACCCAAAGAGGGAACATTCAGGAGTGCCACAGAGAGGAATACATAAAGTCTCCCTGTCCCTATGGCTCTGCCACAGCCTCAACAATTCCCAGTGTAAGAGCCACTGCTGTGAATGATGGTCTTTCTCTCTGGAATACCCTGATAAAATGCAAACAGCATGTATGGAGAGGGAAGGGTACTCACTGATACCCACTGCTACTGATAAGTCGATTCAGTCATGTCCGACTCTGTGCAACCCCATAGACAGCAGCCCACCAGGCTCCCCCGTCCCTGGGATTCTCCAGGGAAGAACACTGGAGTGGGTTGCCATTTCCTTCTCCAATGCATGAAAGTGAAAAGTGAAAGTGAAAGTGAAGTCGCTCAGTCGTGTCCGACTCTTCGCAACCCCATGGACTGCAGCCTACCAGGCTCCTCCATCCATGGGATTTTCTAGGCAAAAGTACTGGAGTGGGGTGCCATTGCCTTCTCCCACTAACTTCATGTAATTCACCACATAACTAGAAATGCTTCAATTTCAGCTGAGAAACTGGCCAGCACTTTATAGACATGAATTTTCAGAGCTTGCATCAAAGACTTTATTTCCCTCCAGGCTCTCTGCTCACCCACAGGGAAACAGGCAAAGTAAGGCTGTACTGTACATGGCTTCTAGGTAGTTCAACTTTCTATCAATTATATTTTTAACTAGGAATTATATTTGTCCTCATGCATTACCCATCAGAAATAGAATCCATCTTCTCTGTGCAGCGAATGCCCCCAAATTTAATATCCCTCAATGCAAAAAAGGGCTTCCCTTGTGGCTCAGACAGTAAAGAATCTACCTGCAATGTGGGAGACCCAGGTTCCATCCCCAGGTTGGGAAGATCCCCTGGAGAAGGAAATGGAAATTCATTCCAGTATTCTTGCCTAGAGAATTCCCTGGACAGAGGAGCCTGGCGGGCTACAGTCCATGGGGTTGCAAAGAGTCGGACATGACTGAGCAACTACACTTTCACTTTCTTTCAATGCAAAAAGGTAGGCTTCCCTGGTGGCTCAGCAGTAAAGAATCTGCCTGCAATGCAGGAGCCACAGGATATGAGGGTTCGATCTCTGGTTTAGTAAGAGCCCCTGGAGGAGGGCATGGCAACCCACTCAGTGTTCTTGCCTGGGAAATCCCATGGACAGAGGAGTCTGGCGGGCTACAGTGCATAGAGTGGCGAAGAGTCAGAAGTCAGACTGAAGTGACTTAGCATGCAGAGAACAATGCTAAAGGAGTAAGGAAATGTCCATAATGAGGCAGCAGTAGGCAGAAGGCTCAGGCAGCAGTATGATTGCTTTCTTGCCCCATGGTTATTTATTTGGATCTTATAAAGGCCCTGCTATATGCCTGGTGTTTCTGAGTTACATTTCTACATGTTTTAAACCTCCCCAACAAGTCTGCAAAGAAGGTAGCATTTTTTCTCGATTTTATGGAACCAGAAACTAAAGCTCAAAGATAATTTTCCAAAGCCCCAATGTGTCTGACTGCAATGCCTGCAAATTTTCTCGAGAGCATGCTTTGTCCTATATTCAGAATGGTGTCACTTTCTTTGGATGAAGGCTTAAACAACTGAAAGCACTAGGCGGAGACACAGGCCTCACAGATGCCAGGCATCTGCTCTTGTTCTCCACAGGCCTCTGCCCTCCTTTGTGATGTGATTAATGCTCAGGGTCATCAGTGCCTCATCAGACTCTGATAAAGCAGAGAACCAACAGTCAAATCTCAGCATCCTAAGCCAACAGTCTCATTCTCCTGACTGCGCTTACCTTCTTGACCTGAGCTGATGACCCTGTGTGGTTTTCCTGGCCCCCAGCAGCCCTTCAGGAGCTCTGCTCCTTAGCCTGGTGCAGTGGGGAAACCAGACCTCCTCCATTAATCTTTCCTGCTCTAGATTTTCTGACCGTGTGGACTTCATCTTTCCCACCCAGTCTTGCCCCACCGCCACCACCATGGCAGGGGTCGGCCTGGGTCAACAGCTCCCGGTCAGCAGCAGCCTCTCTCTGTGACCCTCTCTGCTCACTCCAGCCAGGAGCTCCCACTTAATAACAGCCTAGATTCCAGGCAAACCACACACAGGGCTCAATGTCCTGCACATACAATGGCATGTGGCTGGCTCAGAAAGAGATGCTCATTAGCAAAGCTGCTCAGAGGGCTGCCCCCCAGACCTCCCGCATGACTTTTCCCACCTTTCAGCTCCCATGGATCTCCTGGTTTCTGATGACTACTCTGGACTTTTAACCTTTACCCTTTCACTTTCCTAAAAAGTGAAAGTCGTTCCGTCCTGTGTCTGACTCTTTGCAATCCCATGGACTGTAGCCTGCCAGGCTCCTCTATCCATGGAATTCTCCAGGCCAGAATACTGGAGTGGGTAGCCATTCCCTCCTCCAGGGGATCTTCCCAACTCAGGGACTGAACCCAGGTCTCCCACACTGCAGGCAGATTTTTTACTGTCTGAGTCACCAGGGAAGCTTGCTCTTTCCTAGACCACTTGCAACTCTCCGTCTCTTGACTTTGACCTTTTATCTCAGCAAATCCTTCACCTCCTGGATGACCTGTGTTCCACTTTAAACCATTCCAGATCTCTAGTTCAAGTCTGCCTCTCAGCTTTCAGCCCCTCTGGAACTTATGTCTATGCCCACCCCTTTGAGCTGTAGCCGGGTCTGTCAAGCCCACCTCCCTTTCATCTAAGAAACCTTCTATCACTGTCAATTGCTGGACTGAATCCTAATTCTCAAGAGTTGAGAAGAATTCCTTTAACCACCATCCTGAGAGCCCGTGAGCTTTCTTTGGCAGACAACAAGTTTTACTGCTTGTTCCCTAGTGTTCTGTAGGATTCCTTATCACAAGCACATCTCTATTGGTCCAGTTTCTTTCTTATGAAGTGGTTAGCTTTCTCTCTTAATGACAAAGGAGAATAACACAAAAGACAGAGAATGAAAACTTATCAGCAAAAAATCACACACAGGCTTTCTTCTAGTTAGAAGATGAGCTTTATAGGCAGTTTTCCACTTTTGTTCAGATATGCTCTGGAGAGCACTGCTTCTCTCATTTTCAGAACTGCTGCAGATCCTTGTTAAAACGCAAATTCTTGCTCAGTAGGTGAAGGGGGAGAGGTGTGTTTCTAGCAGGCCCCTTGTGACAGCTACATCAAGGCTTACAATCTGTGCAGGGAAGCCCTAGATCTAGCGACATCAGGGGATGGATGTAGGCCCAGCCTCCTCCTTCAGCAGGACATAACATTAGATGGCCCTAGTCTCTGATTCAAATCTTGGCCCTCATCTTAGAAACACCACATTTTACAGAATACATGTAAACAAAACCAAATGTTTTCAAATGTAACAATGATTTCTGTATTCCTAGCTATGGATGGGAGCCTGAATTAATAGACACAGTGGTTGTTTCTTTCCAGAAGGGGAGGAGAAAGGAGAGAGAAAGTGAGGCATTGAAGTGGCGGTTACTGGGCAACCTAAAGAAAAAAGTTACTAAATCCTGGTGCTTAATGAATAAAAGACCCCCAAGGACATGACGCCATGTGAGAGGGAGGCAAAGTCAAGCCTCCATTTCAGAATGTTGCACTAGGCTAAGTCTAGATAGGACTTGACTGAATTGAGACAGGAAAGAGTCGTACTTGTTTATTGAGGTTTGGCAGCTTTTACTGGCTGAAAAGTTTTCCCTTTTTTTACTCAACCTAAATCCTTGAGCTTTAATATGAACTAATTTATCTTACATACTCATAAGGCTAGGGCAAACTGATTACTCTCTCTTCTAGATATGGCATATAATTGAAAATTTTCTAAATTTTTTGAATCTCAATAGCTAGCATCTGTAAGGCATTCTATATGTGCTTTCTGTGAGTCAATCTCAGCCAATTCTCTCAACAACACAAAGGATAAGGTACTCTTTTAGTCCTGTCTGGCAGATGAAGAAAGAAGAGAGGGAGAGCAGAGAATGTGCCTGAGGTCCCAGGAGTGAGCAACAACGGCAGGATTTGAACTCAGGCATATGACTAACTATCCTGCCTCTTCATTATTACATGTTTAAAAAAAAACTGGGCAATTACACTATATTTTCTCATCCATGGAAGACTCCTCTGGAATTCTAATAAGAAGTCCTCCAAGTGAACTCAAGAGCAGGAACTAAATATGATCTGAGAACCTAGCTCAAGAGAGAACATAGAAGGGACACTTTACTCTCCTTACCTGTGGTTCTTTCATCCACTTCTATACTGAATTATGGTTTGGATTTCTTCCCCTACAATACTAGCTGCTGTTCAGTGTATAGTCTGTCTTCTTTGAGCTCAGTATCCTTTATTAAAAGTCATATTCAGGATGCTTTAGCTTCAGAATTTTAAAAATACAGCTGGAACTGGCTCAAATGATAAAGTGTTAGTTGCTCAGTTGCGTTTGACTCTTTGCAACTCCATGGACTATAGCCCACCAAGCTCCTCTGTCCATGGAATTCTCCAGGCAATAATACTGGAGTGGGTAGCCATTCCCTTCTCCAAGGGATCTTTCCAACCCAGGGATCAAACCTGGGTTTCCCCATTGCAGGGAGATTCTTTACTGTCTGAGTCACCAGGGCAGCCCTAAATGATAAAGGGGATATATTAATCCACATAACTGAAAACTCCCAAGATAGGACAGGGTCAAGAACCCAGTTCCTTTTCAGCATTTCACATTGCTGTTGAAATTGCTGAACACATCTGGGGCCTGCCCCACTTAAGAGTTCTAGGATGTGGAAGGCCAGGGACTCTCATAGCTACTTGCTTCCTCATTTCTACTTGAGAGGAGGACCATCTCTTCCCCAAACTATCAAAGTCCTGAGCTTCACTCTGATAGAACCAACTCATTATACTGGATCTATTATAAGATGCATATTTTCATATTGTAACATCTCTGAAGTATTGCTAAAATTACATCTTACAACTCATATATAGTTAGGTCAGGGTTTTTCCTCATTTTTTCTTCAAAAGTGGAAGTGTTAGTTGTCAATCATGTCTGACTCTTTGCAACCCATGGACTATAGCTGACCAGGCTCCTCTGTCCATGGAATTCTCCAGGCAAGAATATGGGAGTGGGTCGCCATTCCCTTCTCCAGGGGATCTTCCTGACTCAGGGATTGAACCCAGGTCTCCTGCATTGTAGGCAAATTCTTTACCATCTGAGTCACCAGGGAAGTGGTTCCTAAAATAGTGTGTCCTTTTTGGTACCTAACACTGGGACTAACCAGTCAGGAATGATCTCCAGAGCCATGGCAGCCTCAATCCTTGTACCTAATGCATTACTGCTAGTTCCATGGAGGAGGGTGGAACAAGTGCTGGGAAGAAAATTGAAATGTTCTTTAAGTTACTAGGCACATACTCAGAGAAGGCAATGGCACCCCACTCCAGTACTCTTGCCTGGAAAATCCCATGGACGGAGCAGCTTGGTAGGCTGCAGTCCACGGGGTCGCTAAGAGTGAGACACGACTGAGCGACTTCACTTTCGCTTTTTGCTTTCATGCATTGGAGAAGGAAATGGCAACCCACTTCAGTGTTCTTGCCTGGAGAATCCCAGGGATGGGGGAGCCTGGTGGGCTGCCATCTATGGGGTCGCACAGAGTTGGACATGACTGAAGCGACTTAGCAGCAGGCACGTACTAACATGAAAAGTCTAGTGCTAAGTTATTCATTCTTTTATCCCATCATTTATTTATTCACTTAAATGAAAGCATTTATTGAATTCCAACTACGAGCTGGTATTCTTCAAGGTACTAGAATATAAATAATTGAGATATAGACATTGCAACTGACTAGCTCATACTCTCTGCTGCTATTACATTGTTAAATTTTACATATACATATGTTTCTACATAAGTAATACAATTACAATATTATAGTAACTCTGGAGTCATGTTCTACCAATAATAATCAGATAATAATCAGCTAAAGGAAATGGCCAGGCCACAGATAAAGTGCTGTATGGAATTTTTTACTCCAAAAGCTTTGCTGCAAGAGAAGGAAGCATGTCTCCTTGGCTCTAACAAAATCTGGGGCATGTAACACAGCAACTCAGATTTCGATTTTGGAGTAAGAATGGCAGACCCATCCATGGCTAAGATGCATTCAGTGACTCACAGATTCCAGAAAGGAAGGAAATAAAGAAATGTTGGGTATCAGATCATGACCTGCAGATATTTAGGAAGCCCAGTGGAAAAATCCCTGACAAATTCAGCCATTATAAACCATGTGAGACACACAAATGATCTGGAAGAAGGGAAGAACAATTGCCAATTACACATACTGACTATCAGATCAATACTATATTTATTTTCAGGGGAAGCTTAAACCAGGGGACAATAAAACAGAATTGGATTGAGCCAAAGGATGATTATCCAATTTCTATGAGATTCTTGGCTGGGAACAAATTCTCTGTCTCAGCTGTGTATAGTATGAGATAAATAACAGGCATTTGTGATGAGAGCCCCAGTGAGGTCAAACCACATTAGCAAAACTAGCAAGTGCTTTAGGCCATCACTGAAACCTTCCGGGAAAAATCATTTCACCCAGCCAAAGTGGCAGAAATTTGCAGTCAGCAGAAATTTTCCTCCTGACAGCTACTCTTTCTGTTCCCTGGTGGTTCTTATATACCTCCTATTTATGAAGAACAGTGGCATCCTGCAGATCATCTGTACAGAGCGCTATTAGTTAATTTTTATGATTGAGATGTGGTTGGTTAGTGCTGAGAGCATGCCCTTCTCCCGTTTTCTAGGCAACCAGTGTGCTTAGGCATTTATGCTGATCACAGTGTGTGGACTCTTGGCAATGATGAGGCAAAAGTGATCAAAAAGTTTGCACATGATATGGCAGCATCAGACTCCATCTAAGAAGGCAAGTCCCATGCCGATATGACATCTGTGTACTACAAAGTGCCAAGGGCCTGCAAGAAGATCAGATAACCTGATGGGCCCCAGGAGAGAAAAAAAAAAAGACACCAGGAAAAGCTCTCCTCTTTAGACTCTCTTGATGAAGGTGAAAGAGGAGAGTGAAAAAGTTGGCTTAAAGCTCAACATTCAGAAAACGAAGATCATGGCATCTGGTCCCATCACTTCTTGGGAAATAGATGGGGAAACAGTGGAAACAGTGTCAGACTTTATTTTTCTGGGCTCCAAAATCACTGCAGATGGTGACTGCAGCCATGAAATTAAAAGACGCTTACTCCTTGGAAGGAAAGTTATGACCAACCTACATAGCATATTCAAAAGCAGAGACATTACTTTGCCAACAAAGGTTCGTCTAGTGAAGGCTATGGTTTTTCCTGTGGTCATGTATGGCTGTGACAGTTGGACTGTGAAGAAAGCTGAGTGCCGAAGAATTGATGCTTTTGAACTGTGGTGTTGGAGAAGACTCTTGAGAGTCCCTTGGACTGCAAAGAGATCCAACCAGTCCATTGTAAAGGAGATCAGTCCTGGGTGTTCTTTGGAAGGAATGATGCTAAAGCTGAAACTCCAGTACTTTGGCCACCTCATGCGAAGAGTTGACTAATTGGAAAAGACTCTGATGCTGGGAGGGACTGGGGGCAGGAGGAGAAGGGGACGACAGAGGATGAGATGGCATCACTGACTCGATGGACGTGAGTCTGAGTGAACTCCAGGAGTTGGTGATGGACAGGGAGGCCTGGCGAGCTGCGATTCATGGGGTCGCAAAGAGTCGGACACGACTGAGCGACTGAACTGAACTGAACTGAACTGATAATCACTGCTCATTAGGGATGAAGATTGTTATAGTGACAAGAGGGGTAAGGGGAATTGAAAGGGAAATGGAGAAGATATACACTTTTAGAAAAGTATATCACTGGAGAAGGGAATGGCAAACTACTTCACTGTTCTTGCCTTGAGAAACCCATGAACAGTATGAAAAGGCAAAATGATAGGATACTGAAAGAGGAACTCCCCAGGTCGGTAAGTGCCCACTATGCTACTGGAGATCAGTGGAGAAATAACTCTAGAAAGAATGAAGGGATGGAGCCAAAGCAAAACAATACCCAGTTGTGGATGTGACTGGTGATAGAAGCAAGGTCTGATGCCATAAAGAGCAATATTGCATAGGAACCTGAAATGTTAGCTCCATGAATCAAGGCTAATTGGAAGTGGTCAAACAGGAGATGGCAAGAGTGAACATCGACATTCTAGGAATCAGCAAATTAAAATGGACTGGAAGGGGTGAATTTAATTCAGATGACCATTATATCTACTACTGTGGGCAGGAATCCCTTAGAAGAAATGGAGTAGCCATCATGGTCAACAAAAGAGTTCGAAATGTAGTACCTGGATGCAATCTCAAAAGTGACAGAATGATCTCTGTTTGTTTCCAAGGCAAACTATTCAATATCACAGTAATCCAAGCCTGTGCCCCAATCAGTAACGCTGAAGAAGCCAAAGTTGAATGGTTATATGAAGACCTACAAGACCTTTTAGAACTAACACCCCCAAAAGATGTCCTTTTCATTACAGGGGACTGCAATGCAAAACTAGGAAGTGAAGAAACACCTGGAGTAACAGGCAAATTTGGCCTTGGAGTACAGAATGAAGCAGGTCAAAGGCTAATAGAGTTTCACCAAGAGAACGTACTGGTCATAGCAAACATCCTCTTCCAACAACACAAGAGAAGACTCTACACAGGGACATCACCAGGTGGTCAACATTGAAATCAGACTGATTATATTCCTTGCAGCCAAAGATGAAGAAACTCTATACAGTCAACAAAAACAAGACCGGGAGCTGACTGTGGCTCAGATCATGAACTCCTTATTGCCAAATTCAGACTGAAATTGAAGAAAGTAGGGAAAACCACTAGACCATTCAGGTATGACCTAAATCAAATCCCTTATGATTATACAGTGGAAGTGAGAAATAGATTTAAGGGACTAGATCTGATTGATAGAGTGCCTGATGAACTATGGACAGAGGTTCGTGACACTGTACAGGAGACAGGGATCAAGACCATCCCCATGGAAAAGAAATGCAAAAAAGCAAAATGGCTGTCTGGGGAGGCCTTACAAATAGCTGTGAAAAGAAGAGAAGTGAAAAGCAAAGGAGAAAAGGAAAGATATAAGCATCTGAATGCAGAGTTCCAAAGAATAGCAAGGAGAGATAAGAAAGCCTTCCTCAGCAATCAATGCAAAGAAATAGAGGAAAACAACAGAATGGGAAAGACTAGAAATCTCTTCAAGAAAATTAGAAATACCAGGGGAACATTTCATGCAAAGATGGGCTCGATAATGGACAAAAAAGGTATGGCCCTAACAGAAGCTATTAAGAAGAGGTGGCAAGAATACACAGAAGAACTGTACAAAAAAGATCTTCACGACCAAGATAATCACGATGGTGTGATCACTCACCTAGAGCCAGACATCCTGGAGTGTGAAGTCAAGTGTGCCTTAGAAAGCTTCACTACGAACAAAGCTAGAGGAGGTGATGGAATTCCAGTTGAGCTCTTTCAAATCCTGAAAGATGATGCTGTGGAAGTGTTGCACTCAATATGCCAGCAAATTTGGAAAACTCAGCAGTGGCCACAGGACCGGAAAGTGCCACGGGTGGAGTTCCTCAGGTCCAGCCCCGGTGGATCCAGGGAATTCGAAGCGGGGACGGCGTCGGCAAGATCAGGAAACAACTGATTAATTAAACGTTAATTAAGGATATAAAGAGTGGTGAAATAAGGATAGCTCAGCGAAGAAATTCAGTGAAGAAAAGAGGCTGAATAAAATTCCGAAGCAGGGAATTTACATCACCTACGAAGGCCGCAGGCGTCCTCCCATTCTCCCGAAGGAGAGGAGACACTAAGGCCTCCCTGGTCAGATCTTAGAAGCCCAGGCAAAATTAGTAGGCTTGACAAGCTTCCCCGCCTCAGAGGAAAAATTCAGCCAGAAGGTGAAAGAAAGAATGACATGGGGAGACCAAATTTCGGTGAACAAAAGGATGTACTTTATTTTCCAAAGTAGTTTTATACCTTAAGTTGTGCATAGAGGATCATGGGGGAAGGGGTAGAGTCATGCAAGGACAGCAGTTCCTGATCCTAATCGAAGCCAGGCTTTCAAACTTATCATATGCAAAAGTTTAAGTGATTTACATCATCTTCTGGCCAGGAGGCCTGTTAACATTTTAAGAAACTTATTTTTCTCTAAAGGTGATTATTCTAAAGTCAGGGGCCAGCCTCCAAAAAGCACTGGATAAAGTTGCATTCCTATAGGGCAAAGGTGAGGTGGGCTCAATCAAGAAAAGAATTAACTCAAGGGTCCAAGGTTACAAACATTGAGGCTACTACTTACATTTCTATACACCAATTATATCAATCAATACACTGCCAAGGACACAGTAGGTAAGGGATATGGAGACTTAGCAGCAAACATTGGCCCAACAAGTGAAAAGCCCTTCACCAATACAATTTCTAATCAATCTTTTAACTACTCAAAGGAATCTGTATTTAGACAGTTTAGAACATCTCCTGCCTCTCACAGTTGGAAGGCTCTGAACAATCACATGTGCCCGGAAAAACCTGTTCAGGCAGGCTAGAGGATTTCCAAAGGAGTTTGAAGGTTGAAACACTGTCACACCCAGGAATTATTAACTGGAGCTGTAAAGCTAACTCTTTTCAGAGAGAGGTAGTGGGGGACAGCCCCCGATAAAGTCAGAGGTGTAGGTGAAAGCACAAAGCAGAAAGTAGGCAGACTCTGGTTTTGGGGGTAGATGCTCGAGAATTTCCAGGAAGACTCCTGAGGCTTGATCCCGCCTTTGCGTATGCCGAGCCTCCTCCCTCATGACCTTTGCCACGGGTGGAGTTCCTCAGGCCAGCTCCTGGCAGGAAAGGGTCAGTTTTCTTTCCAATCCCAAAGAAAGACAATCCAAAGAATGCTCAAACTACCACACAATTGCACTGATCTCACACACTAGTACAGTAATGCTCAAAATTCTCCAATCCAGGCTTCAGCAATACATGAACCATGAACTTCCAGATGTTCAAGCTGGATTTAGAAAAGGCAGTGGAACCAGAGATCAAATTGCCAACATCTGCTGGATCATCAAAAAAGCAAGAGAGTTCCAGAAAAACATCTATTTCTGCTTTATTGACTATGCCAAAGCTTTTGACTGTGTGGATCACAAAAAACTGTGGAAAATTCTGAAAGAGATGGGAATACCAGACCACCTGACCTGCCTCTTGAGAAACCTATATGCAGGTCAGTTCAATTCAGTTCAGTTCAGTCACTCAGTCGTGTCTGACTCTTTGCAACCCCATGAATTGCAGCACGCCAGGCCTCCCTATCCATCACCAACCCGTGAAGCTTACTCAAACTCATGGTCATTCAGTCGGTGATGCCATCCAACCAACATATCCTCTGTTGTCCCCTTCTCCTCCTGCCTTAAATCCTTCCCAGCATCAGGGTCTTTTCAAATGAGTCAGTTCTTCACATCAGGTGGCCAAAGTATTGGCATTTCAGGTTCAGCATCAGTCCTTCCAATGAATATTCAGGACTGATTTCATTTAGGATGGACTGGCTGGATCTCCTTGCTGTCCAAGGGACTCTTAAGAGTCTTTTCCAACACCACAGTTCAAAAGCATTAATTATTTGGCACTCAGCTTTCTTTATAGTCCAATTCTCACATGCATACATGACTACTGGGAAAACCATAGGTTTGACTAGACAGACCTTTGTTGGCAAAGTAATGTCTCTGCTTTTTAATATGCTGTCTAGCTTGGGCACAGCTTTTCTTCCAAGGAGCAAGTGGCTTTTAATTTCATGGCTGCAGTCACCATCTGCAGTGATTTTGGAGCCCCAAAAGTAAAATGTCTCACTGTTTCCACTATTTCCCCATCTATTTCCCATGAAGTGATGGGACCAGATGCCATGATCTTCGTTTTCTGAATGTTGAGCTTTAAGCCAACTTTTTCACTCTCCACTTTCACTTTCATCAGGAGGCTTTTTAGTTCCTCTTCACTTTCTGCCATAAGGGTGGTGTCATCTGCATATCTGAGGTTATTGATATTTCTCCCGGCAATCTTGATTCCAGCTTGTGCTTCTTCCAGCCCAGTATTTCTCATGATGTAGTCTGCATATAAGTTAAATAAGCAGAGTGACAATATACAGCCTTGACGGACTCCTTTTCCTATTTGGAACCAGTCTGTTGTTCCATGTCCAGTTCTAACTGTTGCTTCCTGACCTGCATATAAGTTTCTCAAGAGGCAGGTCAGGTGATCTGGTATTCCCATCTCCTTCAGAATTTTCCACAGTTTTTTGTGATCCACACAGTCAAAGGCTTTGGCATAGTCAATAAAGCAGAAATAGATGTTTTTCTGGAACTCTCTTGCTTTTTACATGATCCAGCAGATGTTGGCAATTTGATCTCTGGTTCTTCTGCCTTTTCTAAAACCAGCTTGAACATCTGGAAGATCATGGTTCACATATTGCTGAAGCTTGGTTGGAGAATTTTGAGCATTACTTTACTACGAACAAAGCTAGTGGAAGTGATGGAATACCAGTTGAGCTATTTCAAATCCTCAAAGATGATGCTGTGAAAGTGCTGCACTCAATATGCCAGCAAATTTGGAAAACTCATCAGTGGCCACAGGACTGGAAAATGTCCGTTTTCATTCCAATCCCAAATAAAGGCAACACCAAAGAATGCTCAAAGTACCACACAATTGCACTCATCTCACACGCTAGCATCTCATTGGGCTATTGCAAACATGAGTACAGTGTCTGGCATAAAACAATAACTTGCACCATGAACTAGACCTAAGGCTCAAAAACTAGGCGTTGGGAACTGGTTGTCCCCAGCTGGTCACAGGAAAAGAGAATTCAACAGTAGAGAAGATGGAATAGAAAGAGTTGGTGGACCTACCCAGTCAAACAGAGAAAACAGAGGACACAGAATTCTAGATGTTGGCCATATCTCTCAGTGAAGATTCCTGTGAATCTTTCACTTCTATGAGAAAAATCAACAGGTCAGTCACTGTAGCATCTGCAATGAACTACCCACTCCAGCTGCCATTCATCAGTCTTCTTAAAGAAACCACAATGCCCAGGAGTTAGCCACTTGTCAGTGTATCCCAGGCTCCTATCAGTCTGGGTCTAAGCTGAAGGAAGTTGGAGAGCTTCCCCTCCATTCTTGAGTCTGTAAGATCAGTTCTGGTCCTGATGCACTGTAAGGCCAGATGTTCATTGTAAAAATGCAAATGATCAAGGCCCACAGTAAGAGCTCAAGGCACCAGAAATTCACAAATTCAAACCCTTATTGCTATGAATGCATTGTGCAAATAAAAGTCATTCAGGGACTCTTGGGAGTCACAGCTCTAATCGAGACAGCAAATTGCGACTCTAAAGCTAAACTAAGAAATGCATCCATCAGAGTCTCACAAGTCATCACCATATAACAGCACTATCCATGCAAAACCAGTCCATGATGCTGTACATTTTCAGCAGTAATGGGAGTGGCAGGAGGTAGTGTCTCCAATTTCTGAAGGCAATGAATTGGGAAGAAATCCCACCATGGATGAGATATATTTACATCTAAAGTCTTTGCTCAGTTCTAATTCCAGAATAGTAATAGCACTTTATTTTTTAAATGGCTGTTACCTTTTGCCATGAAAAACATAAAAGAAACCCAGATAAATGACTAAAACTCACTCCCAAGCTACTTACTTTCTGATGGCTAGGGAAGTGGGGCCTGAAATGAGCACAATTAGAAGAGAATCCTCCAGTGTAATCCAAATAAGTGTGGGCACACAGAATACTTAATCTATCCTACTTGAAAAAAAAATCAGCTGTATTCATATAAGTTAGTTTCTTAAAAATAAATGAAAGTAGAGACATAAAGGATGAAGCATTCAGGAGTATTATGGATCAAAGCCAGAGTCTGTGAATTAAAGGATTGTCACTTGGCATTACTGGAAATAAAAAAGAGAAGAAAAGCATATTCGACTTACCTGGTGTTACTTATTGATTATGCTTTAGAAAATACTAGACTCATGAAAAATTAAGTCTTGGTTAAAGCATTTTGAAATCACAGATTATTTTTATATATCCATGCTATCTTTTCAACCCATTGCCATGGTCAATTGATAAAAATTAAGGCTAAAATAGCATTATTATGATTAGATGCAAATGTGTCCATGCCATATGACGGTTTCATTCATTCTATTCTTTGTATAAAAGCTTCTTTCTTTCCAACTTTGTATATGTTTTCCTCAATTTAAGTTTCTTTTGCACAGGATTTGTGTCTTAGATGGATTTTCAAGCATAGCACTTAAAAAATACCACCTGACTGAGTCACTAAATATAAAATATAGAGTTGAGGAAGTATGACACTATTGTGAGAGACTGTGAAATAAATTTCATATTTTAATGCAAAACAAGACAAATTTGTGAATGAAAAATGTTGCCTGCTTTATCAGTAAACAAAGGATGCTATAGCCATCAAGCTGCTTTGGCCTCCCCAACAGTGAGCCCTAAGGGGACTTGGTAGGAGAAAAATGGGCTGCTGGCTGCCAAGCCCTCAGCCACTGTAGTCACCCCCAATGGTGCACCCTAAGGGGACTCAGGAGGAGAACGAACAAGGTACTGACCCTAGATAAAGTGCATATCAAAGGAATGATTTCAATGAGCCCAGACTCCTGCATCTCCCCATACAAAGAAAAGCACTAAATTCATTACCTTGAGATATCTGGTTTTCTTTCATTAACAATAATCTTTTGACTTTCTGACTACCGGGTCTTTGCTGCAAAACTCCTATAAATCCTCCTCCTCTTACCTTTTTCCTCGGAGATATGAAAGTCCACCAAACAAAACATAAAACTCCACTTTTAGGTTGTGCAGTTTTTCAGTCGACAACTTTAAACACACAAAAAAATGTCTCTGCCCTTTGGCACCCTCATTTGCCTCTACTGTGCACTGTGGATCTACATTTAGGCATCTACCAAACCTTTCCATCAGGAGAAACACCGCTCAGACATAAAGGGCAATGTTCTCCTAGCGCCAACAAGACAACTCCTTAAGAGATTCTCTTTTTTCTTGATCTTATAAGGGCCCATGATGACCCATGACCTGTTAGACTGTGTAAACTGTCAATAATTCATCATTAATGTACAGCCCTGTCTCAAAAACATATATCTGTGCTTTGATTCCTAATAAGTGGAACAGTTCTCAGAGTTTTCTGCAATTCTGTTTCCAGGTTGCAATCCTCAATTTGACTTGAATAAAATTTTCCATTTCTTTTCTTAGAGCAACTACTTAAGTTTTTCATTGACAAGATATAAGAAAACTATTATTTTCCCCTTGTTAGGAAAGAACCTGCATTGCAAGACTATGGAACATAAGGAGTTTGCTTCTAAATAACAATCAAATCAAGGTACTATTCAAGTTCCATACTGGGGTGAAAACAACTAATGCCATTTTCTTTTATATTCATGTATTGTTTGATTTTTATTTTAAATTTAAGATGCTGAGAGAGTGGAAAGCAACAGACAAGAACCATGTACAACTAGCACAAGAATACTAATTTCTATTCCCAACAACGATGAAACAAGAGGATGCTTTTGCTGGACTCATCCTGCCAGACAGCCCAGGGACTCCTGAAGGAATGAAACACTTACCGAATCAAACAATGGGGAGAGCACGTGGTAAATGACAACACCTTTGGTAGCATGTGAATTGATATAAATAAGCAGATACAATATCTTTTTGGACACTGAGGTGAGTTATAGTGAATTGATGAGAGTCTTATTTCTGATTAAAATATCCATAACAAAATTATTCTGGAGTATGAAGTAACATGTAGGGAAGGGATGCCACTTGTTAGCATATGAAATTATCCAGCCCATATATAAGAAGCTTGATATTTCCCTTCCACTGCATCATAAAGGCCGGGAGAAATCAGTTCTACAACTGATCTTCAAGATAATGACTGTCCATCAAAAGAAGATGTCAAACAAGTTTACAAGAAAATCTGAAAAAAGCAAAAAAGATTACTAGGTAGCTCCAATGGGAAAACTATGAACTGAGAAGAACACAACCTTCTGGGTTATCTGATTCTAGCCTATCATTTTCTTTGAGCTACTTTACAACAGTAAATTGTAGATGACAGCAATGTAAAATAATTCTTGCTTATGGACATGCAAATAAATTGTCTGGTGGCAGTTGACTCCCTCAACCACATTCCTCGAAAATAAGGCAGCTTTGTGTCCATTTGCAAATTCGCTTTAACATTTCTTTACTCCATACGTATCAATAGTTCACTAATGCTACTTTGAATTGGCTGTAACATCTTTCTGGGACCCTCATTTAATTAATGAGTTACCTAAAATATTTTACATGTTCAGTTTGTATTTGTATGAATCATGATTTTACCTTTTGTTTAAAATTATCCTTTAACAGGTTCTATGAAGGAAGTTGTTAATAGTCAAGGTCTCTAGAGGGAGATGAGACCAGCCAGTGAGTTCATCTACCTTTTTATTGCTCTAGTTCTCTGGCTTGCCAACAATCACAGCTTTTCTATAAGGGAGAAAAGGCAATACAACAGGCATTCTTGTCCTCTTACAAACTGGTCTTTTTAGTGTGAACAAATAAATTTTGACTGATGATAAACCATTCTCTTGTGAGTATGATTAGGCTACACATAAGGCTGATTGACTCTGAGTACCACACAAGCCTCATTTCTGAAACTCCAAACCTGAGGGCCAGATACTAGAACATATGTTAGTAGCCAGCCTGCTTTCTTTGGCAACAATTCAACCTCAGTTCTCTAACTTTAACATGGAAAAAAATTTCTAATGCTCTTGAAATATTCTAAGTATATTTTCTGAAAGGCCAGAGATGAAAAGAACAAAGATGCTATTTAAAACTGGTACAGAAGAATGTTTCAAAGAGTTTGCTACACAAAAGAAAGCACAGTGATAAAAGAGGAACTGTCCACAAGCAAGGAAGAGCTAGGTCACACTAGAGACTAATTCAAAATGTGCACACATGTATCATAGGACCACAACACCCATGAATTCCACTAAGGGTCAATCTAACTCTACTAACAGTAAAATGAGCTCTTGTTACTATATTCAGCATCTTCTACTGTAATGGCTTTATCTGATTTTTGAGTAGCCAATGTCTCTAAAGCAGTCCTCCTCTCTTTGAAGCTCACGTACATTTTTAATTGAATTTATTACAATACCATCTTTTGGAACACAATAAATAGAATACATAGTGAAGGTAGCCTCCAGTCTCATTGGGGAAAATGGAATGCTTAGACATGGAGTAGAAGTGGGCAATGAGTTCAATGCATGCAGAGAGCTGGAGAGAGTGGAAGCTTTGTGGACACACCAGCGATCAAGCACATGGTGGGCAGTAATAATAGAGCACATCTTTCAGAGGGCATGAGCCATTGCATGGGAAGAAAAGTATCTTTTCCTTCTACTTTTTTAGGTTCTCAGCTGAGGCCACCATAAGAAAAGACAGATTAACAAGAGAAAAGCACCCACATTTATGTTTTATGTGACCTGGAAGCCTTCATAAGGAAATAAAGACATGAAGAAATGTCAAACCTAAGTTCTAGTGCCCAACACAGAGAGTCCAACCAAACCAAAATGGAGTATGGAGCACAGAAAGGTTTATTGCAAGGGTCATCCAAGGAGAACAGGTGGCTCATGCTCAAAGACCTGAACTCTCTTTGATGGGTTTCAGGGAAGAATGTTTCATAGGCAAAATCTCAAGGGAGGGCTGCAGGGTGTGTAACCCTCCTCCGGTTGGTGGGGAGGTAAAGAGTGGTGTTCCTGAAATCTCAGCTATCAGTCTTCCTGTTCCAACAGGTTTGAGGTGCGCTTACTTGTGTTCAGCCTGGAGTTCCCATCCTCCACCTTGGTGGGAGGCCTGCATTCCTGTAGAACTCACATATATGTACCAAATTGTTATGTACATCCCTGAGAAGGAACCAGGACCAGGCCAGGTGCCACTGGCTGCACTATTGTTTCTCTCTGCTTCCTCTCACTTCTCTAATTAGTAACTGTTTGAATCTGCCCTTTGGAACTCAGAGAAGGTCTAGGAGGTTGAAATCTTTGTTCAGTAAACAAGAAATGGGGAACACAGAATACCCTTTGTATTCAGGAGGGCCCCATGAGGTCCTGCTTGGTTTCAGAAATAGAATGAAGTGTTTTCATACTAGGTCTGATAAAGAATGGAAAGTTGTGGAAATGAGATAGGACAAAGGGTATGAGCTGTGGGTGGTCAACTGGAGGAAACTGAGCAAGCACAGTTCCTTCAAATTCCCTCCAGCATTGCTCCACTTGCAGAGAAAGGAATGCTCCTCTCCTCAGGTATGGGGGAGGGGGGCACCTCTCACTTCAGGGTCTTATGACCTGACTCAGGGGAAGGGCAGAGGCCTTCCTGCTCCTGCCATTTCTCAAATTTCTTCAGCTTAAAATGTTCAATATGCCAAGGTATCATAGTTTGAGGTAGAGTATCCTGAAACCTGTGGGCTTCCCAGATGGTGCTAGTAGTAAAGAACCCACCTGCCAATGCAAGAGACACAGGAGGCACGGGTTCAATCTCTGCGTTGGGAAGATCTCCTGGAGGAGGGCATGGCAACCCACTCCAGTATCCTTGCCTGGGAAATCTCATGGATAGAAAAGCCTGGTGGGCTACAGTCCAAAGGGTCACAAAGAGTTGGACATAACTAAAGTGACTCAGCATGCATGCACATCCTGAAACCTGTAACACTGCCATACTGTTTACCTCTGTCAGAGTTGATTTTGCAACTTGGCAAAGATGAGCCTGAAATGTGAAGCCGCTGAGGCCCATAGCTGAGAGAAGCTGGGAATACCTTCACCCCCACATTGAACCCTTATTTGTCCTTCAGAAATCTAGGCTCAAAAGGGGACACCTTTCTTTGCCATGTGTTTTAGAAGTTTCCTGTAGTAGAGTGATAAGACTGAGACTAACCCTTTGGAAATTCAATTTTGCATCTGTGGAGTGAAACAATATCCACTAAATAGGTTGTGAGGTTTAAATGAAATAAAATGTATAAACTGCTAGTAAGGTAAACTAGTTAAAGCTGAGTTGGAGGTCTGTGATTGGTATGAGGTTTCCCTGACTATGAGGCATGTAAGTGCAGGCTGACTTAGGTTTAGATTTGTGATGGGGATCAGGCCATGTGAACATCAGCCTCCATTTTGTGGGGCCCAATATAAGAATTAACTTTATCACTACCTAAGACAAGGTCTGGCTGATTGTTAACACATGGCTTTCTTGTTATTGCTGTCACTGTGGTTGTTTGGGAGGAGTTGTAGCCTCCTCCTTGGTGATAAGACTTCCCTGTGAAAGAAAAAAGTGAAAGTGTTAGTCACTGTCATGTCCAACTCTTTTGGGAATCTATGGACTGTAGCCCCCAGGCTCCTCTGTCCACGAAATTTCCCAGGCAAGAATATCAGAATGAGTTGTCATTTCCTTCTCCAGGGGACTTTCCCGACCCAGGGATTGAACCCGGGTTTCCCACATTGTGGGCATATTCTTTACCGTCTGAGCCACGAGGGGTTCCTACTCTGTTAAAAAGCTGCCAAGGACATGAGCAAGGTTAAGAACAAATTCTCAATGGAAATCAGCAGTTCCTACAAGCAATTCATGATCTTATAATGAAAGACAGAATGATAGCAAACAACAGTGCAAACTGTAGAATGCTATGTCAAGACTCCAGGATGATATTAAAAAGGATCTGCATTGTTTTATCAGAGAAGGCAATGGCACCCCACTCCAATACTCTCGCCTGGAAAATCCCATGGATGGAGGAGCCTGGTGGGCTGCAGTCCATGGAGTCGCTAAGAGTCGGACTTGACTGAGGGACTTCACTTTCACTTTTCACTTTCATGCACTGGAGAAGGAAATGGCAACCCACTCCAGTGTTCTTGCCTGGAGAATACCAAGGACGGGGGAGCCTGGTGGGCTGCCGTCTATGGGGTCGAACAGAGTCGGACACGACTGAAGTGACTTAGCAGCAGCAGCAGCATTGTTTTATAGAAGCTGTAGTCAGCTGATAGTCATAGTGGACCACGGCACTGAAAAATGTAGTGTTAAAAAAAATAACCTTTTTTCGTCCCTCACCTCCACTGAAAGATTCCCCTGCTCTTAGTTGTGTTTCTTAATTTAAATTATTAAGTTTTTCATATAAAAAAAGCACTTCAGCCATGAGGATTATTTTTAGGAGGTAATAATGGGACAACCTGTGAACACCCTCTTAGCCACAATGTTCTCTCATTACTGTAATTAATGACTTCCCAGCATTTCTTTGTTCACCAAAATCACATATTGGTGTACACCAGATTCACTGACAGGGGGAAAATTATGTAATATCTTTTTCAGTTGCAACTCTTTCATCCAGCTTTAAATAGTTTACACAATTCTATCCATCCTCAAAGTATTTTTTAAAAATCTATGCTATATATTTGCATGTGTTTAAAGAGAAATTCAGCATTCACCCAAAAAAGCAACATCTCTTTAATTATAAAACACATCAGTTAACTGAACAAAAGTCAACAAGTGTGTTTTGTATTAAAGAGAATCTTTTTATTAAATAAATGCTAAGAGGCTTGTGTTTTAAAATGTTCCAGTCACATACAGTGACAACATTAGACTTTATCTGAGCCGTAGGGGCTTGGAATATAGGAAAGGTTAAGAAATACCTCCATCCTTTTGTTTTCCAGGGAATGGCTTACTTAATATGGCTTCCCCATATGACTTACATAAGACTTGTGCATTTACCTAGGACAATGTGAGACACGACCCTCCACATTTCCTTTCGTTGCCATAAGTGATTAGCTAGACTGGTTTTACCACTGACTGGTGTGGACAAAATGCCTGCCAATAGCATTGGAATGCCAAGCCCTCTTGACGCTTCAAGAAAATCAGCTGACCCCAGAGAAAGACATTTCCTGCTCAACTGTTGGAACACACCACTTGCTCATCCCTCTCTGCAATATTTGGGTTCTTTCTAGCCTTATTTACCTGTTCTTATATAAGAAAACTATTTTCTTCCCAGCCTTTGAGATCTTATAGCCAAATTGTTCTCTCTACTGTTAAGTTCTCTTTCCCTAACGCAATAGTCCCTTCCACTTACTACAATAATCCTTGTGAATAAAGGTCTTTCCTTACCTAAATCTGGATTTGGTTTTTATTTGACAAGAGAAATCTGGGTAAAAGTTTTAAACAGTACCATGGTTAAGAATCTTTGACTCCTAAATTCCAGGATCCAAAAAAAGCTCCCTTTCTTTTTATACCCTCTCCACTATTTTTTAATTTCTTAATTTTATCTATTTGCAATGAAGTTAACAATAAAGTGCTTCTTGAAGGAAGAAGGATATTAACACAAATGATAAACTAACAGAGGCAGGTAGGAGACAGGAAGTCTCATTCACTTTTAGCCTAAATGAAAATGGTACCTGATGAAAGTGAAAGAAGAAAGTGAAAAAGTTGGCTTAAAGCTTAACATTCAGAAAACTAATATCATGGCATCCGGTCCCATCACTTCATGGCAAATAGATGGGGAAACAGTGGGTGACTTTATTTTTCTGGGCTCCAAAATCACTGCGGATGGTGATTGCAGCCATGAAATTAAAAGACGTTTGCTCCTTGGAAGGAAAGTTATGACCAAACTAGACACCATATTAAAAAGCAGAGACATTACTCTGCCAACAAAGGTCCGTCTAGTCAAGGCTATGGTTTTTCCAGTGGTCATGTATGGATGTGAGAGTTGGACTATAAAGAAAGCTGAGTGCAGAAGATGCTTTTGAACTGTGGTGTTGGAGAAGGCTCTTGAGAGTCCCTTGGACTGCAAGGAGATCCAACCAGTCAATCCTAAAGGAGATCAGTCCTGGGTGTTCATTGGAAGGACTGATGCTAAAGCTGAAACTCCAATACTTTGGCCACCTGATGCAGAGAGCTGCCTCATTTGAAAAGACCTTGATGCTGGGAAAGATTGAGGGCAGGAGGAGAAGGGGATGACAGAGGATGAGATGATTGGATGGCATCACCAACACAATGGACAAGGGTTTGGGTGCACTCCGGGAGTTGGTGATGGACAGGGAGGCCTGGCATACTGCGGTTCATGGGGTCGCAAAGAGTTGGACCCGACTGAGCAACTGAACTGAACTGAACTGAAAATGGTACAGTGGGTGCCTATTTGTGGGCACGTATATGCAAGCTTCAGAGGTTTGGATTCATGTCACCTGATTTCTTTTTGTTGGTTTTGCACCAGCTCTCAGAGCCATCTCGTTATGTCTTGCACTCTGAACCCCACCTGATCTTGGTCTTCTCACTGCATTTTGAATTTATATGTGCAAAAAGAATCTCCTGCAGAGTTTGTTAAAACACTGCTTGCTGGACATCACTCTCAGTTTCTGATTTTGGTGGAGCCTGAAATTTTGCATTCCTGATCAATTTCAGGGCAATACTGACGCTGCTGGTGGTCCCCACCTTGACTCTATTCATTATTTGGCTATCCTCAGGCAGGAAATTCCAACCCCCTTGGCCAGGGCAGCCATCCACAAGAGAGGTGTTGGTGACAGGGGAGATGTTGTATGAAAGTGGGTAGGGTGATGGCTGCAAATACATCCTCAGGGTTAGCTTTTCCCCTTCTAGAATCTCTAGGACAGGAAGAAATGCAAAACATCAAGGCCTTTCAAATACACTTTTTTGAGCTTTGAGTAACAGCTTCAATCTCAAGCATCTACTTCCTGCAATGGGAGGAGAAAGGAGACATTGGTTGGACTGCTGCCAGTTCCCACTGCCTTTCCAAGATTACAATCGGGCTCTGGGGAAGGCAGATTAGGTTTTGCTCCCCTGGGATGCAAACTGCAGCATCTGCGATAAATTTGAGGAGGTGTTACCCTGATAAACACGACTTCCCTTGTATGCTCCAGCTGTGATTTAATGCTCCCATCCTGATGTACCAAGAAGTGTCGATTTTGTAGCTTCAAGAAATAAAAGCACCAAGCTTAGCCTGACGGGGAAGGAGTCTGCATCCTGTTATTCTGTTAAAGCTCCCCTTAGGGGGATAAGGCTCCCACAGGCCCTGGGTCTCCCTGAAACACTGACCAGTGGCTGGACTATTCATGAAAGCAGGACTGACTCACTCACTAGGCACATGAGGCTTGATGCCCAAGCCTCGATCTTGTGAACATATTGAGCGCCACTGAAATGGGCACTTTAAAACGGTGAATTTCTTTAAAAGGTATGTGAATTATATCTCTTTAAAAGGTATGAAACTTTAAAAGGTATATGAATTATATCTCAATCTTTTTGCACAGAGTGATCATCGTCCAAGGCCAACCACAGTCCTTGCTGAGCCTATCCTTGACCCCAAGTAAACTTATAATAATACTGTTCTCACTTAAGAGTTCTGGAAATAAGACACATTCTAGATATGAAAAAAGAGGAAAAGGGAAAAATTCCGTCCCCCCACCCCTGCAAGCTAGCCTTCACCACCATATATGTACACATTTACAGAGTTCATTCTAGAAATGTCAACATTATCTGATCTCTTCTTTGGAAACTTGCCATCTCCCTGGAAGGCTCTAACTTGGATTAGGTGTTGGAAGCTGCTCCTCGCCCCAACTCTTCCCCTTCTGAACAAATACTCTGCGACTTTCCGGTTTCTTTTTTGTTTTTCCCATAAGGGCTCCCAAGAATAGGAATTCTTGAAGTACCAACAGTGAAGAAGGATGAGTAGGAAAAGCATCTTCTTATGAGACTTCACGGATCAGTCAGTGCATGAGAGGACAGCCATCTGTACATACACATACACCTCACAGCCCACACAATTCAAAAGCCAGACTGGGCTTTTGTTACTCAGTGACATCACATTTATCATACTAATGGGACCTCAAAAAGAGACTCTCCAACAGCCTTTTCTCAAAGCCTCTATTATACCTTAAAGTGGAATACTGATAGCCTCTCAGAGAACTAATTCACAAGCCAAGAAGGAAATTCTAGGAACTTTAAGTAATATCTCATTAAATTCTAGCTTAGCAGAGCTCTCATATGATTAACCTTACACATTTTCAAGACTATTATTTGTTTTTTGAGAACACAGGGAAAATGTTCTAAGGATTCAAATGCTCATGATTGCTAGGGAATCAAGTATTTTTTTTAAATGGTATGTCCAAATGCTACATTAAAACTTTAATTAGCCAGAATACCAGGACACCATGAATAATTTGTTAATTCATTTATTTTAAAAAGAAATTTATCAAAAAGCCTTGGTTTTCAACACTAGCTGCTGAAGGTCTCTCTGAAATATATTTTTCTTTTATTATTTTATTTTATTTTCATTGAAGTATAGCTGATTTACAATATTATATTATCTTAGTTTCTAGTGTGCAGCAAAGTGATTCAGTTTACACACACACACACACACACACATATATATATAAATATCTTATTTAATGGTCTTCAAGGTTGTTTTTAATCTACAGGACTCCTTCTTCAATCAAAGTCCTATGTGAAAGCTAACCCATGATGGCTGCAAAGTAGAGCTGTTGAGGTTGGAGTGGGCATTGATGGTTCAGGCCCTACCCACATAGCTGCCCCTTCCCCTCTCCAGGGTTGAGAGATAATCCACCCTAGAGGTATTAAAGAGATGCTTCAGAATCCATTGAAGAATAAAGTACAATTTGAAAGCCATAATTATTAGCCAGTTTCCCCTTTCCAATACAGTTTCAGGGGGATTGCTATTTTTTTTACGATTGGATTTATTTATTTATTTACCACTATACAGTAGGTTCTTGTTGGCTATTTATTTTAACTCCCAATGTATTTTTAATTAATATTAATAATAGCTACATTTATTACAGGTTAACTATAAACCAGGACTTCCCTGGTGGCTCAGTGGTAAAGAATTCGCCCACCAATGCAGGAGATAAGAGTTCAAGCCCTGGGTGGGGAAGATCCCCTGCAGAAGAAATGGCAACCCACTCCAGTATTCTTGCCTGGGAAATCCCATGGACAGAGGAGCCTAATGGGCTACAGTCAATGGGGTCATAAAGAGTTGGACACACTCAGCAACTAAAACAACAACTGTAAACCAGTTCTGTGCTAAGAGCCTTACTTGTTCAAATTACCTCAATTAATCTTGACATCCACCCATGAGCGTTAACTTATAGCCAGTATACAGTCCTTTCAAACAAGATTTGCTCTGCCTCCAGCTCATTATTTGAACAAGGCAAAACCATGAACTAGATGAAGTAAATAACTTTTGCCTTCACCTCATATCTTTCTCTTTTGTTCTCTCTCTCTCTCTCAGAGCCTCAAGCTCCAGGTATTATCTGTCTTTGTGCCATTAATTTTTTTCAGTGCCTAATTACCAAGTGTTCACTTCATATCAGGCATTGAGGCTACCAAGACAATCTCTGACTTTCAAGAGCTCAGTCCAGAGGGCATTGCCCAGATGCTAGTCTGCTCATTTCAGGCAACTGCTGGGCTCAAAGCATTGACACAGTTCAAATTTTGGGGGGGAAAGCACCCAACTTAAAATATTTAAATAAAGATCCACAATATTTTATCTGAAACCCTTGGTGCCAGATGTGTTTCAGAATTTAGGAATTTTCAGATTTTAGAAAGGTAAGGTGGTACTTATACCACTGTATTTGTCTGGATAGACTAGATTATACTCCAGGAACGAATATGTCCAATATCTCTGCTCTCTGTCTCTTCAGGTCAGAACAGAGACTGTCAGGAGCATTGCTGGTCAGAGCTGGGGAAAGAACGAAAACTAATTACAAACTGTCTCCTAAAACTTTGACTCGGAAGTGACATAGATTACATCCGCTCACTTCTCTTTGGCCAAATCAAGTCACATGGTCAAACCTAACTTCCAAGGGGAAGCAAAGTGCCAGCCTCACAATGTGCCCAAAGAGTGAAGAACAGGAAATGTCTGTTACAAAGCCCTTTGGATTTCCACATCATATATTATGCAGCAGAGTCTGCCACAGCAAGGAGTAAGAAAATCCAATATCTGTGCCACAAAAACTGTGAATATTTACACTGAGGGGTGGCTGTAAAAAGAGACGATGTATGACCTCACATTGGTTCAGTTCAGGTCTTGTACACAAATGACTTTGGGAGCCAAACTTACAAAAGTCTGTTTTTCAAGCTTTGGGCATTTCAGATGTAAAGGATAGTAGATATGCGCTGTGATCAAATTTCTATTTTTGCTCAGTTTTATATTTATTATAATTTGATTCTTTTCCATAAAGACAGTGTCTATTTGCAAAATTAAATGTAAAGGGAGTGTGGTCATGACCTTGAACCCTGGAGGTGGACTTCCAGATCTGCTACTTATTTCTTGAGTATAAATAATCTGGGATGGGGCCTGGGCATCAGAATTCTGCAAAGCTCCCCAGGTGATACCAAGGTACAGTCCCATTAGAAAACTGCTGCTCCTATGGCATTTCCTGAAACAGGAAATCAGCATTCTCTAGTTGGAAAAAACAGTGTATTTGTTTTTTAGCTCTCTTTCCTCAGTAACAGCGCACAAAGCTTTTGTGTCTTGCTCTAAGAGAAGAAGGGAGGGAGTTTTGGAGCATAATTGTGGTTTGTGGACATACGTGGTGCTGCTCTCAGCTTATTGGGAGGTGTTGGTTCAGAGAGTGGCTTTCTGTCCTATTTGCCACCATGGCTCAAGGTTCAGGGTACAAGGACTAGCAACTGCTCTTGGTGGCCTCAGTTCTACCCCTGGTGGGTGGTCATGGTAGCAGCAGCCTCTGGATTATCTGAGCATATTCTGCTGCTCCTGGCCTCTTCCTGGGAAAGCTGTTTTTCTCACCTGCCATTTGTAAGTTAGCCTCATACTGCCTAAAATCTATGTTCTATTAATTTTATACAAAATTACAAATGCATGGCCTAAAATCTATGTCCTATTAATTTTGTGTGAAATTACAAATGCTAACATCCCACCAACTGCTGGAAATAGATTTCTTGATAAAAGCTGAAATGAGAGTAAAATTTGTATGGTAAGAAAGGAAAACAATGATCATAAGCTCCAAATTAGTCAGCCCTGCAAAAGGGTGAAACAAGTAAAATCATTTAAATGGCCTACTATGTCTGGGTCAACTTACAGAAATGGAAACCCCTAATACTACCCTTTATTAATGCTTAACTGCCATGTTCAGGTAAAGGTGTTGGTAGAAACAAGATATTCCAATATTTATTTACGTTCACTCCTGAAACTCCAATAAAAGCACTGTAAAAACTACTTAAAACAACTAATCTCAAAATAGCAAGAATTGAACAGGGAACAAACAACAGCAACAAAATTCTGGAAGCTGGAAAGCAGATGGGTAAGAAGTAAGAAAGTTAGCAGACCAAAAGACACTCCATCCTAACTTGACAGTGGGAAAAGCCACAATGCAGCTCAATGTATATCACAGACCAGGGGTCAGTGAATCAAGTTTGACTGAAACACAGATATGCCCATTGCTTTCAGTATTGTCTATGGCTGCTTTCATGATACATCAGCAGAGCTGAGCAGTTGTGAGCAGCTGTAATTTTATGGTTGAGCAGTTACATGGTCCACAAAGCCTAAGATACTATCTGCCCCTTTTGAGAAGCTTGCTGATCCCCATCGTACATTACTCCAGAGGATCAGGAACTGGCAGTATCAAGTACCTCAGGGAGTTGGTGAGAAGGTGAAGTTATTAAAAAAAATTGTTGGTTAAAAGTATGTTTAAGAAGCAATTAGATTTCCAGTTTCCCAGATCCTGTACAAAAGGGACATCCAGAGATTAAATACAAAAAGGGAAGGTGGTTCATAGAAATTAAAAATAGCTCAATGAATGGGTCAGAAAATAAGATTAAATGTTCCAAAACCAGGGGAAAAATATAAAGGACTAGTCTAGTAGTTCAATATCTGAATATAATAAGATATCTACAAAGTAAAAAGAAAATGGGAGACAGGAAATCATTGATGAAATTATTTTTAAAATATCAGGTACTGAAGAGAATCAATGTTGAGAATGAATTTGCCCAGTGAGTGCCCAGCAAAATGGATGACCAGAGACCCAAACAAAGGCCTGTCAACATCAAAGAGTGGAACAGAAAAGATCCCTCCAGTTTCCAGAGAGAAAAACCAGGTCAAATCAAGAGATGAAGAATCAGAACAGCTTTGGTCTTCCCAACAGCAGTACTGGCTCCTGATAGATATACATGGAAGCAATGCCTTCAGAGTTCGAAAGGAAAATGGTGCCATCTGCTTGGCACAGAGAGATATTCAATAAATATTTATTCAGATCAGATCAGTCACTCAGTCGTGTCCGACTCTTTGCAACCCCATGAATCGCAGCACGCCAGGCCTCCCTGTCCATCACCAACTCCCGGAGTTCACTCACACTCATGTCCATTGAGTCAGTGATGCCATCCAGCCATCTCATCCTCTGTCGTCCCCTTCTCCTCCTGCCCCCAATCCCTCCCAGCATCAGAGTCTTTTCCAATGAGTCAATTCTTCGCATGAGGTGGCCAAAGTATTGGAGTTTCAGCTTTAGCATCAGTCCTTCCAGTGTACACCCAGGACTGATCTCCTTTAGAAGGGACTGGTTGGACCACCTTGCAGTCCAAGGGACTCTCAAGAGTCTTCTCCAACACCACAGTTCAAAAGCATCGATTCTTCGGCACTGAGCCTTCTTCACAGTCCAACTCTCACATCCATACATGACCACAGGAAAAACCATAGCCTTGACTAGATGAACCTTTGTTGGCAAAGTAATGTCTCTACTTTTGAATATGCTATCTAGGTTAAGCTGCAGCAAATTACCAACCTTATTGCTGATTTGTACTTTCTTTGTTTCCAAGTCCCCTAGAGGGATATTACATGGACAGAATATGACAAGAATATGAACACCCATGCTCATTCCACCTTGCCTGGCACAGTTGTAGGACTCCAGAGGTGATTAGTGTATAAATAGGTATACCTCCACCCTGTCCGGCCACCACTATCTTGCTCCCAGATGTTTTTATTACCCTCGTAACTCTACTCTTGCTCGCTTAATAGAATCTTCTCACAGCAACAAGTGAAAAAAATTGCATCAAGTCAATCTCCTGCTTGGTATTGCCCAATGACTGACGATTGCTTTCATAATAAATTCTGTACCATGGGCTGGCTACGAACCCCTGCACGACTGGCCCCTTGGCTACTTCTGCAGCCTCACCTCACTAAGTTTCTGGTCTTTTCTTCATAGAATGTGCTGTGATCCTTCTTGCCATGGGGCTACTGCACATGGCATTTTTTAAACCTGGAACTCTTGTACACCACTTTCACACAGTTGCCTCCTTTGTATCTTTCAACTCCTAGCTTGAATATGACATCCTTAGAGAGGCAACTCTTGAACACTTGATCTAAAGGAGCTTCCTACTTCAATTATTCTCACTCGTATTATGGTTTTCTCTTCCTTCGTACCACTTAAGAGCACAGTGTAGCTATTGATTTTATTGTGTCTCTCCACACAAGTGTAGACTCTGTGAGGGCAGAGATAATGCCTGCTTTGTACATCATTGCTTCCATTGTGTTGGCCATGCTATGTGTTTAATAACACTTGTTTGAAAAAGAAAATAAGGAAGGAAGGAAGGGTAAGAGACATGGAGAAAGCTGACTTCTCAGCTCACCATCGGTAGTTTCATGTACCATACTCAGGTCACTGTAATGACTTGAGATTCCAGTATGGAATTCTGCCCAGATTTCTGGTTTTGTGACACAGGAATTCACCTGAAATTCTAGAGTTTCATCCACAGTACCTAGGTACTGTAGCATCACTTTCTGCTCAATTATCAAGATTCTCCAGCTGGTCCTTCACTTTTGGCAGAAGGAAAGGTCGCAGATTGCAAAATCTAACCATTCACTTTTAGCATACTTTTCAAAGGATGATGATTGCTGGCTTAGATTATCCTGTTAAAAAGTTGATCCGTTTACACGAAATGTTCAGAATCCATAAATCTGAAGAGAAAGCATATTTTACTGGCTGCCGAAGTTTGATACTCGGTTGCAGGAGCTGGGAGGAGAGGGAAAGAGGAAAGGACTGCTCAGTGGATATGGGGATTCCTTTGTGGGTGGTGAAAACATTCTGGAACTAGCTCAATCTGAGAGAATATACTAAATGCCCCTGAATTGTGCACTTTAAAATGGTTAAACTGAGGAATGAAAATGTCATTATTTACAAATTTTGCCAAAATAAATAAATGGATCCTATGTGACTTCCTTTTACTTATTCTAAAAATAAGAGACCAGGATTATTGAAGACAACCTAATCCTTAACATCCCTTTTTTAGACACAAAAATCTGGTCCTAAATGGATAATAAATCTCACTATGTTTGGGGGGAGCTTCCATTTTCTCATTTCCAGTAGATTTTACGAGGTAGGAGGTTCCTATTTTACCTTAATTCTACTATAGCCAGAATTCTACTTTGCTTCTTTTGTGCCTTAATTTGTAGTTAAAGCTTTTTAAATTAAATACTATTCAGAAAACTAAGATCATGGCATCCAGTCCCATCACTTCATGGCAAATAGATGGGGAAACAATGGAAACAGTGACAGACTTTGTTTTTGGGGGCTCCAAAATCACTGCAGATGCTGACTGCAGCCATGAAATTAAAAGACGCAGGCTCCTTGGAAGAAAAGTTATGACCAACCTAGACAGCATATTAAAAAGCAGAGACATTACTTTGCCAACAAAGGTCTGTCGAGTCAAAGCTATGGTTTTTCCAGTAGTCATGTATGGATGTGAGAGTTGGACTATAAAGAAAGCTGAGCACAGAAGAATTGATGCTTTTCAACTGTGGTGTTGGAGAAGACTCTTGAGAGTCCCTTGGACTGCAAGGAGATCCAACCAGTCTATCCTAAAGGAAATCAGTCCTGAATATTCACTGGAAGGACTGATGCTGAAGCTGAAACTCCAATACTTTGGCCACCTGATGCAAAGAACTGACTCATTGGAAAAGACCTTGATGCTGGAAAAGATTGAAGGTGGGAGAAGGGGACAACAGAGAATGAGATAATTGGATGGCATCACCGACTCGATGGACATGAGTTTGAGTAAGCTCCAGGAGTTGGTGATGGACAGGGAAGCCTGGCATGTTGTATTCCATGGGGTCACAAAGAGTCTGACACAACTGAGAGACTGAACTGATTATTTAGGTAATGATATATTTTAAAATGCATCTTGCAACTACAAATCAACATAATCATCCAGAAAATTTCCACAGGGTAAGAGTTTGAAGCAAAGTTACTATTAAAATGCAAAACGTAGCATAAATTTCCGCTACAGCACAAATTTTCAAAGATACATTTACACTGGGAAGAATCAGTAGTAGCTTTTCCCTTGCTATTTTATATGCATCAAAACCAGAAGCCAATTTGAAATAATGTTTAGCCTTTGTTCACCTCCAAAGGTTTAGCATTCATATGCATCTGGGTGGTGTGTTTTCCTCATTTCCTCACCACACATGTCCTTCCTGGAAGCCTTTGGTCACAACTGACTATTGGGGATTGATGTTTAACAGGGCTTCTGTTGGCCTCACATGCATGGCCTTAGGAAGGTAAAAGACCTGAAGTTCTCAGCACAGGAGAAAAGCCTTCTCAGCCTACAAAGTGATAAAGATAATCCCTCCATGCTGCTAAGTAGCTTCAGTCGTGTTCGACTCTGTGCGACCCCATGGACTGCAGCTCACCAGGCTTCTCCGTCCATGGGATTCTCCAGGCAAGAACACTGGAGTGGGCTGCCATTTCCTTCTCCAATGCATGAAAGTGGAAAGTGAAAGTGAAGTCGCTCAGTCGTGTCTGACTCTTAGCGACCCCATGGACTGCAGCCCACCAGGCTCCTCCATCCATGGGATTCTCCAGGCAACAGTATGGGAGTGGGATGCCATTTCCTTCTCCATCCCTCCATAATAAGTAAAAATAACTGCCATGCCTTCAATCTCCCTTGCCTAAGTCCTCTAAATTAGGGGATAAATCTAGAAGCCTGCTTGAAGTTGACTGGATTTCTTCAAACTTTGAACACTAGATTTTTTCCAACAAAGGTACTGCTCTCTTTAAGATTCTCAATACTTGAGACTGAAATGTTTCTTAAGCAAATGAAACACCATTCATGCTTCTCATTTTGGAATAAGCCTTCATATATGTAAGCTGTTTTTTCTTCTCAGGAAGGGATGATATGTAAGAATTACCTATGGATCTGAAGTGGCATATGGCTAACTGTGGGGAAGGATGGGCAGAATGTTTCTATATTTCATCAAGTGTTCCGGGCTGTGGGGAATGTGGTTACTAGCAAATACCAGAATGGCCTACAGGTAAACATATGGCACTGCACATAATAATCATCTCCTAAAACCTTCTGAATGTACTGTAAAAAAATTCAACACTACTTTATTGTACTGCTAGAAATTCAGTGTCACAAAGGGCCCAAGTTTACTGGCAAACTTGAACCTGACCTTCAGCATTCACAAGAAAAGACCAATCACACTGCAAGTAATTTGTCTGTCCTAGGTTGGGGATACAGAAGTGGAAGAGACAGTCATGGTTCATAACTTCAAAGAGTTTATAAGCTTGCTGCTGCTGCTGCTAAGTTGCTTCAGTCGTGTCCGACTCTGTGCGACCCCATAGACGGCAGCCCACCAGGCTCTGCCATCCCTGGGATTCTCCAGGCAAGAACACTGGAGTGGGTTGCCATTTCCTTCTCCAATGCCATTTCCTTCTCAAAATACTACATACTACCCAATTATGTTTGTCAACAACACATTACTTTCTCATGTGGGAACAGAAAACACTTCCTCAAATGCTCTCTTTACATTTATAATGAAAGTCAGTCTACCTCACAAATTAAGTAAACCACTCTTACCATGGAGACTTTCCTGGGGGTGGGGAAGGGGTAGAGCTATAGTTTAGAAACCACTGTTTCAAGCAGGAAGAGAGTTGCTTCTCCATTTCTCAACAAATTCTGTACCGGTATTGTGCTTGGAGATGCTGAATGTCAAGATGTTCCTTCCAGCTTCAAACTTCCTATTTCTGTTTTAGATAAACTGCCATGCAGGTTGGCAGAACCACGCTTAAGTGTGAACTCAAGCACACTTTCCTAGTTTAAAAGTTAGGTAGACTCAAGTAAGGCAAGCAGACAGACAGAATCCTTGCAATTTCAAGTCTGAGTACCCAGTGCAGTGACCCAGTCAGCATGCAGGGTTCTTTTCATCTTACCAGCACAGTAGACTAAATCCACACCTCTTGGTTGAAATTCTTTGAAATTAAGATTATCAGAGAGCAGACTGGTTGCCTGGCATTGTCAAACCATCTTGATAAGCTCATCCCCCTTTAAGTATGACTGGCAATGGGCCAGGAGAGCTGGGTATATGCCATGAATAAGCCAGGACTACTTAACTGAAATAAAAATTCCACACCTTAAGCTTTCTTCTGAAGAGTTTAATTTAAAAAGAAAATTAGCACAGAGGCAAACATAAACAAAAGGGCAAGGTTATTGCATGCTTAGCACCAGACTGATCAACTGAATCATAATTAGAAGTTCTGCCACTGAAATAAAGTAATTTGATGCTACATTTATTCTAGCATTATATTGATCATCCCTAAAGAAACAAAACTAACTTCAATAATGTCACCAAATATTTTAGAAACTCAGTTTCAGTCCTACAAATGCACACAATTATTCTCCCCAATTGAGAGTAGGTGGATACAACTGGTTTCTGAAATAGAATTGATGGTGGAAGTACTGAGAAACAGTAAGGGTTTTGATTCTCTGGAATTTCTGGGCAGTGATTTGGGTGTAGGAAGAATTGAAAATCATTTTGCAGCAATAAAATAGAATGTTTGATTTTCTGCTGACTTTTTCCTGGTTTACTGCAACTCCACACATCTGGAAAACTTTCAATGATCCAAATGAAAGATATTTCCAACGAATCATTTGAGGTTGCTGAGATTAGCTCATAGCTTAAATACAAAAAAGGAGAACAGCCAATGGAAGAGAGGGGACTGCTATGAAAGGCAGTAAGCCCATCTTCATGAGGAGCATTGCAAGGGGATGGTTAGTACAAAACAATAAATACTGCTGACAAGCCATCTTCCAAGAGGAAGAAACAATTCTTTTTTATGATCCATGAATAATGAGGCCAATCTGAAACTGGCAGTCTTTTCCACAATTGGGGCAGATGTCTCCATGTTAGAACCTAGGACTTACAGTGGCAGCGTTTATCTTTCTCTTTTGTGGAAACGTGTACCTGATTTTGGAGTGTCTAAGCCCTCAACCCCTGTGCTGGCATTTGGGGATTTGGTCTTATGAATAATACATAGATATGCACTGAGCAGCTGCTGTATGCCAGGCACTATACGGTGGCAGTGGAAAGCAATGCCCCTGCACTCAGTGGAGAGAGACAAATTATAAAGAGCAAACCAATAATTCAATGTATACATCAAGAAGAAACTTAGAATAATGGGAATGATATTTTAGCAAGGGTAGTCAGGAAAGGTAACTCTGGTGCTACAGACAGAATTTAAGCAGGCCTGTGAATGGAATCAGGGGCTAGTCCTGCCAAAGATGTGAGTTTCAGGGAGAGGAGGATATGGGCAAAGAGTAGGCTGGACAAAGGTACCCAGGAAAATGCGTGTCAAGTTCAAGGTATTTTTGAATATTTCTTGTATTATTCTCTGGCCCTTAGGAGACCTCCTTTTGCTCAGAGAGGAGAACAGTACTTGCTTTGGGTATTTAATATCTGGAACCTGGTTTGAGACATTCTACTCAAAGTAATGAATGTTGAAGAATTTCATTGCACATTATATAGCTGGAGATTTCTGCTTTAAAATGACATAATCATTTGAACAGTTGACTAATCTCTCAATTTGAATAACATTTTCCCAAAAAGTTATTAATATTCCCCCAGAATTTTGATATACTTTAAAAAATATTTTTACGAATTAAAAAACTTTATTGAAGTACAACTGATTTATAATGTTGCTGATAAACCTTTTGTATGTTGCCTGAATCATTAATATAACTGGCAGTATTTAATTCATAAAATTAAAGCAATCATGATATCTGAAAGTAGAAAATTTATGACTTCTAGGATTCCTATCACAGGAAAGAGAGAATGTATATATCGATTTAAAAGCTTTTTAATTCCATAAAGTTTTTCAGTGAATACTTCATCTTTCTTAATTCATGCCTATAGTAGTTTTATCTGCTAGATTAGAATTCATTTTTAAAAGAGGAACTAAACGTTATTAATATCCCTTTATAACAAGTCTCCCACCTAATGGCAAGAGGCAAACACAGTGTTTTCCCTGGGCTCAGGATTGTGGTATATACAGCCACCTTACAATTAATACCATGATTTAATTAATGACACTACTTCATGCTGATTATCATACTCTTAACAGGACAAGATCCATGGGGTTGAAAAGAGTCAGACACAACTGAGCAACTGAGCACACATGCGCACGTGCACGCACACACACACACCAGGAAAAGAAGCTTTTCTCTTTTTTCTAATGTAATACCTAAACAATATTTCTGGCCAATTTCATTACAATGTCCTTGTTATGATCAAATCCTTTTGAAGTGACTTGGGAATTCTGAAACACAGGTGACTGTTTGCATGTGTGCATTCATGTAGTCATAAATCTATTAATCAAATATTCACTGAATACTTACCCTGTGCCTCTTCTTCTCCCAACTGTTCTGCTTAAGGAAAATGACAAAAGTGCAACTTTTTAAAAAAATCTCCTTGAGACAGATTAAATATGGCTACCAATTCTTGGTCTTCTCTCATCAAGAAATGGGGGTTATTTCTCCATTTCTCATTTTCCGTTGAATCTGGTGTACTGTGACTGCTTTAACTAAGAATGCAGCAGAAGTCAAGCCATTCTAATTTCAGACTTCCCTCTTAAGAGTACTCACAGTTTCTGTTTTCTCTCTCTTAGAACTCTCACATTTAGGACCTCCAAGTCACCCTGCAAGAAGTCCCATTCTCTTTCTGGAGAGAACACGTGGAGAAGCCAAGTGGAGGGGAGAGCTACTGCGACAACGTGGGGAGGGAGAGAAGCCTGGCCACCCCAGAGTCCCAGGTGAGCCTCTAGATGACTCTAGACCCAGCGTTACCTGACCACAACTGTGAGAAACCCCAAGAAAGGCCAGCAGAAAAGCTGCACAGCTGAACCCAGTCAACCAACGGAACTATAAGAGAGAATAAAAGGACTGTTATTTTAAGCCCCTGTATTTTGGGATGGTTGGTTATACAGTAATTAAATAATGAAATGATCCTCAAGGGAATTTGGGGGCTGAGGTCAGTATTCCAGAGGAGGCAATGTGTGGCCAGAGGGTTACAAACTTTCTGCCCTTTACAGAAGGGACTCGCTGAAAAGGATGAATTCCCCTTCCTCTAGTAATGAACTGGCTATTCTGGAGCTACATAAAGGCAGCCTCTTAGACATCCTCTAAGAGGGTGGTAGGTTAAGTCACTGTTTGAGAAGAGATTATGGGACCTCAGAGCCGAGGCACAGCGAGTGTCTCTAGAGGCAGATGCACAGCTCCAGCTCCACTGTACCTCAGGCTCACCCACAGGTCTTCATCACCCCCTCTCCCAAAGACAAGCAGGCTTACAGTAACTGTCTGATACCTTTCCAAGCCATGAGCATTGCCTTTTCTCTCTTTATCGATGTACAGTTGATTTACAATATTGTGTTAGTAGAGCTCCATCTTGAAGATTATCAATAATGTCTCCTGCACCCATTCCCTGCTCCCAGGATGATGTCCAAACTCCTCAGGAAGACACAGAACAGACTCTCCACATCTTCATGTATTAGTTTCCTGTGGTTGTCATAATAAATTACCTATATATAAACTTCATGGCCTAAAAACAATAGAAATTTAGTCTCTCACAGTTTTGGAAGGCAGAAGTCTGAAATCGAGGTGTCTGTAGGACAGTGCGCTCTTCAGAGGCACAAGGATTCTAGAAGAATCCTTGCTTCTTCTAGCTTCTGGTGGCTCTAGTCATCCCTTAGCTTGTGGTTGTATCACTCCAATCTCTACCTCTATCCTCACATGGCCTCTGTGTACATGAGTTCTTCTCTTCTTATGGGGACACATCACTGGAGTACAGGTGCTCACAGAGACGGGGACAAAATGCACACCAATATTGCATTTTCCTGGGCATTCTGGAAAACTGTTTCTAAGCCTCCCCTGCATTTAAGTTTGGACCATGAGATTAATTCTCATCAAAGAAATGAAAATAGAACGGTATATTCCATTTCTAGGCTTTTCCACTAAAATTTCCCAAGAAATCATTGGCTTTCTCTTCTTTCCATCTGTGTGTCTGTGCTGTTGCTGCTGCTAAGTCACTTCAGTTGTGTCCGACTCTGTGCGACCCCACAGACAGCAGCGCACCAGGCTCTGCTGTCCCTGGGATTCTCCAGGCAAGAACACTGAAGTGGGTTGCCATTTCCTTCTGCAATGTGTGAAAGTGAAAGTGAAGTCGCTCAGTCGTGTCCAACTCTTTGCGATCCCATGGACTGCAGCCTACCAGGCTCCTCCGTCCATGGAATTTTCCAGGCAAGAGTACTGGGGTGGGGTGCCATTGCCTTCTCCGTGTGTGCCTGTAGCCTTGTGCAAATTTCATTAACTCTTTGAGTTTTACTTTGTCTGTCAAATAACACTGATAACTGTGTCCCAGGGTTGCTGTGAGAAGTAAAGGAGAGAAAAATCCAAGCACAGAGTAGGTTTTCATTAAATGCTATTTTGTTTTCTTCCTACATCCTTCTTAGAAACTGAAGAAATTCATCCTGAGGGGAAGCTAAAGCTTAGCATGTATCAGTGTTATCAAAAGAGACATTTTCCTTTGCTGCCTAAATCATTATTTTAAATCAAAACTCATCTTAACAGGACTAATTACTGTATAGAGATATTGTGACTAATTGTATGGGGACTGCAGAGAGTGGAGATGGGGAAGGAAGAATGGAGGTTGTTGGAGCCAACCTGCAGGCAAGAAGACAAGGTCACTGCATTTGGTTAACAGGGCCACTGTGTAGCTGACTGGAGTTTCCTTGTCATAACAAAGCTGGCATTTAAATAAATAAGTTAGTGTTAATCATCAATGTTGATTAAAACCTGCAGTTACTGCAGAAGCTGAAAACATACTTGGCTTTTTTTCCCTGCCTTATTTTTCCCCTGGTCTTAGCAATGTAGAATCTCAATGGTCCGGAAGAAAATTTTTCTATTTTTATTAGAAACAAAATGAGCAGGGTGTGGAAATTATATAAGGAATTTAGATGGTGGAAGGGAGGAGAGTTTGGTGTGTTTGTGTAACGCTTCATAAAAGGATGCCAGCTGTGTTGTTTTTAATTCAGGAATTATAGGGCTAAAAAGAGATTTACTCACCAATAAATATCCATTTCCTTATTCTTCATGGCCATATTGTCCTCCAGTAATTCAGGACTAATTCCAGACCAGTTTAATATTAATAGTTACCCAGCAGATAACAGCACTGTCACAGATGCTGAGCTCTGTACCATGCATAAACTGAGACTCTGAAGAGGAGCAAGGAGGAGGAACGGAGGGCTTTTTCTAAAGATACTCTACACTGTTTAGCTTTAAAACCTAGAGAATGGGATATTATGAGGCAGCTTCAATCAACAGTCTTGAAGTAGAAGCATAAACTAGTTTTTGTAGTGGAATTCTGATTTGGCCAGCGTTTTCCTCAGTCACTTATCCTCAAATTCAACTCTTCAAGTAGGCAAGAACTGCCACTGGACCCGCCAATGGTAACTGCCAAGCATGGTTTCTTGGTGCTCACTGTTGGCCCTGAGTTCCTAAGAGTTTTCTGAAACATCGCAGCCAGACCAGTCACACCTGCGCAGCACCTATGTCACCCAGCTCCTCGACCGCTGTGGGCAGCCTCCCGCGCTCCATGGCCCCTGTCCTCCCCACCGCGCAATCCTGTCTGATGGATTCTTATGTATCACAACAGACATTTGCGTAGTTCCTATTATTTGCCCTTTAGAATTTGACATATAATCACAGCATCTACCTAGAGCAGTGGTTCCCAACTGGGGGACAGGTTTGCCTCTCAGTGGACAAGAGTAAGAGGATGTACAGAGTCAGGGGACGTCTGAGGAGAAGGGCAGTCCATGTTTGGTCCAGAGCCTCAACAACATCAGGATTCAGTGTCAGCTTCTATGATCTATTCACACTTGCCCCACTGTGACAAAAAGGGCGGCCACAACTCTAAGTATTATATTTCTATGGAACTATGTCTCAAAGCAGGAAGGAGAGAGAAGCTTCCCATTTCCATATGCTCCTCTGTCAAGGAAGAAAGTTTCTGTCTAGCCCCAGGCCCAATAGTTTCCTGAGGTCACTTTAGCCAGAACTGAATCACATATCCATGTCTAAGCCTTAGTGGCAAGGGAGGCAGGGAACATAGGTTCTGGCATTTTAGTGGGCGGGGGTGTCTGCTGGCAAGGAAAAGGCCTTGGGAGGTTCCACAAGAAGGCAGAGAACAGTGTAGACGCTGCCTGGCTCTGTCCTCAGAAAGCTCACAGCCTATGGCAGGAAGAATCAGAATAGTACAAGGCCGCTGCTGCCATCTAGAGCTAGAAGGTAAAACACAAAACAGGAGCTGTCAGCACTGTCTGGAGAGGTCAAGGAAGGCTTCACAGGAGACACATGCCTGGCCTTTGTCCTGAAATCCCTGTTTTAGAAAGAGCATCTTCACCCAAGTCAGAAGCTCAGAGAGTTGTCTTTGAATCCCCTCTTTCCACCTCTCCACGTGTGACTCACCCCCAATATATGTCAACACTCTTCTCTCTCCCAGCTCCATACTTTCTCAGTCTTAATTCAAGGTCACAGACTTAGTTCAAGATCTCATCCCCACTCCCTCCTGATTGCTGGACCCCTCGACTTTAATCCATCTTCCACACTACCTCCATAGTTATTGTTCCAAACCTTATATAGGGTCATGTCAAAACTGCTTGCTGACTCCTTACTTTTTAAATAAAATACAATCTGGCCTCCTTGGAGTGCCAGGCCCAGGGCACTGCAGTCTTTCCTCACCTGCCTTCCTAGCCTCACCTTCTGCCTTTAAGCTTCTGTACAGAAAAACAGGGCGATTTTGCTATTACCCAGATATGCCACATAATTTCATGCCTCCATGCGTTTGCACAGGCTACTTGTCCTTCTTTCCCATCCACTTCCCTTATTTGTTAAAGTTCATCATTTTAGGTCCAACTTAAATGTCACCAGATCCATGAAGCTTCTTCAGTCTCTCTGTGGCAGAATTAATATGCTGCCTCTTCTGAGTGTTCAGAATGTTCAGAATGTTCTGTTGAACCTCTACTGTGTTGAGGAATTCCCTCACTGTATCTAATATACACTTTCAATAGGCCAGGTACTTATAAAAGTTTTTTATATGAAACTCATTTAATCCTCACAGCTGCTGCTGCTGCTGCTAAGTCGCTTCAGTCGTCTCTGACTCTGTGCGACCCCATAGACGGCAGCCCACCAAACTCCCCCGTCCCTGGGATTCTCCAGGCAAGAACACTGGAGTGGGTTGCCATTTCCTTCTCCAATGCATGAAAGTCAAAAGTAAAAGTGAAGTCGCTCAGTCATGTCCGACCCTCAGCGACCCCATGGACTGCAGCCTACCAGGCTCCTCTGTCCATGGGATTTTCCAGGCAAGAGTACTGGAGTGGGGTGCCATTGCCTTCTCCAAATCCTCACAGCAGCCCTCTCTATAATTATCACCCATTTAACAATGGGGGAAGCTGAGGCACAGTGATCTCAAGAACTCTTCTTGGTTTCAAATGCAGTCAATGAGTCCAGAGGTGAGTTCATCATTTCTATACCAGCACTGTGTGATGGAACTTTCTATGGTGATAGACATGTTGCATATCTCCACCATCCAATATGGTAACCATTAACCACACACAGTATTGAGCACTTGTAATGTGACCGGGGTGACTAAGGAACTGGATTTTAGGTTAATTCATTTAAACAGCCATATGTGACTAGAGGCTACCATACTGGACAACACAGCTCTGTACCATATTCTTCTCCATATAAGGGCAGAGACTACAGCTAGTTCATATGTCCCTAGGACCCAGCTTCAAGGCTTGTTAGATTGAAATAGACTTACTTCCTTTTCTGCCATAAAAATGTAGTGCAGCCTTTCTACCCCTACAAATGAGGGACAAGACTATTTTGCTGAGTTCCATTCTGCAGCATATGCTACACAATTTCTATTATTAGAAAATTTGGTTAACCACTCTAATTGAAAATGTTTCTCAAAAAAGCTGTTTTATTACTTTTTGATACCATGAGCTCACAAAGCAACCTCATGTAGCTTAGAAGAGACTCCGACCTCTGTGTTCAGAAATACAATTCCACTTATTGACAATTCTTCTTTATATTTACAGGTCAACATCTAATAACATTTTTAAGGTCAGCACACAGCACCAAGGAATAGGAAATAAAAGTCAACTGCAGTAAACACAAGCACATCCTGAAAGCTATTAGTTTTACATTGCTAGAAGGCTATTTGTGTGTGTGTGTGTGTGTGTATCACCATATCCCATGAAGATTTATGCTTAACTTTGGAAGATATCCATATCAAGAAATAACATTAAATTTCTGAACACTATTCACAAATCAGTGTGAAAATATCTAAGTGACAAAGGCAGCATATGTTTTGTCTTCACCATGTTATTTAATGTATACATAAAAAAAGGTTAATTTTTCTCCTCCATTCAGCACAATGCACAGAGAATAATAATATCCATAGAAATAACTTTCCCATGTGGTTAGCTACAGTTTAAAGAACAGGCAGGGTTGTTTGCACATTTTGAGTTTTGTTTTCTTTATCAGGGAGGAAAGAGAGATGGCAAGAACCTGACTGTTAAAAGTTGTAAAGAATTTTCCAATAATCAAAGGATTGTGCTTTAAAGCTGTATATAACATAAGCCTGCAACAGGATACTAAATGGTTTTGTTGAATCGGGGGTTACAAAGTTGTGGCCCTGGGATGTATTTTATTTTACCCACACAATTTTTTTTTAAGAAATGTATTATCTGAATGCTTTCAGATAGGACCTGCATGCTCAAATCTTTCATTGTTCCCACCATTCCTTTTTGCTTTCTATCTGTTCAGTACTCCGTCTCATTTGCCTGTTTGGCCCTCTGGAGGCATTTAAGTTTGAACACCTGGCTAGGCAGTATCCCACTAACTCAGAGCACCCAGGCACTTTCCCCTGCAGTCCAATTCTTACCTAGTTATTATTCAAATGACATCATAATTGAAGGACACCGTGTAATGTGCTGCTCAGATGTAACACACCATCAGTTCACCAAGTTAGATTTATTGATCTTTTAAACAAAAAGGACAAATTCACTTCCTGCATTTATGAACCTTCTCTAAATCTAGAGGAATTGATTCATCCAGGAAATATTTACAGAAGACAGAGTCGTAGACCCACGTTCTTCAAGTCACAGAATCCTAGCAGAACTAGAATTCTGGGATATGTTGGCAGGTTTTAGTGCCTACAGTAGTTAAAATGATTATAGTTATCAAATCTACAAATCCCTCCACTTTCTTTCCTCCACATCTGTTTTCTCCAGTGTTTGCTGGGAATCCCAGTGAAACAGGAAACTTGAATTCAGGTCTCACCACCCCTCTGCTCACTCACTCAATCTACCATCTTCAGCTGCTGTCTTTATCCTATTTCACAGCTTTGGGGAAATTCTTGATCTTTCTTCTACAGGAGATGCTGAAACACAATCAGTTAGAAACCTGCAAATACTGAGTTTTTCCTTATTTGCCAAAGGAAAAATGACATCAAAATGCCAAAGGAAAAATGACATCAAAATGTTTAATTCCAGAAAGCAACAATGTATTCGAATATTTACTGAACCATGAACCATCCAATATCAACTAGTTTTCCTCTAAGACTCAGGTAACTCAAAGAGATCTTGAAGGTCAAGTTCACTATTGGTCAGGGTTCTCCAGAGAAACACAACCAACAGGATATGCAGAGATAATAGAAAATGTATTATAGGAATTGTTTCATGAGGTTATGGAGGCCAAGAATTCACCCTTCTTCTGCCTTTTGTTCTATTTGGGCCCTTGATAGATTGGATGATGCCCACTCACAGTGCTGAGGGCGCACTTTATTTACCCAATCTACTGATTCAAAGGCTAATCTCTTCCAGAAACACCCTCACAGGCACCATCTGAAATAATGTCTTATCAGCTATCCCTTGGCCTAGTCAAACTGACACATAAAATTAACTATCCCAGTCCCATGCCTTATGAAGGAGCAAGGACTGTTAGTGATCATGTAGTTACTCCCTACCGAAACTGAGATCAAAAACATCTAGACCAGAGATTCACAACCCTCAAACCCATCAAAATGATCATGACCCAGAGGGGCAGGACTTGACTTTAACATACTGATGCCTGGGCTCCACTCCAGAGAATCTGAGGTGAGGCACCAAATATTGGCACTTGAGGTGACTCAATGTGCAGCCAGCATGGAGAACCTCAGGTCCAGACTAGCACTCCGCCAAGTACTGGCTTCAGACAGTCAGCATCACAGTGGGAGGGGATGCCCAAGAAAATTGGAATTTCTGCCTACACTTCCAAAAGGGCGACAGAATTAGGATACCTGGGGCCAGGGCTCAGGAATTTGCATATGCCCAGCTCTCTCTGAAATACGTAGGCCTAGTAAAACTATAAAGCAGAGGCTAGACAAAAGTATAGAACTACAAGGACCACTGGCATTAGAGGCAGATATGGGTATTAATCTCAACTTGCCCACTTAAAAGCTACAGGCCCCCTTTACAGGTGAGTTTCTTAATCTCCTAAGCATTAATTTCTTTAGCTCTAAAATGAGGTAAAGGTAATGGCCTCAGACTTAAAGGAAATAATATGTTACAAAGCCACAGCATCACAGAGTTGGTGATCCATAAATTCCCTTCCCCATTTGCCACTGTCTAGAAGAAGCCTCTTTTGTGTAATCTCATTTATTCTGCCATAAATTTCAGAAAACAAGCAACTTGGGAGTCATGTCCTACAACCGTGATTGAGAAACAAAGTGCTTCCACATCTAGAAATATTGCAAGGATTGATGGATTATTTTTAAATTGTCTATTTGACCAAAAGAAATTTGCAGGCAGGGTCCCAAATCTTGTTTTGTCATCATGTACACATAGAATTTTTTACTCCATAGATCAAGATAAGTTCACTAGCTTGTCAGGCCAGTGGACTCAACTGTCAAGTGGCATTTTTGTCCTTGGAGAAATCTGAGTCTTTGTATTTTTTGTGTGTGTTATTATCCTAGCAAGTCATTTGCTATCTAACCTACCAGAGCAGTAGTAAACTCAAACTGTCTGTTCACTGTGTCAATCATTTAGACGTGTACCAGGAGGAAAACATCTTTCTGGTAAGTGATCTTTTTGATCTCGAGAAGAGAAAACAATTTGTCCTGTGTTAACCATGTGTTTTCATTTCCAAGGTAACCTTCTAAGGCTGCTTGCTTGCATGCTCAGTCATGTCCGACTCTTTGTGACTCCATGGACTGTAGCCTGCCAGGCTCCTCTGTCCGTGGAGTTTTCCAGGCAAGAATACTGGGTGGGTTTCCATTTCCTATTCCAGGGGATCTTCCCAACTCAGGGATTGAACTCATGTTTCCTGCATTGCAAGAAGACTCTTTACCTCCTGAGCCATCTAAGGCTGAGCTAAATATAAAGATGTAAGGCCAACATGGTTACACTAAAACTTTCAAACTAAGAGGCAAAAAATAAGACAAGAAGCTGGGAGTGGTTTAGAGAAACTCACTTTCCCCCAAGTGTTAGCTTCTACTGAGAAGACCAAGGGCCATGATTTTCCTTTCTTCAGTGGTTTCTGAGGAGGAGCCCACCTTTGCAACTGACATGGCCTGGGAAAGCCTTCCCCTCTTCTCTGCACTGCTCACCTTCTTCATGCTCAATAGCACTCATTTGTGAAGCAGCTGCACTGAAGTCCCCAACTCTCTCTCCTGCTATTATCATCACTGTAGCTCTCAGTTCCCACGTAGCCCCAAAATGGCTGCCAGCTACAGTCCATCCCGGCTGTCTACCCTGTGCTCCACACTCTTGCTAACCTGGTCTCTGTACCCTACCCACTGAGTCTCTAGGAGAAGCCTCCCTGATGCCAGGACCTATCAGGTCCCACCAAAATTATGCCAAAGAGTCTCTCTCTGGCTGCTCTCTAAGGTGTCAGCACGCAGTTGGGGTCCATTCAGAAGGATGAAGAAGCCCTTTGCCCCAGCATGGTGTCACAGTTTGGCATTCTGCACCACAAAGCTTCTGTAATTACTCCAGGGTCTCCTAGAGTACTTGAATGATTCTGTTAACCTTGGCCTCTATACTGCTTTCACTGTAGGGGGTTTAAAACCAGCTCAGAGTAGAGTATATGGATGATTTGTCTGAAGAATATGACAAAAGCTGAATCAATAAGGAAGGCTTCTTACTGTGGAACAGAATTATTAACCATGTGAAAGCAGATAGACCTTTCTACTATAGTAGTAGATAGTAGTAGTAGTAGATAGTAGAAAGTAGTAGTAGAAAGACCTCAATAAAAGAAGGTAGGGAGTTCCTAGCTTGTTGCCTTAGATCAACAAAATCACCAAGGTCCCAGGATCATTTCTATCTTTCCACTTTGTCACTGTCAGCATTTTTGCCTTATTTTGTAACCTCGTGGTTACAAGATGGACACTACAAATCCAGGCATTACATCTTATAACCACATTCAAGGCAGTAAGAAGGGGGAAAGTGCAGTGTATAGGAAGTGTTTTTCCAAGCTCCCTCTTTTGCCAGGCAGTAAAATCTCTCCTGGATATCCCTTAGTAGTCTTACTCGTATGCCTCATTGGTCAAAAGTCACATGGCCACCTAGTTAATAAGAGGGGCTGAGAAAGGGAGTATTTGTCCAAAGGAAAGGGGATTACCATGCATTTATTTAGACCACCAGTTTAGACCACTTTCTGAGACTCATCTTGTATAGTACATATTGCCATCTAAGTAAAATTGAGTTCTTGGGGGCAAGGGAAAGGGGGGAATACTATTTTGGATAGATTAGCTTAGTGTGCCACGGAAAGTAGGAGGAGAAAACACTGTCTTGTTACTTGAGGAGCTACTTCCATTATCACCGAAAATAGACTTACTCTGTACATGTCGATAATACTGTGTATCTTTAAACATAACCATAATATAAAAGTTCAGAAGCTGTGAGGACAAGGTCAAGACTTCAGAGTCCTAACATTAAAGGGAGAACAACAATCAAAGGATCAATAACAATTCTGTCTTAGTATGGTCACTGTTGATATTCCTAAAAGGTGCTGATGAGTATTGACCTCCCAGGAGTGTTGGAGGTCAAGGCTGATGCAGAGTCAATTCCAACTTGCTTCCTGAGAAGGGTAAAAGTGAGGACCAAGACAGGAAGCTCAATATTGGTTTCAGCTAATTGTGTGAAACCACTTGACTTGATGTTGGCAGGGCAAAATCGAACGCTGAATTTAAAACCCAAATTCAACTCTTGCCTTCCTTATAGCCAATATTTTAAGACTGTCCCTTATCCTTCATCTGAAAAGGTCAAGGATCAACGGGATTTGATGAAAGAGACATACACCCTCCTTAGCCTCAAGCTTAGTGGCAAAGTCTCTTCTTAATGATGTGAGTTAAGTGAATAAGACAGCATTTTATGAAGTCTACCTTTCATGATGAAGAGTCCTGTCTGGTTTTCATCGAAATAGATATTGTAATAAGCAAAAAATGACAACGGTTTAAACCAGATGATAACAATTTATACCTACTCATTTGAAAGAGAAAGACAGAGGGGATAAGTATGACCACTTCAAAATAAATGACACCATTCCTGCAATAGCCTAATGTTTCACTTAATGGATGTCTGGGTCAAGGAATTTAGACTATATATATAAATGTGGTTTTAATTTGCTCTTCAACCAAAGTTTCATTCAACTTTTCTTCAATAAAAGCGCTATATTAGAATAAATATTAAAATTGAAAATATTACACTTTAGAAAACAACGGCAATATATTCCATTTTGGGGTTGATGTCTGTGCTCAGGACTGACATATAAAACACATACCAATCATCTCTGCAGCCTTTTTCATTTACTAGAGAGATTTGGAAGATGTCCAGTGGTACATTAGACTAGTAATCACACTCAAAGACTATAAACAAAATGAAAAATGGCAGCTATCTCCTGCACAATGCCTTCCAAATCCTGCCTTCCTTGGTTTCCTTTCCATAGGCCTCCAAGAGTGCCCTGCTTATAAACTACATTCTTCCAGTTATTTAGGCCCCAAACCTCAGAGTTATGATATTTATCCTATCAGCAAATCCTGTTGGCCCCATATTAAAATCATGTCCAGAATCCACCTATCTTCTGTAAGCTCCACAACCAGGCCAATGGCTCCAGCCTCCCTATTCACTCACCTGGATTCTTGCAATAACCTCCAATCTCCTGACCCTTACTTTCACCTTTTTGTCAGCCACTCATTCTCCTTCAGGGAATTCTGCCCCATAATGGGTGTGATAGAGAAGAGGCCACTACCATTTCCATTTCAATTCCATTTAACAAGATGATCTCCCATGTCAAGTACAAGTGGACACAAAGTAAATTCCTACCAATTCTATTTTCTGGGGTGAGAGTTAAATAACAAATCTCACTGAAAGGAAATTTAATAAGTTGTTAAGTTATCATATCTTTTATATTGGATTGCTTATGATTGGATAAAAAAACAAAAGATAAACAAGGAACTTGGCACCCGTCAGACCTGAAGACTATTGTTCAGTGGTTTGGACCCCTGAGTCACTAACAGAGTATTTTTCCAAAGACCAAGCATTTGGATAATTCTTTAATACCCAATACTTTTGTATTATTGTGAGGTTATGGTAACAGCAGAAAATGATTCAGGGAAGGATGATGCTATACTGGTAGCAAATAACAGAGAGATGGAAAGGAAGGAATATTTGGAATTGTGTTCTCTATTTTTAGTACAAAATGACCCATAAACATTCTTTCACATAGTAGTCCATCTAAGTGCATGTGTACTCATGTTCAAAACTCCTCCTAAAAATAAAAGTATTATCAGGTAACTCAGTGACAACAATAAAATAATCATTAACATATTATCTATCATTTCAGCCTTAAACCTTAGATTCCATGAGAAGAGAGAGAAATATGTCAAGGGGTGACAATCAAAAGCAAAAATAAAGAAATAAAAGTGAAGGATAATAGCACAAAGTGTCAGCTGCAAAGAAAGTCAACATCACTTCTGAGTCAGAGCAAGTGAAAATAAGATTAGGATTGATATCAGGTTTTAATCCACAATAAACTCTTCAGCCATTTTCTTCTGCACTAACAAATTATTCTGCAACATGCCTCTTGCTACAGTCACCAGCCACAGCCTGAAAGGAAACAAATACACTCTCTATCACCCAGGTGCATTTTTGGCATGAACAATTAGAGTGCCACAGAGAGAAATGTAGAGCATGATGCCGTTAGCTGCTACATCACAGACATGTCCTACAAATTTATAGTTCAGACTTCCTGCATTCCTCAGTACAATGGAAAAGCCATTTTGTCATCTGTATGAAGCTGTTGCACAAACATAAGTCTGTCTTTAGGGCAGGTAGATGTTATGTTCACTGCAGAGTGGAGTTTGTCAAACTACCTCTAAACCCTTACTCAGACAACCAAAGCAGTCTTCTCATCTCATCCATTTTTTTCCCTTCACTCAGACTCTAACCTTGGGATATCCTTTGCTCACTGGTACTCTCACAGTCCACACACAACTGGTCAGGAAACCCTGTTAGCGCTACTTTCAAATGACTTCTAGAATCTGACTTCTCCCTATCTCCAGAGCTGCCATTGTGTCCAACACCCCCACAGTCTCTCACCCAGATTAGTGACAGGGCCATGTCTGAGGCTCCTCCTCCAGGTGAGGTTGATGCTGCTGATCCAGGGACCACACTTGGGTGGCCAGGCTTTGGGGTGTGTTTCCAATGGAAGGATATTGGAGAGAGGGGGAGAGACTGGAAAACAGGAGAGTATCCTTGGCTGTGAATAATAGGATATGGAGCCAGTGACACACAGCACGTGAGAGAAGGTACTGGAGACAGTCCAGGCTACTGGAGTCACCTGCCTGCCTGCCCCCCACCCCTTACTTCTGCCCTTGCTCTGAGAGTCTCTTCTCAACACAAGAGTCAGATTGAACCATGCCCTGCTCAAAACCCGCAGGTGACCTCCATCTGAGAGCAAGTTAGTCATTACAGTGACTGGTCTGGACCCTCACTGACCGATTTCCTCTCTTATTTCCTTCTTCCCTCTTCCCCACAGACCACTCAGTCACAAGGTTCTCTTCCTTTTGGCTTGAGCCTCAGGCTGCTCTTGTTGAGGTTTCTTACCAGGTGTTCTTTGCCTAGGATGTTCGGTCCCAACATATGTGTCCTCTGTCCCTCACTTCCTTCAGGACTTGATACAAATGTCATCTCAGGAAGGCCTATCCTGAGCACCCAACTCCTCAGTGAGCCCTCATCTGTCCCTCACACTCTTCCCCACTTCTGCTCCCCTTACCCTCTACTAGTTTTCCCACAGCACTTATATCTTACCCACTGTACAGTCTATTTACTTATTACCTTAACCAGTTACTGCCTGTCTTCTGCATCAGAATGCAAGCACTGTGAAGGCAGGGATTTTCTCAGCTCCATTCACTGATGTATCCCCATTACCTAGCACAGTATAGGGCACAACGAACATATGTTGAGTAACTGAATGAAAGTAATCTTTGGTGATAATATCGTCTACATGAAGGAAAAGCTTTCACTGTGACAAAAAAATTTTGAAGAAAAATAATTTTTTTTAGAAGTTTATGTTCTGGAAATAGTCACATATACAGAAATATATAACAGTACAATGAAGGTCTGTCTAGTCAAAGCTATGGTTTTTCCAGTGGTCATGTATGGATGTGAGAGTTGGACCATAAAGAAGGCTGAGTACCGAAGAATTGATGCTTTTGAACTGTGGTGTTGGAGAAGACTCTTGAGAGCCCCTTGGACTGCAAGGAGATCCAACCAGTCCATCCTAAAGGAAATCAGTCCTGAATATTCATTAGAAGGACTGGATGCTGAAGCTGAAACTCCTATACTTTGGCCACCTGATGTGAAGAACTGATTCATTGGAAAAGATCCTGATGCTGGGAAAGACTGAAGGTGGGAAGAGAAGGGGACAACAGAGGATGAGATGGTTGGATGGTTGGATGGCATCACCAACTCAATGGACATGAGTTTGGTAAGCTCTGGGAGTTGGTGATGGACAGGGAAGCCTGGCGTGCTGCATTCCATGGGGCTACAAAGAGTCAGACACGACTGAGTGATTGAACTGAACTGAACTGACAGTGAAGGCCATGTACCCAACACCCAGCTTCAACAATTATCAACACATGGCCACTCTTGTTTTAGTTATACCTTTATCCATTTCCCCAGTGGATTATTTTGAAGCTAGTCTCAGGAACTGTATCATTTATTTATAAACATATCAGTATCATCTCTAAAATATAATACAAGGGTTATTATCACCCCTAACAAATCCAGACAACACCTTCATCACCAGAGGCCCAGGAAACCACTGATCTAATATCTGTCACTCTGGCTGAATTTCAACTATTCTAGAAATTCACGTAAATAGAATTGGACTCTATGTACTCTCTTGTAACTGGCTTCTTTGCTAAACATACTGTTTTTGCAGTTCACCCATGATTTATACCATACTTCAAAGTAGAACTGGAACAGCAATTGTCACCCAGGTGGTACTAGCAGTAAAGAACTCGCCTGCCAATGCAGGAGACATAAGATACAAGGGTTTCATCACTGGATCAGGAAGATTCCCTGGAGGAGGGCATGGCAACCCACTCCAGTATTCTTGCCTGGACAATCCCATGGACAGAGGAGCATGGTGAGCTACAGTCCATGGGGTAGCAAAAGAGTCAGGCATGACTAAAGAGACTGAGCATGCATGCAAGATGCAGTGAATATTAAGTGACTTACACTCTGATTAAGTCAGATACTGAATTTAGCAGCTTCTAAACTTTATGGGCTTCCCTGGTGGCTCAGAGGTTAAAGCATCTGCCTCCAATGCAGGAAACCCGGGTTCAATCCCTGGGTTGGGAAGATCCCCTGGAGAAGGAAATGGCAACCCACTCCAGTATTCTTGCCTGAAGAATCCCATGGATGGAGGAGCTTGGTAGGCTACAGTCAACGGGGTCACAAAGAGTTGGACACGACTGAGTGACTTCACTTTCACTTTCAAACTTCCAACCACAAAAATACAGGGTTAAATCCTCATTGTCCAAAGTGTGTTCTGTTGGGGACCAGCAGCACTGGCATCCTCTGGGAACCTGCTAGAAATGCAGGATCCCAGGCCCTGCCCTAGATCGACTGAATTAGCATTTACATTTCAACAAGATCCCCAGGACACCTTGTTTCAGCAGCACCTGGTTAAGTAGTCTTTGGGGGAACAGTTCAGTAGCCCCATCCTCGTGTCACATGCAGACTGTTGCGTCAGGGCTCCCTGCGTTGGTCACTTGACATGAACTAATAAGCAAGGACTCCTAACATCACCTTGGCTTCTTTGCAAACACCAGCTTGGCAACAGGGGGTAGAAAGATCAGGCAGGAACACTGTGGGGAAAAAGCAATTAATGTAGTCAAGTTTTAATTTCCTTCTTAAAAATACATCTACTGCTAAGATTTAGAAAAGCTAATTGAATTGTCTAAACCATGATAGCCTAAAGAGCTCAAGAAGGGTGTCTGTGCATTTACACAGGGGAAATCATTCAGAACTCAATGGTTGACAGTCTGAAATGCAGGAATCACATCGAAGAGCATCCATAAGACACAGTTTATTTAGAGGAAAGAATCTTTGAATTCTTACATATTTACCTAAAGCAGAAGGGTAGCTTGATTACAGGGGATTACAAAATACTGGAAAGGATTCAGGTGCAAATATAAACAGTGACTTTAAAATGGCTATAAAATCTCAGGATGCTTACACAACCCTGTCAGAACCATAATCTCCCTATTACATGGTTAAGAGGTTTCTAGAAAAACAAGGCACACAGTCCCTGGGTAGGTACTAATGGAAGACCGAAAGGCAGACGTTCCCCATCTTAACCCAAAGTGAGATGAACCTACACACCACAATAGTTTATCTGCCCATCCACTGGTCTCTGCAGTGTCACCACCAGCAGCCAGATAGTCTTGTTCTGTTATTCTAAAACTGCCCAATTTTGAAGTTCAGAAAACTTTTTGTTGATTTTAACAGAGTCAAGAGGCAGTCCTAAGATGGCGAAGGAATAGGACAGGGAGACCACTTTCTCCCCGACAAATTCATCAAGGAACATTTGAACGCTGAGTAAATTCCACAAAACAACTTCTGAATGCCGGCAGAGGACATCAGGCACCTAGAAAAGCAGCCCACTGTCTTCAAAAGGAGGTAGGAAAAAAATATAAAAGATAAAAAGAGAGACAAAAGAGGCAGGGACAGAGATCAATTCCGGGAAGGGAGTCTTAAAAAAGAGAGAACTTTCCAAACACCAGGAAACACTCTCACTGGCTAGTCTGTAGTGAGCCTTGGAACCACAGAGGGCAACATAACTGGGAGGAAAAATAAATAAATAATCAAAACCCACAGATTATGTGCCCAATGGTAACTCCCAGTGGAGAAGCAGCTCAGACACCTGCATCCACCACTAGCAAGTGGGGGCTGGGCAGGGAGGCGAGGGCTGCATTGCTTAGAGTAAGGACCGGGCCTGAATGCCCCCAGGGCAATCTGAGGGAACTAACTTGGGCTAGCAAACCAGACTGTGGGATAGCTACCTCGTAAACTGCCCTAACCTAAGACACCGCCAGGCCCTCTCACAGAACAAAGGACTGACTAGAGCTATGCGAAAAGCCCTAACCTAAGACACTGTCTGGCCTGCTAACAGAACAAAGGACTGAGCAGAGCTAGCTGGCTGCAGACCAGTCTATCCTCCTCCAGTGACAGACAGACGAGGTCAGCCAGAGCCAGAAAGGGACAACTGCGGCCCCAGAGAGGCATTATCTACCAAACTGCATGCAGGCTTCATTGCTAACCAAGACTTCTTGGAATTCTGGACAGTCAACATCCGCCTGAGAAGGTGCGCTGAAAACCGAGCAGCAGGGACGGGGGAGGTGATAAGTCGCAGCGACCATGCTCACCAAACACCTGGTCATCTGAGCTGCTCGGACCTGGGAAGGGCACAAAATGCAGGCCCAACCAAGTCTGCGCCTTTGTGGAGTACCCCAGTGCCTGAACCTGAGCAGCTTATTTAGACCCGGGAAGTGCATACAACCCAGAGCCAGCCTCAGACAGTTCCCAGCAGAGCATCTTAGAGCCTGAACAGTGTAGACTGGGAAAGCACACACGCTGTGAGCAGGGGCAAACCCAGTGTGGCTGAGATATTGTGAGCACTCCCCACAGACACCCGTGATATTTGTTTGCAGCGTTCCTCCCTCCCCACAGCACGACTGAACAAGTGAGCCTGAGAAAAGGGACCACCACCACCTCCTTGTGTCAGGGTGGAAATTAGACATTGAAGAGACCAGCAAACAGAAGAAGCTAAAACAAACAGAGGGAACTGCCTTGTAAGTGACAGGTGCAATAGACTAAAACCCTATAGTTAGCACCGACTACATAGGAAGGGGCCTATAGATCTTGAGAAGTATAAGCCAGATCAAGGAACTATCTAAAAATGAACTGACCCCACATTGTCCAAAACAACACCAGAGAAAGTCCTAGATATATTTTTACTATTATCATTCTTTAATTTTTTTAAATTTTTATATTTAAAAATCCTATTACTCCTTTAATTTTCATTTTTATAACCTACTATTACTTTGCAAAAAAAAAAGACCCTATTTTTTAAAGCAAACTTTGTATATATATATTTTATAATTTTTGTGACTATGTTTTTGTTTGTTTATTTTTAATATTGTATTTTTGAAAATCCAACCTCTACTCTAGATTTTTAATCTTTGCTTTTTGGTATTTGTTATCAATTTTGTGCCTTTAAGAACCCAATCTTCATTACCCATTTTTACTTGGGAGCAAGATTACTGGCTTGATTGCTCTCTCCCTCTTTGGGATCTCCTTTTTCTCCACTAGGTCGCCTCTATCTCCTCCCTCCCCTTCTCTTCTCTACCCAACTCTGTGAATTTCTGTGTGTGCTCCAGACTGTGGAGAACACTTAGGGAACTGATTACTGGCTGGATCTGTCTCTCTTCTTTTGATTCCCCCTTTTATCCTCCTGGCCACCTCTGTCTCCTTCCTCTCTCTTCTCGTCTCTGTATAACTCCGTGAACATCTCTGAGCAGTCCAGACTGTGGAGCACACATAAGTGATTACTGGTTAGCTTGCTCTCTCTTTTGTTTTCCCCTCATCTCATCCTGATTTTAACAGGGTCAGGCTTGTTACATTGGATGAACCCAAGGCCCTCTGTACTCCTCTCCTTCTTCCCCTTGACCAAGTGCTCCCAGGGCAGTGACTAGATCTGTCATTCATTCTTTCTGCCTAACAGTTTTCATTATGCTTGAAATATTTCCTCTTGGAACCAAGTGCAACAGCCCTGTGCTAACTTTCTATCTATTTCAATGGATCTCAGCTGGGGGCAATTTTGTCCCCCAGGGCACATTTGGCAATTTCTGGAGACATTTTTAGTTGTTACAACTTGGGGGTGCTAATAGAACTTAGTGTAGGCTGCTAAACACCCCACAATGCATAGGATAGCCCTACAAAGAAGAACTGTCTGGTTCCAATTATCAATTAGTGCTGCTGTTAAGAAACCATGCTCTTCTCTAGTCTGCTATCCAAGCAAAAGCAAGAATCTTATGGTCCAAAATAACTATCTGGGAATCTTTCTGGTCCTTTGAGTTTACATTTCTTGGACTGTAGTTGAGCCCAGCCAAGTTGACACATCCAAAAAGCCATGGCAGAGTTAAATGCCTTATCATACCCAGCTCACCGGGTAAAGTACACCTCATTCATGGTTAGTACTCAATACGTGTGACAATTATCCTTACCAGAGCCATAAAAGTTTATTTAGTCCAAGATTCTTGTACCAAACTGCTTTGTGCATGTAATGCATTTTGATATTTTGAAACTGAAATTCTCAATTTCAGTTTTACATTGACTTATATTAGCTAAAACATATTTTCATCCCTAACCAAAAATAGATTATTTGTCATCAAGATGTCATAGATTCTTGACAGACAGTATGAAAGCTTAATAAAGAACTCATGGGGAAAATATATGCAAAATAAAGTGCAAGCTCAAGCACCTGCACAGAAAGGAGTTCCTAACAAAAGTGTCCTTTATAGACAGAGTCAACTCCAAACTTTTAAAAAGTAAATATACTCTTAGCCAGGATTCCTCAAGACTCTCAAGGTCATGGAAAACAAGGAAACACAGAGAAACTGTCACAGAACAGAAAAGACTGGGGAGACATGTCAACTAAATGCCATGAGGTATCTCAATGGGGTCCTTGAACAGAAGAAGGGGTAGTGAAAAAGTGGTGAAATCTAAATCTAGTCTGAAGTTTGGTTAATAGAAATACCATTGCAGCATGGAGATCTATGATGTTAACACTGAAAGGAAATGGGTGAGGGCTACATGGAAGCTGTCTGGGCTATCTGTGCAATATGCTTGTAAATCTGAAATTACTCTAAAATTAAAAGGGTTATTTAATAAAATAATAAACAAACATGAATGATCCTCCAGGAATTTTGATCAAAATCCTGAGGCCCAGACATGTATACAGTGACAAAGCTGCCACTGATTTTGAAGCAAACCCCAGGACTGAGAGTCTTCCCAAGCTTCATTTCTGAAAGAGCATATCCTATTGCCATTTCTTTTATTTTTTGCATAGTATACAGGATTGCAGTTCTCTGAGCAGGGATCGAACTCGTGCCCCATGCACTGCAAGCACAGAATCCAAACCACTGGACCACCAGGGAAGTACCCTGCTCCCAGTTATTGTTATAAAATCATCCCTTCAGGAAGAGAGGATACCTGAGGGACAAGAGAGCAATGTCTGCCCAGGATCCTTGTTGGGCTCCCCAATCTCTGACCTAAAGCAGAAGACCCCTAGGAAACGCAAGGCTAGTCTTTTATTCTAGGCCCTTTCTTTAACTATGGAAAGTCCCCTCAGTCTCACCATCTCAGAACTTAATTACTGAGCACAGTAACTCCATTCTCTGCACAGTAGATTTTTATGTACTGATTCTTGTGCCTCTGGTTGTGTCCTCCTGCACACGTGTCTTTTTGCTCATCCTGTCTTCCTTCCAGCACATGCAGGAGTGAAGGAGCAGGTGGTTGTCAGAGCCTTCAGGCCTCCAACAGCCCAGACTTGGAGGAGCTCCACTCCCTCAGATGCTCATTCTCCCAAGGAGGGCTGCAGAAGGACTGTCCTGGCGCTTAGTCTGAATTACAACAAAAGCAAGCTCATTGTTGAAAAACAGAGCACGAAGGTTGTACTATTTCACTTGGCAAAGACCTTGGGTCTCCACCTATGTTATTCATTTCTACTCTATTGTGAGCATGAAAGCAATCTATTCAGATAAGCCCTGAGGCAGGATTTAAATGCCAAAGCCAAAATAAGAACAGGAAATAATAAGAAAAAGAAAGGAAGGAAGGGGAAGAGAGAAGGAGAGAAGGGGGAAAATTAGTTTCAAAAAAAAAAAAGCAGTATCATTTTCGACCAACTTAGCAGCATCTGAAAAATCTCTGTCTACTCTCATAGACACACACACACACACACACACACACACACACAATCACACATATGTGCACACATATGGAAGTGCTCAACCCTCTACCTAAAGCTATTGAGCCATCTGATCAAGCACAGAAATAACAATCAGAATATTATATTATAGTATTTGGTAACTCATTCATCAAATAATTCATTTATTTATCAAATAATAACTAACTACTATGTGCCAGGAACTGTTTTGGGAGCTGGTGATACAACAGTGGATGAGTCAAAGTTTTTACACTCACAAAAACTTTAGCATTACTAAATAACATTTATCAAAAACACATTAATCGCCAGTTATTGGCCTATGTATTCTCTTAAAATGTATTTTTTTTCACTTATTTCTCACAGCAACCATATGAGGAGATAAAATTATCACTCTTAGTTTTCAAATGATAACCCTGAGGCTTGTCAAGATCTAGTAAATTACCCAAAGAAACTGACAGCACATAAATTTGAATCCAGAAAGGGTAATCATAGCACCAGGGCTAATACTGCACAACTAACATTAGATGTCAGCTGTTAACCTATCATGTGGTGGCATAAAGTGTTGATGGGACCAAAGCAAATGTGAATCTTGCTCTTGACTCCAATGTGGAAGAATTCTGGGGCTTTCTTTCTTTGCTCTCTCTTCCCATGGCTTCTGGGTCTGGGAAGAGGAGTGCCCTTGCTTGCACTTGGTCCTCATTCTTCACTCCTTCCTCCCTCATTCCTGGAAAGGGAACAGCAAGGAGGAAATTGCCTTTCCAGCCCACGCACAGCTGGTGGAAGGAAGCTCTGGCAGGCACCGAGCTCTCCCAGAAGCGGGATTCCAGGAGGAGCTATTCCCTGCTCCTCTCCTTCGCGTGCCCACTTTTGGATGCACTTCATCCACATGCCACCTGTTATGTGCAGCTCAAAGATTGGCACTGGCTCCCTGTAAGAGCCCAAATAGGGCTCTCTGCTTCAGGTGGAGACCCGAAGAGTGGCAGGAAGGTGTGTCTGAAAGAGAAAGCGGAGAAAACGCTGGACTGCACTCTCTGAGCAATGGCTCTTGGAGACACCTCGAGAGGCAGCTGCCCAACAGGCAAGGCCTGTGTCAGGCAGCTGTGTGCCCAGGAATGAGGAGCAGTGCACATATGGCAGAGCAGGGCCGTACCATCTGTCACACACCCATGCCAGCCTCTTCACTTTAGGCATGGTGGGAGTGGGAGGCGTCAGGAGAAAAGCAGCAGCTCACCAAGCCAGCCACACACCAGGGCTCCCCTCTAACGGGCTGTTCCTCTAAACATTTAGACTCCTTCACTGCTGCCATATGGCAGTTGCCAGTGTATACAGTCCCATAATTAAGAGCGTGGAGTCTGGAATCAGAAAACCCTAGGACTGAATTCTGCTCCACTAGGTACAAGTACAGGTCTTTGAGTATCAGTTTCCTCTTTTGTAAAATGGAAGTTATAATAATTACCCCTCAAGGTTGTTGTAAGGATTAAATTCAAGAGTAACTGTAAAGATCTAAGGGCAGTGCTTTAAAAAAAAAAAAAACATAATAAGTACTAAGTAAACAAAGCCTTTTCCATGCTGAGTCAAGCCTCTGACTGTAAAACATTCTTCTTTTGTAGGTGGTAGCTTTTCTGTCTCAGTTTTTCAAAGTAAAAAGAGCAATGGCACTTCTCAGTAAACTTGAATGTGCCTTCAGAGCCCCTGAGGATTGTGGGAAAAGACAGATGCTGGCTTAGTAGGTTTGGGGAAGCCTGAGAATCTGTATTTCTAACAAGCTCCCAGTGATGTTCACACTACTGGTCCAGGGACTATAATTTGTATAGAGAAGGTCTAGGAAAACAGCTGTGGTACCCTGGGTAAGGCATCTAACTTTTCTACGCTTCAGCATTCTTAGATGTAAAATTTTTAAAGTTTGTCTAGATGATGTCACATTTCTTTCATGCTATCATGCTGTGATAGATTATTTGAAAAATGGCCACGTACAGTTCCTCCCACACTACCTGCTCTTCAGCAGTATGACTTTGCTGCCCCTCCCATTGAGAGGCGGAGCCCCTTCCCTTGATTCTGGCTGGTTCTGGGACTTGCCTAAACCAGGAGAATGTGGCAGAAATAAAGTTGTATGACTTTCAGTTTCTGGCCTGAGGAAGCTTAGCAGCTTTTCTTTTTGCCTTCTTAGGAACCAGATGCTATATAAAGAAACTCAGGCTAGACTGTTGTATGAGAAGAGGGGGAGGGTCACCTGCCCCAGCTCTAAGTACCACAGCTGAGGGGCCAGACATGGGAGTATAGCTTTCTTGAACATTCTAGCTCCAGTTGACCACCTAACTTTACGCAGCTATACAAGTGACCCCAGCTGAGATTTCATGCAGCAGATGAATCACCCTGCTGAGCCCAACCCAGAATTATGAGAAATAACAAATCTATTTCTAAAGCCATTATGTTTTGGGAGGTGGTTTGTTACACAGCACTTCACAGTTGATATACATGTTTTACTCCCACAGGAGATAATACAACCTTCAAAACCAGAACTGCTGGAAGAACTACAAAGAAACATGCCTACCAACTGGAGAACAAAATGTATGCCAAGAGTTGACTTTTACATTTAGAGATCTTTCTTCTATATTCAGTTTAATTTAATAAGTACTTACTCAGGGCTACTATGAGAGAATTTAGAGATATAATTTCAAGAAACTTGCAATATATTTGGGAATGGTAATATGCTACAAAGAAAACAATAAGAAAACATGCACCAATTAATAATAGTACACTAAGCCTGAATTTGAGTCCCATGAAACAGAAGACTGGTTCCAAATCAGGAAAGGAGTATGTCAAGGGTGCATATTGCCACCCTGCTTATTTAATGTATATGCAGAGTACATTATGTGAAATGCTAGGCTAGATGAAGCACAAGCTGGAATCAAGATTGCCAGGAGAAATATCAATAACCTCAGATATGCAGATGACACAACCCTTATGGCAGAAAGTGAAGAAGCACTAAAGATCCTCTTGATGAAAGTGAAAGAGGAAAGTGAAAAAGTTGTCTTAAAACTCAACATTCAGAAAACGAAGATCATGACATCCGGTCCCATCACTTCATGGCAAATAGATGGGGAAACAATGGAAACAGTGACAGACTTTATTTTGGGGGGCTCTAAAATCACTGCAGATGGTAACTGCAACCATGAAATTAAAAGACACTTGCTCCTTGAAAGAAAATCTATAACCAACCTAGACAGCATATTAAAAAGCAGAGACATTACTTTTCCCACAAAGGTCCATCTAGTCAAAGCTATGGTTTTCCCAGTAGTCATGTATGGATGTGAGAATTGGGCCCTAAAGAAAGCTGAGTGCTGAAGAATTGATGCTTTGGAACTGTGGTGTTGGAGAAGACTCTTGAGAGTCCCTTGGACTGCAAGGAGATCCAACCAGTCCATCTGAAAGGAAATCAGTCCTGAATATTCATTGGAAGGACTGATGCTGAAGCTGAAACTCCAATACTTTGGCCACCTGATGTGAAGAACTGACTACACTAGAAAAGACCCTGATGCTGGGAAAGACTGAAGGTGGGAGGAGACAGGGACAACAGAGGATGAGATGGTTGGATGACATCACCGACTCGATGGACATGAGTTTGAGTAAGCTCTGGGAGTTGGTGATGGACAGGGAAGCCTAGTGTGCTGCAGTCCGTGGGGTCACAAAGAGTCAAACATGACTGAGTGCCTGAACTGAACTGAAGCCTGAATTTGAGAATCAAAATATTTTAATATCAACAATAAAATTCTATGGACACCTAAAAGGAGTTCAGTCAATGTATTCTAGAATTATCACAGAACAATTTACTAGAGGAAGTACAACTTAGGCCTAGATAAATGGAGAAGTAAAAAGAGGTATGTAAAGATTGAGTAATGGTGTTCAAATCTGCTATACAAAAATGAAAAACTCAGTCTTATTGACAAATGCATTCTAGAAAGTTCTCAAAGTCCTTTATACAGAGAATGACAATTTTAAACAGACTTTTGAAATTATTATTTGCTATAGCATACGGCATGTATAATTTCACTAAATTAGTAAATTGTGGAGATTCAAGAACATTATAGAATACATGTGACAGAAATACAATAGTAGAATTTCAGAGATGTAATACAGGTAAAAATTGGGATGTAATAGTGTGAAAGCCAAAAGATGATGACACAGAAATTTAAAGGTGAAAAGTGTATACAAAATAGACTTGGGACAAATAAATGTAAAAGATTCAATGTATATAGTGATCATCTTGAGCTCTTTCATCTAAATCCCAGTAGTAATACACTTCATTTTGAAAAGTATTTTCTATTAAGTGGTTGCTATTGGCAATGTGAAAACTCAGAATTAAAATTTTCCAATAATATTCCAATAAAATGAGTTCAGTGTCTAAGGATAAAATGTGAGGAAAATAAAATTATACTTATTTTTAATAATATTCTTTATAAACATTTTCTGTAAGAAAAGTACGCACTTAAAATCATATTTTAACTGTACTGGATAATAAATCAACCAATCTATTTTTTTAGGACAAGAAACTAATCTTTTAGGCATCCTCTCAAAACTCCATTTATCTATGTTATCATTTTGCTACCTCTTTCCCCATGAAAACCCAAGGGGAAAGAACAGAATCCTGACATACTGGTAATATGAGACCTCAGAATAGTACTTGTTTTAGACAAAAGCTCGAACCCAAAATCATAGCTGAGTGTTCAAGTATTCACAAAGTCTAGCTTAGTAAGGGTATAACGTCACTCTCCAACTAGCATGTAGATCAGTGCCAGGTACATAGTCAGCACTCAACAGTTACTACCTGAACACATGTCAGTGCATGAAAGCTTTCTCAAAGACAGCTTTGGAGAGAGTAAGTAAGAAAATACAGGGCTTTTTTCTCAACCTCGTATAGTTAAATCCTTTGAACACTCTTTCATTTATCCATTTAACAATGAAGCTAAAAGGCCAATATTGGAAAAGCTACAGTAATTTAAACTCTAAATAAAGGGTTATTTATTTGTTGAGTACCTACACCATGCTGGGGAAAAACAGACAATAACAAAGTAATACATTTATGGAATGTTAAATGACTGCAAATACTCTGAAGAAAATTAAAGCTGCATTTAGAGGAGGAGAGAAGTGAGCATGAACAATTTTTAAGTAAAGGGTTCAGGAAAATTTTGTATCTGAGAAGGAGACATTTGAGCAGAAATGTGAGTGGTAAAACATTCCAGAGAAAGGGAGCCATTAGCACCAAAATCCTGAGTCAGAGACTCGCTATAAAGATATGACTAACAGATTACAAAATTAATACTAAAAAATAGAGAAACAGAATAAGCCAAAAAGTTAAATAATAAAAAAATCAAAGATGTGATCACTGGAGCTGGCTTTGTGTGTGTGTGTGTGTGTGTGTGTTTATATTCTCCACTTCAGGGTTTTGAGTTCTGTATTAGGAAGAAGAGATGACATTTCTCAGGGCAAATAGATTAAAGACACAGAACTTTCAACCCATTAGCTTCAGTCCCCTGGGAGGATTCTGTTCAATCCTGTCAGCCATTATCTATAATACAGGATAACCATCTTTACCTGAGTGGGCTTTGAAAAGGCAAAGCATAGTCCTTGTCAGAGAAGGGTCCTTCAAGTGCATGTTGAATTGCCTCAGGAAAAACCTTCTGACATCTCTGCTTTTCAAAACACTGAGTTTGTCTGGGCTTTGAAACCAGAAAAAAAAAAAAAATGGTTTGTCTAAATCGATCTCTTCTCTATAATTCCAACATGTTTCCCAGCTGTTTCCTTCTAGAAATCCCGCTTATTGAGACAGTAGAAGACTCTCTAATTGTCATCTTAAAATATCTTCAGAAAATAGCAGTACATTTTGAGGAAAATTATGAATGGGGAGTATGCATTGGTGGGGCTTGAATTATTGATTACTATTGGATTCACTTTCTTGATTTGTGTTAGAAGAGCTGAGAAAAAGACAAATATGACTCCTCAGGGCAGGTGCATCTTTGCAGAGTAAAGCACTCTCTAATCTGGGCATCTCAGAGGGACACCCTGGTTTCATAAGTATTTAGCCATAAATTCATCCCAGCTACTGAAAGCGTAGATGGAATAATCAATCACACAAATGAGCCTTAATAAGATTTTGCTTTATTTGAGTATATATTCAACTCAAAGCTTTGACATAATAGCTTTTGTGCACAGTTAATTTAATAAAGTCTATTAAATAGAGACAATCTATCGGGCAGCACTTCCAAGCCTTTTCTAATGGGGAGGGAGCTATACACCTCTTTGAGAAACTGAAGAAAGTAATGCCCTTTTCCTCAGGAAAAAATGCTTAAACAAATGTCCTCAGAAAAAAAACTGCTTAAACAAATAAGAATCTGAATTAAGTATGGAGGAGTTTATGAATCTCCTGGGTCTGTTGTTGAGGCCCCCCTGCCTCACAGACACTGGAAGACAAAGAATGTGACAACGGTAACACCTCAGGTCTGCTGGGCACTAGAAGAGCTTGAATTTTATAGGTGATGTGTATACTCAAGCAGGCCATGTTGACATACAGCTTTTTTTAACATTAAAAATTTTTAATTGTGGTAAAATATACATAACATAAAATTTACCATTGTAATCATTATTTAGTGTACAGTTCAGTAGTGTCAAGTATATTTGCATTGTTGTACAACCTCTGGAAGTTTTTCATCTTGTAGAACTGAAACTCCAAATGCATTAGGCAAAAGGACAGCTCTCCATTTTACCTCCCTCTCCCTCCCAGGAACTACTGTTCTATCAATACTTTCTGTTTCTATGAATCTGACTACTCTAGGGACCTCATACAATAGTATTTATCTTTTTGTGTCTGTCTTATTTCACTTGGCATAATGTCCAAAAGGTTCACCCTTGCTGTAGCAGTCATCAGAATTTCCTTCCTTTTAAAGGCTGAATAACGTTCCATTGCAAGTATAGACTTTGAGACCCCATGGACTGTAGCCCACCAGGCTCCTCTGTCCATGGGATTTCCCAGGCAAGAATACTGGAGTGGGTTGCCATTCCCTTCTGCAGGGGATCTTCCTGACCCAAGGATTGAACCTGGGTCTTCTGCATTGCAGGCAGATTCTTTACCATCTGAGCCACCAGGGTAGCCATATGTATAGACTACATTTTGCTTATTCATTCATCTGTGATGGACACTTGGTTTGCTTCCACCTTTTGGTTGCTGTGAATAATTTTGCCATAAACATGAGTGTATAGCTATCTCTTCAGGATCCTGCTTTCAGTTCTTTTGGATGCATACCCAGAAGTGGAATTACACAATGATTTTGATGGAGCTATTTTTATGGTTCCTACTGACATAAGGAACACTTGTGGTGATCATTTAGTCAATAAGCCATCCAACTCTTTGTTATCTCCTGGACTATAGCTCGCCAGTCTCCTCCCTCTGGGACTTACCAGGCAAAAATACTGGAGTGGGTTGCCATTTTCTTCTCTAAAGGATCTTCCTGATCCAGGGATCAAACACGTATCTCCTGCACTGGCAGGAGGATTCTTTACTACTGAGCCACCTATGACTCACCAATTTTGAATCAGGTCCCTTGTTGAAAGGGACTCTTCAAAATGTATGATTGGCATTCTGTTACCAAGTCATGCATAGGACAGACTTCCCTGATCCTTATTCTATACTTAACCCCTCCACAATTATGTGAATTTCACTTTCTACTTTATTCATTTGTTATTTTTTTGAATATTTATAAATATGCATTAACTTTATAATAAAAAGGCAATAAAGATTATCTAAAGTCTGTTAGAACTATGTATCTAATGGTTTCTCAACTGTCTCTTAAAACCATCAATTCAAAGGAAATTTATAATGTGAATATTGGGAAATGAATTCTATAGAGAGAGAATATATATATATTCTAATATAATATATTAAAAGATCTACTAGAAATTTTTATTTGAAGATTTTCTATGCAGTGTGGAGCTAAGAATAGGAACACAAATTCCTCCTTTTTCCCCTAGTATCCAACATAACACTGACCAATAAAATTAAGTATGCTCAAGAAGCCTCCAAATATCAGAGATGCATATCTTTTAATTATCAAATGGAAAAGGAAACAAGTCAAATTTTTAGTTGAGTATGTATAAGCCTCTGTTGAACATAAACAAAGTAAGGCCATTGTAATTTTATAGGTGAAACTAATTAACATGAGGTGTTCAGTGGTAAAGAATCCACCAGCCAAGGCAGGAGATGCAGGAGACATAGGTTTGATCCCTGGGTTGGGAAGATCCCCTGGAGAAGGAAATGGCAACCCACTTCAGTATTCGTTCCTGGGAAATCCCATGGGCAGAGGAGCCGGGTGGGTTGCAAAGAGTCGGGCATGACTTAGGGACTGAGCATGCACACGCATAGACTCTTCAAGATGTCCATGTTAGCTCCAAGAATGAGTGGTCACTCAGCTGAGAATGGCCTTTAAGAGCCAAGGACAGTGGTTAAGACATGACTCCCTCTTATGGGTGGTTTGCCTACCAGGAGATGCTGAACCTACTCTTTACCTCCTCACTTCTAACTCCCACCTTCTCTCAAGCCCACCACAGGGGAGATGAGACCCTAGGATGGAGAAAGGGCATCCATTGGTTTATTTTTTTGGTTATCAGAACAGCTGGAATTTTAATGATTTGTTCTTGGGGCCATGCCAACACCATGACATCAATAGGTACCTGAGTCACAAGAGCTGTAAAACACAGCTGGGTCTAAACTGTTTCAATAAAGTAATCTCTTCAAATACCAGTGTCCATTTATATTGTTCAAAGCGAAACCCAAGAACTTGCTATGGTATCCCAAGCCACTGTGGATTCAGGTCTTCAATAACTGATTTTAGAACATACATGCTTTTAGAAGTGTACTCTATTACTTTAGAACTCTGCCTGGAAGATTCAGTCCCCTTAGCCAGTGAGAATTTGCACTTGTTTGCTTATGGCTGTTTTCAGGCACTAGGAAAGTTTACAAGGAGTCCGGAGGCTCTGTCTCTGTGTAGACTGGGAGTGTTTTCCGAACAGATACTAGGTCTACTCTTTTTTTGTTCCATCCTCTCTGCCCACTCTCCACCCACACATTAGTATTATGTTGTGCATATCTAAAGTATTTGTAAATTTTAAGATGTAATTATCTTCTAGAAAGATTAGAGAGCCCTTTACCAGGATGTCATAAAAAAGGAATATGGATGGATGAGAATCCTTGAGTTACAGCATACGCTAGATGTGCCGCTCCTTTCTCTCATGTAAGGACAAATCCTGATAGCAAATTATTGAGAATTTTGGTGAAAAAATTAGAACTTTTCCCCAGACTTATTAAGGTATAAAAATTGACTATTTAACAAACTTCTCAGGTTCTAATTTCTATCTTTGTGCCAATGAGTCCTGATTTGTATTTTCAGCCCAGACTGCTCTTTACAGTTCCCATCTACTAGGTATTATTACCTCAGAGGCCCTTTACACTACAACACTGCAAAACTTAGCTCGTTTAGCCTCTAAAATATCAGCTCCATAAAAGCTGGGATGTTGTTTTGTTTGCTGTTGAATCACCAGGACCTAAAATAGTGCCTAGCATGCAGGTGGGTGCTCAATAAAGATTTGTTGAATGAAAATGAATGAGTGAAAAGATCCTCCCAGAAGGCAGTCTTCCAGTAATGCTCCACATGTTACAAGAGGGTTCTCAAGCACTTGACAGTTAAAACTGAACCCTATACCTCTCAGCCTTCCAGCCTCCTCTCTTGAATCAAATCGCCCTCTCTGCTGCTTCATCCCCATTAACCTCTAAATATGCTCAAAATCTACTATCATAAAACAAACTGTTACTTTATTATACAGTTATCTATAAATCTTTTCACTCTGTATTCCTATAATTTTGAATACCCTAGAGATCCCACCAGAGAAGGCAATGGCAACCCACTCCAGTACTCTTGCTTGGGAAATCCCATGGACGGAGGAGCCTGGTAGGCCACAGTCCATGGGGTCGCAAAGAGTTGGACACGACTGAGCGACTTCACTTTCACTTTTCACTTTCATTCACTGGAGAAGGAAATGGCAACCCACTCCAGTGTTCATGCCTGGAGAATCCCAGGGACGGGGGAGCCCGGTGAGCTGCCATCTATGGGGTCACACAGAGTCGGACACAACTGACGTGACTTAGCAGCAGCAGCAACAGAGCTCCCACCTCACATCCCACTCTTTCTCTTCTCCGTACCTTTCTCAGGCAAGGAATAGCTCGCTTGGAATGCCCTCCTACTCTCCTGGAAAAGCCCTTTTTGATCTAGCTAGCTTCCTCTTACCCCTTAATTTTCATTGCAGGTATTATTTCCCTTATGAAGCCTTTCCCGGTACCCATCTCCTCCCAGGAAACCAGGCTAAGTGTTCTTCCCCTGTGCCCTCATAATATCCCCAGCCAGGCCTTCCCAAATTTTTTCACATCTTGGTACACATGGAAAATGCTTGAGGCTGAGTCTCAGCCCACCACAGTCCTTGTGCAGCACCATCCGGGTACACTTGTGACTGAGTCACAGTATGCCAGTATGGCACATCACGATGCTTCACACTCTGCTGTCAGGAGGGCACAATCACTACGTGCATCCCACTGTGCTCTGATTATCTGCATTTGTGTCTGTCCCTCATTGCACTTGTGAACTCCTCAAGGGCAAGAATTTTGTATTCTCGTATTTTACATTTTAAATGATCACATACTAAAATTGACCTTTCTCTGGATGTACAGTTCTATAACTGTTATCACATGCACAGATTCCTCCAACCATGACCACAATTAGGACATTGACTAGTTCCATCACACAGGGTTCTATCACACCCTCCTTCTACTTCTAACCCTCATTGGTCTGTTCTGCCACTATACTTTTGTCTTTTCAAAAATGTCATATAAATAGAACCATACAGTATGTATCCTTTTGAAACTGGCTCTTTCCACTTAGCATAATGTGTCTGACATTCATCCAAATTGTCATGTATATCAATAGCTTGTCCCTTTTTATTGCTGAGTAATATTTCATTGTGAGCATTTAAGACAGTTTGTTTATCCATTCATCCACTGAAAGATATATGGGGTGTCTCCAGTGTGGGCCAATTTCCAATACAGCTGCTATAAACATTTGTGAAAGGTTTTTCTGTGAACACCAGTTTTCATTTCTCTAGGGTAGATACTCAGGAGTGGGATCTTATGGCTTTTATGGCAAATGTATATATACTTTTATGAGAAACCAACAAATGGTCTCCAAAGCAGCAATAGTGTTTTGTTGCTACATTGTGCTGGCAATGTATGACACTTTCAGGGGCTCCACATCCTTTCCAGCACTTGGCATTGTCAGCATTTTTTCATTTTTCCCATTCTATTAGGTGTGTTGTGGTTTCTCATCATAGCCTAGACTTTTATCTTGGTACCCCAGCATTTAGCACATTGGTAGATCCTCAATAAGTACTTACCAAGCTGAAATAAACATCCCATTTTTTGACTCCTGTTTCAAGTTCACTAACATTTTAATTATACTTTCTATAATGAAAGCTTTATGTTTAAAACCAAAGAAGCTGCACAGAAGTATTGAACTCCCTTGTACCTTCCTATACTCACTGCTCCCAAGTCCTAGAGGAACCACTGTTCCTTTTGGAAGATTGATATAGTGATATAATATAATATATATTATATAATATATAAATATACACATATATATATGTATATATAATATAATATATATACATATATAATCTATGACTTTCACTGGAACATAAATCAAACTTAAAGACCTGCCAACAAGATTGCTTTGAAAGGCTCACTATCACCGCTACTAGGACTAACAATAAGAATCACCATAAGTTACCAGATAATTGGGTGAGCCAGGCACTGTGCTAGAAGCTATTCCTATAGTAACTCATTTACCCCAGAACCCCATGAGATAGGTGTTATCTTCTCTTTACAGACATCGGGACTGAGGTTTAATGAAGCTGACAAATTTGCCCAAAGTCATACAGCCAATAAGAGAAGGCATCAGGGTACACACTCAAGTCAGGCTGGTTCCAGAAACCATAGTCCTAACCCCCATCCTGTGTGGCTCACTCTCCTGAGCAAAGGAACCAGCTACTCTCTAAACAACAAAAACTCTCTCAAGTCACTTAAAATCTGAAGGATTATCACAGTTCAGGAAAGCAAACCATTCTCCTCATCACATCAGTCTTATAATCAACAATGAGTTTTTGATCCTTCTGATCAACAATGAGGCACCTGGATGAGGGGTGCAAGGAAGCCCAGTCTGGGAAGTCTGCTCTGACTGAATGAGGACAGACTCGGGATTTTAGATCTTATTCCCGTGAAGCCAGTAGCAGGAGTGGGACTCAAGTGAGCAGCACTTGTAGTTCTATGAAAATTATCCCCATCCACTGAATCTTGAGAGCATCCTCCACAGGAGACATGAGTTGAAGTTATAATAATAGTTGCTTTTTAGGTTGAGTCATAAAAATACAATGGCATTATATATGTATGCATATAAAATAAAATTAGTAATGTACTAACCTGAATCATCTAATGACTAAGCACATTCAGGGATAACACAGATCTTCAGTCCTTCAAGATATATCTAGCATTAATTCTAATAAAACAAGACATACTAGACTTTTCACTGGATTCATGGAGTTAAAACTCTGGGCAACAAACCATCAAATTGGAATTCAGTGGTTCGGCTTTAGAATTTTTGATTTAAAATATTTCTTATCTCTTTTATTACCTACTTTCTCCCAAACTCATAAACAATATGCTTCAATGAGCTTGGAGCTGAATCTATTTCTTTTTATGTTATTGACCAGGCCAGAAAGAGACACAAGTCTCAGGATCTTCTTCTATCTTAAGGTGTTACTTTCCTTAGCCCAAATATTCAATCATTTCATCCTTCAAGAATGAAATCAACAGGAAAATGTGTGCACTAAAAAGTTACCAGATGAAATTATGTCATAAGCAAACAATAGTTTGGAGGGCATAATAGCTAGTTCCAAAATGTCAGACCGTTCTGTGTGATTTAGTCCCACATGAGGACATAATTTTCTAAATTTTCCTTACAGTGAACTACATAACAGAGGTTTCATTTGCACTCATGCAAATGAGTTAAACTGGTTTAAAAGGAAGAGTACCACCAAGTGATTACTGCTGTGGAAAATGACAACAACTCTAAAAAATATTTGGCTCAAAGTCCCAAGTAGTAGAAGTCAAGGGTAATGAATTTTGTCCATTTGGAGAGCTTCTTTAACCTGTGGCAGTTCCTTTATAGTCGTGCCTCCACACAGTGTTCCTATAGCAATGCTTAAACACTCAATTCTCATATGGTCTCCCGAAAGAGTATCATTTAAACAAATTCGTAAGTGGCTTAAAATACACAGTGCCAGTGATTAATGAGGAAGCATTAAATAGCAGAATGACTGGAAACTTTCCAATCAGCATTCCAAAATGTATTCATTACTGACAAATTTCTCATCCTTGAAATTTTGACAACCTCGAGAAAGAATTTCGTTTTTATATAAACCATAATCCACTCAGCAATGATCTGAACTTGCTGTAAAATTGTGGTTTTTCTCAAAGGAGAAAACCTTATTTATCAAGACCACAGAACATAGAGATTAAATACAAACCAATTTGCATAGCCAACATAGCATTTTCTGTTTAAAATTCAAAACTTTTCATCCAGACAGATACATTTGTCTCTGAGAAGACACCTTTTTAAAAAAGAAAATAAACACAACATAATCCAATTTCCCTTTCAAAAAGAGCAGTCCAAAGTTTACCGAATTATAGCCTATTATAATACCATATCTAAGGACGAGCAGCTGAAATCAGTTTCTTTTTCCTCAAAATGCCTTTGGACATTCAGTCTTATGGAAATAACCAGAGTTGAGTAGAGTTTTGTACTTTTCTTTTACAGGATATTCCCGCCTCATCTGCAATATTCTTTTGAAATACTAGAAATTCCTGGACAAAAACTCAGAAACATCTCATTACTTTTCTATCAAAGGCATCATTCTTGTATAATTCTGACACATGGCTTTCAACCCTTGTGCAAATAAATTTGTCCAACCAAAAGACACGAGATAATCTCTGAAAACAATAAGTCCCCTGCTATTTGCACTTGAGGACTCTTACTCACTGGCATATGTGTGCTCCTTCCTCCTCTACTGCCTTGCCGAAGCCCCAGGGAATGGAGAAGGTCTGCCAAGTTCCTCCTTCAAGATCCTTATCCATGGTAGGAAGCCAAAACAGCCCACCTCTTCCTAAAGATAGAAAGAAAGAACTTAGTTTTTGATTATCTTATAAGAAGAAATGTTTGTACCATAATAAACAACTGCCAGACAAGAAGAGTGAGGGGGAAGGAGAGGCGGAATCGATGCTGAGAGGCCAATCGTATTTCATCACTCAGCTACTTGGAAACCAGATATGCTGAGATAATCACGTGCTTTGAGAGATTTGAAGATGCAAAAGAGGAGTAGCTCTGTCTTCTGTAAATTATTAACAGGGACCTTTTTCCCAACCATGAGCAAAGATTCACATGTTACCCATTTCAGAAAAAAAGTAATCATGTTTGGCAGGGAGCACATAAATCGACGAGCCAAGGAACAAGATTTCTGATCTGAGCTCTGCCACTGACCCGTATGAATCAGGACAACTCTGTGCGTTTAGAATCAAAGTGATATTACGCTGGGAATAAAGCAGCACCTTCTGATGAGGCCATAACTGCAGTTGCAGCATCTGCCTCTGATGAAAATGAATATTTGCTCCTCCCCCTCTGAAAACTCACTATGAGCTTTTGGCACTATGAGCTGGAATGAAGCCACACCTGCACACAATTCTCACAGCTCTCGTAGATTTCAAAGTGCTGTGAACTTCTCTCATGGCTTTCTTGTGTTTCATCCAAATTTGAGATTTAACACGACTGTCTTAAAGCCATTTGAAGTTGCCAATGTTAATGCTAGAGCCTAACTGGTAATTTAAACTCAGTGGGAAAATGCTGATTCAGAAAGCATCGGCTTCCAATGACAGATGGGGACATTTGGGGCACACTGTGTTGAGTGCCGTGGAATGTCTCTTTTTCTCTAGACCAGGATTTCTCAACCTCAGCATTATTGGCATTTTCAGCTGGAAACTTCTTTGTTGCCAGGCTGCCCGGTACACTAGGGGATGTTTAGCAGCATCCCTGGTCTCTACCCACAGATGCCAGCAGCACCTCCAGTTGTGACACCCAAAAATGTCTCCAGATATTGCCAAATATCCAGCGGGAGGTAGAATCACCTGGGTCAAAACCACCGCTATAGACCCAATTCTTTTTTTAAATTGTGCTTGTGCTTCGTTACTCAGTTGTGTCTGACTCTTTGCGACCCCATGGGCTGTAGTCCACCAGGCTCCTCTGTCCATGGGCTTCTCCAGGGAACAATACTGGAGTGGGTTGCCATTTCCTCCTCCAGGGGATCTTTCCATCCCAGAGACTGAACCAGCATCTCCTGTGTCTCCTGCATTGCAAGCAGATTCTTAACCTGTTGAGCCATTGGGGAAGCACTGTGCTGGGTCCTTGTTACTTTGCACGGGGTTTCTCTAGCTGTGGTGAGCGGGGGCTATTCTTCATTGTGGTGCTCAAGCTGCTCATTGTGGTGGCTTCTCTTGCTGCAGAGCATGGGCTCTAGGCATGCAGGCTTTAGTAGTTGTGGCTCACGGGCTTAGTTGCCCTTCAGCATGTGGAATCTTCCGGGACCAGGGAGCAAACCCATGTCCCCTGCATTGGCAGGCGGACTCTTATCCACTGCACCACCAGGGAAGTCCTAGACCCAATTCTTAACTAAAGCTTTTCAAAATAGGAGGAATGTTATTTACATTTGAGATAGGCTTATGCCAAAGACAGGTGGTACGAAAATAGTCAAGGCTGTGGGTTAACCCGAGGACTCATATGAGGGTGGCCAATTGATTTGTTTTAATGGACATTTAAAGTGGAAAATACAGTGAATTCCCTGGCTGTCCAGTGGTTAGAGCTCTGCAATTCCATTGCAGGGGGCACAGGTTTAATCGCTACCTGGGGAACTAAGAAAGCCACAAGTGCCCAAAAATAAATAAATAAAGTGGAGAATACAAACTTTACATTTACATTTGTCAAACTACTCCCTACTTGTGATGGTTAATTGTATGTGTCAACTTGACTGGGCCAAGGGGTGCCCACATATTTGGTTAAACATTATTTGGGATGTGTGAGATTTCATCTAGATGAGATTAACATCTGAATCAGTACTGAATAAAGAAGACTGCCTTCCCCAATGTGGGTGGGCCTCATCCCAGGGAGAATTCACTCTCCACATGTTTCCGAGCAGGGACATGGGCCTTCTCCTGCCCTCAGGCTAGAACTACACTACTGGCTCTCCTGGGTCCCCAGCTTGCAGATGGCAGGTCATGGACTTTCTCAGCCTCCATAATCATGTGACCCCTTTCCTTATAATCAATCAATAAATCTCTGTATGTATATATATACATACACAGACCTCAGAGATAATGTGCATTTGGTTCCAGATCACTGCAATAAAGCAAGTATCACAACAAAGCAAGCCACATGAATTTTTTGGCTTTCTAGTACATATAAGAGTGATGCTTATACTATCCTATAGTCTGTTAAGTGTGCAATAGCATCATGTCTTAAAAAAAAAAGTGTGTGCCTTAATTAAAAATAGTTTATTGACCCAAAAATGCTATCATCTGACAACACAGGGTTGCTCTAAATCTGCAATTTGAAAAAAAAAAAAAACAAAACCAAATGCTGTATCTGTGAAAGGCAACAAAATGAGGTATGCCTGTAAACACAACAATAGCAGCCTACTTAAATTCAACACTGAGAAAAAGTAGGTGCATGGTTTCAAAAGCAAAAGTACAGAGCAGCCATTCCACAGGTATGGCAGACCTCTCCTCATTAAGAAGACTGGCATGCCTAGGAGAAATCCTGCAATGGGGTAGTTGCCATGGGAGAAGGAACAACCTTCAGAGCCTCAGAATTTCCTTTCTGAGTAGGAGCAATGACCGAGGGGAAGAAAAATTTCTCACGTGGTACAGTGTGTCTGGATGGCTGGCTGTCCACTCCAGGGCCTTATTGTGGAAGTTAGTATAGAGGGGTCAGTCACGAAGGGTTGAGGTTTGCACTTTGTGGTTCCTACGGGAAGGGGTATGAGTGGGTCTGGAAAGAGATATGCTGCATCCCATTTCCTTTGGGATAAGACAGAGAAAGAGTTTTTAATAAAGCAGAAGGGTGTTCTGAGATGGTTAAACCACACCCCCCTCTATGGACTGGATTGTACAAGGAGGAAACTGTGTGCCTTGGTAACTGTCCAGGGTGATCAATGTGGCCTGGATGGGGGAAAGACCCTCCACCTGAGCACTGGGACCCAGAAGCAGGTGCTTCAAGAAATAAAATCTCTTTATTTCTAGTCGATTTATCATATTTATTCCTTGATTTGGTGCTATGAATTTTTCTTTTCTTTTTTTTTTTTTAAACTTGGAAACACTCCTTAATAATGTCAAGAGCTACCAACTGGAGAACAGAAATTTTATCCATATTTACAGCTGGACACCAAACATCTATTAAATACCTACCAAACAGCCTGTACAAGTGCAAATATGAAAGACAGATCACATGTTGCTATCCTCAAATACCTTACATTTGAGGATTGGAGCGAGATGGTAAATATCCAAGAGCAGCAGATCTGAAAGATTTCAATTCATATTTTCATTTTTGTTTTTACATTATGTTGAACTGCTTTGCTTAGTTTAAAAAAACTAAAGGTACACTTTGAGTGACTTTAAAATTACGAACATATCATCTTTTCTGACTAGCCAATAGAAAAAAACTATATTCTATTGCCCAGTCAAAAAGAAGTAAGATTACTATTTGAGAGTTGAGAAAATAATTTTATACTCTTCTAAAGGAAGGTGCTGAGAATTATTTAGAATTGTTCAGATAAAGTCCTTAATTCTGGGTCTGACATTCTAGGCTTCTGCCATCTCTTTCCAACCTTCCTTTCTGGTCCTTCCTCTCTTCTGCTTTTACTCATACATTCCGTGCTAATTACACTAAAGAAAGCAGTGAGCGCCCTGTAATTTTCCATCTCCAGACATTTGGGTTTCTTCTCTTCCTTCCCATTAGAACACCAATGCCCTTCTTCCTGACCAAAATCAATTCTTCCCCAAACACTGGTTTCACAACCCATCTCCTATGATGCATTTCACTCTCTCCAGGAGAATTAATCTTCCCCCTGGGTATTTATAAAGGACATGGTGTATGCATGCATGCTCAGTTGTATCTGACCCTTTGTGACCCCATGGACTGTAGCCCACCAGGCTCCTCTGTCCATGGGATTTCCCAGGAAAGAATACTGAAGAGGGTTGTCATTTCCTTCTATAGGGGATCTCCGTGATCCAGGGATCAAACCTACATCTCCTGTGTCTCCTGCATTGGCAGGCAGGTTTTTTTTTACCAAGGTGCCACCTGGGAAACCCAAAGGACATGTTACCTCTGTAAAAGCATCTATCACACTCTGCCTTCCATTGCAGGGACTTGTGCTCAATTTGCTAAACTCACTGACTGTCCTAATACGGTTTTTGCAGATACTTTAGGATTTTCTATATAGCTGATCTGCAAATTAAATCAGTTTTACTTCTTCCCTTTCAAAACCTTATTCCCACATCCCCTACCCCTGCCTTGCTTTAATGCACTGGTTAGAACCTCCAGTATAATTTTGAATGGAAGTGGTGAGAGTGGAAATCCTTGCCTGTTCCTGACCTTATGGGAAGAGCATTCTTAAGTAGTACAAAGAATTGATAAACCAAACTTTATGAAAAATCAAAAAACATGTTCTTCAACAGTGTATGGAGTAGGGAAAACATTTTTGTGTTTCTGAATAAATTTTGCTGAAAACTTGGGATCCTGAGCTAAAATCAACCCTTGGGACAGTAATTTAAAACTAGGTACACACCGAGAGAACTCCAGAGAGATGGACCTAACTCTAGGGGTATATGTTTACATTTCAAGGGAAAATGAGGCTCAGGGCCTTAGAGAGCCAGAGACATTCAGGTTTATACAGTCCCTGAAAAGATTTCACTACATTCCAAAAGATTAGAGTAAGAACCCAGGATTCTTCCATCCTATATCTGAGGAGCCAAAGTTTTATTTTTGAGAAAAGAGGGGGAGACAGCTGCCTCTTTCTCTTGTACACAAGCAGAGAAATCCATTTTTCTCCATGCCTCACCTATGGATTATCTGGCCCCTCACATAAGAGGTTTTTCCATCTGACTTTCATTGTGATGCCCCAGGGATAACGTCTGGGGCAAGGGGGCCAATGTAGTGATTATTAGGCAAGTAACACTAACGACAGTCTGTCTCTGACTCAGAAAGCCTCATGAACACATTAAGGATAAAATTAAAGAAGACGAATATTAAGAATGCAACAAAAAGACACTGGGCATGATTTCTGTCTCTCTTGTGGTAGGAGGCTGTAAAGAAAAGGTCTGAGAAATGGCACACACCGTCAGGTCAAAAGCAGTTTTTGTGCTCATTTACCTGCCAATTTTCTCATTTTTTTCTTTTATTGTGATAAAATACACATAACATAAAACTTACTATTTAAAGCCACTTTTCAATTTACAATTCAGTGCCACTAAGTACATTCACAATGTGCAACCAGCACTACTATCCATTTCTAGAACATCATCCGCCAAAGAAACTCTGTACCCATTCAACAATAATTCCCCATCACTCCCTCCCCCAGCCCCTGGCAATCACCATTATACTTTCTGTCTCTATGAATTTGCCTATTCTAGGTACCTCATATAAGTAAAACAATACAGTATTTGTTCTTTTGTCTTTGGCTTATTTCACTTACCATAATGTTTTCAAAGTTCATCCATGTTGTAAGATGTATGAGAATTTCATTCCTTCCTATGGATGAATATACCCCACTGTATGGATAGACTACATTTTATTTATCAGTCCATCTGCTGATGGACACATGGGTTGTTTCCACCTTTGGGATATTGTGACTAACGCTGTGAGTCTCTGCTTTCAGTCCTTTTGAATATATACCTAGGAGTGGAATTGCTGGATCACATGGTATTTCTATGTTGAACTTTTTAGGGAACTACCAAACTATCTGACAGAGCAGATACACCATTTTTCATTCCCACCAGCAATGCACAAGGGTTCCAATTCTCCACATCCTCACCAACACTTGTTGTTTTACAGTTTCCTTCACTTTTATACTTTTGTAAACTGTTCAGTAATTTTAAGCTTTAAAAAAACTTTTTTTATCTAGAGAATTGGTCTCAATAACTGGCCCTGCCACTCTCAGAAGCAGGAGACCTTTTACTTTAAAAAAAAAAAAAAAACAACGAATTTCCATGACAATATCACACACAGTTGGTACAATAAATCTCAAAGTAATCTCACTGGCTCTACAGAATCTGGGGAAACTTTTGATAGAATGCTAACAACAACTACATCTTTAAATTTACATTAAAATATATTATTTTCAAGTCCTATGCTCATTTTTAGTACTTTTCCTTAAACAGATTTCTGCCCTTCTCATGTGGTTGACATGGTGTTAACATGAAATGAACATGTTAACTCTAAAAATAAATCATCCACAGAATAAATTATTTTAAGTTAAAACTACCCTTTGAAAAGAAGCCTCCTTGGTGTTTTGTAAAAATGTTTTTCTCCAGTAACAATAAAAGCTGACTTTAATGAAAATTGAGGAAATGTTGACACTACTTTCCTGTTATCTATACACTGTCATTTATTTTTCTATTTTCTGTCATTTTCTCTGTAAAACAGTAAGGAAAATACCACACAGCTTGCTGGAATAAGAACAATCTTTTTCAACTTTGAACTTATAGTTAGAAATAATTGACAGAGAATGAGATTTTTATCCTTCCTGCATAAAGAAAAGGAAATGTCATTAAAAACATAAATTGATTATAGCCTTTTGAAATTGAAGGGAAATTTTTCTTCCCAAACTCTTTCTCTCAATCTAAATGCTCCCAGTAATATTGTTCAAGGTTCAGATAAGTTGGTTATTAAGTAAATTAGCTTTGAATATACAAGTGGCATTCAAAAACCTGTCTAACCATGAAAGATTTAAGTAAGTTCAATTGTACCTGCAATGAAAAATGACTAAAAGATTAGAAAAGCTCATTACTTAGAATTCACATAGCAATTCATGTTTTCTATGCATCCAAAATCAGATGCAAGTCATTGTTCAAAAAGGATCTGCATTTTTCGTTGGGCACCCTTCTCCATAAAACTCATAATGGCAGAATTTCCTATTTCCATCCATCTTCCTTCCCATCATTCATTCAATGTCTATTGACTACCAAGAGTGACCTAGGCATTGTTTCAGGCAGTAGGGCTAGAGAAATGAATAATGTCTGGGTAAGTGCAGTGACGTCAGCATTCCCTCCCTGCAGTGTTTGAGACTGCTGGCTGTAGTTTTGCTTCCCTTCCTGAGCTCTTCAAATCAATAATTCCTTATCTAGCACCCCACATCCATCTGCTGTTTGGTTCCTGACCTGGCTTTGGTGGTGGTGGTGGTCTAGTCGCTAAGTCGTGTCTGACTCTTGCAACAGCATGGGAGCCTGCCAGGCTCCTCTGTCCATGGGATTCTCCAGGGCAGAACACTGGAGTGGACTGCCATTGCCTTTATCCCTGGGCACCGCTATGTAAGTGTGCTAAATAGCACTCCTTCCACATGCTGCATCTTGCAAGCCAGTCCCAATCACCCTCCACCTTCTCTCCAGCTCTGAAATTCTGTCTAGCTGTAATGCCCAATGTTCCCAATGAAAGCTAGGATTCAGGATGACAGATAAAACCTAAGACTCCCATTATATTTGAATTTCAAATAAACAATGAATTTTTTTAGTGTAAATATATCCCACACAATACTTCAAATGGGACATACTCATACTAAACAATTATCTGATATTATCTGAAATTCAGCTGTAACTGGAATCCTGTATTTTTTTATTTGCTTAATCTGGCAACCCTAGTCACAGCAAATAAACTACATTCCTCAAGAAACTGACCACTGTGAATTAACATGCATGCTACCAGAGGAATCACAGCAGAACTTGCTTGGGACTGGTTCTAGGTTGAGTTCCCCTAGAAGCAGACCCTAAGACAAGAATCTGAGTGCAAGCAGTTTATTTGGGAGGTGACATAAAAGAGGGCAGGGAAGGAATCCAAAACAGTGTGCAGTAACCAACAAGTTACTGCTCTGGTTAAGTGAGAACCCACTTGAGAGATGTGTCCCCCAGGAGACAGAAATGCTGTGATACTGTTCATCAGCTCACGTTTGGCATCAGTTAAGCATCACTCCTGGGGATTTTAACTCCCCTGCATTTCCAGCCAAGCGTGTCTGGGCAGCCAGCTAAAAGCCTCTGGCAGAGAGTGATAGGTGCTTGAAGCAAAGCCAGCAGAGATGGTGAGTGCCAAGGAGAGAGGAATAGGCACTGCCATGACAGCATCTGCCACAGTGATATCTCTGGATGATGAGCCCTGTATAAACTGAGTTAATTTGGGAATCAAACCTAAGTCCAAAAATCGCAGCAAGTAAGAATTGGGAAAGACCTCAAAGATAATCTAGTCTAATTCCTTACTTCACAGATCAGGACGTTGAGTTTCTTATCCAAAGGAAAGAGTTACCTTTTGGCAGGTCCAAGATGCTGTTTCTATTACTGTAGGTCACCATCAAAAAGTGGTGAATGAGTTGCAAAGAATTTTCATGTTTCCTGACCCGGATCCTACCATTTCACACCCAAAGGAGAAGAAACTCTTTGAGCTTGCTCAGGAGTGGGGTGTTGAGCAAGGACCAAAGTGATCTGGGTATTATGTAGACTCAGAGCGTCCCCCTCACTGTGAACTGAGAAGCCACCCTCCTGCTTGGATCTGGGAAATAGAGTAGGGTGTGAATTAGGTATCAGGCCCCTTGTATGCAGAGGTCACCCTGCCCTAGAGCACATCACTACCGTTTTTCTGTTTCCCACCCATCCAATCCTTTGGCCACCTCATGCAAAAAGCTGACTCACTAGAAAAGACCCCAAAGCTGGGAAAGACTGAGGGCAGAAGGAGGCAACAGAGGAGAAGACAGTTGGATGGCATCCTCAACTCAATGGACATGAGTTTGAGCAAACTTTGGGAGATGGTGAAGGACAGGGAAGCCTGGTGTGCTGCAGTCCATGGGGTCACATAGTCAGGCACAACTTAGCAACTGAACAACAACAACAATGCTCAAGTCAACAAGATGCTTGGTTTTCCCCAGATCACACCAAAATCTCATATAATGAAAGTTGCCTGAGGAAATACGGGACTTATCCAGGAGTGCCAGCTTAGGCTCACCTCTTTACTCCATCATCTCAGTATTACTTCAGAGTGGTCCCATAGAAACTTTAGGGGTGGACAGAACTCTTGTTCTGATTCCCTCCCAAATTTGGGGTGAAAATCGAGTGGAATCATGGTGTGAAATCTCTAAATTTCTATAGGCTTGCAATCTACAAAAGATAACATAAAATAGATATTCCAGCTCCTGGCACAGAACCGCCACATAGTAGATGCTCAGTTAATGTTTAATGAATGAATGATAGAGTCCTTGAATTGCAACTTATTGCTTACTCTCACTGAAAAATAAAAGTATTCCACTTGTTCCTCAGTTTGCTAGGAACCCTTGACTATATGATTTGATGGTGAGGTTCATATTCCATGGCCTGGGATAGAGGGTGTAACCAATAGTATTATGAGTAGTTAAGGAAGAGGATGGCAAGTATTGGAAGAAATACCCAATGCAAACTTTATGACCTGAAGAAAATTTTAACAGATCTGTCTTTGGAAAGTATCCATGAGGCTTTAATTTATTTAAGCATTTATAATTTAAACCAAAACAAGAAAACCAACCAAGATAATGTAATTGATTCTAACTTATAATTTTTCTCCTGCCATATGTAGCAACTAATAATTTTCTTATCTGGTTCATAAATGACCTCACAGTAGGTCAAGGAAATTTGACTGGGATCTAATGTCATATTTAACATTATTTTTCACTTCTTAACTCAATATGCCAGACCTACACTTAAAGCATTACAGATTGTAAGTGAAGCCACTTATCAGAGTCACTTTGCAAGGTCTTTACTCTTACTTTAGTAAAGCTGTTGGGGAAAGCAGTGAGATAGTAGCAAGCGAGATAATAACTCTCTTCTCTAAGCACTAAACACCAAACCATAGAAACAAATTCAACCTGCAATGCTCTGTATGTCTTCAAGATATCTGTGGTAAAATCTTTTTGTTTTTATTTATTTTAATTAGAGGCTAATTACTTTACAATATTGTATTGGTTTTGCCATACATCAACATGAATCCGCCACGGGTGTACACATTTTCCCAATCCTGAACCCCCTCCCACCTCCCTCCCCATACCATCCCTCTGGGTCATCCCAGTGCACCAGCCCCAAGCATCCTGTATCCTGCATCAAACCTGGACTGGCGATTCATTTCTTATATGATATTATACATATTTCAATGCCATTCTCCCAAATCATCCCACCCTCCCTCTCCCACAGAGTCCAAAAGACTGTTCTATATATCTGTGTCTCTTTTGCTGTCTCGCATACAGGGTTATCGTTACCATCTTTCTAAATTCCATATATATACATTAGTATACTGTATTCGTGTTTTTCTTTCTGGCTTACTTCACTCTGTATAATCAGCTCCAGTTTCAACCACCTTATTAGAACTGATTCAAATGTATTCTTTTTAATGGCTGAGTAATACTCCATTGTGTATATGTACCACAGCTTTCTTATCCACTTATCTGCTGATGGACATCTAGGTTGCTTCCATGTCCTGGCTATTATAAACAGTGCTGCAATGAACATTGGGGTACACATGTCTCTTTCAATTCTGGTTTCCTCAGTGTGTATGCCCAGCCATGGGATTGCTGGGTTTATGGCAGTTCTATTTCCAGTTTTTTAAGGAATGTGGTAAAATCTTTATGTCTATTTAATGAGAACTTTTACTTCTTGAAATCAACTGTATTCTAAGAAGACAATGAGTATAACCTTAACTCTATATCACTCTGAGTTTTCTTTAGGGACATAGTGTCTTTTTAATCTTTTATTATTTTTAATTGGAGGATAACTGCTTTACAATATTGTACTGGATTCTACCATACAGCAATGTGAATCAACCATAATGGACATAGTGTCTTAAATTCTAGGGAATTCAGACATGAGTTCTGAAAAGGATCTTGGACACCACTGAGTCCACTGAATTCATTTTACAAATGACACAATCAATGCCCAAAGAATTTAAGTAATGTTCTCCAGCCCAGGGATCACCAAACTTTTACTCTAAACGACTAGACAGTAAATATTTTAGGCTTTGTGGGTCCTATGGTCTCTGCCACCCCTAGTCGGCTCTTTCACTGTAGTGTGAAAGGCAACGTGGTTGGCCCTCCATTTTCATGGATTCCACATCCACGGATTCAACCAATCACAGATCTAAAATATTCACAGACAAAAAAATTCCAGGAAGTTCCAAAAAGCAAAACTTGAATTTACTGCACACTGGCAATTATTTACATGGCATTTACATTACATCTACAACTATTTACATACCATTTACATTGTATTAGGTATTATAAGTAATCTAGAGATGATTTAAAGTATATGGGAGGATGTGTGTATATGATATACAAATATGAACAATTTTACATAATGGACTTGAACATCTTAGATATTCATATTCATGGGGGTCTTGGACCTAATCCCCCAAGGATATCAAGGGATGACTGTACTTTGACAAATGAGCATGGCTGTGTTCCAATAAAACTTTATTTACAGAAACTAGTGGGAGCTTGGACTTGGCCTCTAGGCAGTAGTTTGCCAAACCCTGACCTAGACTGCACAGCTGAGTAATGTCACAGCCAGGCCAGACTCAGCTTATATAACCGTATATGTTTATTTATTTAGTCATCTAACTAATACCTACTAAGAGTATACTGAGTGCAAGACATGAGGCAGAATGGTAGGGCATTCTGGTACAGTTGAATAACTCCAAGTTCAGACTGTAATATTTTGTCTACAGGGATAAAATTTAGCAGTCTCTACTAATTGGGTCTCAAGAAAACATCTTCATTTGGTGATCAAATTTTTGATCATTGAAACTGTCTATGAGACACAAAACTTTGATCTCCTTTAGAGCTAATAGCGTGATACACCTGCAGTTGTAAGTCTCTTTTCTCAAATACATAGGTGGCCTGATAGTTTTATTCCCAGAAACAAGCCGTCAGGATTTCCACTATCAGCACCCCTACCCTCCTGCTGGATCATGAGCATTTCTTCCAGTGAGTTTTCACAGAATTTGGCTCACCCTACAACCAACTCCTCCTTTCTAATACAGAGTCTCTGCCAAAGGATATCATGGGGAGGAACCAGTTTCATAAACCAATGATCCAAAGGCACTGGTTCAAGTGAAGCAGAGGACAGGAGAAATGTTTTGAATCTTTCCACAAATATTTACAAGTCCCAACAACATTCTGGGCATACTGGGTTGAACTGTAAAGACAAAATCCCTTTCTAGAGGGGCTTAGAGTAGAGTTTGGAGGACATTAAACAGTGAAAGGTCCTGTGAAAATAAATAAATGAGAGTAATTGAATGCAGAGGGATGGGGGCTGTGGAGAGAGAGAGAAGGGGGCTACATAATATACAGTGATCAGGGAAGGTCTTTTTAAGAGGGTATCATTTGGGATAAATGCTACATGGTGACAAGGAGCCAGCCTCATAAGGATCATGGTAATAAGAACTGATTCTTAATGCACTGAGTTCAAATGTCCTGAGGTAGAAACTTGCTTGGTGTGAGTTCAGTGTGGTTAGACTAGAGAAAGCAGGTAAGCACAAGAATAGTGTGAGATGATGTCAGAATGGGGGGCAGTGGTGTGCAATCCCTGGCCACTGTGCCTATGAGTCAGTGTTTACAAAGTAGGGTACATGTTCCACAGGGCAGGACCCCAGACCATGCACTGGGGTGAGGGATAAAGAAATTAGCATTTTTATTTGAATATATTTCTATCACAAATAACAGGAAAGGAATTAAGCTTTGCTAATAGGTCATATAAAGACTGACACTGGTGCTCTCTTAGTCAGGATGTCTGAACGTCACGAACCAGGTATGTTACTGGAAACTTTCCGAAGGAAAAGGGTTTTCAAAGGGTCTGTAGGACGCCTGCAGTGTTTTTGTCCTGTTGCAGCTGATGTGTGCCTTAAGTGAATGTATGTTATATTCTTCAGCTGTAACTAAATGAAATAAATACAATACATGAATGCTTAAACAGCTCTGTGCAAAGGAATCAAGCACTGAAAATAAGTCAAATAATAAGAAAAATGGTACAGTTTACATTGTTTCTTCTTTCCCTAGTATAACCTCTTTAATAGCAACAATTCCTGGGTGAGAACAATAATGATCTAATTCAATACTTTCAAAAGTGTTTGTATGCCACATTTCATATCATGGTTCAGTATTAGATATGTATAGAGAGTCCTGTAACTATACACAGATACACAGATATAGGTACATAAGTGAAATAAGAGTGTATCAAAACAATACTTATTAGTAACATACGCTGATATTTTATCTTGTTTTTTAAATGTTTTATTAATTTTAAGAGATAGTTATTATTAATATTATAATCTACCAATAGGTTGCAATATGCAGTTTGAAAACTACTGACACAATCAGATCTGAGGAGAAATCAGCCACACAAAACTGAGTTGAGACTATCTAAATATGGATTGACCTCCATTACTGTTAACCATCAATCTCACCACAAAAGTATATTTTTCCCTTTAGAAGTTGGCTAATGGTAGCAATGAAGTCATCAGAATTCACAAAATATTTTAAAAACCAGCATGCATGCAAACACCCAGGCCACAAAACAAACCACTACCATATTTTTCAGTACTATTAAAACAATGAGACAATACTCATATATCACTTAACAAAATCTTACTAAACTTCAAAGTCTCTTTATATATATATATATATAATCCGGAGAAGGCAATGGAACCCCACTCCAGTACTCTTGCCTGGAAAATCCCATGGATGGAGGAGCCTGGTAGGCTTCAGTCCATGGGGTCACTAAGAGTCGGGCACGACTGAGCGACTTCCCTTTCACTTTTCACTTTCATGCATTGGAGAAGGAAATGGCAACCACCCCAGTGTTCTTGCCTGGAGAATCCCAGGGACGGGGGAGCCTGGTGGGCTGCCGTCTATGGGGTCACACAGAGTCGGACACGACTGAAGTGACTTAGCAGCAGCAGTATATATATAATCTGTAAACATATATAGACATATAAAGACACAGGCATATATAGATAGTCTCACCATTTTTTTTTTTTTTTTGGACTGAGGTGATATATAAACATTAAATAAGTTTGGAGATCACCATTATAGCTCACAGAATTTGTCTGCCCTGGACCTTCATTATCCATCTGTGGATCTTCAGGACTCTAGAACTGAAAACTGGGATTTTCCACCTTGTTTCTCCTACTATTGCCTAAACTCAATGTTTGCAGTCCTTTATTACCTGAACTACTAGCCTGGAACGTGTACCCACACTGTGAAATCCTTTTCCCCAGTGCAAGTAACTGATGGACATAGGACCTCTAAAGAGTAGGCCACATAGTAGTTATTCTCATGCCAGACCCTTGTTTTTTGCCTTGTTTTGATTCAACTTACTCTACAATCTGGATATCCTTTTAGAAAAATCAAATGTGTAAAGGATTTGGTATATCCCAATCAACACTCAGTTTACCAGTTACATAATTTACTCTAGTTAGAACTATATTTGGAGAGATATAAACAAGTCTTCCCTGGTGGCTCATATGGTAAAGCGTCTGCCTACAATGTGGGAGACCCAGGTTCAATCCTTGGGTTGGGAAGATCCTCTGGAGAAGGAAATGGAAACCCACTCCAGTACTCTTGCCTGGAAAATCCCATGGATGGAGGAGCGTGGTAGGCTACAGTCCATGGGGTTACAAGGAGTCGGACACGACTGAGTGACTTCACTTTCTTTCTTTTAAACAAGTCTAGTCATATTAGATATATGAACCTCAGCCAATGTCTTAGCCTTCTAGACCTGTTTACATATTCATAAAATGGTGAAAATACATAGCTCTAATTAATCCTACTACAGGGATCCCCTGCTTTTCAAAAGTTTGCTTTACGCTACAATGTTTTACACTACTTGTTTTCACTAACTTAAAGAAATAAGATTTCTGCTTTTACAAAAAAAAAAAAAGCCAAAAAGTGAAAACAGTGCTCAGCGTTTGCTTTGTAGCAGCCCTTAGAGAGGCAGCATGAATCCCAAGCAGTGAGAGTGATACCAGCAACCTCCTTCCTCAGGAACTACACTCAGCACCTCAGCATCAAGCCAACACAGCCTTGAACTACGTCTGTGAGCATCTGTGCTTTATCTTATTTTCTGCATACATTAGCGAAATGTGTCCTAAGGTAACTGCCTCTTCGCTTTACATCATTTCAGCTTACGAAAAGTTTCATAGGAACACTTGACTTTTGGATAGTGGAAAAAACAGCATAAGGGTTAATTAGAAAATCTACAGAATGCACTTTAGCACATTGCTCAGTGTAGAATGGGTACTCCATAAATTGTGGCTCTCATTTTCTTGTGGAGATTCAGTTCTGTGTAGCACATCTTCATATGGTGTATACAACTGTCATAGATGTGCTTTAAAAAATCATACTTTTCCTCTAAGATCAGGAACAAGACAAAGATACCCACTCTTGCCACTTTTATTCAACATAGTATGGGAAGTCCTAGCCAGAGCAATTAGACAAGTGAAAGAAATAAAGGGCATCCAAATGGGAAGGGAAAAACTAAAACTATCACTATTTGCAGATGACATACTATATGTAGAAAACCTAAAGACTTCTCAAAAAAAAAAAACTGTTAGAAACAATAAATGAATTCAGTAAAGCTTCAGGATATAAAATTAATACTCAAAATCTATTGTTTTTATACACTTCATTATACATTTTATTAATACTCAAAAATAATGTTTTTATACACCAGGGCTTCCCTGGTGGCTCAGATGGTAAAGCATCTGCCTGAAATGCGGGAGACCCAGGTTCGATTCCTGGGTCAGGAAGATCCCCTGGAGAAGGAAATGGCAATCCACTCCAGCACTCTTGCCTGGAAAATCCCATGGACAGAGGAGCCTGATAGGCTACAGTCCATGGGGTCACAAAGAGCTGGACACAACTGAGCGACTTTACTTTCACACTAATAACAAAATATCAGAAAGAGAAATTAAGAAAAGAATCCCACTTACAATTGCATCAAAAAGAATAAAATACCTGGGAACAAATTTAACCAAGAAGGTAAAAATCCTGTATATTGAAAACTACAAAACAATAATAAAAGAAATTGAAGAAGACACAAATAAATAGAAAGATAATCCATACTCATTAATTATAACAATTAATACTGTTAAAATGCCCATACCAACCCAAAGCAGTAGGCAGATTCGATACAATCTCTACCAAAAGTCCAATGGCATTTTCCACAGAAATAAACAATCCTTAAATGTGAATGAAAGCACAAAAGATCCTAATAGCCAAAGCAATCCTGAGAAAGAAAAACAAAACTGAAGGTATCATGCTCTCTGATTTCAAACTATATTACAAAATTATAGAAATCAAAAAGTATGGTTTTGGCATAAAACAGACACATAGATAAATGGGACAGAAAATAGACCACAGAAGTAAATCTGCACATAATGGTCAATTAATTTATGATAAAGGAGCCAAGAATATACAGTGGGGAAAGGAGAGTCTCTTCAATAAATGGTACTGGGAGAACTGGACAGCCACATGCAAAAGAATGAAACTTGACCACTATCTTACATTGCAAACACAAATTAACTCAAAATGAATTAAGACCTGAACACAAGACCTGAAATCATAAAACTCCTATAAGAAAACATAAGCAGTAAGTTCCTTAACACAGGTCTCAGCTATGATTTTTTGACACAAAAAAAGTGGAAGTGACAAAAGCAAAAATAAACAAGGGGACTACATCAAACAGAAAAGCTCTCTACAGCAAAGGGAACCGTCAACAAAATGCAAAGGCAACCTACAGGGTGGAGAAAATATATGTAAAGTATATATCTGATAAGGGGCTGATATCCAAAATACATACAGAAGTCATACAACTCAACAGAAAAAAAAATCCAATTTAAAAATGGGTAGAAGATCTGAATAGACATTTTTCCAAAGAAGACATGAAGATGGCCAACAGTTACACGAAAAGATGCTCAACATCATTAATCATCAGAGAAATGCAAACCTAACCACAATGAGGTATTACCTCACAACTGTCAGAATAGCTGTTATCAAAAAGATAAGAAACAAGCGTTGGTGAGGATGTGGAGAAAAGGGAACTCCTGTACGCTGTTGGTGGGAATGTAAACTGTTGGTGGTGCAGCCACTATGGGAAGCAGTATGGAGGGTCCTAAAATTTAAAAATAGAACTATCATATCATCCAGCAATTCCACTTCTGATATTTACCCAAAGAAAAAGAAAACACTAACTCAAAAAGATACCTGCACTCCCATGTTTCCTGCAGGATTATTTACAACAGCCAAGATACAGAAACTACCTAAATGTCCATCAATGAGTGAATGGATGAAGAAACTGGAGTATAAATACACAATGCAATACTATTTGGCCATAAAAAAGAATGAAATCTTGCCATTTGTAACAACACAGATGGACCTTGAGGGCAATAAGTTGAAAAAAAATGGAGAGAAATAAACAAATATGTCCATGTATATGTACATAAGGTATGAATTTAACTAAATACATATATGTTACACACATATGGCTTTGAATATTTTGAGTGTATTATATAATACACAAAATATACAATACACATACACACAAAAAAAATTCTAAAGTCTTTAGTCCTGGTAGTGAGTGCAATTCCCAGCCAGGTACGTGGGAGAGTTCAGCCTCTGGCACTCTGGCAGAGGGAAAGGCAGCAATGAAGCAGAGCAGGAGCAGCAAGCACAGGGGTTGGGTAGGATGAAAACCAGATGAGGATGACATCCTAGAGGGCCAGAGGAAGCAGGGAAGGTGTGGCAGACGACAGGAGAACACTGCTGGGGCACGTGGCTCCCCTCTGCTCTCATTACCAGAGGTTCATAGAGTCGGAAGCCCAGGAGACTTGGGTGGAGAGTCAGATAGGCTGACTGGTCACCTGTGACTTAGGGCTGTAGTCTCATACCTCCCTAGCACGCAGATTTGTACACTGCCAGTGTTTCATCCTGCAGAATAATGCAGCAAACAGCTCTTCTTCGCAATGCCAATTACCACAGAAGCAAGGGTGGCATATCTTGCCAAACTAGTGTAACACAGCGTTCAGGCCAGGTGGTCCTCAGATGGCCAGACATTCACTGTGGGTGACTGGGAAGAGGCAAGGACTGGGAAGAATCTCCCGCCGCCGCCGCTGCCACCGCCGCCAAGTGGCTTCACTCGTGTCCGACTCTGTGCGACCCCACGGACTGCAGCCTACCAGGCTTCTCCGTCCGTAGGATTCTCCAGGCAAGAACTCTGGAGTGGGTTGCCATTTCCTTCTCCAGGGAAGAATCTCCCAGAGGAGTTCAAATACAGGAAGAATTGGTCATTGGTCATATTGCTGGCAAAATCCAGACTAGCCTGGCAGTCGGACCCACCTCCCCACACTCTTGCCGTTCTTTGTTGTCAAGAGAAAAAAAATCAAGTCACATACTTTTACATTCACAAATAAGAAAACAATACCATCCTAATGATGTTTGCAAGAAAATGAAAACAATCTTTCCGTCAGATCAGCACTGCTGTCTTCGTCACTTTCTGTTTCCATAGACACTAGGTCAACTTTGAAAATGATTCATAAACATTCACCTGTATTTTTCAAAGATGAAATGGAAGGGCAGGGATTGGAATCTTGCATTTTATTTTCCACTCTCTGGATAAAGTGAGGTTATGAAGCCACTTATTTTTTTTCTCTTGGTCTCATTTCCATCCACCTATAAGACAAATGATACGTTTGACTATCTTCTTCGCACAAAACACATTATACATTTTTAAAGAACAGTGTGATTCACTCAGTTTTACTCACTGGCAAAAATCCTTCTTTTGGGAATGTCACAGATGGATGTTCTTCAGACTTTTCTACCTCTACCACCCTCAATTTAAATAATGATTAACTTTATGAAACTACTGAGGACAATGAATTATAAGGTTTCTCTTACATTTTTCTGCACAAGAGTAAACATTTACCAGAGAAAACCCCATTTTACTATAAGCAGAAGTCAATATTGCCAACAACATCAAAGAGCAGTAAGGTCAATAGCAAGTGTCCATTAAATCCCTTCCAATTTTGGAATGCATCTTTGTGCCAAGGGATTAGCAGATGAGTGAAAGTCTTCGTGGATAAATGAGGTACCAATTTTCTAGAATAATCCCAGAGCAACAAAAGAATGACAGGATAGTTTTACATATAAAGACAAGAGGCCTGACTGCTGTTGCATTTGCTAAATAACCCCTCAGTCACTCAGAAGAAAGCATGAGTTTTCTCCAAAGAATACTAAAAGCTCCTATTCTCCAATAGTGCAAGCAAATCAAAACCACTGGCCATTTCCCCCTTCCCTTCTACTTACCCTGTTCAAAGTCCTGGCTTACTCTCAGGACTGCTCTAGATCCTCTAGGCAGTTTCCTCTGTTCTTGCCCCGCAGTGTGCCTGGCCATCTGTTTAGTGCTGCCAATGCAATGCTCTTTGTGCCCTCAGTCAGCACCCAGGCTCCTCTTGCTCCCACATCTCTTCACTCCTGTTAGCTATCTGATCAGTCTTCATTTATTTATTGCATGTATTCCCAGTATAAATTATTTTCACAGATGCATATAAGTGTGTGACTTGCCAAGGCTGCAGCGTGTGTGGGAATCCAGTTCCCCCTTCCTCTGCTTCTGCCCGTCAGACTATTGTCTCCTCTAGTTAGCACATGCAGCAAAGTCACAGCCTCAACTTGTGACAGTACCATGATATCCAAGGCAACCAATGGCAAGGTCCTAAACATAGAATTATTTCAATGCAAGACAAAGCATAACGCAAAGCTGAGGAACAGGCAGACAAAGCGCATGCTTCAACATATGTCTTCATTAATATTAAATTGAGTTAGTTTCTAGGTGGCAAAGAGTTGTTTCACAAATTATTCAAAGAAGGAGCACTGTAAATTAAGAAATTGTATGGCCATGTCACAATGCCTGATAAAATGTATTAAAAGCATACTGAGGAGAAAAAAATTAACAGAGAAAAGAATTTTTAAGTTGTTTTTCTCAAACACTTAAGACATCAGTTCTGAGTCTGAAGCACTGAACTAGAGGCAGAAACTATTAATATTATTCATTATTTTGAGTTTACATGGAATTAACTAGAGTTCAAATAATATTTTCTTTAGTCACACATTACATATACAACTTTAATCATACTTTATGACTGAACTATGAAATAAACTGCATCATCATTCTTGTATTAAGTCAAAAACTTTGTGACTCCCTGCCTACAAACACCCAGGTAACCTAGGGAGTGCTGCAGATTTCCATAGTTTTCACCAGTTTCTCCAGAGTCTCCTCAGATATCCATGAAACCAAAACAAAAGCAGTGTGTTCACCATAAAAACACCTCTTCAAGACAACCTCCCTAGCCATGCACCTCCAACCAGGTTACTATCCTTAAAAACTTTGAGTTGCTCTTGGTCCCTTGTCTAAGATGTAGAAGTCAAGATGAGATTAAATGTACAACGATTTTTTTAGTGAAAATGCTTGTGCAAAGAGAAATACAGATGAAGCCAGGCAAGGCTAAGACAGCTGATGCACCCACCTTCTTATGGATGGAAGCAACCCAGACTTCCTTAATGTATAAATAAAGGTTCAGCAAAACTGTCTGGGAGTTCTTGAGTCAAGGTCAACTGACAAAGGAGTTTGTGTCTCCTGGAACAGCATGCCTTATTGTCTTCAACCTGCTTGGTCACAGTTGGGGAGCAGCCTCTGGGAAGCAAGATCCACAGTGGATTCGAACTGTAGGAGTGGGGGCCCTGGGACAACTGTTCCACAGTGTAGGAAGGTCTACAGGGTGCATTCCCAGGGCTTCAAGTACCACTACTACACAGAAATTCAAGTTTGTACCTATAAAATAAATCCTGAGCCTCAAATTTTCACCAATCACCACCTAAACCACCTGCAAACAATTTCTAGCATTTTGTTTTAGATACCTTTTTAGTAATTTAAGTACCATTTTCACCTGCCCCACAGGTGACCAAAATGCTTTCCCTCATGTTATTTTCTCCTTCTAATACTTTCTTCATCTCAAACCCTCTTTTCAAGATCCTCCCCATTTTATACGGTCCATATGAAATGTCAATCAACTACTAAGACTGTCCTCAAAATTCTTGCTCTCACCCCATCTGCTCAACCTCCATCCAAGTTGACAGGTTCTCTCTCCTATCTAGGAACCTTCATGGGACTTCACCTACTTAGACATGAGCATTTAGAATGTTAAGCACCCTCCATCACTTTAGTTGTTATAAATTTTATCACCATCACAAACCCCTGGAAGGACTGCACATACTTCAAATTTGTATTCCTGTAATATTACACAAAAAATAAACTGAATAAATGAATTAATTTATTCGTGAAAGACCAATTCTGGCCTGGTGTATACAAACAACCCAGGTCTAAAAGTAAAGCTAAAAGACCTTCTTTATAACTTAAGTTCTATGCTTGTGCTGATTTTTTTAAATTTTGTAAGATAAACAGAAACTATTAAACCCAAGGGTAGCTCAGTGGTATAGAATCCGCCTGCCAATGCAGGAGACATGGGTTCAATCCCTGGGTCAGGAAACATTCCCTGGAGAAGGAAATGGTAAACCACTCCAGTACTCTTGCCTGGGAAATTTCATGGACAAAGGAGCCTGGTGGGCTAAAGTCCACAGGGTTGCAAAAGAGTCAGACACAACTTAGCCACTAAATACAAACAATATTGATTCTAACATTCGAGGCTAAAAATCCCATAGACCTGGGAAAGGACAGCTGCAGTCATAGAGAAATACACAGTAAAATAAGCTGACATAGGAAGTTGACCCAATAAATGACTATTTTGTGAGAGGTTTAAATATAGAATCCTGTTAAATTAATTAAACAAGGCCATTAGATTGAGGTGACGCTAATGCCCTAGAGGCCCACCTAAGTAAACTGAAATCTAAGTTTGTAAATGCCTCAAGGTTACAAGATCAAAATGCTAAGAATGACCAATCAGAAACAGCCAACTAGGCTTGAAGTTACAGTCAATCAATAATTTCCTTACTTTGCTTTTGTTTTCTATGTCTTTCTCCAGGCTCCTGTCAGTGGAATGTCCCTAACCACTTCTGACATGGCCCTGCCTGATTCAAACTGATTTTTGCTCAGAGAAATTCTACGAACTTTTAATATGCCTCAGTTTACCTTTTAACAGCTCTGGTATCAGCACAGGGAACCAAAGAAGCCCCGAGAGCCCCCAGGAGCAGTGAGCAAACAGGTACCTATGAAGTCACTTGATGGGCGGCCCACTCGCCTCCCGAGGTGACGGGTGGGTCCCTCTCAGAGCCTGGACCTTCACACGTTTCTTTTCTCACATTGGGTCCAGAAACTGCTCAGAATCAGACTGGATCCAACTTAGAAACTGAACTGAGTCCAGGGACAAACTGTGTCCACCTTAAAAACTGGGCCAGGACAGACCAGGTCCGACTTAAGAACCAAATGAGGTCCAATGGCCAACTGGGTCTGGCAAAGAACTGGGTCCGAATTAGAAACTGGACGAGGTCCAGGGACAAACAGGTTCCGACTTAGAAAGTGAAATGGGTCTGGGGACGGACTGGGTCCAACTTATTGAAAGAAACCGGAAACCTGGTCCAGGACGGACTGTTTGTTTATTTTTTTTAACTGTGGTAAAAGTCACATAATATAAAACATACTATTTTAACCATGCTGCTGCTAAGTCGCTTCAGTCGTGTCCGACTCTGTGCGACCCCATAGATGGCAGCCCACCAGGCTCCCCCATACCTGGGATTCTCCAGGCAAGAACACTGGAATGGGTTGCCATATATTTAACTGTAAAGTTCAGTGACACTATGTACATTCACATTATCGTGCAACTCACCATCAGGATGGACTGGGTTTGACCTAGAAACTTCACCGGGTCTGGTATGAGTCCTCAGGTTAATAAAATGTCTTGAAATCAACCTTACTGGACTTCCCTGCTGACCTGGTGGTTAAGATTCCCAGCTTCTAATGCAGGGGGGTGGGGGGGGGCAGGGTTTGATCCCTGGTGGGGGAATGAAGATCCTACAAGCCTTGTGGCACAGCCAAAAAATTTAAAATAAATAAAGACAAATTTTTAAAAATGAAGTTATGGGTGGGACCCCTCCCCCACCCCCCCAAAAAAAAATAAAAATGAAGTTAATTTTACCAAAGATAATCTTGAGTTACAGTGGCCACAGTGGAGAACTTTTAACCACCTGAGATGACCTTATCCAGTTACAAGGTGCCCTAGAGAAAAGGGTCTCAGCCAGGCACTCACTATGAAGGGTCAAGACAGAGTTACTTTTCCCCTTCTGTGGTTTCTAGTGACCAGGATGAGACCCACTGGAACAGCTCACTTGCTCTGAATCATGCAGACGGCATTATGAGGAAACTGGCAGAGGCCTGGCAAAGGGTAACAATTCTTAGCAAGGTCAGCTCTCCTGGATTTGCGGAGCACGGGCGAGAAAGGAAGGGGAAATTTCATATTGTCTTTTCCGTTCCAAATTCACAAGGGCAGGAAAACACATTGGCTATCGATTCTTTCCTTCCCAGGAATAGCTACTGCCTTCTTGTTTGGCTCATTTTGTGCCCTGAGAACTTAGCTTGGCCAACTGTCAGGTTGGGGACCTTAAACATATAGCCAGACAGAAATACTGACTGTTGCCAGCTGTCAGAGGAAGTAAGTCTTTCTTTCTTTTGGTTATTTTGTGGAGTGGCTCAGGATCTCCAGAGGGTACTGTTATTTACATTCTCTCTGAGAACCTCCCTTGTACCCATGAGGTTGTTCAACGTGCTGAGAATATTTACTCTTCAATCAGTTGAAACCTCCTGACAATATACTCAAGAAGTTTCTGTGGGTTTTTTTGTTGTTGTTCACTTTTTCTAAGTAGCTCCATGGTCAGAAGTTGGCCAAATTGGAAGCTGATATTCAGAGCCTGGTAAGAACATTTTTTAGGCCTTCTGCCCAAGCACTATGCACCAAAAGGGAAAGAAAAACATTCTGAAGCCATGGTGGAAGGCTTTATTAAAACATCTCAAAGACAAAGAGCTAGAAATCAATGATGTAATCTCTGTTACATAATTTGTGAGCAAGAAAGGTAATTGAAGATGATGGCTGTCAGTTCAATGTCTCATTAAATTTTCACAACTAATCTAAACAGTGCTGCACTCAATATGCCAGCAAATTTGGAAAACTCAGCAGTGGCCAAAGGACTGGAAAAGGTCAATTTTCATTCCAATCCCAAAGAAAGGCAATGCCAAAGAATGCTCAAACTACCACACAATTGCACACATCTCACATGCTAGCAAAGTAATGCTCAAAATCCTCCAAGACAGGCTTCAACAGTACATGAACCAAGATCTTCCAGATGTTCAAGCTGGATTTAGAAAAGACAGAGGAACCAGAGATCAAATTGCCAACATCCGCTGGATCATCAAAAAAGCAAAAGAGTTACAGAAAAAACATCTACTTCTGCTTTATTGACTATGCCAAAGCCTTAGACTGTGTGGATCACAACAAACTGTGGAAAACTCTGAAAGAGATGGGAATACCAGACCACCTGACCTGCCTCCTGAGAAACCTGTATGCAGGTCAGGAAGCAACAGTTAGAACTGGACATGAAACAACAGACTGGTTCCAAATAAGAAAAGGAGTACGTCAAGGCTGTATTTTGTCACCCTGCTTATTTAACTTATATGCAGACTACATCATGAGAAACGCTGGGCTGGAGGAAGCACAAGCTGGAATCAAGACTGCTGGGAGAAATATCAACAACCTCAGATATGCAGATGACACCACCCTTATGGCAGAAAGCGAAGAAGAACTAAAGAGCCGCTTGATGAAAGTGAAAGAGGACAGTAAAAAAGCTGGCTTAAAACTCAACATTCAGAAAACGAAGATCATGGTATCTGGTCCCATCACTTCATGGCAAATAGATGGGGAAACAATGGAAACAGTGACAGAGTTTATTTTCTTGGGCTCCAAAATCATTGCAGATGCTGACTGCAGCCATGAAATTAAAAGACGCTTACTCCTTGGAAGGAAAGGTATGACTAACCTAGATAGCATATTCAAAAGCAGAGACATTACTTTGCCAACAAAGGTCCATCTAGTCAAAGCTATGGTTTTTCCAGTAGTCATGTATGGATGTGAGAGCTGGACTATAAAGAAAGCTAAGCACCAAAGAATTGATGCTTTTGAACTGTGGTGTTGGATAAGACTCTTGAGAGTCCCTTGGACTGCAAGAGGATCCAGCCAGTCCATCCGAAAGGAGATCAGTCCTGAATATTCATCAGAAGGACTGATGATGAAACTCCAATAATTTAGCCACCTAATGTGAAGAACTGACTCATTTGAAAAGACCCTGATGCTGGGAAAGATTGAAGGTGGGAGGAGAAGGGGACAACAAAGGATGAGATTGTTGGATGGCATCACCGACTCAATGGACATGAGTTTGAGTCAACTCCAGGAGCTGGTGATGGACAGGGAGGCCTAGCATGCTGCCGTCCATGGGGTCTCAAAGAGTTGGACACGACTGAGTGACTGAACTAAACTGAATCTAAACAGAATTAAAAACAACCAAATTAAAGAAACAGAAGTAACATAAATGTTTGTAAATGCACTTTTCAACAATAATCATGCTTTATGGTATGTCTACTTAAAAATAGCTTTCACAGCCACTATGGAAAACAGCACGGGGATTCCATAAAAAAGTAAAAACCGAGTCACCGTATAACCAGCAATTCCACTCCTGGGCATGTAGCTAAAGAAAGCTCTAATGAGAAAAGATACATGCACCCCAATGTTCACAGCAGCACTATTTACAATAGCCAAGACATGAAGGCAACCTGTATGTCCACTGACAGATGAATGGCTAAAGAAAATCTGGTACATTTATACAGTGAAATATCACTCGGTCATAAAAAATGAAATAATGCCAATTGAAGCAACATGGATGGACCTAGAAAGGATCATATTCAACGAAGTAAGTCAGACAAACATCATACGATATCACTTATACATGGAATCTAAAACATGATACAAATGTAAAGTGAAAGTGAAAGTGGCTCAGTCGTGTCCAACTCTTTACGACCCCAAGGACAATATAGCCCATGGAATTCTCCAGGCCAGAATACTGGAGTGGGTAGCCCTTCCCTTCTCCAGTGGATCTTTCCAACTCAGGGATAGAACCCAAGTCTCCCACATTGCAGGTGGCTTCTTTACCACCTGAGCCACAAGGGAAGCCCAAAAATACTGTAGTGGGTAGCCTATCCCTCCAGATCCACTGGAAGATCCAATGGATCTTCCCAACCCAGGAATCGAGCCGGGGTCTCCAGTATTGCAGGCAGATTCTTTACCAACTGAGCTATGAGGGAAGCCCTAATACAAATGAACTTATTTACAAAATAGAAATAGACTCACAGAGATAGAAGACAAACTTATGGTTACCAAAGGGTAAAGGGAGGGGAGGGTTTACTCTATACCAGAAACTAACACAACTTTGTAAACCAACTATACTTCAATAAAAACAGTTTCAAAAATATTTTCGGTAACTTAAAACCCTAAAGTTACCTGAGGTAAGTTGAATGATGGCTATTAATTGAACATCTAGATCATTTTCAAATAAGATAAAATACTGAAACATTAATTAATGAACATAAGTTTATTCACTTTTGGTTTTCTTTTGCAGAAAAGAAAGATATTTGGTTCTACTAGTAAATTTGTTTTGTGTCCAAAACTGCTAAGAAGAATATACTTCTAGAAACTGTGAAAGGTATTTATAAATTTGCCAATCCACAGAATGCTAGTATAACAGACATTCCACACTGCTTACTTCTCAGTTTTCACTAGGGATAAAGTATTCTAAGGGTCAAGAATTTTAATAAATATATGTAATAAAAACCACTTAGAAATAATAAAGGTGAGAAGAAACAACTGTACCTGTAAACTGAACTTGATCCTGAATTCTTTTAGTTTCCTCCAATATCTGCTACAACTCTCCCAACTAGTGTTTCCAGTTTTCTCCCACTCTTCTGATTTGGAATCACTGAGAACAATGACTACCCTTGAACCTCCTTGGAAGGGACAATACCAAGTCCTTCTCACTACCCAGATGGCAGTCAAACTTCAGGGACCTGAACCTGGGTACACATCCCCCACTTAAAAAGGGTTTTTCCAGACCTTGGAACTGCACACCAGCTGGAGACATAAAACTGACTAGGGAGGTTCCTCCCCAGAAGCAGATGGCATCTTGAGGGAGACAGCTCTCCTGAAATCATGAATCAAAATTGTCATCCCCAGTATGAAATCTTTATTCCTTTGCCTTCCTGCTACTTTCATTTTCCTTCTGTTAATGCTGGGAAGACAATGCCCCTTAACTCTGAGCACTATCGATGCATCTGGGGCTAAGGCCATAGCGACAAAACAAAGTCACAAGACTATCTCACTAAGGTGGTTTAGATACTATAATTGCTATAGATTACTTGTTGGCTGAACAAGGAGTGTGTGTCACAGCAAATATCTCCTGCTGAACCTGGATTAACACCTCTGGTATTGGAGCAAATGCAATAAATTAATCAAGCCACCTGGCTAAAACTGGTTGATACTCCTTTGGGTACATTCTTTGATGTATTTGATACCAATTGGTTTGATTCATGGAGGCCCTGGTTAAAAAGTATACTTCAGGCTCTTGGTATTATCCTCCTATAGTCAGCACTGTAGAGCCCCTGATGTGCCGTGTTCTCTCAAAGTTCTCAAATGTGTGTTCACAGCCATCAGCAGTACCTCAGATGGTCTACTGTACTGAGAGACAAAAACAAGATGATCATCAAAAATAATTCTCCCACAGATCAGACATCATAACCGATGAGTTTCACAGTGAGACAAGAGCAACTTAAGTCTGTTGGTGCCTGAAAGTGGCTCTAATACCAAATTTTAAGTCAATGTCTCCTGCATGAGAGGATGACCAAAAGGGGGGAATAGTTTCATTAAAAAGACAACATTATTAGAGCTGAGGTGGCTGGAATGCCTTGGTAGCCTAGTTAAGCAAACAAAATCTAAACTTGTAAGGTCTTCAAGGTTATGAAATCAAAATGCTATGGACTACCAATCACAAACAGCCAGCTAGGCTTTAACTAATAGCCAATCAATACTTTCTTTGCTTTCCCCATTTTGTCTATAAAAGTCTCCCCCAGAGTTCCTGTTAGTGGAGTACTCCTAATCACTTCCAGTTTGGGGATTCCCTCTTCCAACTGACTTTTGCTCAAAAAAACTCAAAATGTTTAATATATCTCAATTTATCATTCAACAATCTTAATAATACCACTTCATCTATCTATCTCCTTTTTCTTGATTTCTTTTTCAGATATCACTTATCTCAGCTATTGGGCTTCCCTTGTGCCTCAGCTGGTAAAGAAGCTGCCTGCAATGTGGGAGACCTGGGTTCGATCCCTGGGTTGGGAAGATCCCCTGGAGAAGGGAAAGGCTACCCAGTCCAGTATTCTGGCCTGGAGAATTCCATGGACTATATAGTCCATGGGGTCACAAAGAGTCAGACACAACTGAATGACTTCCACTTTCACTCTCCCAGATATCATAGTCAACCTCCTATTTGAACTTGTGACTCGTTTCCTTTGTACCAAACACAGCTGACCTTTGAACAACGTGGGGCTTAGAGGACTGCACAGTTGAAAATCCAAGTATGGCTTTATAGTTGGCCCTCTGTATCCACAGTTCTTTATCTGCAGAATCAAACAACTGCACATCGTGTAGCACTGTAGTACATATTTATTGAAAAGAAATCTGGTATAAGTGGATCCACATGGTTCAAACTTGTGTTGTCCAAGAGTCAATTGTATATCCATAATTAATACAAGGAAATAAAATCATTAAATGCTTTTAAGTTGCTTAAGAGTCCCATAGCAGAGACTGAACTGTGACTGGAGTCCCTCAGACAGCAAGGAGATCAAGTAAGTCAATCTTAAAAGAAATCAACCCTGAATACTCACTGGAAGGACTGATGCTGAAGCTCCAATATTTTGGTCACCTGACACAAACAGCTGACTCATTTGAAAAGACCCTGATGCTGGGAAAAATTGAGGGCAGAAGGAGAAAAAGGCATCACAGGATGAGATGGCTGGATGGCATCACTGATGCAACCGGCATGAACTTGGGCAAACTCCAGGAGATGATGGGAGACAGGGAGGCCTAGCGTGCTGCATCTCATGGGGTTGTGAAGAGTTGGACACAACTGGGCAACTGAAGAACAGAATGTTGTAAAGTTTTCAATAAAAAATAACCAGCAGTAAAAGATAATTAATCAATCTTCATATCTGAGAATAACCAGGAATTTGAGCTTTATGGAAGCCCCTAAAACTCATTTCACCTTACCTGCAGCAATGAAGGAACCATCTATTCCTAAGTTGGTGCAGAAAGAATCCAACTGACTTATGGAATTGTTACCTCTTTCATGAGTTCATTTTTAATCAGGTTTCAAGAACCTCCTAAGATGCTTCCAAGGCAGAAACATTTCTCCAAGACAATTTGTCTCTTTTAAATATCATTAAAGTGTGATTGGCAAGGAGCCCTTAAGGATCAGACATCCAGAGGGAGAAGAACATATTACTAATAGCTAGTCAGGTGCCAACTGGCTCAAATTTGCCAACTCTCTTTCCTGGGAAAACCAAGGATATCTAAGCAAAGGGAACTTTGATGATAATCAGGAGACATTCTCTGGCCTCAATAAGCTGCTTGGCAGGAGATGAATCAGGATTGCAAATGACACCTGGGTCATGGTATGGCTTCAATCACACAGTCCTGATACATCCTGGAAGAAGCTGAACTTCAGGCCAAGATTTCATAGAAAATTCTCCAGCAAGTTCTCCTTAGACCCAATCACCAAAACATGATTAACCCAAGAGATAGTAACCATGTATAGTAAGTTTGCTTCAAATTGACAACCAAGAACCACAGCAATAGAGTCCCTTGGACTGCAAGGAGATCCAACCAGTACATCCTAAAGGAGATCAGTCCTGGGTGTTCATTGGAAGGACTGATGTTGAAGCTGAAACTCCAATACTTTGGCCACCTGATACGAAGAGCTGACTCATTTGAAAAGACCCTGATGCTGGGAATGATTGAGGGCAGGAGGAGAAGGGGACAACAGAGGATAAGATGGTTGGATGGCATCACCGACACAATGGACATGGGTTTGGGTGGACTCTGAGAGTTGGTGATGGACAGGGAGGCCTGGCATGCTGCGGTTTATGGGGTTGCAAAGAGTCGGACATGACTGAATGACTGCACTGAACTGAACTTTTAAAAGACAAAACAATAAACTGAGACACTCTTCTTTCCAAAATACATGCCCATTGTTGTAGATTGCCAGTGTTCTGGCAAATGTGTTCTTACTTTCATATTGTCCTGAGAAATGTGTCTGTTGCATTTAATTGATAATTTGCCTCATCTAAGTCAACAACAATATTCAGTAATTTGCAAGGCAAAGGCTGTTGCTGTTTAGTCACTCAGTTGCGTCCGAGTCTATGCCACCCCATGGGCTGCAGCACGCTGGTCTTCCCTGCCCTTCACCATCTCCCAGAGTTGGCTCAAATTCATGTCCACTGGGTTGATGATGCCATTATCATCTCATTCTCTGTCGTCTCCCCCTCCTGCTCTCAATCTCTCCCAGCGTGAAGTGTCCACTCCATCTCAAGATTCTGTCTCAAAGCATCATTCCAAGTTCAAAAAAGCAGAAGTGAATATATTTTGTAAAACTTGTTCATGTGAAAGCCTGAAATTCCTTTTTAACACTGAAGGAAAAATCTCAAAACACTGCATAATGCTGTACTTCCCTGCTTTATGCTTCCTCTTTTTAGCTATTATCAACTTCATACTGCAGACAATAAAAATTGATGGCCTGGATAATTTTGTCCTTGTCTGCGAGTGTATTTCTTCCCATGTGCCATAAATGAATACTATTTTAATTAAATAAATGTCAAATAGTTCAGTTCAAGCATAGGAATGGCCTTAATAAGTCTCTATTATGTACACAAGTGTTGAAGAATATGGTGAAGAAACAAAGAATATTTTCACATCTTCAACTTTATTAGAACCAGGGTAAGAAAAAATAAATTATTTTGACAGCTACATTTTTAAGGATTTCTGCAAGTATATTTGTTTTCTTAATAATCTATATTATAAATATGCATCATTTTGTTAAAGTTATCTTGGGATAGGAAGAAGGCTCATTTACACAGGGGTATTATAAACTGATTCAAAGTACATTTCACAGAATATTTCTTTTCAGAATCAACTTATTTTTTTCTACAAGAGCCTTCATAGTAAGTATTCTTTTAATGTATATATGGAACATTCTACAGGAGAAACTACAGACAGGGCCAACATACCATCCCCCCAAATTTGAAAAGGCTGAGATCATACAAAATGTGTTCTCACCATAGGCTCTGAAAAAGTACTGAAGTGTAACCCACTTTACTGCTGAAGTCTGCTGCCTCCTCCTCCTGACACATAAGTAATTTCCAAACAGAAAGTGTGATTGTAGGGTCCAGATGGCACAAAATGGCTGAATGGGAATATCCTAGGCCCCAACTCACCCATCATTCATTTTTCTGCCCAATGGGCTGGACTCTTATTTTTAGCTAACACCCAGTAAAGAAACAGGTTTCCCACCAAAACTAGGACTGTCTCCTTAGGCATACCAGACAAAGATGTTTCACTAACTTCTTTGTGATAAAGAATTAGAAGTTGGTAACAAAATCTCACTGTATATCTTTTAGAGGGGGTTTCTGGTATATATTTATACTTGAGTCGCTGTGGGTACACTGCATATAATTTGAATTCCATGTGGTCAGTTTCAGTTCAGTTCAGCCACTCAGTCGTGTCCGACTCTTTCTGACCCCAAGGACTGCACGCCAAGCTTCCCCGTCCACCACTAACTCCTGGAGCTTACTCAAACTCATGTCCACCGTTTCAGTGATGCCATCCAAGTGTCTCATCCTCTGTCATCCCCTTCTCTGTCCACCTTCAATCTTGCCCAGAATCAGAGTCGTTTCCAATGAGTCAGTTCTTCACATCAGGTGGCCAAAGTATTGGAGTTTCAGCTTAAGCATCAGTCCTTCCAATGAATATTCAGGACTGATTTCCTTCAGGATGGACTGGCTGGATCTCCTTGCAGTCCAAAGGACTCTCAAAAGTCTCCTCCAACACCACAGTTCAAAAGCATCAATTCTTCGGCACTGTGCTTTCTTTATAGTCCAATTCCCACATCCATACATGACCACTGGAAAAACCACAGCTTTGGCTAGATGGACCTTTGTCAGAAAAGTAATGTCTCTGCTTTTTAATATGCTGTCTAGGTTGGTCACAGCTTTTCTTCCAAGGAGCAAGTGTCTTTTAATTTCATGGCTATAGTCACCATCTGCAGTGATTTTGGAGCCCAAGAAAATAAAGTCTGTCATTGTTTCCATTGTTTCCCCATGTATTTGCCATGAAGTGATGGGACCAGATGCCATGATCTTTGTTTTCTGAATGTTGAGTTTCAGGCTAACTTCTTCACTCTCTTCTTTAACCTTCATCAAGAAGCTCTTTAGTTATTCACTTTTTGCCCTAAGGATGATGTCATCTGCATATCCGAAGTTATTGATATTTCTCCCAGAAATCTTGATTCTACCTTGTGCTTCATCAAGCCCAGGATTTTGCATGATGTACTCTGCATATAAGTTAAATAAGCAGGGTGACAAAATACAGCCTTGACATACTCCTTCCCCTATTTGGAACCAGTCTGTTGTTTCATGTCCAGTTCTAACTGTTGCTTCCTGACCTGCATACAGGTTTCTCAGGAGGCAGGTCAGGTGGTCTGGTATTCCTATCTCTCTCAGAATTTTCCACAGTTTGTTGTGATCCATACAGTCTAAGGCTTTGGCATAGTCAATAAAGCAGAAATAGATGTTTTTCTGTAACTCTTTTGCTTTTTCGATGATCCAACGGATGTTGGCAATTGGATCTCTGGTTCCGCTGCCTTTTCTAAATCCAGCTTGAACATCTGGAAGTTCTCGGGTCATGTTCTGTTGAAGCCTGGCTTGGAGAATTTTGAGCATTACTTTGTTAGTGTGTCAGATGAGTGCAATTGTGCGGTAGTTTGAACATTCTTTGGCATTGCCTTTCTTTGGGATTGGAATGAAAACTGACCTTTTCTAGTCCTGTGGCCACTGCTGAGTTTTCCAAATTTGCTGGCATACTGAGTGCAGCACTTTCACAGCATTATCATTTAGGATTTGAAATAGGTCAACTGGAATTCCATCACCTCCACTAGCTTTGTTCACAGTGATCACTGCTTCCTAAGGTCCACTTGACTTCACATTCCTAGATGTCTGGCTCTAAGTGAATGATCACACTATTGTGGTTATCTGGGTCATGAAGATCTTTTTTCTATAGTTCTTCTATAAATTCTTACCACCTCTTCTTAATATCTTCTGCTTCTGTTAGGTCCATACCATTTCTGTCCTTTATTGTACCCCTCTTTGCACGAAATGTTCCCTTGGTATCTCTAATTTTCTTGAATAGATCTCTAGTCTTTCCCATTCTATTGTTTCCCTCTATTTCTTTGCACTGATCACTGAGGAAGGCTTTCTTGTCTGTCCTTGCTATTCTTTAGAATTCTGCATTCAAATGGGTACATCTTTCCTTGTCTACAAGATGGCTATATCTATAAGATAGTGGAGTACAAGGACATGCACTCACCTTCTCCTGCGAGAACTCCCAAATTACAACTTGCTGCTGAACAACCATCGACAGGAGAATGTTGGATCCCAGCAAAAAAAGATACCCCACATTCAAGGGCAAAGGAGAAGCTCCAGCAAGATGGTGGGAGGGGCAAAATAGTGATTAGAATCAAACCTCATACCCACCAGAGATGCTTGGAGGGCTCAAACAAACCTTGTGCACACCACGACCCAGAGACCCCATAGAGACTGAGCCAGAACTGTGTTCAGTGTCTCCTGTAGAGGTACGGGTCAGCAGTGGCCTGCTTCAGGGGCAGGGGCTCTGGGTTCAGCAGGCCTGGGTATGGCATATGCCCTCTTGTAGGAGGTCACCATTAACCCCACCATAGAGCCACCAGAACTTACACAGGACTGGGGAAACAGACTCTTGGAGGGAAAAAACAAAACCTTGTGCGCATCAGGACCCAGGAGAAAGGAGCAGTGATGCCACAAGAGACTGACCCAGACTTGCACGTGAGTGTCCAGGTGTCTCTGGCAGAGGCGTGGGTAGTGGCGGCCTGCTGCAGGATCGGGGGCACCGAGTGCAGCAGTGTGTACACAGGACCTTTTGAAGGAGGTCACCATTATCTTCATTACTTCCACATAGTTTAGCCCCAGGTCAAACAACAGGGAGGGAACATAGCCCCACTCATCAACAGAAAGCTGGATTAAAGATTTACTGAGCATGGCCCCACCCATCAGAACAAGACCATTTCCCCATCAGTCTCTCACATCAGGAAGCTTCCATAAGCCTCTTATCCTTCTCCATCAGAGGGCAGACAGAATGAAAACCACAATCACAGAAAACTAACCAAACTTATTATATGGACTACAGCCTTATCTAACTCAATGAAACTATGAGCCATGCCCTGTAGGGCCACCCAAGATGAACGGGTCATGGTGGAGAGTTCTGACAAAATGTGGTCCACTGGAGAAGGGAATGGCAAACCACTTCAGTATTCTTGCCTTGAGAACCCCATGAACAGTATGAAAAGGCAAAAAGATAGGACACTGAAAGATGAACTCCCCACGTCGGTAGGTGCCCAATATGCTACTGGAGATCAGTAGAGAAATAACTCCAGAAAGAATGACGAGATGGAACCAAAGCAAACACAATACCCAGTTGTGGATGTGACTGGTGATGGAAGTAAAGTCTGATACTATAAAGAGCAGTGTTGCTTAGGAACCTGGAATGTCAGGTCCATGAATCAAGGCAAAATGGAAGTGGCCAAACAGGAGATGGCAAGAGTGAACATTGACATTTTAGGAATCAGTGAACTAAAATGGACTGGAATGGGTGAATTTAACTTGGATGGCCATTATATCTACTACTGTGGGCAAGAATCCCTTAGAAGAAATAGAGTAGCCATCATAGTCAACAAAAGAGCCCAAAATGCAGTACTTGGGTGCAATTTCAAAAACAACAAAATGATCTCTGTTTGCTTCCAAGGCAAACCATTCAATATCACAGTAATCCAAGCCTATGCCCTGACCAGTAATGCTGAAGAAGCTGAAGTTGAACATTCTATGAAGAGCTACAAGACCTTCTAGAACTAACACCCAAAAAGGAGGTACTCTTCATTATAGGGGACTAGAATGAAATGCAAAAGTAGAAAGTTAAGAGACACCTGGAATAACAGGCAAATTTGGCCTTGGAGTACAAAACAAAGCAGGGCAAAGGCTAATAGAGTTTTTTTTGAGAGAACGCACTGGTCACAGCAAACACCTTCCAACAACACAAGAGAAGACTCTACACATGGACATCACCAGATGGTCAATACTGAAATCAGATTGATTATATTCTTTGCAGCCAAAGATGGAGAAGCTCTACACAGTCAGCAAAAACAAGACTGGGAGCTGACTGTGGCTCAGATCATCAACTCCTTTCTGCCAAATTCAGACTTAGATTGAAGAAAGTAGGGAAAACCAGTAGACCATTCAGGTGTGACCTAAATCAAATCCCTTAAAATTATACAGTGGGAGTGACAAATAAATTCAAGGGATTAGATCTGATAGACAGAGTGCCTGAAGAACTATTGACACAGGTTTGTGACACTGTACAGGAGGCAGTGATCAAGACCATCCCCAAGAAAAAGTAATGCAAAAAGGCAAAATGGTTGTCTGAGGAGGCCTTTCAAATAGCTGAGAAAAGAAGAGAAGCGAAAGGCAAAGGAGAAAAGGAAAGATTTACCCAAATTGTCAGCTTACCCATTCTCAAAAATTTCTACTGCTATCATACCCAAGCTAAAGCCAAGTCTTTCCCCAAAGCCTGGGTTAGCAAAATCCATGTGTGTCAGTCGCTCAGTCGTGTCTGACTGTTTGAGATCCCATGGACTGTAGCCCGCCAGGCTCCTCTGTCCATGGGATTCTCCAGGCAAGGATACTGGAGTGGGTAGAGATTCCCTTCTCCAGGGGATCATCTCTACCCAGGGATTGAACCCAGGTTGCCTGCATTGCAGACATATTCTTTACTGCCTGAGCCACCAGGGAAGCCCAGGAAAATCTATAAGAAGAGTTTAAAAATTAACAATTTATTTCTTAGTTCTTTACATTGAGAATACATAGAATACTCTTGTAACTCAATAATAAAAAGACAAACCATTTTTTAAAAGACTTAAATAGATACCTCACCAAAAATGATACACAGATAAATAATAAGCATATAAAAGGATGTATATCATTAGTCATTTGGAGAAAGGAGAACCCTTATATACTGCTGATGGCAATGTAAAATGGTATAGCCGCTTTGTAAAATAATTGACAGTTTTTTTTTTTTTAAAGTGAAACTTCCCATATAAACCAGCACTTCTACTTGCTGGAGTCTACCCAAAAGAAAAGTCTACACAAAGACTTGCGTGAGAATGTTCATAACAGCATTAGTCATAATAGTCAAAAGGTGAAAACAACCTACATGTCCATCGACTGGTGACTCCATAAACTCAAGGCACTCTATCCATACAATGGAATGTTGCTCAGCAATAAAAAGAAACAAACTACTGATACATGCTACACCATGAATGAATGTCAAAAAACAATTGCGCTAAATAAGAGAAACCAGACACAAGGGATTGTATATCATAGGATTCCATGTATTAGAAATCTCAGAAGGGCACATCTACAGCTTCAGAAAGCAGGTCAGCATTTGCCTGGGCCTGATAAAGGCAGGGGTGAAGGTTGGGGCAAAGGGTTAGGAATTAACTAGAAATGGGCTCAAGACAAATTTTGAGGATAACAGGAAAATTCTAAAACAAGATTGAGATGATGGTTACACAATTCTATGAAACTTACAAAAAATTAAAAAGAAAACCATTGGGTCCATTTAATCCAAAATCTTTATTTTACAAATGAGAAAAGTGCCTTCTTTAGCCCATAAAAACATATGAATGTCTTCCAGCACCTTTTGCTCTGTCTCATATTTGAACTCTGACATTGATTTCTAATTTTTCATGTTGAGGATCCTATCTCTCATGGAATGAAGAATATGCCTTAGAATATAGGGCAAGAAATTTGTGCTAGATTCTTGATGAGTTACTTTGAACTGAACTGACTTGATTTAAATTTACTGGAATAAGCTTGGTGAGACTGAGCCATTCTCCTGAATCAGATCTAACACTGTGTTTCGTCGCTTAGTTGTGTCCGACTCTTTTCAACCCCATGGACTGTAGCCCGCCAGGCTCCTCTGTCCATGGGGATTCTCCAGGCAAGAATACTGCAGTGGGTTGCCATGCCTTCCTCCAGGGGATCGTCCCAACCCAGGGTTCAAACCCAGGTCTCCTGCATTGCAAGCAGATTCTTTACCATCTGAGCCACCAGGGAAGCCCAGATCTAACATACTAGCTTTTTTATTCATTAATTACTCAGCTTGTACTAATGCAAATTCCCCATACACAGAAATACTCATATCCAGGGGTAAACGAAAAATAGCCTCTAGGTTAAATACAAAAGCCAAATCACAGACTCCTCTCACTGTGAATCAATATTCATTTCTAGTTTTCTACTCAGTCCATGGGATTCTCCAGGCACAAGCACTGGAGTGGGTTGCCACGCCTTCCTCCAGGGGCTCTTCCTAACCCAAGCTCTTATGTCTCTTGTATTGGCAGATGGGTTCTTTACCACTAGCGCCACCTGGGAAGCCCCAGCAATATGGAGAGTCCATAGTGAGGGGACAGGCTGGGTGAGCTCTAAGTTTCCTTGAAGATCTAACATAAATCTTTCCCTTCTCCAGGGGATCTTCCCAACTCAGGGATTGAACCCAGGTCTCCCACATTGCAGATGGATTCTTTATCAGCTGAGCCACCAGGGAAGCCCAAGAATACTGGAGTGGGTAGCCTATCCCTTCTCCAGCGGATCTTCCTGACCCAGGAATAGAACAGGGGTCTCCTGCATTGCAGATGGATTCTTTACCAACGGAGCTATCAGGGAAGCCCACATCAATCTCAACTCTGTATTACTCCTGACTACTGTTTGTCATTGCTACCCACTGTCACCTATTTCTATAGCAGTTGAGCACGAGTTTATTTTTGTCTCACTCTTCTACCACATCCTTAGGAAAGTAAGATTTTTGTCAGATCGAGCATAGAAGAAACAATCTCAGCTTTAAAAAAAGCCTGAATCCAGGAACATTTCAAAATAATTTCCTCAAAATCCAACATCAACATAAATATTTGAGATTGCTAACTTAAAGAATTGACCAGTAGGATTTTTTTTTAATAAAAAAGAAATGTATTGAAATAGAACTCCTCTTCAGGTTAAAAATGAAGTGAAATATAAACCAAAATATTATTCATAGTAACATAATTTATAGTCTGAAACATAAGTTCAGTCCAACATGGCAATGAGCAGTCAGGATGCCCAAACTCTATCCAAAGAAGTTTTGAGGAAAGTGATTTATTATTTTAAGGATTAAATTTAAGTATTGTTGAGCTCATACCTTTTATTTGATATTTCCCAGTATTAGGGAATGAGTGGGACAATGGGAAAATGGAAAAGACAGTCTCTCTGGGGAATACTATGGGAAAGTTGTTGAGATAATTTTCTTTAGATTTGGCCAAAACCTTTTTGGTAAAGAAGTACACAATGCTGGCTTGTGTATTTAGAAAGGGGTGGGTAAAAATACAGCAAGAAAAAGCATATAAGCTAATATCTCATTAAGCTGACCACACCCTGAATACCAGTTGATGATTGACTTTATTCCTTTTTAATTATCTGGAATGTGCAACAGTGGGAACCCAGCCAGGGTCGGTATTGATTGGAAAGATGCATCTTTCTGCATCAAAAAAGTGTCTGATTCTTGGACAAAAATAAAACACACTAAAGAGCTGCTGCATAGGACAGGGAGCTCAGCCTGGTGCTCCGAGATGACCTGGAGGGGTAGGATGTTGGGTGGGAGGGAGATTCAAGAGGGAGGGGATATATGTACACATATAACTAATTCATTCTGTTGTACAGCAGAAACTAACACAACATTGTAAAGTAATTATACTCCAATTTTTTAAAAAAGCAAAAAAAATGGATGCAGATTTTAACTTTACACGTTACTTTTTTGAACTGTCAGACTTTTTTTTTTTCATGAAAATATACTTCTTTTACATTTCAAAACCTAATAAAAGTATTCAAGAACAAAATAGGGCTTTTTCATTTTTCTCATATGCATTTTCCCTGAAAGGAATGGGGGTGGTGTTATATCAATAATGAATTTTAAAAATAAAAAGCCTAAATTCTGCCATCAAAAATATTTAGATTCAAATTTCATATCACTGCCCCCCCCCCATATATTTGTCCTAAGCTCTCACCAGAGCCTAAAAATTAGGTTTATCTGTTTGTTTCCTCCTTAAATAGTGATCAACTCTATAGTTGGGTCTTGGCATCACTGATCATTTTTGCTCTTGTGCCTAGCACACTGCTTGTTCATTGAACTAAACCACTAATGTCCTGCCTCCTCCAACTCCATCTTTGTAATCTTTGCTGAGTCCGCTTCCTACATCCACTGTAGGAGTGATAATAAAAACCTCACAGAGTTGTTGATTAAGATGGCACAATGTACATACAGCACTTGGGCTTCCCAGGTAGCTCAGTGGTAAACAATCTGCCTGCCAATGCAGGAGACGGGGGTTCGATCCCTGGGTTGGAAAGATCCCCTGGAGAAGGAAACAGCAAGCTATTCAAGAATTCTTGCCTGGAGAATCCCATGGACAGAGGAGCCTGGCGGGCTACAGTCCATGGGGTCACAAAGAGTCAGACATGACTTAGCAACTGAACAATGACAACAAATATAAAGCACTTGGCACAGTGCCTGGTGTGTAACAGTCTGCATTCACCCTCACCTCTTTAAAAATAGGTCTCTTCCCAATGAGAAATAGTAATAGTTTTCACAAGGTAAAAAAACCCAGACTTTTTTATCAGACTTTTGTTTTTTTTAATTATTAAAAATTATATGTGTTATAAATGTTTCTTCCCAGTTTATACATATATATTCATAAAATGTGTATATATATATTTTGTTGGTGTTGTGTCTTTTGGCCACACTGCGCAGCATGTGGGATCTCAGTTCCCCAGATTTCAAACCTGTGCCCCCTGCATTGGCAGTTCAGAGTATCAACCACTGGACCACTAGGGAAGTCATGATCTGACTTCTGAATGCCACTTTGAAGGAGGCAAAGATGGGCCAGGAAAACCATTAGCCTTGGCACGTGTTTCAGGGGTCCCAAGACTGCCCATACATTCTTTGATGTGCGAGAAGAGCTCACAAAATTCAGAAGCCATTGGACCCATGATTACAGGGTATTAGAGTAATCACCAAAGGGGAAAAAACACAGCAGGAGGAGTCGGAAGGAATCCATGTCCAGATTTCCTCCATTCTCTCCTGGCACCAGGTAGGAATGTGTTTCTTCTAAAAACTAGATGCAGCAACAGATGGGCAGTTTTCTGCCCAGTGAGGCCTGCTTGAGACTCTGAGTCCAGAGTTTATATCAGGCCTTGGTCACTTCCCTTGTGGCTCAGCTGGTAAAGAACCTGCCTGCAATGAGGGAGACCTAGGTTCAGTCCCTGGGTTGGGAAGATCCCCTGGAGAAGGGAAAGGCCACCCACTCCAGGATTCTGGCCTGGAGAATTCCATGGACTGTATAGTCCATGAGGTCGCAAAGAGTTGGACATGACTGAGAGACTTTCACTTTCACTCTGGTCACTTAGGCATGATGACCTTCCACCACTACTGAACTTCCAGATTCCCAGAAGGAAACAGGTGTCTAGGAGCCCAGATGGGCCAAACAACCTAATGCCTGGAGAACGCTTCAAAGGCAAAGTTCCCAGGTATCTACCAAGGGCCAACCTTGTAAAGCGAGCCGTTTAAAGACAGCCACCTCGAGCCAGCCATGTTAACTCTTCCCTGCACACCTGGCAAGGGATAAATTGGGCAAAGAGGGCAGAAGTTACAGGAAAGGAGAGTAATCAGAACTGAGGAAAGCAGAGAAAGGAGACAATTGTTGAAAGGAGGAGAGAAAATGAAGTAAAAGGAAGGCAAGGAAAGAAGATAGGAAAAGGAAGAAGGTAGACAGAAGAGAAAGTCATCACCTGGCTGGCCCAAGCTGACCTTTCCTCCAGCCACCAGACCCATAAGCATCCTGGCTCCGTGCTGCCCTCCCAATGCCCCACCTCTTCATCCACTCTGTTTATATACATAACTGGCCTGCTGCCTTGGAGTAATCTGGCTGTTCTGATAAGGAGAAAAGAGAAGGGAAGGGGAGGGAAAGCCCAACAGTGATGAGATGGAAATAGGAAAAGGCATTTGAGCTAAATGGAACAAGATGGCAAGAACAGGCTCCGGGGGCCCCTCAACTTTGAAAGAAATACACAGTCCTTCCAGTTTTAAAAGACAAGAAACAGTGGGAAAATATCATGGCTAAATAGGCTCTTCTGAGTGTATTTTAAATTACAGTGGCCTCCTTGACTTCTGAGAGGTCCTTGCTTACTTCACTCATTTAAATACCTAGAGCAAGTTTTGTTTTTTAAGCTGAAACTTTCTAGGGTTCTTATTCTTTCAACCTTCCCTTTTTTGACTTGCTGAGTTCATGAAAAGGAAAAGAGAAAGAAACTCTTCCTTGCTTTAGTGCCTTTGTAATTGAAAAATATGACAGATCCTTTTCTCACATTCCATCATTTAAAAAATGCTGTCAGACTAAGGCTTTGCCAAGTTTCAACACCAAGTGAAATCTTACCAAAAAAACTGAAAGATGTATTAAAAGCAGATGGGTTATAGGTATAATCGTACAGCCTACACATGTGTTATGTTTTTTTTTTTTTTAAATAAGCTGATCTCTCTTGTGTTAAAAGTATAATATTAGCTACATTTATGTACTTAACTACATATATATCCTTTTATTATGCCTCTTTCTTATAACAGGAAAGTTTCACTTTTGTAAAAGATGTATATATTCACCTGGATGAAATGAGACACTCTAGATAAGGCAAGAAATTAGGAGGAACATGATAGCTTGCCATCCTCAGTTGCCTAGAAAACTACAACATAGGAGGAGGAGATATTTTCACAACTTCAGATAATGGTAGTTGAACAAATACAAGATAATTTGCATCAGGCACAGCAAACTCACTTAAGGAAAAACCTAATGTCGGTTACAGCCTTCTAAAAGTAGAATGGACTGCCTCATTCAGTAATTAAGTGAGGGGCACTGTCACTGAAGGAGCTCATGCCTGGAGCCCTCGTGTTGGTGAGACTCAGAGATCAGTGGAGAACCCGTGGAAGGACTGGCTGGAAGAGTGAACACAGAGATTCCCACAGAGTTTAAAGACAAAGAGTGAAGTGGGAGCCTGGGAAGCTTTACTGACATGGTATAGATCTCCAAAGTCTTATTGAGATGGGCCAGGGGCCAAAGAAAGCTAAAGAGGTTGGAAAGCACAGTTTAGCACAGACATGGACAGGAATTCTGACTGGATGGAGCAACCTTAAAGATCAGCAAACAGAGGTGTACTAGTTAGGTTAGGCTAGAATACGTGGGGGTAACAAAGTAACCTGGAATCTCACTGGCTTAACGTGACAAGAGTTTATCCTTACTCAAAATACATGCCCCAGTACAGGTGGGTATGGAGTTCAGTTCCACACAGGTATTCTGGGGTCCAAGCCCACGGACCTCTGGTGCCTTGTAGCTGCTTCATATGGGTTACAGAGGCTCCAAGTTCTATGAACATAAGGAACAGAAAGAGGCAGTAGTACACAGACTCTTAAATTGCTCACACCTGGAGAAGGCAGTGGCACCCCACTCCAGTGTTCTTGCCTGGAGAATCCCAGGGACGGGGGAGCCTGGTGGGCTGCCGTCTACGGGGATGCACAGAGTCGGACACGACTGAAGGGACTTAGCAGCAGCAGCAGCAGCAGCAGCAGAGTTAGGCTTCACCTCTCCTCTTACTCCCATTGGCCAGTGCTCAGTCACAGGCCCCAACTTAACTATGAGAGAGGCCAGAAAGACAGGGGAGGAGACAGATAGTCAGTGAGGTAGGTGGGTGCACTGCCCAGCGGAGGCACCACGAACATTCTTTATTCCAGCCTACCACCTGTAAGGCCTTCCTTGCCTGGCTATTATACATGTTCTGAATTTCTGACATAGTGACTTACCATTGTCTGAGCACTCAAACAGAAGCCAACGAATGGCCAACATCCAAAGCACTAAACACCACATGCGAGCAAGGATGCAGGGCAACCAGAACTCTCTCATTCACTGCTGGTGGGAATACAAAATGGCACAGGCACTTTGGAAGACAGCTTGGCAGTTTCTTACTAAACCAAACATACTCTCACTATATGAACCAGCAAATGCTACTCCTTCGTATTTACCCAAGTACCAAACTTATGTCTACACAAAAACCTGCACATAGATGTTTATAGCAGCTTTATTTATTATTACCAAAACTTGGAATCCATCAAGATGTCCTCCACACAGGACAGCAGTGGTGACACAGACACAGACAACAAATGTATGGACACGGTGTGGGGGGAGGGAGGGGAGGGAGGGATGCATGCAGAGAGTGACATGGAAACGTACATTCAGTTCAGTTCAGTCACGCAGTCGTGTCTGACTCTTTGTGACCCCATGGACTGCAGCGCGCCAGGCCTCCCTGTCCATCACAACTCCCGGAGTTTACTCAAACTCATGTCCATTTAGTGAGAGATACCATCCAACCATCTCATCCTCTGTCATTGAACCCTTCTCCTCCCGCCTTCAATCCTTCCCAGAATCAGGGTCTGTTCAAATGAGTCAGTTCTTAGCATCAGGTGGCCAAAGGCTTGGAGTTTCAGCTTCAGCATCAGTCCTTCCAATGAACACCCAGGACTGATTTCCTTTAGGATGGACTGGTTGGATCTCCTTGCAGTACAAGGGACTCTCAAAGGTCTCCTCCAACACCACAGTTCAAAAGCATCAATTCTTCTGCCCACAGCTTCCTTTATGGTCCAACTCTCACATCCATACATGACTACTGGAAAAACCATAACCTTGACTAGACAGACCTTTGTTGGCAAAGTAATGTCTCGGCTTTTTAATATGCTGTCTAGGTAGGTCATAACTTTTCTTCCAAGGAGCAAGCATCTTTTAATTTCATGGCCGCAGTCACCATCTACAGTGATTTTGGAGTCCAAAAAGATAAAGTCTGTCACTGTTTCCCCATCTATTTGCCATGAAGTGATGGGACCAGATACCATGATCTTAGTTTTCTAAATGTTGAGTTTTATGCCAATTTTTTCACTCTCCTCTTTCACTTTCATCAAGACAGTCTTTAGTTCTTCTCTTTCTGCCATAAGGGTGGTGTCATCTGCATATCTGAGGTTATTGATATTTCCTCCCCACAATCTTGATTCTAGCTTGTGCTTTATCCAGCCCAGCATTTCTCATGATGTACTCTGCATATAAGTTAAATAAGCAGGGTGACAATATGCAGCCTTGATGTACTCCTTTCCCTATTTGGAACCAGTCTGTCGTTCCATATCCAGTTCTAACTGTTGCTTCCTGACCTGCATACAGATTTCTCAAGGGGCAGGTCAGGTGGTCTGGTATTCCCATCTCTTTCAGAATTTTCCACCATTTATTGTGATCCACACAGTCTAAGGCTTTGGCATAGTCAATAAAGCAGAAATAGATGTTTTTCTGGAACTCTCTTGCTTTTTCAATGATCCAACAGATGTTGGCAATTTGATCTCTGTTCCTTTGCCTTTTCTAAAGCCAGCTTGAATATCTCAAAGTTCTCGGTTCACGTACTATTGAAGCCTCGCTTGGAGAATTTTCAGCATTATTTTGCTAGCATGTGAGATCAGTGCAATTGTGCGGTAGTTTGAAAATTCTTTGGCATTGCCCTTCTTTAGGACTGAAATGAAGAGTGACCTTTTCCAGTCCTTTGGCCACTGCTGAGTTTTCCAAATTTGCTGGCATATTGAGTGCAGCACTTTAACACCATCATCTTTTAGGATTTGAAATAGCTCAACTGGAATTCCATCACCATCTTGGCTAATAGAGTTTTGCCAAGAGAACACACTGGTCATAGCAAACACCCTCTTCCAACAAGACAAAAGAAGACTCTAAACATGGACATCACCAGATGGTCAATACCGAAATCAGACTGATTATATTCTCTGCAAATATAATAATCTGTTCTCCAAAGATGGAGAAGCTCTATACAGTCAGCAAAAAGAATGCCAGGAGCTGAATGTGGCTCAGATCGTGAACTCCTTATTGCCAAATTCAGACTAAAATTGAAGAAAGTAGGGAAAACCACTAGACCATTCAGGTATGACTTAAATCAAATATCTTATGATTATACAGTGGAAGTGGGAAATAGATTCCAAGGATTAGATCTGATAGACGGACTGCCTGAAGAACTATGGACAGAGGTTCATGATATTGTACAGGAGGCAGGGATCAAGATCATCCTCAAGAAAAAGAAATGCAAAAAGGCAAAATGGTTGTCTGAGGAGGCCTTACAAATAGCTGAGAAAAGAAGAGAAGCAAAAGGCAAAGGAGAAAAGGAAAGATATACTCATTTGAATGCAGAGTTCCACAGAATAGCAAGGAGATAAGATATCCTCCCTCAATGATCAATGCAAAGAAATAGAGGAAAAGAATAAAAAGGGAAAGAGTAGAGATCTATTCAAGAAAACTAGAGATACCAAGTGATCTTTTCATGCAAAGATGGGCACAATAAAGGACAGAAATGGTATGGACCTACAGAAGCAGAAGATATTAAGAAAAGGTGGCAAGAATACACAGAACTGTACAAAAAAGATCTTCACAACCAAGATAATCACGATGGTGTGATCACTCACCTAGAGACAGACATCCTGGACTGCAAAGTCAAGTGGGCCTTAGGAAGCATCACTATGAACAAACATACATTATCACATGTAAAACAGACAGCCAATGGGAATTTTCTGTATGAATCAGGGAACTCAAACCAGGGCTCTGTAACAACTTACAGGGGTGGGATTGGGAGGGAGGTGGGAGGGAGTTTCAAGAAGGAAGGGACGTATGTATACCTATGGCTGATTCATGCTCATGTTTGGCAGAAACCAACACAATACCATAAAGCAATTATTCTTCAATTAAAAATAAATATATTTTTTTAAAAGGTGTCCTCCAGTAGGTGAATGGATAAATAAACGGTGGGATATTCACACAATGGAATATTAGTGCCAAACATAAATGAGCTATTAAGCCATGAAAAAAACATGGAGGAAATTCATATAACTAAGTGAAAAAAGCCAATCAGAAAAGGCTACAAACTGTATGATTCCACCTAGATTACACTGGAAAAAAACAGAACTATGGCAATATTAAAATGATCAGTGGCTATCAGAGGTTATGGGGAGGAAGAGATGAATAGGCAGAGCACAGACGACTTTTAGGGCAGCTGCTAAATGAAATGATTACTGGTATTTGACCATTTAGTAGTTTCCTCAACATCTTTATACAGTATGCTTTATGTCACAATATCTTGCTTTATCAAAATCAAATTTCTATTCATCTTGCTACTGCAGATGAAGATTTAACCAACTTCCCTCACCCAAATTCCCAGAAGTCCTTCTTCCCCAAATTCTGCAATAGTCATATCTAAGGCAAGATTTTGTCTCAAAATTAACCTATCAAAAATGAAGTCATTATTAAGCCTTTCATATGACAGGCAGTCTCTCAATTACTTCATTTTGAATACCAAAGTTCTATGTGGGGAAGATACATTAACCTGAAATGACCTCAGACAAACTCAGTCTGAAAGCTTACAGAGGTCACTTGACATGATATAAGGAAGGTAAATCAATTTAACACAGATTGAGTCATCATCTGTGGAGAAACAACTTTAGACTGCAGCTCTAGGTGCCACTATTACAAGCTTAAAAAAATCAGATTATTACAATAAATTAAGTGCTTATGTTGTAGAGCTTAATATACATTAGTTCAGTTCAGTTCACTTCAGTCACTCAGTCCTGTCCGACTCTTTGCGACCCCATGATTTGCAGCACGCCAGGGGCTCCCTGTCCTTCACCAACTCCTGGAGTTCACTCAAACTCATGTCCATTGAGTCAGTGATGCCATCCAGCCATTTCATCCTCTGTCGTCCCCTTCTCCTGCCCCCAATCCCTCCCAGCATCAGAGTCTTTTCCAATGAGTCAACTCTTCACATGAGGTAGCCAAAGTATTGGAGTTTCAGCTTTAGCATCATTCCTTCCGAAAAACACCCAGGGCTGATCTCCTTTAGAATGGACTGGTTGGATCTCCTTGTAGTGCAAGGGACTCTCAAGAGTCTTCTCCAACACCACAGTTCAAAATTATCAATTCTTCAGCGCTTAGCTTTCTTCACAGTCCAACTCTCACATCCATACATGACTACTGGAGAAACCATAGCCTTGATTAGACAGATCTTTGTTGGCAAACTAATGTCTCTGCTTTTCAATATGCTATCTAGGTTGGTCATAACTTTCCTTCCAAGGAGTAAGCATCTTTTAATTTCATGGCTGCAGTCACCATCTTCAGTGATTTTGGAGTCCAAAAAATAAAGTCTGACACTGTTTCCACTGTTTCCCCATCTATTTGCCATGAAGTGATGGGACCCGATACCATGATCTTAGTTTTCTGAACGTTGAGCTTTAAGCCAACTTTTTCACTCTCCTCTTTCACTTTCATCAAGAGGCTTTTGAGTTCCTCTTCACTTTCTGCCATAAGGGTGGTGTCATCTGCATATCTGAGGTTATTGATATTTCTGCCGGCAATCTTGATTCCAGCTTGTGCTTCTTCCAGCCCAGCGTTTCTCATGATGTACTCTGCCTATAAGTTAAATAAGCAGGGTGACAATGTAGCCTTGACATACTTCTTTTGCTATTTGGAACCAGTCTGTTGTTCCATGTCCAGTTCTAACTGTTGCTTCCTGACCTGCATACAAATTTCTCAAGAGGCAGGTCAGGTGGTCTGGTATTCCCATCTCTTTCAGGATTTTCCACAGTTTCTTGTGATCCACACAGCCAAAGGCTTTGGCATAGTCAATAAAGCAGAAATAGATGTTTTTCTGGAACTCTCTTGCTTTTTCCATGATCCAGCAGATGTTGGCAATTTGTTCTCTGGTTCCTCTGCCTTTTCTAAAAACAGCTTGAACATCTAGAAGGAAGTTCACCGTTCACGTATTGCTGAAGCCTGGCTTGGAGAATTTTCAGCATTACTTTACTAGCGTGTGAGATGAGTGCAATTGTGTGGTAGTTTGAGCATTCTTTGGCATTGCTTTTCTTTGGGACTGGAATGAAAACTCACCTTTTCCAGTCCTGTGGCCACTGCTGAGTTTTCCCAATTTGCTGGCATATTGAGTGCAACACGTTCACAGCATCATCTTTCAGGATTTGAAAGAGCTCAACTGGAATTCCATCACCTCCACTAGCTTTGTTCATAGTGATGCTTTCTAAGACCCATTTGACTTCACATTCCAGGATGTCTGGCTCTAGGTGAGTGATCACACCATCGTGATTATGTGGGTCGTGAAGATCTTTTTTGTACAGTTCTTCTGTGTATTCTTGCCACCTCTTCTTAATATCTTCTGCTTCTGTTAGGTCCATACCATATCTGCCCTTTATCGAGCCCATCTTTGCATGAAATGTTCCCTTGGTATCTCTAATTTTCTTGAAGAGATCTCTAGTCTTTCCCATTCTGTTGTTTTCCTCTATTTCTTTGCACTGATCGCTGAGGAAGGCTTTCTTATCTCTCCGTGCTATTCTTTGGAACTCTGCATTCAGATGCTTATATCTTTCCTTTTTTCCTTTGCTTTTCACTTCTCTTCTTTTCACAGCTATTTGTAAGGCCTCCCCAGACAGCCATTTTGTTTTTTTGCATTTCTTTTCCATGGGGATGGTCTTGATCCCTGTCTCCTGTACAATGTCATGAACCTCCATCCATAGTTCATCAGGCACTCTGTCTATAAGATCTAATCCCTTAAATCTATTTCTCACTTCCACTCTTCCACTGTATAATCATGAGGGATTTGATATAGGTCATACCTGAATGGTCTAGTGGTTTTCCCTACTTTCTTCAATTTAAGTCTGAATTTGGCAATAAGGAGTTCATGGTCTGAGCCATAGTCAGCTCCTGGTCTTGTTTTTACTGACTGTAAAGAGCTTCTCCATCTTTGGCTGCAAAGAATATAATCAATCTGATTTCAGTATTGACTATCTGGTGATGTCCATGTGTAGAGTCTTCTCTTGTGTTGTTGGAAGAAGGTGTTTGCTATGACCAGTGCGTTTTCTTGGCAAAACTCTATTAGCCTTTGCCCTGCTTTGTTTTGTACTCCAAGGCCAAATTTGCCTGTTACGCCAGGTGTCTCTTGACTTCCTACTTTTGCATTCCAGTCCCCTATAATGAAAAGGACATCTTTTTTGGGTGTTAGTTCTAAAAGGTCTTGTAGGTCTTCATAGAACCGTTCAACTTCAGCTTCTTCAGCGTTACTGGTTGGGGCATAGACTTGGATTACTGTGATATTGAATGGTTTGCCTTGGAAACAAACAGAGATCATTCTGTTGTTTTTGAGATTGTATCCAAGTACTGCATTTCGGACTCTTTTGTTGACCATGATAGCTGCTCCGTTTCTTCTGAAGGATTCCTGCCCGCAGTAGTAGATATAATGGTCATCTGAGTTAAATTCACCCATTGCAGTCCATTTTAGTTCTCTGATTCCTAGAATGTCGACGTTCACTCTTGCCATCTCCTGTTTGACCACTTCCAATTTGCCTTGATTCATGAACCTAACATTCCCGGTTCCTATGCAATATTGCTGTTTACAGCATCGGACCTTGCTTCCATCACCAGTCACATCCACAAGTGGGTACTGTTTTTGCTTTGGCTCCATCCCTTTATTCTTTCTGGAGTTATTTCTCCACTGATCTCCAGTAACATTTGGGCACCTACCAATCTGGGGAGTTCCTCTTTCAGTATCCTATCATTTTGCCTTTTCATGCTGTTCATGGGGTTCTCAAGGCAAGAATACTGAAGTGGTTTGCCACTCCCTTCTCCAGTGGACCACATTCTGTCAGACCTCTCCACCATGACCCGCCCATCTTGGGTGGGCCCACAGGGCATGGCTTAGTTTCACTGAGCTAGACAAGGCTGTGGGCCGTGTGATTAGATTGACTACTTTTCTGTGATTATGGTTTCGGTGTGTCTGCCCTCTGATGCCCTCTCGCAACACCTACCATCTTACTTGGGTTTCTCTTACCTTGGACATGAAGCGTACCAGCTGTGACGGACCACGCAGAAGCACCCAGCTGCCACAGACCATGCAGAAGTGTGGCCCAGAGGGGCTACCTGTTGCCCAAGGTCAGAGGCGGCAGCCGAGAGGAGCTACCTCACGTCCGAGGTCAGGGGCGGTGGCCAGGAGTGCCAGGCTGTGATGGCGCAGGAGCGGCAGGGAGGAGCTACCCCATGCCCGAGGTCAGGGGTGGCGGCCAGGAGGAGCTACCCCATGCCCGATGCCAGGGGTGTCAGCCGAGAGGAGCAGCCCCATGTCCAAGGAGCGGTGGCTGTGCGAGCACAGGAGGGCTGAGAGGAGCTACTCCACTTTCAAGGTCAGGAGGGGCGGCTGTGAGGAGATACCCCTCGTCCAAGGTAAGGTGCAGCGGCTGAGCTTTGCTGGAGCAGCTGTGAAGAGATACCCCACGTCAAAGCTAATACACATTAATACATGAATTATAATAAAATTTCTATTGGCGGCATCACGCTCAGATTCAAAAAGGGCTGTGAACAATTGGAAGTGCGCATGGCACTGTTTTCAAGCAGCTCTATCTAGAGAAGCGTACGTCCACGTGCATGTATGGGAGTCTGAGAAAAATGCATCATCAAATGTGAGAATGAAAAAGGAATCTAGGTGGAATTCCACGCATTCGGGATGGAATTCCCTGGTGGTGCAATGGTTAGGATTTGTCACTTTCACTGCCACGGCCTGGGTTTGATTCCTGGCCCAGGAACTTAGGTTTCTCAAGCCACACAGCATAGCCAAAAAAAAAAAAGGCTACTTTGTAAAACAATATATTTGATATAACACAAGGTTTAGAATACATGTTTAAAATATGTATTTATATAATTAAACTTTAACTGAAATATGATAGGTAGACATTTGGCCAAAATATGGGTATTTTTATACTAGTTTGAACCATTTTACTTGCCAGATTCAACCATTTGTGACCTACAAAATATGAAAACAATATACATTTCAAACTGTGTTAAAAGCATACTGCTCAATAATAAAAAGACAAATAATATAATTTTTTAAATATGTAAAGGATTTAAATAGACATTTCTTCACAGTAGATACACAAATGGCCAATGAGCACCCAAAAAGAAGTTCAATATTATTAGTCATTAAAGAAATAAAAATCAAAACCACCAAGAGATACCACTTCATACCACTAACTTATATGCAGAGTACATCATGTGAAATGCAAGGCTGGATGAAGCACAAGCTAGAATCAATATTGCCGGGAGAAATATCAATAACCTCAAATATGCAGATACCACCACCCTTATGGCAGAAAGTGAAGAAGAACTAAAGAGCCTTTTGATGAAGGTTAAAGAGGAGAGTGAAAAACCTGACTTAAAACTCAACATTCAAAAAACTAAGATCATGGCATCTGGTCCCAACACTTCACGGCAAAGAGACGGGGAACCAATGGGAACAGTGACAGACTTTATTTTCTTGGGCTCCAAAATCGCTACAGACACTGACTGCAGCCATGAAATTAAAAGACAATTGCACCTTGGAAGAAAAGCTATGACAAACCTAGACAGAGTATTTAAAAGCAGAGACATTACTTTACTGACAAAGGTCCGTCTAGTCAAAGCTATGATTTTTCCAGCAGTCATGTATGGATGTGAGAGTTGAACCATAAAGAAGACTGAATGCCACAGAATTCATCCTTCAACGTGTGGTGTTGGAGAAGACTCTTGAGAGTCCCTTGGATAGCAAGGAGATCAAATCAGTCAATCCTAAAGGAAATTAACCCTGAATATTCAGTGGGAGGACTGTAGCTGAACCTGAAGCCCCAATACTTTGGCCACCTGATGCAAAGAGCCAATTCATTGGAAAAGAACCTGATTCTGGATTGAAGGCAGGAGGAGAAGGGGAAAGCAAATGACAAGACTGTTGGATGGCATTACCAACTGAATGGACACAAGTTTGAGCAAACTCCAGGAGATGGTGAAGGACAGGGAAGCCTGGTGTGCTGCAGTCCATGGGGTAGCAAAGAGTTGGACATGACTGAGCGAATGAACAACAGCAACCCACTAGAATGGCTAGAATCAAAAAAGACAGATAATAACAAGAGTTGGTAAGGTGGAGAAACTGTAACCCTCATACACTGCTAACGACAATGTAAACTGGTGTAGCCACTTTGGGGAACAGTTTGACAGTTGCTCAAAAAGTCAAAACCAAAGTTCCCATATAACCCAGTAATATCAGTTCAGTTCAGTTCAGTCACTCAGTCATGTCCGACTCTTTGCGACCCCATGAATCGCAGCACGCCAGGCCTCCCTGTCCATCACCAACTCCAACAGTTCACTCAGACTCACGTCCATTGAGTCAGTGATGCCATCCAGCCATCTCATCCTCTGTCGTCCCCTTCTCCACCTGCCCCCAAGCCCTCCCAGCATCAGAGTCTTTTCCAATGAGTCAACTCTTCGCATGAGGTGGCCAAAGTACTGGAGTTTCAGCTTTAGCATCATTCCTTCCAAAGAAATCCCAGGGCTGATCTCCTTCAGAATGGACTGGTGGGATCTCCTTGCAGTCCAAGGGACTCTCAAGAGCCTTCTCCAACACCACAGTTCAAAAGCATCAATTCTTCGGCGCTCATCACTAGGTAAATATCTAAGAAAAGTGAAAAAAATATGTTCATACAAAGAACTGTGCACAGATGTTCACAGCAGCATTATCTGTAATAGCCCTAAAGTGGAAATAACCCAAATGTCCATCAACGGACATAAACAAAATGTGGTCTATCGATACAGTGGAATATTTTTCAGACATAAAAAGGAATGAAGTACTCATACATGTAACACATGGATAAACCCTAAAAACATTATACCAAGTGAAAGAAACCAAACAAAGAGCCATTATATGATTCCATTTATATGAAATGTCTAGGGTAGGCAACATATATGCAGAGTACATCATGAGAAACACTGGGCTGGAAGAAGCACAAGCTGGAATCAAGACTGCCGGGAGAAATATCAATAACCTCAGATATGCAGATGACACCACCCTTATGGCAGAAAGTGAAGAGGAACTAAAAAGCCTCTTGATGAAAGTGCAAGAGGAGAGTGAAAAAGTTGGCTTAAAGCTCAGCATTCAGAAAATGAAGATCATGGCATCTGGTCCCATCACTTCATGGGAAATAGATGGGGAAACAGTGGAAACAGTGTCAGACTTTATTTTTTTGGACTCCAAATTCACTGAAGATGGTGACTGCAGCCATGAAATTAAAAGACATTTACTCCTTAGAAGGAAAGTTATGACCAACCTAGATAGCATATTGAAAAGCAGAGACATTACTTTGCCAACAAAGTTTCGTCTAGTCAAGGCTATGGTTTTTCCAGTGGTCATGTATGGGTGTGAGAGTTGGACTGTGAAGAAAGCTGAGCACCGAAGGATTGATGCTTTTGAACTGTGGTGTTGGAGAAGACTCTTGAGAGTCCCTTGGACTGCAAGGAGATCCAACCAGTCCATTCTAAAGGAGATCAGCCCTGGGTGTTCTTTGGAAGGAATGATGCTAAAGCTGAAACTCCAGTACTTTGGCCACCTCGTGCGAAGAGATGACTCATTGGAAAAGACTCTGATGCTGGGAGGGATTGGGGGCAGGAGGAGAAGGGGACGACAGAAGATGAGATGGCTGGATGGCATCACTGACTCGATGGACGTGAGTTTGAGTGAACTGTGGGAGTTGGTGATGGACAGGGAGGCCTGGCGTGCTGCGATTCATGGGGTCGCAAAGAGTCAGACACGACTGAGCGACTGAACTGAACTGAGAGTAGGCAAATCTGCAGGGACAGAAAGTAGATTAGTAGTTACCAGGGGCTGGGGAAAGGGGAGTGACTCCTAAAAGGTATTTTTCTTTTTGAGGTGATAAAATGTTCTGGAGCTAGACAGTGCAGTTGTTGCACAACTTTGTGAATATACTAAAAACTACTGAATCATAAACTTTCAAAGGGTGAATATTATGGCATTTGAATTATACCTTAATGATTTACAAAAGAAGACAGCAACATTTTCCAAATTTTCAGAGGGGACTAGCCCTTACACAGGATTGACTTTTAGGCGGTGTTATTTTCTTGGGTTTTCCTTCTAATCAGCAAAAGGGAGGTTGGGGGAGGCCATAATTACAGACTAAAATATGAAATGAGATTTCGTTTCTTCCTATCTATATTGTGGTATGAAAAATCCTGACCCCATGATATGCATAAAGATCTAGCCTTCCAGTTCTCTTAATTCTATTTTTTAAATCTGGTAACAGTAGGCTGGCAGTCCTGTATGAAAACTAGCCTCTCAGTTCAATAGCAGCAGCAGCAGCCCACCTTATTATTCTATTCCATTTTATTTTTCAAAATTGAACTATAGTTGATTTACAATGTTGTGCCAATCTCTGCTATACAGCAAAGTGACTCAGTTTTACACATATATACATTATTTTTTTTTCAATATTATTTTCCATTATGGTTTATCCCAGGAAACTGGATATAGTTCCCTGTGCTATGGAGTAGGACCTTGTTATTTATCCATTCTAAGTGTAATAGTTTGCATCTGCTAACCCCAAACTCCCATTTTACCCCCCACCTTGGCAAGCATGAGTCTGATCTCTATTTCTATAAGCACTTTTTGTAGATAGGTTTATTTGTGTCATATTTTAGATTCCACATATAAGTGATATTGCATAGTATTTGTCTTTCTCTTTCTGATTTATTTCACTTAGTATGAGAGTCTCTAGCTGCATCCATGTTGTTGCAAATGGCATTATTTTGTTCTTTTTATGGCTGAGTAGTATTCCCTTGTATATATGTACTGCATCTTCTTTATCCATTCCTCTGTTGATGGGCACATAGGTTGATTCCATGTCTTGGCTATGGTGAATAGTGCTGCTATGTATACAGGGCTGCATGTATCTTTTTGAGTCATGTTTTCGTCCAGATACATGAGAGGAGTGGGACTGCTGTGTCATATGGTAGCTTTATTTCAGTTTTCTGAGGAACCTCCATACTGTTCTCCATACTAGCAGGGGCCCACTTCAGATGGGATACTCATTCTCCACTTCACCAAGCCCCCTCCTCAACAGTTATCACCCACTCACATCACCAACCTAGTTCTGAATATATTCGAATTTGCGATTCCTGGTCAAAGAGTCCATTATAAAAATTAAACTTCAATAAGCAGTGCTTATATTGGCTTCAGTTAGGAATGTGTTTAGCTGCAAATAACAAACATCTAAATAACAGCACCTTAAACACTTAGGACTTTATTTCAAGACATCTGGAAGTGGGTAGTTACTGAAGCTGGATCAAGAGCTCAGTGATAATAAGATCTCCATGTTGTAGAGGCTACTAGCTGTCTATCAAATATTATTTTATCTTTTCTGAGTTACATGAACCTTGAGATTATTTGAAAGGATGATATAACAAGCTAAAAATGAAATCTCCTGTGGCTCAGCTGGTAAAGAATCCACCTGCAATGTGGAAGACCTGGGTTCGATCCCTGGGTTGGGAAGATCCCCTGGAGAAGGGAACAGGTACCCACTCCAGTATTCTGGCCTGGAGAATTGCATGGACTGTATAGTCCATGGGGTTGCAAAGAGTTGGACACAACTGAGCAACTTTCACTTTCACTTTCCAATTAGGAGTATTTCAGAAAGCTCCTTATCAGTGAGATAAGTAAAAGTAACTGAAGGGAACTTACAAGAAGGCAATTTTAAAGGGTTCACACAGCTGGCATATGCCTTCATTTCTCTTTGCTGTTCTCCTTCTTTATGCCTGAAATGAAACTATGATGGCAGGAGCTCTGACTGCCATTTCGAGAAGAGAGGGATCAGGAAGACAAAGCACAAAATCAAAAGAGCATCTGTCCCTGGTTAAATCATATAACCACCATAACAATCTTGGACTCCAGACTTAATAAAAACTGTCATTTAAGCCATCCTTTTATGGGTTTTTATTACTAGCAGTTGAATGTAATTTCTGACTGATACACTGCCAGTGTATCTATAGCTCCTTTGGCTTTTTCACTAAAATATTTAAATTACTGCTGCCTTGCTCATGACAAGAATATGGAGAAGGGGGAAAGGATCTGTCACAGGTTCAGCTTTTGTGTTCACTGAAAGCACTGGGCATTATTCAGGCACAAAGGATATCTTATCTAGTTGTGGTTGAAATTAGGAGCACACAAATTTTTCCTTGACTATGTATATACTACCACACTTCCTATTAAGGAAGTTTTGCTAGTTAGGAAAAAGATGGCATATATGCAAAACATGCATTGGAGCTCAGAATATACCACTAATGCTCTAGTCCAGGTTCTTTCAATTCCATGTTCCCAACTACCCTGTGCTCAGTTTTCTTACCTACTTTCAAACTAAAGCAAAACACTCACTGCAACAGTACATAGATGTAAATGCACTGAAACCATGTAAGATACAGGTTCATCCAATTCACAATAACTTCCATGTGGAAACAACCTATATATCCAGAGACAATGAACGGATAAAGAAAATGTGGCCTATTTATACAATGGAATATTCAGTTCAGTTCAGTCACTCAGTCGTGTTTGACTCTTTGCGACCCCATGGACTGCATTATGCCAGGCCTCACTCTCCATGACCAACTCCCAGAGTTTACTCAAACTCATGTCCACCGAGTTGGTGATGCCATCCAGCCATCTCATCCTCTGTCGTCCCCGTCCCCTCCCGCCTTCAATCTTTCCCAGCATTAGGTTCTTTTCCAATGAGTCAGTTCTTTCATCAGGTGACCAAACTATTGGAGTTTCAGTTTCAGCATCAGTCCTTCCAATGAATATTCAGGACTGATTTTTTAAAAATATAGAATATTTTTAAATGGAATATTAGTCAGCCTTAAAAAATAAGGAAATCATGGAAATGGGACCACATGAATGAACGTGGAGGACATTATGCTAAGAGAAATAAGCCAGTCACAAAAAGACAAATATTCTATGATTCCATTTATATGAGAAAGTGAGAGTAGTCAAACCCATAGAGGCAGAGAGTTGACTGGTGATTGCCAGGCACTGAGAGGAGGTGGAAACAAGGAGAAGCTACTCAATGGATATAAGATTTCAAATACAAAAGATGAATAACTTCTAGAGCTTTGCTGTACAACATAGGACCAGAGTTAACAATAATATGTTGTGCACTTAAAAAAGTGTTAGAAGAATAGACCGCATGTTAAATGTTCTTATTATAATAAAAAAAATGTTAAGTTAGATTTAGCCAGATAACTGGAAAAATATGTAAGTGTGTATATATATATATAATATAATTTCCACCTAAATGAAAACGCAGCAGCCTAAAAGATCCCATAAGCCATAATAAAGATCGAAGTTGTCACAACTAAGATTCAGTGAAGCCAAAGAAATAAATATTTTTTAAAAATAAATGAAAACACAGAAATTTTAAATTCTTGTAGTAAACTCAACACAGCCCAAGAATACATCTTTTTTTCAGACCCAGTTTAAGCCATGCTGTCCTGAATAGTTAATAATGTCTCCCTTATATCTTTCTTCTATATGTGCCTTTCTCACTGTGCTTGTCATTTTGTGATATACTTGTTTTCTCATCTTTTCCTACTTATCTAGGAGCCTTTTGAGGTCAGCAACTGCTCTTCTCTATTTTCTTACAGATAAATCTAATTACTTACCACTAGATAAATGTTCTAAAAATACTGGTTGCTTTGAATGAAGCTCTATATAAAACTCATCACACTTTGAAGGAGGCCCATCAGTATAATAAATCTGAAATTATCTGTACTTGCATTTGTGCACAGAGAAGGCAATGGCACCCCACTCCAGAGCTCTTGCCTAGAAAATCCCATGGATGGAGGAGCCTGGTAGGCTGCAGTCCATGGGGTCGCGAAGAGTCGGGCACAACTGAGCGACTTCCCTTTCGCCTTTCCCTTTCATGCATTGGAGAAGGAAATGCCAACCCACTCCAATATTCTTGCCTGGAGAATCCCAGGGACGGGTGAGCCTGGTGGGCTGCTGTCTATGGGGTCGCACAGAGTCGGACACGACTGAAGCGACTTAGCAGCAGCAGCAGTAGCATTTGTGCAACGCACACAAAAAGGAAAACCCACTAAAAAGTACTCGAGCCTCAAGAACTTGATTTTGACAACCTGCAAAGAAGACCAAAGAGGGCATCTTGTTCTCTTTGATGGGTATTTATTATTTATTCTTCTTACCAGAACTCATAGATTTTGTTCATCCTTTTGGTTCCATCAGCACCAAGAGGCATAACGATTGTGAAAGGTCCCCTAATGTCTTTGGCGCCCCATTCCCAGCCTTCTATTTTAGGGCAGAGCCGATGATGTCATTTACAGAGAGTCTTGCCAGGCTCTGCATATGGTTTGTAATATAAATAGATCACATCTTACGCATATCAGCAAGACAGAGGAGGCTTGCCCTCCCCAAAGTCTGCTGAAGTAGAAATTCTCAACAGAAAAGTAGGCAAGCCACCTCTACTTTATACTTCTCAGGGAATTTAAGGATGTGTTCGGCAAAGATTTCAAACTCTGGCAAATTTAGATGAATCCTGGACTATCCAAAGATAAAATATGCCCAAACTAAAGATAAATGATAATCCTGTTTCATTTTAGACTTCTTCCTTCCACTGGGCTTTGTGACTGCATAGTTAATATCAATTTATGTTCATGGTCTGTATTATAACCTATTGCATTAGCCTCAACATATATTGATTAGATTTTGTTTTGTTGTTTATAAATAAAACCTGATAATTGGGCTTACTCATGAGAGGAGTCACCATTAAAATAAAAATAAACCACTATGATTCTGAGCAACAAACTGTCACAAACAGGCAATCTTTCCAATCTATTTCAATACCTAATTATTTTTTTCTTTTTAACACTTGTTATTTGAAAAAGTTTAACACTCATAAGAAGCTACAAAAATAATATAGATGTCTGTGTACCCTCTACCCAGCTTGTCCCAGTGGGAACATCTTTAGTACCTACAGTCCATTGACAAAACCAGGAAACTGACACTGAGACAATATACTGACATTAACTAATAATCTTATTTAGATTTCACTCCTTTGTCTCACTTTTTTGGAGGTAAGTGTGCAGTGTCTAGTTCTGTGGCATTTTATTACGTTTAGACATGTATAACCACCACCACAACCAGGATACACATTATTATTATTATTTTTAAACACCTATGGAAGTCCAGCTATGCACAAAGGACTGCTGGGTGCGTTTATTTAACAATTTTATGAGGTAAATTTATTGTCTCCGTTTTGGAGAAAGGAGACTTAAATAAAAAGGAAAAAGCAGACATTTCCCCTTTTTTTCATCTTTTAGTATCAGGAGTGTGGCAAAGACACACTCCTGTCTAATGACGCTAAATTCAATGTGAGGGATTTATTTTTTTTTACTTTTATAATCAACCTTTCTTAAGTCATAGCTCTCCAATTTTCAAATGTATAAAGTTCACAAAATCTACTCACTTCTTAAAAATACCACCATTAGGCACGAAGTAAGGGAAGAGATCATAAAAGAGAGTCCATCCTACAGTTCAGGATGGCAACAGCTCCAAGTCTTAAGTCACTTTTGCTTTTTCTCAAAACCACAGCAACTCTATTTCTGTTCTTATTTTTCTCTTGCACCCAGACAATAGTGTTTTTGTCCTCTGAGGATTATTCTAAAAATAAAATGTGAAAGAAGAAGAAACATGTAAAGGTCTCTATCTTTGGTTTCTAAACATTACTTTTAACCTCCTATTTAGTTTAACTGCCATTCCCTACCAGAAAACGCTCTGCCCACTGCACTGTCTTCAGATTCCATACGGCTGGAAAACGCACATGGCCTTAGTGCTTCCTGCGCCCCTGCCCCTTCTACCACCACTGGGGGGCTCACAGAGGAAATACGGTGGAGCTCACTGGGGCTAGGGGACATTACTTCCTGTCTAATTTTCACCTCTGCCTTTCAGCAACCATTCAGCCAAGTCCAGCCTAAGCAAGTTGGGACCTCACATAGGAGTTTTCTTCCTACTTCCCTGGCCTCTCCTTCTCAGTCTCTTTTCCCATCTCCTTCTCTTATTTCTGACCTCCAAAGCCAGAGTCCTTGGAGCCCAACCTCAGTCTTTTCCCTAAAATACTGATACTCTACCAAGGGTGATTTTTCTCCCCAGGGGCCAATTGGGATTGTCAGTAGACATTTTTAGTTGAGGGACAGGGTGGGAGGGGGGCAGGGTGAGAGGTGTGCTAATGGTATCTAGTGGGTAGAGGCCAGGGATGCTGATAAATACCCTACAATGTATATTGTAGGACAGAACAGTCCCTGCAACAAAGAACTATCCCACTCCAAGGGTCATTGTGGATTCCCAGACAGTTCAGTGCTAAAGAATCCACCTGCCAATGCAAGAGCCACAGGAGAGGCAGGTTTGATCCCTGGGTTGGAAAGATCCCCTGGAGGAGGAAATGGCAGCCCACTCCAGCATTCCTGCTGGGAAAATCCCATGGACAGAGGAGCCTGGTGGGTTACATCCATGGGGAATCAGAGAGCCCGACACGACTGAGCGACTGAGCACAAGCACAAGCACACCGGGTCAACAGTCCCCGCATTATAAAGGCTTGCCCTAAAGATCTTACTCAGTGCCACACTATACCCAGACTCAGTCCATATGCTGCTGACTCCCAGACTTCAATCTCCAGTCCTGTCTTCTCCCCCATCTCCGGGTGCTTATACACAACTGCCTCCACTTAAATCTATCACGTGCTTCAAACTTAACTTGTTCACAACTGAATGTACTGGCATCCACAAACCTGCTTCTCCCCTAGTCCTTCCCATACTGATGATGAAACCATGCAAAGTAGTCATCTTAGACCCAAACTCTGACTGCAGGAACACTCTGATTAGGATCAAAGAACAGTGGAGCTGTGAGGGATTTCATTTGGGAGACGAGGAGAGCAAGATTCAGTAGTTTTGAGATGTCCCTACAGCTACACATTTAACTTGATAGTAGAGCCAGAATGAGAAAGACTTTCCTACAGCCAAGTAAGCTGACTTGGCTCCCTCAGGTAAAATACATAGCTTAGTTGCATTCTCTTTTTTCACAAGTCAATGTTAGACAGCTTCGTACAATGCAGGTCCAGCAAATCACAGCCCAAGGGCCAATGTGGGGCTGCCACCTGTTTTTATATGGCCCATGAACAGAATGATTTTACCACCCTGAAATATTTGGGGCAGGGGGAGGAAATTCAAAGAACAACAATAATGTATGACATATGAAACTGACATTAAAAACAAATGTTAGTGTCTGTGAATCAAGTGTGACTGGGACACAGACACATTCATTAATGTTTTATCTATGGCTGCCTTCATGCTACAGAGCTGAACTGAGAAGCTGCAACATTCACTGTATGAAGGGCAAAGCTGAAAATACCTGGCCCTTTCTAGAACAAGGTTAGTGACCTCAGTACATTAAGAGTCCAAATTAAACAAACAAACATGGATTTCAGTTTCATCTCAACCAGCAGTGTGATCTTTGACTGTGTTTCAATGTCTATGAGCCTCACGTTGAATAGGGGTAATGATACTGCCCTTAAAGGATTGTTTAGGAGTATTAGAAGTAATGCTTGTAGTGATCTGGAGTACACTAGGAGGAACTCAACAAATACTAGCAAAAATAATAATACTACTTACTAATACTATTATTACCACAAACTTTACCCCTCAAAATGTCCTCTTTGGTACGCTTTGAGAGATTTTGTGTCAAATGCCTTCTGAAATCCAGGCAAACATAGAACTTAAAAGTCCTAGTCCTTTTCATCCATTAGTTGCATGATAACAGAACAAGTACCCATCACATTATGTTTTTTGGTAACAAGCTGGAGGGTGGTTAATATCTTTATAACTCATATGACATTGTGCCCAATTGTGAATTCCCTGAGTTTCCTGGAAAAATCATCTCCTGAGTAATAAAGGTGACACTACGTGAAAGAGAAAACCATCGAGACCTACTCCATCCTTTTTCCAACTTTCTTATCCCAAGACTGTCAGAAAATAAGTTTAGTTAACAGAAAACGGGGAAATCAACATTAAGTTAGTGAAGAACATGTAGAAACAGTCCCCAAACCCCCAGGACCCCACTCTTTCAGATTTCCCAGAGGGCACTGCATGTGGCCAGAGAGGCAGAGCCTGGCTGTGGTTTTGGAACTGGCATCCCCCACAAGCTTCCAAAGATAAGAGATGGGAGCATGGCTGACACTCACCTTGCCCACGGCTGCCCTCGGGGCCTTGACCTCAGCCCTGGCCACATCCAGTCCTGCAGGAGACTCTGCCATCCCTGGGGGCTTCTCGGCCTCAGGCTTGCCTCCTGGCTTACATCTCATTCCTGGAGTGGAAAAGAGGTCAAGCCTAACTCTTTTTCTTTGTGTGACCGCATCCTTTCCCCCTCTCACATCCCGCCATTTTCTCTGGCTCTCCAGGTATTTTGGCTAAGCACAGGGTCCTTTCCAGCCTCCTCACACTTCCTCCTTCCACTGGACTGCCCCTTTCTATGGTACCTTCTGGGATGATCCACATTTCTCATGAGTGACAAGACGTCATCTTGCTAATTAACATACGGCCTAATTATGGCGGTGTTACACTTTAGGAGACAGAATTAAAGTCTGAAGTGACCTAAGTAATTAGGAGAGGCAGACAGAGACAAATGAAAGCAGTAGCAGTACCGTGGGGGTGGCCATCACTTGGCCACGTCCAGTGAGGCTGAGCACCACAGGCCAAGACTCAGGTGCGTGGACACCTCGGGATCAGCTCCAAGCCAGGGTACTGTGGTACCTGCTTGGAGGCAGCATCCCCATGTAGGGCAAGATGGGCTTTTCTTTCCTCCTCCCTGTCTTTATAATTTCCCTGGCACCGAGGTGCCTCTTGACAAGATAGAGTAAATGAATTAGAAAAATGCACGCCCACAAAGATGAATTTTCACCCCATGCTGCAGAAGAGACAGGACTGACAGCTTAATTGCTGTGCTGAGGGTGACGCTGCTAGGAAGTGGTCCCTACTCTGCTAGGAAATCTGGCCAAAAACTAGGACAAATGAGGACAGGAGGTGTGCATTCTGGGTTCCCCCAGAAGTTGACCTGGGGTCACGAATGTGAGTACAAGTCACTTATTTGGGAGGCGCTCTAACAAGCACTGGCAGGGAGTGAGAAAATGAGACCGAGGAGGGAAAGAAGGCAATAGAAGGTATGTTAACAAGCAAGCCCTGCGGCTCAACTTGGCTGGGCAAGTAGGAGGGATAGGAGAACAGAGGTCAGTGAACTTTTCCTATAAAGGGCAGAGAATAAATATTTCAGGCTTTGGGAGCCATGGAATGTCTGTCACGATGACTCAATTCTGCCATTGTAGAAAAAATGTAGCCAGAGACAATATGTAAATGAACGGATTTGCAGTAAAACATTATTTGCAAAACCAGGCAGCCAACCCAATGGCTGTAGTTTGTCAGCCCCCTGCTATAGAAGAGTGTTTCTCAAACTCTCATGGTGAAGGACCCATTTTTTTTTAAATGTCCAACCCATTGAACAAGACTTTTGTAAATACAACAAAAATGAATCAATGGAAAAGCAAAATTTAAAAAACAGGCATACAAAGTATAAGTCTTTTAAAATTAATTAAAATCAAAAGACACAGAATATCTTGGTCTAGTTGATTTAGGAAGTTTCTAAATGCCCACTCTGAACTTCTGCTAAGTTATCACAGAAAGGTGGAGTCCTTGATCTCAGCCAAGGCCCTCACCACAGTTTACAGCCCCATGGTCTCTCTTACTAGGTGAGAAGGCTGGGACTGTTACCCACTGATACTTCTATTGTTATCAAGGGCTGTTCCCCAGCACATCAACTCCTGGTCCTTCTGGCCTATCTGGCAAATGGACCATGCACATTTCTGCCATCTGAGAAGGAAAGGCACCAGGGGCTCCAGGTAGGAAGTTGAAGGCGAGTATGGGAATGGTGAGGACCAAGAGTTCACTGGCAGGCCACTGTCGGTGTCACTACAGTGTGATAGAATAGAAAGATCATGGGCTTGGAATGCAAAGAAATTGAGACAGAAGTCCTGATTCTGCCACTTAACTTCTCTGTTTCTACATTTTCTTGTCTGAAAAATGAGTATAATATAGTGAGGGTTGGACATTGTTATTTTTTTGCTATTGTTGCTGCTGTTAAAGACTTTATTTTTTTTAGAGCAGTTTCAGGTTCACAGCAAAATTGAGAATAAGGTATTGATACAAAGAATTCCCATATACTTCCCACCCCATATGAGCATAGTGAAGTCGTTCAATCATGTCTGACTCTTTGCAATCCCATGGACTGTAGCCTACCAGGCTCCTTTGTCCATGGAATTTTCCAGGCAAGAGTATTGGAGTGAGTTTCCATTTCCTTCTCCAGGGGATCTTCCTGACCCAGGGATTGAACTCAGGTCTCCTGCATTGCAGGCAGACGCTTTACCTTCTGAGCCACCAGTGAAGCCCACCCATACATGCATAACCTTCCCCATTAGCAACCTCCCACCAGAGTGACACAACTGTTACACCTGATGAACCTACACTGACCCTGCATAATTACCCAGAGTCCATAGCTTGCATTAGGGTTCAACTCTTGGTGTGGTACTTATGATATGTGTCTATCATCATAGTATTATACAAAGCATTTTTACTGCCATAAAAATCTTCCTTGCTCTGCCTGTTCATCCTTCCCTCCCCTCAACCCTTGGCACCACTGCTCTTTTCACTGTCTCCATAGTTTTGCCTTTTTCAGAATGTCAACTAGTTGGAATAATCTTTTCAGACTGATTTCTAACACTCAGTAACGTGCATTTAAGGTGTCTCCGTGGCTTCTCATGGCTAGATAGCTCACTGTTTTTTTTAGTACTGAATACTCTACCGTCTGAAACTACCACTGTTTATTCACCCATTCGAAGGGCATCTACATTGCTTCCAAGTTTTGGCAATTATGTAAACATCTGTGTGCAGGTTTTTGTGTAGAAATAAGTTTTTAGCTCCTTTGGGTAAATACCAAGGAACACAATTGCTGGATTATATGGTAAGAGTGTATTTACTTTTGTAAGAAACTACCACACTGTCTTCCAAAATGGCCGTTCCCTCCAACCAGTGAACGAGAGTCCCTGTTGCTCCACGACCTTGTCAGCATTTGGTGTTTGTCAGTATCTAAATTTTGGCCATTTTAACAGTATCTAGCAGTATCTCATTTTTGTTTTAATTGTATTTCCCTGATGATATATGATGTGGAACACCTTTGCATATGCTTATTTGCCATCAGTATGTGTTCTTTGGTGAAGTGTCTGTTAAGGTCTTTGGCCCATTTTTTAAAAAGGATTGTTTATATTCTGACTGTTGAGTTTTAAGAGTTCGTTGCATATTTTAGATAACAGTCCTTTATCATATATTTTTTTAAAATATTTTCTCATTTTGACTTGAGTTTTAAATGGTCTGATAAAAAGCCCTAGCATGTGTGCAACATTTGGGGCACATTGACAAGAACTCAATAATAACTCCCTTTCCACAAAATATAAAAATTATACAAAAAGTTAGTGGTAGAAATCTAATGGACTGTCTCCCATTAACCTGTATTTTTGTCCCTTGTTCTCCATTTTACGTCATTCAGCTGCATTCACCCACCTAGTCTGGGTGTGCTGAAGGTGGTGAGGATGAGTTATAAAGAAGATGGGGCTACAACAGGAGCCTTAGAGAATGAAAGGGAAAGGGAGGAGGAAATTGAAATAGTAAATGTTTATTAAGCACTTCTTATATCCTGGGTTCCATGGGATATGTATGTAAGAATAATACATGGCCCTTATTGTTAAAGAATTTATGGTTTAACCAGGGTGGATAATAAAACCATGAGATGAATATAAAGTGATATTCATTGATAGTCTACTATGTGCCAGGGATCTCACGAGATTCTTTGTATACATTAGCTATGATTCAGTTGAGAACACTGCAAAGAAGACACTGTTAACCTCATTTTAAAAAGGAAACTGATGTGCAAGGAAGGTATGTGACTCATTCCAAGCCACATGGCTAGTAAGTAACAGAGCTGAGATTCAAGCCCAAGGCTGTCTGATTCTAATGCTCACACTCTTCATACACCAAGCTATTGAGAAAAGCTCCTAAGACAAATCACAGATAGTTTCATTGTGAGAAGTGCAACCTGGACTGAAAAAAGAATACACAAAGACTCATCAAAAGAAAAACAATCCATAAGGAAGATACAAAATAAATGGCTCCAGTGTAATTGAAGTCTGTGAAAAAATGGAAATAGGAGAAGTAGGGTCAGGTTTGAGGGTTCTGACTGGTTTTGATGGTGTTTGCCAAGGATACTCTCAATGAGATTTTTCTAGGAGCTGGAAACAAAAAATCAAAATTCATCTGAAAAAAAAATTTAAAAATTAAACAAAAGTGTAATAAGGCCTGACACTAATACAATGCTGTATGTCAACTATAGAAACTACATGTATACAGGACATATATCTATGTCTATCTGTATCTATCTACAGATATCTATATCTACATATCTATACTACAGCTATACTTGTGTTCAGTCACGTCTAACTCTTTGGGACTCTTTGGGCTATAGCTCATCAGGCTCCTGTGTCCATGGGATTTTTCAGGCAAGAATACCGGAGTAGGCTCCCGACCCAGGGATTGAATCCATGTCTCCTGCATCTCCTATATTGGCAGGTGGATTCTTTACCACTGGTGCCACTTAGGATGTTGATTATAGCTTCCCAGTTGGTTCAGTGGAAAACAATCCGCCTGCCAATGAAGGAGACACAGGTTCAATCCCTGGGTCGAGACGATCCCCTGGAGGAGGGCGTGGCAATCCATTGCAGTATTCTTGCCTGGAGAATCCCATGAAGAGAGGAGCCTGGTTTCTCTACAAAGGTCACAAAGAGCTGGACACAACTTAGCACACACGCACACATGTGTCAGTTATATCTCAATAAAAAATTTTAAAATAAGTTTTAAAAGTACATACTATTTATAGAAGTGCAATAAAGAAGACTAGTCCTCACAGGAACTTACACGTACTAAAAAGCAGTAAGAACTCGAACAATGAAATACGGGCTCAAGAACAGACACAAATCAGTCAGCAGAAGAGAATCAGCAGCCCAGAAAATGAGCTTTTTTGTTCAAAACTGAATATTTAATAAAGAAAGCATTACAAAACAGAAAGGGAAAAATCATTTACCATATGTTGTTGAAAAAACAAATTAGGAAAAAAGTCGCTCTCACCTTATGCTATATATCAAGTTAAATTTCCAGTGGATTTAAGAGTTTTTTTAAGTTAAATATAGAAAATATTTAATTTCTGGTAAAACATGCTTAGACAAATAATGAAATTTAAAAAAGGAAAATGCAGAAAGCTATTCTCACATCTAAAGTTCAAATAAGGGTATGGTTAAGGAACAACAGTACTTCAGCTCCATGGAATGATAGACGGCCATTTGAATAATTATAAAACTATAGCAACATTAAAAAATATTTAGGCTGGACATAACTATGAAAGATATGGCACATTATTTTTCTATTGTTGCTGTAACAAATCACCACAAATTTATCTGGTTAAAAATAACACATATTTATTATGTTACAACTTTGGAGGTTAGAAGTTTGACATTGGTCTTACTGAGCTATAATCAAGGCGTCCTCAAGGCTGCATTCTTTTCTGGAAACTGTGATGGAGAATCCATTTCCTTGCCTTTTACAACCTCTAGAGGGCACCCACATTCCTCAGCAGATGGCCCATTCGTCCACCTTCAAAGTCAGCAAAAGACAATTGAGTTGTTCTCACATCACTGCACTCTGACTTCTTTCCAGAGTCACATTTCCCTCTGACTTGTCTTCTGCCTCTCTTCCATTTTTTTTTTTCAAAAATAATGGCTTTATTGAGATATAATTTACATGGCATACAATTCACCCACTTAAAGTGTACAAGTCATTGGTTTTTAGCATATTCAGAGAGTTGTGTAACCATCATTATAATCAATTTTGGAACATTTTTATCACCCCTGCTAAGAAAACTTATAACCATTAGCAGTTACTTCCCCTTCCCCCGCAAGTTCTTATTCCTGGATGAACACTCATCTATTTTCTGTCTCCATGAATTTTCCTATTCTAGACATTTCAGGTAAAAGGAATCATACAATACACAGTCTTTTGTGACTGGCTTTTTTCACTTAGCATAATGTTTTCAAGGTTTGCCTATGTTGTGGCAGTATTAATACTTTATTTCTTTTTATGGATGAGTAATATTCCAGTATATGTATATAACATATTTTGTTTATCTATTCATCAGTCATGGACATTTAGATTGTTCCAGGGGATACTGTGAATAATGCTACTATAAACATTTATGTACAAGATTTTTTTTTGGATATGGTTTAATTTCTCTTGGGAAGCCCTTGAATAGTTAAACATGGTGTTATCATATGACCCTCAGTGCTTGGCTCACCCCACTCTATTCTTAGATAGAGTAAAAACCCAAGAGAAATTAAACCATATCCAGCAAATTTGGAAAACTCAGCAGTGGCCACAGGACTGGAAAAGGTCAGTTTTCATTCCAATCCCAAAGAAAGGCAATGCCAAAGAATGCTCAAACTACCACACAATTGCACTCATCTCACATGCTAGTAAAGTAATGCTCAAAATTCTCCAAGCCAGGCTTTAGCAATGCGTGAACCATGAACTTTCAGATGTTCAAGCTGGTTTTAGAAAAGGCAGGGGAACCAGAGATCAAATTGCCAACATCTGTTGGATCATCAAAAAAGCAAGAGAGTTCCAGAAAAAGATCTACTTCTGCATTATTGACTATGCCAAAGCCTTTGACTGTGTGGATCACAATAAACTGTGGAAAATTCTGAAAGAGATGGGAATACCAGACCACCTGACCTGCCTCTTGAGAAACCTGTATGCAGGTCAGGAAGCAATAGTTAGAACTGGACATGGCACAACAGACTAGTTTCAAATAGGAAACAGAGTACGTCAAGGCTGTATATTGTCACCCTGCTTATTTAACTTCTATGCAGAGTACATCATGAGAAACACTGGGCTGGAAGAAGTACAAGCTGGAATCAAGATTGCTGGGAGAAATATCAATAACCTCAGATATGCAGATGATACCACCCTTATGGCAGAAAGTGAAGAGGAACTAAAAAGCCTCTTAATGAAATTTTCAGTGAAAGAGGAGAGTGAAAAAGTTGGCTTAAAGCTCAACATTCAGAAAACTAAGATCATGGCATCTGGTCCCATCACTTCATGGCAAATAGACGGGAAGACATTGCAAACAGTGGCTGACTTTATTTTGGGGGGCTCCAAAATCACTGCAGATGGTGACTGCAGCCATGAAATTAAAAGACACTTACTCCTTGGAAGGAAAGTTAAGACCTACCTAGATAGCATATTAAAAAGCAGAGCCATTACTTTGTCAACAAAGGTCCATCTAATCAAGGCTATGGTTTTTCCAATGGTCATGTATGGATGTGAGATTGGACTATAAAGAAATCTGAGTGCCAAAGAATTGATGCTTTTGAACTGTGGTGTTGGAGAAGACTCTTGAGAGTCCCTTGGACTGCAAGGAGATCCAACCAGTCCATTCTAAAGGATATCAGTCCTGGGTGTTCATTGGAAGGACTGATGTTGAAGCTGAAACTCCAATACTTTGGCCACCTGGTGTGAATAGGTGACTCATTGGAAAAGACCCTGATGCTGGGAAAGATTGAGGGCAGGAGGAGAAGGGGATGACAAAGGATGAGATGATTGGATGGCATCACCAACTCAATGGACATGAGTTTGGTAAATTCCAGGAGTTGGTGATGGACAGGGAGGCCTGGCGTGCTATTGTTCATGGGGTCACAAAGAGTTGGACATGACTGTGCAACTGAACTGAACTGAACTGATGTAAAGGATCATGTCATCTGCAAACAGTGAGAGTTTTACTTCTTCTTTTCCAATCTGGATTCCTTTTATTTTTTTCTTCTTCTCTGATTGCTGTGGCTAATACTTCCAAAACTATGTTGAATAGTAGTGTTGGCCTCTCTTCCATTTTTAAGGACCTCATGATGACACATTGTACCCACCCAGAAAATCCAAGATAATCTTTCCATTTAAGGCCAGCAATAAGTAATCTTTGTTTCATATGCAGTGTTAATTTCCAGGTTTTCATGTAACCTAACAAATTCCCAGGTTCAGGGGATTGAGACATGGGCATCTTTGAGGGGCCATTATTCTGTCTATCACATGTGGTTTTCAACTGATGAAGAAAATACATAAAAAGATAACTTAAAGTAGGCTGGCAGGATAGTAAATGAATACCATCCAGACAGTCAAAGGGACAGTGTGCATGCGTGCTCAGTCATGTCTGACTCTTTGCAAGCCTATGGACTGTAGCCTGCGAGGCTTCTCAGTCTATGGGATTCTCCCGGCAAGAACACTGCAGTGGGTTGCCATTTCCTCCTCCAGATCTTCCCGACCCAGGGATTGAATCTACATCTCCTGCACTGCAGCCAGATTTTTTTTTTACCACTGAGCCACCTGGGGAGCCTTGGGTGTTTGAGCTCAAAAAGGCTGGAAGCCATTGATGGGTAAGCAGCGGTCCTTGAGCAGGGCTGAATGCCCCAGGGCAGACGTTCACCCTTTGACATGCCTGTGTCCTGGGGATCTTGTAGAAGCGCAGATTCTGCTTCAGTAGGTCTGGGCTAAGCCTGAGATTTTGCCTTGTAAATATGCCCCCAGTGGATACTGATGTGCTAGTCCCTGGATCACATTTGAGTAGCAAGGTACTACAATGCTTCCAATTCCCAGTCTACCTGGCTTTCAGAAAGATATGTCACTGGTGACCAACAATTCTGGTTTGCTTGGGACTGAGGAGGTTGCCCAGATACAGGACTTTCAGGGCTAAAACCAGGAAAGTTCTAGACAAACCAGGATGAATTAGTCATCCTATTTAGAAATGTGAGGATGGACACTTATTAGAAAAAGCAATGGAGACTTCCCTGGCGGTTCAGTGGTTAAAACTCCACACTTCCATTGCAGGGAGCATGGGTTTGATCCCAGGTCAGGGAACTAAGATCCCCACACGCTATATGGCGTGGCCAAGAAGAAAAAGAAAAAACAGCAACAAAAATCCTGTGTATTTTACTCCCAACTAATCTCTAATGGATCACAACTGTGTTCTGACCAAGCCTAAACTTTGGCCCCAGGATTCTTCCTCACGTTGAGTTCCAGCTATCACTACCAATCCATTGGCAATGGCAAAGGAAATAAAACCTATTTCCAACTGAAGTTGGAACTAACAGTCAAAAAACATGCTGCAGTGCTTCTTGCTCTCTCCACAGAAATGATAGACACGATGATGACAATGAGGGTGATAATTACAACTCAGCAAAAATTTGGTGTGTGTTAAGGTCATTTTTCATATTTTTGTAGCAGTAATTATAGGTGAGAATGACTCATTCAGATCCCAATGATAATTATAAACACAGCTTGATGTGATGGAGAAAAAAAAAAAAAACATATCTAAGGAAGGGAAGGTTGGGGTCCAAACAAGAGACATAACTGCCAGGAGCCTGTGTCGCTCTTAGAAAAATGGGAAAACCACTGACCTTAAACTTATGACTAATGTTTGGGTCAAATACTGAGCACATGCTTACAAGCCTGCACTCCATTTCCTTCTTTCTGTTCTCCTTTTACCAGTGGATTCACTTCTCTAGTTACAGACTTATCAAGAAGAGCATTCATGACAGGAGGAATGAAGCCTGATTGCTGAATGACAAACCGTATGAGGAATCAGATCCTTGACATCAACCTCCGGAGGGGTGAACCTTGTTTGAACTCAACTGTTAACATCGCTTTCACTGAGCTCCAAGTCTCAAAAAGGAGCATCACCGGCAACTCCTCCAGCCACATTCGCTATCAGCACTGTTATTAGTTATCTATTGCTCTCTAACAAATGACTCTAAAACTTTGTGTCTTGAAACACCACACATTTGTTATCCCACAGTTCCTGTCGATGAAGGATCTGGGCGCAGCTTAACTGAGCTCTCTGCTTCAGGGTCTCTTGCACGGCTGCACTCAAGGGTAAGGCTATCTGAAGGACTGAGGAGGGAGGATCCACTTAAGTTCACTCAGGTGCTTGTTGGGAGGAGTCACTTCATCAAGCATCGTTTGACTGAGAGCCTCAGGGCCTCATAGGCAGTTGCTTAGAGGCTCTCCTCAGTTCCTTACCATGCTGGCCTCTCCAGTTGGCTTCAAGTCAGCCTGTGAGTGTGGAGAGAAGGGAGCCCTCCTACACTGTTGCTGGGAATGTAAATTTGTGCAGCCACTATGGAGAACAGTATGGAGATTCCTTAAAAGATTAAAAACAGAGCTAGCATATGATCCAGCAATCCCACTCCTGGGCATGTATCTGGAGAAAACCATAATTTAAAATGATACATGTACCCCCAATATTCATGGCGGCACAATTCACAATAGCCAAGACATGGAAACAACCTAAATGTCCATTTACAGATGAATGGATACAGATGTGGTATATATACACAATGGAATACTACTCAGCCATGAAAAGAACAAAATAATGCCATTTGTAGTAACATGGATGGACCTAGAGCTTAGCCTACAAAGTGAAGTAAATCAGAAAGAGAAAGACAAATACCATGTGCTATCACTTACACATGGAATATAAAATACAACAAAAATGAACCTATCTACGAAACAGACCCACAGACATAGAGAACAGATTAGTGGCTGCCAAGGAGGAGAGGGGTGGAGGAGGAATGGATTGGGACTTTGGATTCAGCAGATGCAAACTTTTATATATAGAATGGATCAACAACAAGGTACTACTGTTTAGCTCAGGGAACTATATTCAATGGCCTGTGATAAACCTTAATGGAAAAGAACATGAAAAAGAATATATATATATATATATATATATATATATATATATATATATATATGTTGTGCTTACTCACTCGGTCATGTCCGACTCTTTGGACCCCATGGACTGTAGCCAACCAGGCTCCTCTGTCCATGTGGATTCTCCAGGCAAGAATACTGGACTGGGCAGCCATTCCCTGCTCCAAGGGATCTTCCCAACCTACAGACTGAACCTAGGTCTCCCACATTGCAGGCAGATTTTTTTTACTGTCTGAGCTACCAGGAAAGCCCAAGAACACTGGAGTGGGTAGCCTATCCCTTCTCCAGGGGAACTTCCCAACCCAAAAATTGAACTGGGGTCTCCTGCATTGCAGGCAGATTTTTTACCAACTGAGCTACCTGGGAAGCCCCCCCCCCCACCACCACCACACACACACACAGTGATATGCATGCTAAGTTGCTTCAGTTGTGTCCAACTTTGCAACACTATGGACTGTAGCCTGCCAGGATCCTCTGTCCATGGAGATTCTCTAGGCAAGAATACTCTGAGTCTCTTACATCTCCTGCAAGCATCCCCTACTGAAATCACTGATTCCAAACCAGCAACAAGCATTTTGTGAAGCAACCACAGAAATGTTTCCATTCCTGCTTCTAGAAATAAAAGCACATTTCCCCCATCGCATTATTTAAGGAATAAAAATAAAAGATGATGTGTACTTTATTTGTTGCTATGGTGCAGTAGCAAGACAATAAGGTCATTAGGGGAACAGTCATAAAAGTCACAATGTCTAGTTTTGGAAAAATTGAGTAAGTTGGCCTTTAGTCTATGTTCATGGATCAGTCATGAAAATTGGTGTCAGAAGAGCTATGTGTCTTAGTTGTTCCACAGTTATCCCTGACTTCCTAAACTTTACTGAAAACTTAACTCCTCTGAAAGGGGTTCCAGGGTTAACCTTTTCCAGCTCCAACCCTTCTATTTATTGAATAACTTCAAATTATTACTCATGAATAATGTTCCATATATGTTGAGTCAACTATGTAGCTTGAGAACTCCTTCTCCCCATGAGTGTAAAATATTTTAATATTATGGATTATGTCAACCCAAATTACAGACACTAAAAATAAAAACAGAGCTGGGACAGACCTTAGCAATGATCTGCATACTAGTTCTCAATCTTGACTCAGAGCATCCCTCCAAACACTTGCATTAGAATCTCTGGGGGTGAGACTTGGGAATCAGTAGTTTTAAAGCTCCCCAGCACCAGAGCCAACGTTTAGAACCATTGCTCTACCCTAAGTGATTTTCCTAACACTGTGGCTAAAGAGTATCAAAACCACCAGCACCATGCTTTCTTTAGAGCTGGGACTGATAGTCTGTATTCTACACTGGGTGTGATCTGAAGGAGTTGTCCCCAACCTTGGCTACCTAAAAGAGACACTGAAGTCTTTTATTAACACATACAGATTCCTGTCCTCATCCCAACATAAATACTGCTTTATATCTTTATGAAGCTCTCCAGGTGATTCTAATATGTAGGCAAGGTTGAGCACTACTGATCTAAAATGTGAGCGTATAGCATACGTCTCTGCTCATCTTTCTTAACCACAGACCACAAAGTAGGAGGATGAGACTCCAGCATGTCTAAGGGGCTTTATCAGAATGAAGTCATGTCTATTAAGCTTTTAATGTCCAAAAGGAGAATGTAGAATAGATATAATATATTTCAGTTCAGTTCAGTCAGTTCAGTTGCTCAGTCATGTCCAACTCTTTGAGACTCCATGAATTGCAGCACACCAGGCCTCCCTGTCCATCACCAACTCCCGGAGTTCACTCAAACTCACACCCATCGAGTCGGTGATGCCATCCAGCCATCTCATTCTCTGTCGTCCCCTTTTCCTCCTGCCACCAATCCCTCCCAGCATCACAGTCTTTTCCAATGGGTCAACTCTTCGCATGAGGTGGCCAAATTACTGGAGTTTCAGCTTTAGCATCATTCCTTCCAAAGAAATCCCAGGGCTGATCTCCTTCAGAATGGACTGGTTGGATCTCCTTGCAGTTCAAGGGACTCTCAAGAGTCTTCTCCAACACCACAGTTCAAAATCATCAATTCTTCGGCGCTCAGCTTTCTTCACAGTCCAACTCTCACATCCATACATGACCACTGGAAAAACCATAGCCTTGACTAGACGAAACTTTGTTGGCAAAGTAACGTCTCTGTTTTTCAATATGCTATCTAGGTTGGTCATAACTTTCCTTCCAAGGAGTAAGCGTCTTTTAATTTCATGGCTGCAGTCACCATCTGCAGTGATTTTGGAGCCCTAAAAAATAAAGTCAGCCACTGTTTCCACTGTTTCCCCATCTATTTGCCATGAAGTGATGGGACCAGATGCCATGATCTTCGTTTTCTGAATGTTGAGCTTTAAGCCAACTTTCTCACTCTCCACTTTCACCTTCATCAAGAGGCTTTTTAGTTCCTCTTCACTTTCTGCCATAAGGGTTGTGTCATCTGCATATCTGAGGTTACTGATATTTCTCCCAGCAATCTTGATTCCAGCTTGAGCTTCTTCCAGCCCAGCATTTCTCATGATATAATATATTTAAGCTACCCCAAAATTACAGAAATATTTCTGTGAAGAATGAGGAAGATTTCCAACAACAGGCTTCATTGTTTAAACCTCTAATATGAGAAGAAATATAACACCGATCGTATAAAAATCAATCCAAGGCATAATGTAAGGAAGTTTGTGATACAAATATTATCTTAAATATGAGATATTCAAACATGATAGAAAAAAAACAGATATGTTCTTAGGAGCCTTGAGTGAGTCAGTGTGAGAAGGAGTTATTTAGGAGTAAGTAAAGACATCAAAAATGCTGATAGGGATTCAAACAAGAAAAGTATATTAGTTATCTGTCACTACATAACAAATTATCCTAAAAACCAGCAGCTTATGGCAACAAGCAAGTATTAGCTTGTAGTTTCTGTGGATACAAATATTGGAAGCAACTTAGGGGACTGGTTCTGATTCAGTCTCTCATGAGACTGCAGTCATGGTATTGGCTAGGCTACAGTCATCCTAAAGTTTGACTGGGGATGAAGAGTCTGCTTCCAAAATGGCTCCGACGATGGACAAGTTAATGCTGGCAACTGGCAGGAGGTCTCAGTGCCTTGCTATGTAGACCTGTTCATAGGGCTGCATGGATGCCCTTATAAAATAATAGCTGGCTTTCCCTACAGTGAGTGATCCAAGAGTGAGCAAGGAATAAGTCACACAACATCTCTGAAGTCATGTATTACTTTTCTATCTTACATGAATTATTAGAAGCAAGACATTTAGTCAATGCCACACTTCAGGGGAAAGTAATTAGGTTTTACTTTTTGAAGAACAAGTCAAAGAATTTGTGGACATATTTTAAAACATCACATAAGGCAAGAGAGAAAAGACAAAGACCAGAACGGGCTTGCCAGTAGATCTAAGACAAACTTCATTTCCTGTAAATGACAAGCAACCCAAACTATTCCTTTTCTGACAACTGCCAAGAGGTCCAGCTATAAGCCTTCAGAATGGGCTAGAGAAGCTTCTGGCAGGAAATGCGATTATCTGAGATTTTTAGTAACACTTTCACTCTACAAATATCTATCCACCTGTTTCCTGAAGGCTGGAATTGTTTTAGTATTGAGGCAAAAGCCACATCTGGAGAGAAAGGACAACAGAGAAAATGACAACTGAAATAAACACTGATATAGCTGAAAATGGAAATGTTTACTAACCCAATCAGTGGGAAGTCTCAGATCACAGAGTTAAACTTCTCATGTAGGGAGAAGATGACAGATTCCAAGAAAATTAGGAGAAAGGACTGTGAAATATGAAATTGGAGTCACTACATCAAGGGATTTTAAAATGGAGCTGGGAGGCCATTAAGGAGGTGGACCATAAGCACATTCTCACGGGGTGAAGCCATGAACTTTTGAACTGGGTCAAACCACAAATACTCCAAGGACTCTGAAACCTGTCACAGTAAGGAACTTTCACTTCCCTCTAGTAACAGCCTTCATATTCAATCAAGTTTAGCCAAGACTAGCTTCTGTCTCCAACTCCAAAATTACAAAATTCTTTGTAATGCAAACCTTCCTTCTTTGCCTTTAAAAGCTCCTTTTACTTCCTCAGTTCAGTTCAATCACTCAGTCGTGTCTGACTCTTTGCGACCCCATGGACTGAAGCATGCCAGGCCTCCCTGTCCATCCCCAACTCCTGAAGCTTGCTCAAACTCATGTCCATCAAGTTGGTGATGGCATCCAAACATCTCATCCTCTGTCGTCCCCTACTCCTCCTGCCTTCAAGCTTTCCCAGCATCAGGGTCTTTTCCAATGAGTCAGTTCTTCACATTAGGTGGCCAAAGTGTTGGAGCTTCAGTTTCAGCATCAGTCCTTCCAATGAATATTCAGGACTGATATTCTTTAGGATTGACTGGTTGGATCTCCCTGCAGTCCAAGGGACTCACAAGAGTCTTCTCCAACACTACAGTTCAAAAGTATCAATTCTTCAGCACTCAGCTTTCTTTATGGTTCAGCTCTCACATCCATTTACTCCCTAGTGGAACACTGTTTGGGTTGCTACCCAAATCAGTGTGCCCCAGATTGCATTCTTTGATCCCCAAGCAACATTTTTTGCTTGATTATTGCCTCCTAGGTTCATTTAGGTTGACAGGACACAAAAGGGTTAGGATGAGAGCTAGGTTGACTGGACTTCAAAGTCCCCACAATTTTGCCCAGGTAGGGCTTCTAGTTGCTCAGTAATTGATCAGAAATACTTCTGGAATTTTGCTTCATACTCTAAACAATGAGAAATACTAAGGCAGACACTTAAGATCTCATTCTATGGAACTCTGAGAGTGAATCTCAAGTTTCATTCTTTGCTTGCTATGTTGTTCAGCAAGTCACGTAAACATCCTGCATCTCTCCTTCCTCATTTGGACAACAAGGAGAATTAACAAGGCCTACTTTAAAGGTTATTGGGTGAGTTAAACAAGTTATTATTTCCCAGAGATAAATCCACGCGCCTATGGACACCTTATCTTTGACAAAGGAGGCAAGAATATACAATGGAGAAAAGACAATCTCTTTAACAAGTGGTGCTGGGAAAACTGGTCAACCACTTATAAAAGAATGAAACTAGAACACTTTCTAACACCATACACAAAAATAAACTCAAAATGGATTAAAGATCTAAACATAAGACCAGAAACTATAAAACTCCTAGAGGAGAACATAGGCAAAACACTCTCCAACATAAATCACAGCAGGATCCTCTATGACCCACCTCCCAGAATATTGGAAATAAAAGCAAAAATAAACAAATGGGACCTAATTAAAATTAAAAGCTTTTGCACGATGAAGGACACTATAAACAAGGTGAAAAGACAGCCTTCAGAATGGGAGAAAATAATAGCAAATGAAGCAACTGACAAACAACTAATCTCAAAAATATACAAGCAACTCCTGCAGCTCAATTCCAGAAAAATAAGCAACCCAATCAAAAAATGGGCCAAAGAACTAAACAGACATTTCTCCAAAGAAGACGTACAGATGGCTAACAAACACATGAAAAGATGCTCAACATCACTCATTATCAGAGAAATGCAAATCAAAACCACAATGAGGTACCATCTCATGCCGGTCAAGATGGCTGCTATCTGAAAGTCTACAAGCAATAAATGCTGGAGAGGGTGTGGAGAAAAGGGAACCCTCTTACACTGTTGGTGGGAATGAAAACTAGTACAGCCACTATGGAGAACAGTGTGGAGATTCCTTAAAAAACTGGAAACAGAACTGCCATAGGACCCAGCAATCTCACTGCTAGGCATACACACCAAGGAAACCAGAATTGAAAGAGACACGTGTACCTCAATGTTCATCGCAGCACTGTTTATAATAGCCAGGACATGGAAGCAACCTAGACGTCCATTGGCAGATGAATGGATAAGAAAGCTGTGGTACATATACACAATGGAATATTACTCAGCCATTAAAAAGAATACATTTGAATCAGTTCTAATGATGTGGATGAAACTGGAGCCTATTATACAGAGTGAAGTAAGCTAGAAAGAAAAACACCAATGCAGTATAATAATGCATATATATGGAATCTAGAAAGATTGTAACGATAACCCTGTATGCGAGACAGCAAAAGAGACACAGATGTATACTCCTTTGGACTCTGTGGGAGAGGGCGAGGGTGGGATGAAGTGGGAGAACGGCATTGAAACATGTATAATATCATATGTTATTACTGGCGAAACAAATCACCAGTCCAGGTTCGATGCATGATACAGGATGCTTGGAGCTGGTGCACTGGGATGACCCAGAGGGATGGTATGGGGAGGGAGGTGGGAAGGGGGTTCAGGATGGGGAACATGTGTACACCCGTGGTGGATTCATGTTGATGTATGGCAAAACCAATACAATATTGTAAAGTAATTGGCCTCCAATTAAAATAAATAAATTTATATTTAAAAAGTTATTATTTTCACATCATTAGAAAAAACACCTCTTGACAGTATGGCAAGATGCCCCACGACTCAACCTCAATATTTCTGCATATTTGCTGATTAGAAGCAGTACCCAAACTTCTAGAAATCTGCATCCTCAGTTGCTGCAGTTATTTATCCTTCCAATTGACCCTGCTGTCTGAGGGACCATTTAAGTGAGCCTTCTTGTTCACATACCTATGTTAAGGGCAGACCCACAATCCTTGGGTAGCTCCTGACTACTTGAAAGTAGTAAAGTTAATTATTACACATCAATAAATGTTTTTTGCTTCTTATATCAGTTTTTGGGCTTCTCTGGTAGCTCAGCTGGTAAAGAATCTGCCCGAAATACAGAAGACCATGGTTTGATTCCTGGGTAGGGAAGATCCCCCTGGAGAAGAGATAGGCTACCCACTGTAGTATTCTTGGGCTTCCCTGGTGGTTCAGATGGTAAAGAATCTGCCTGCAATGCAGGACACTTGGGTTTGATCCCTGTGTTGGGAATATCCCCTGGAGGAGGGTATAGCAACCCACTCCAGTATTCTTGCCTGGAAAATCTGCATGGACAGAGGAGCCTGGTGGGCTACCATCCATGGGGTCACAAAGAATCGGACATGACTGAGCGACTAAGCACAGCACAGCATATTGGCTTTTACCCACAAAAATGTCTTAACTTACCTTTGATATTTAAAAACAATTTATTAAAGTTTCCAACTCAAAAATTAATTATTCTCAGTTTTTCCACTCAATCTACTAATCATATTATTGTACTTCTAAATCTACCAAATTCTAATAATCACTCATGGGGGATCATTAATTAATGCTTGTTCCCATCACCAATGCAGTTGATTAGAGACTCTCTTTAGTATATTAAACAGCACCTAAATTTTTAATACATTCTATGTCTTTTTTACATGCTTCAATTGTGTAACAAATCTTCACAGGTACTTAAGTCATGTTTATAAATCTAATGAATTAAATTTGTAAATATGCTGATAAACTCAAGCTTTCCTGAATTTTCTAATACTGTTACTGAACACAAGTTGGTGTGCCCAATGCACATTCAGGCCAAACAAATCAAAATGTGGGAGTTTGGAGCAGAGAAAGGTTTACTGCAAGGCCATGCAAGGAGAAAGGGTGGCTCGTGCTCAAAAACCTCGAACTTGCAGATGATTTTCAGGGAGAGGTTTTTATAGGCAAAATTTGGAGTACGGGCTGCAGGGCATGTGACCTTCCTCTGATTGGTTGGTGGTGCTCCAGGAATCTTGAGCTCAGTCAGAGGTTACCATCCTCCACCTGTGTGAGTTCCCACAGAACTCAGAGATATTGTTACGTATATTCCTTGAAAAGGATTTTGGACTCTGCCCCAGCACTGCTCTATTCTTCCTTCCTTTCTTCTTTTCTCTCTTTCTTTCATAACACCCATTTATTAACTCACAGTTCTGTAAGTCATAGTCTGAATAAACTTGATTGGGTTCTCTGCTCAAGGTCTCACAAGGCCAGAATCTAATTCTTGACTGGGTTGGGTCCTTTTCAGGAAGCTCTGGGGAAAATACATGCTTTCAAACTAATTCTTACAGGTAGCAGAATTCAGCTTCTTTGCTGGCTGTCGGAAGGGGGTTGATCTCATCTCCTAGAGGCTGCTCTTAGGTCCTTTCCACATGGCTCCCTCTCTCAAGCCAGCAATGCAGAATTTGTCATGTACTGAGTCCCCCTTGTGCTTCTACTCTGTGATTTCCTCTTCTGCTACACTGTTTCTCAGCTGTTCCACCTTTGTTTCTGCATTCCCTCCCTTCCCTGATTAGCAACTGTTCCAATCTGCCCTGTGGAACTCAGGAAAGGTCAAGGCGGCTGAAGCCTCTTTCCTGCAAATAAGAAAGGGAGGTGGGGCGTAGGGTGGGGGTCAGGACATGGAAAGAATCTGTACCAGGAAGGGCTCCGTAGGGTCCTGCTCTATTTCAGTATTGCTTATAAACTTCATAAAATTTCAAGCTAAAAATCACAAGCTTAAATCAATAACAAATATACATTTTGAATTGAAATCACAAAGCTGACTGGTTATTTTAATAGGGGAAATTCTCTTAGATATTGAAAACATCTTAGGGACTTCCCCAGGGGTCCAGTGATTAAGATTCCATGCTTTCATTGCAGGAGGCAAGGGTTTGCTACCAAGTCGGGGAGATACAATCCTACATGTCATGTAGCATGCCTCCACCCCCAAAAGAAAAGAAAGGAAAAAAAAAAAAAAAACACCTCAAGTAGTAAATATGTATCGATTATTCTTAACCACAAAAATATTAATGCTATAGTTTTCATTTTCTTAAAAAGTTTTTTCTAAATTCTAACTTTTCCTTGGATTAAAGGCTATGGTTTTTCCTGTGGTCATGTATGGATGTGAGAGTTGGACTGTGAAGAAGGCTGAGCGCCGAAGAATTGATGCTTTTGAACTGTGGTGTTGGAGAAGACTCTTGAGAGTCCCTTGCACTGCAAGAGGATCCAACCAGTCCATTCTGAAGGAGATCAGCCCTGGGATTTCTTTGGAAGGAATGATGCTAAAACTGAAACTCCAGTAATTTGGCCACCTCGTGCAAAGAGCTGATTCATTGGAAAAGACTGTGATGCTGGGAGGGATTGGGGGCAGGAGGAGAAGGGGACGACAGAGGATGAGATGGCTGGATGGCATCACTGACTCGATGGACATGAGTCTCAGTGAACTCCGGGAGTTGGTGATGGACAGGGAGGCCTGGCGTGCTGCGATTCATGGGGTCGCAAAGAGTCGGACATGACTGAGCAACTGATCTGATCTGATCCGATCTGATCCACAAAGAAAAACACAACTGTTTCCTTAAGCATTGAACATCTTAATGTTTTCATTCAAGCAGTTATGGCATCCCCCAAGAATGTTGGGTTACCTCTCCAGGTGATATTTAGGCTTGTCTTCGAGTTCCCTGAAAAGAGGCCCTTCCCTCAGTCCTCATGAACAGATGCACATACATAACTCTCAAGGGACACACTGAAGGCTCTTTATAGCTGACACACTAATGCTCTCCACATGGGGTGGTCTCACAGCTCAACTCCATGTAATCTGATTCTTGAGTCTGCCAATAAAAACCTGGAATCCCTTCCACAAATCTAAACGATGAGGTTTTGACTATATTTGTTTCATGAATATACTGAACACTTTTTCCTCCAGCTCTAGAGGCTTGAGTGAACCCTACAGTCTTTTCATATCCTTAGTATCTAGTAAAGTCAGAGTCCTATGGTTATTATAATAATATGCAACTGGAGAATGGATTGTTAGGGCAAATAGAGAAGCAGGAGGAAGGTAGTTTGATGATTCACAGGAGACACGACAGTGTCCAGGACCAGAGTGATGTAACCAAGGACTCTATGAGGCCTTTCCAGGACAGACCTCTCCCTCTATGTCCTCTGCCTGCCTCTTCTCTGTCAAAAAGATGTAGTCTCCCAGGCCTCCTGAGTCACAAAAGCCTGACTCAAGAATTAATGATTGTATTGCTTTTCAAAAATTGGGCTTTATTATAAAATATTTTGGTTTCAAATGACTTACTAGTCAAGAATCTGCTAAATATTATCATGATGGTTAAATCTTATGTGTCAGTTTGCTTAGGCTATGGTTGGTTGCTTGATAAAATACTAGTCTAATGAAGGTATTCTGTAGATGTGATTAACATCTATAATCAGTTGTCTTTAAGTAAAGGTAATTATTCTCCATAATGTGAGTCAGTTCAGTTAAGCCACTCAGTTGTGTCTGACTCTTTGCGATCCCATGGACTGCAGCACCCCAGGCTTCCCTGTCCATCACCAACTCCTGGAGCTTGCTCAAACTCATGTACATCAAGTTGGTGATGTCATCCAACCATCTTATCCTCTGTCATCCCCTTCTCCTGCCTTCAATCTTTCCCAGCATCAGGGTCTTTTCTAATGAGTCCAATAATGTGTTCCAATAATGTGGGTGGGCCTTATTCAATCAGTTGAAGCTCTTAAAAGCAATAACAGGTTTCCCAGAGGAGGAATTCTGCTTTAAGACTCTAACAGAGAAGTCTTGCCCAAGTTTCTAGCTTGCTGGGCTACCCTACACATTTAGACCTGCCCCTATAGATTTCAGACTTGGCAGCCCCACAATCACATGCGCTAATTCTTTAAAATAAATCTCTTCAATATGTTATATAGAAATGTATGTATAAGGCACATACATGCAGATATATCCTATTGATTCTGTTCCTCTAGCGTTAAAGAGAGACTGATACAGTTAATTATTCCCATGTTACCTGCAGGCAAAAATTAATAAGCAAACTACATCTAATGATCAAAAAGTAACCTTGGGGCTCCTCTAATTATGTACCCTACCTCATGTACATCTAACGTGTTTCAAATTTTTGATGAATCAAAGAAGGAAGAAGGGAAGGAGGAATTTCCATTTACAAAGTGAACGTTTCTGGAGTCTCTGTTTGGAAATAGAGAGGAAGGTTGTAGCAGCTGGTCTTACTGCTGATACACACTATCCTCAGCACCTCTTGGAGGGCTCACCATAAGACACTCATAAAAGAAAAGGGCTGATGAGTTGTTCTGCACAGAAGCTGAGAAAAGAGATTTCTAGAGACAATATGCCATTGATAAGAAATTATTTCAAATTGTGAAATGCATCTGTGTAAAAGAAAAGTATGGAAAAACCTGCACATTCTTTTGTTAGCAAAACTGAATTCAGCTAGATAATCTTTCCCATATTATTACAAAGTGAGTTTTACATTAATTAGCAAGCTCTCCCAACAGAATGAAAGGCAGCTGATTTTCTAAATCACTTGCTTACTAATACATGATTGCAATTTAATAGGCTGCTATGAACAACTTATTTTTAGGACATATGTTTTGCATGTCATTATTTTCACAAAGAGCTGTTTTGAAATATAAATTTGTTTTCATGTCCCTGACAGATTTGTATATATGCAGAAAATGAGAAATACTGTCACTGGATCATAGAACTAAATGTAAAAGCAAAACCTTAATATTTCTTGAGGAAATCACAGGAAAATATCTCTTTGACCTTGAAGTAAGCAAGGCTATCTTTAAAAAGGACTCAAAAGGTATTAACCATAAAAGAAAAAGTGATTAACCACATTTGATCAAAATGAAAAATCTCTGCTCACCAGAAGACACCATCAAGAAAATGAAAAGGCAAACCACAGACTAGGATAAGATTTGCAATACACAATCCATGACAAAGTACATGAATCCAGATGCTAAAAAGAACTGCTCTGTGTGCGTATGTGCTCAGTCATGTTTGTGACCTCATGGACTATAGCCCGTCAGGCTCCTCTGTTCATGGGACTTCCCAGGCAAGAACACTGGAGTGGGTTGTCATTTCCTTCTCCAGGGGATCTTCCCAACCCAGAGATCCAACCTGTGTCTCTTGCGCCTCCTGTATTGGCAGGCAGGTTCTTTAACATTGCACCACCTGGGAAGGAATACATGGACATATTCCTCTGTAAAAACTCCCTGAACTGTGCACTGAAGACCTTTACCTTTTACTGCCTATATGTTATTAGAAATTTCTTCTTCATGGGTAATTGTTGCTTCCCTGCTTTCCCCATTCATAAGAAAATTTCCAGAATCTACATAGGACAGTCACGATTTTAAAAAGTAAGTTAGACTGTTTTCAAAGGCTCCAGATAGAGCAATATCCTAAGATATTACAGCAACTGCTCTACCATGGTTTTACTAATGTTTAGCTTCTATAAAAGAGGCAGAATGTAATAATTGAATCCTCTGCTCTTTGCTAAAGTGGGCCATGACAACATGGACAGCATACAGGTACGAGGTCACCTATGGAAGAGCTAACAGCATTCCTTCTTTGCAGCTCACCTGTCCTCATCAGTGTAGTTTCACTGGGTCCGGTATGTCACATCATCTCATGTCTGTGTTCTATCATGACAGCTGTGTGGATCTCAGGAGCCTGCTGTGGGGCTGTGTCCAGGTGGCTGTCATCCTCTCTGAAAATGCTGTTGGCTCTGTGGCCCCCTAAGCCTCTCCAGTGACCCCCCACCTCAGGCAATCCAAGTAGAACTCCTTGTCTTCCAGAAGCACATGGGTGCTCTCCATTACATAAAAAAGACTCATATTTCCAGTCCACTCTCCCTACGATTGGGTTTCCCAGGTGGTTCAGTGGTAAAGAATCCGCCTGCCAAGCAGGAAATGGGGGTTTGATCCCTGGGTCAGGAAGATCTCCTGGAGAAGGCAATGGCACCCCACTCCAGTATTCTTGCCTGGAGAATCCCATGGACAGAGAAGCCTGGCGGGGTGCAGTCCACGGGGTCACAAAGAGTCAGACACGACTGAAGCAACTAAACAGCAGCAGGAGAAACTCCCTACAACTACGGCAGATGTCTATGAACTTGGGCTGGGGGACAATTTGAGAGCATGCAAGGGGCTTTTTTCACAATGGTTCCTCCATTCTACTTTGTCCCAAACCTCTGATTTAATCCCTACTGGGCTCTGAACTGTGAAGTCTTGACATCTGCCTGGTCCACCTCTAACCCTCTGGCCCTGCCTGCTGTTTGAGGAGTTTGACCCTCAGCTGCTTCCCTATTGGCTTGGACCTTAATAGGCCACCTGCCTCTCAGCATCCCATGTTATGCCCTGCAGATTCCAAACCCTGGCCCAGGTACAGGGCCAACCCTAGATCCAGGTATGGGGCCATCACTTCACTACCACTGATCACTCTGAATGGAGGCTGAAGAATGATTACAAGTGGTAATATGTTGGTGGGAAAGCTTCTATTTGAGAACAGTTTAAAGTACTCAAAGAATAGCAAGTTTATACTATCTCCAATTTAACAATTTTCCTATTTTGTAAATGTAGTTGAAAAAATTCCTACTGTATGTAAAACTTCTTGCCTTTTCATACCGTTCACTCCAATACTTTGGCCACCTAAGGCAAAGAACTGAGTCATTGGAAAAGACCCTGATGCTGGGCAAGATTGAAGGCGGGAGGAGAGGGGGACAACAGAGGATAAGATGGTTGGATGGCATCACCGACTCAATGGACATGAGTTTAGTAGACTCTGGGAGGTGGTGATGGACAGGGAAGCCTGGTGTGCTGAAGTCCATGGGGTCGCAAAGAGTCAGACATGACTGAGCAACTGAACTGAACTATGTCAAACTTTAGGCAGGCAGCTCAAACTGGAATTTTGATATATGGAAATCCTTTTCTCAGTCTGGTGTTTTGAGGTATATATCTGAATGGGAATTTTCTTTAAATGCTATAATGCTACATACACATAGCCACATTTATGGGATACTAATACTAATACATTTTCATAAATAAAGGGCTGGATTGAGAAAATGATGAGCTTTTCTGTTATCTGAGAAAAGTACTTTCCTTCAGATCCATGTATTGACTCTGAGCAAATTTACTGCCTATAAGAGGTTCTGTTTTGGTTTTCTACCTAGCTGAGTGTAGGAACTAGCCTTAGTTTATAGCAAAACCCAAGAAGCACATCTTTATAGACTGAAGTGAAAAGAACAGTTTCTGCAAAATTAAGTATGCATCACACTTGAAAACGCTGAGGTCAAAGAGAAACTTAGACCCTCTCAGGAAACTCTTTTGTCCTAGGCTGAAATTCAAGACTGAAGTTCAATTTAGAAGCCTGGAACTATCATCTATTATTTTTTACCCTGGCCACTGCACCGTTAAAATGGAAGATGTGGCTAATCAATTACAGCAGCTGAGGTGGAATACTGCATAGCTTGTAATCTCTGAAGCTTAAAAGGAAATCCGTTTACAAAAATTCAGAGATACATCAAAATGACAAGGGGAATAAAAGTGCCTTCATTTTCAATTAACACCAGCCAGAGCTTTAGAAAGCTGTAACATCCTCATTCCCCTTTCCTTTACCTCTCCCAATATCTTCCAATTTCATCATCACCACATTGTGGAAATAGAACTGATGGGATGTTTACAAAACAGATGTTTTCAAGGGATGCTAATAATATATTTACACTGAAGAGATACTTTTCCAAGGGGACATAAATTACAAGTGACAGAATACAAGGTACACAAGGATGCATTAAAATGTATACCACAGAGCAGACAATATCACAGGAGATATTGTCTAGTCAGTATTTATTGAACACCTGCTATATGATAGAAAGTTTCCATGTTTCTCCTGAAGAATTAATAACCTTTTACTCTGTCAAATTATGGACTACCTGTTTAGAAGATGACTCAAAAAGAAAAGTATAATAATTCACCACACTCAGAACTAACAGGGAAGAAGTAAGGATATTCAGGATACTATCGTCTTATGACTAAGTGAACGGAGAATCGTATATGTGAGTGTGTATATACATCCTGGTGGCTCAGCTGTAAAGAATCCACTCCACCACTAATAGAGTTCCCTTCCCATGGCCAGTGCCCTCAGAAGGGAACTCTATTAGTGATACAGAGGTCCAATTGTTGTTGGTAATTTGTTCTTCCTACTTATTTCTTTGCTTCTCTGCCTGAACATAACTTTCTCATACCAAATACAGGTTTTTGTTTTTTTTTTTTACCTCTAACTTCAGCCAGCACACATCAGCAAGACCGTTATTCTGGTAGCATAGCCTCAGTTTCTCGATCACTACTCTGTAAGTCAGTGGTTCTCCAGCAGGGCTGACTCTGTACCCCTAGGGTCTTGGGCAATGTCTGGAGATATTTTGACACAACTTGGGATAGGATGCTACTGGCATCTAGTTGTTGGAGGCCAAGAATGCTGCTCAGTGTCCTGCGATGCATAAGCCAGCACCCCATGACAAAGAATGATCCAGCCCAAAATGTCACTCGTGCTGAGATTGAGAAATTCTGCTCCACACTTAGGTATAATCAGGCCGACTATGTGACCTGCTAATGGCTTAATGACTAGGTCATTTTATTTTAGCATCTCAGATGCAGAATCAGAGTTCCTGGTTTATGGCACATTCTCATCACTGGACTCTACAAGGCCTGATTTTATTTTCTATCCCTATTCCCCAACTCAACCACTCTAACATACTTGATGTGTATCTTTTATTTGTATATGACCTTGGATAGCCCTTAGGGGTGTGTTTGTGCATGTGTTTTTTGTTTTTTTTTGTTTTTTTTTTTCAGGTAAGAAGTGGATTTATTCAGAGTGAAATACACTCCAAAGACAGAGTGTGGGCCATCACAGAGGGCGAGTGCAGCAGCCTCAAAACGAGACGTGGTTAGCTGTTACGGGATGGCAATGAGTGGGAGGATTGTTCCAGCCGTTTTGGGGATGGGGTGCAGATTCCCAGGAATTGGGCCCTCACCCACTTTTTTGGTCTTTTGATGGTGCCTTGGAACTGTCATGGTGCTGTGTACATGTGTTTGATGTTACGTGCTTGGCATTGGGCTCTAAACTCACAGCCTTATCTTTCTGATTGCACACAGCACTGTTCTCAAGATCCACCCACACTGCTGTGTGTGAATCCAGTATGCTCTTTCTCTAAGAAAAGAGAGAGGCATGCTAAGAAATATTCCAGAGTATGCTTTCACCACAGTTAACTAATAGCCTCCCCCACTCCCACCAGTGGTGGCGTTTGTAACACTTCACTAGTACAAATGTCATGACAAACACCTTAGGAAATGTTTCTTCTATATCTGTGTGAGAATTTCCCTGAGACATGTATCCAGGAGAGAGACTACTCAGTGCTATTTCAGATATTATCACAAAGTCTTCCAAGCAATAACGTGAGATATTTAGCATCATTGTTTTCGACTGTAGAGAAGAAACAAAGGAAATGTCCAGGGATTACATACAGTGCCCATCAGCAGAGCTAGGATTTGAACCTATTTTTTTCTGAAGCTCACACCTCACTTTCTCTTGAGAAGCTTCTAGATGTAGAAGAGAATGAAATCCAGAGCAGAAATGGCACTAACAGAACAGTGAGACAGAGGGATCTGTGGAAGTCTGTAAAACATTCTAGAATCTTCTACCCTTCCCCAGATGAAGTATCTTCCTCTCCAGCCTCTTTATTATTCTCAAGGTATCCAGGAACAAATTTCACAGGGACAACTGAACCCATCACAGGGAGGATGAGAAGGCCCTGATGGCCTAAGCTTCAAGCCCAAAGGACACTCTGCCAAAAAACCCCAATCCTCTCCTGGTGTTGGAATGTCTTCCCCATTTGTTCTTTCATTCATTTTCAGCATTAATCAATCCTTATATTCTCTTGCCTTCTAGCTGAATCATGTTTAGAGAAGTCAAAACTGGATTAGGCTGTGTACCAGGCAGGCTAATGAAATCAGAAGGAGGAAGCTAGTGAAATACCCCAGGCTCACAATCTAGATTCCCAGGCTTGGGTCCAAATGCTATTGAACTGCTGAGAAACCGTGAGCAGCTCACCTTCTCTGAGTCTCACTGAACTCCCCCGGGAAAGAGGTGAGGTTCAACTTGTTTCAAAGCACATTCAGGGTCAGTAAACGTCCCTCAAGAGCCCTTCAGAATGGCAGGGCGTTTGGGAATGAGAGTGCCAGCACTTGTCCACTTTGACCAATTTTATATACAGTTGTCTCTCCATATCCACAGGAGGCTGGTTCCAAGACCCTCCTCAGACACCAAAATCCAAGGATGCTCAAGACTCTTATATAAAATTGTGTGGTATTCGCCTAAGCCTACACACATCCTCCTGTATGCTGCTGCTGCTAAGTCGCTTCAGTCGTGTCCGCCTCTGTGCGACCCCATAGACGGCAGCCCACCATGCTCCCCCGTCCCTGGAATTCTCCAGGCAAGAACACTGGAGTGGGTTGCCATTTCCTTCTCCAATGCATGAAAGTGAAAAGTGAAAGTGAAGTCGCTCAGTTGTGTCCGACTCTTAGCGACCTCATGGACTGTAGCCTACCAGGCCCTCCGTCCATGGGATTTTCCAGGCAAGAGTACTGGAGTGGGGTGCCATTGCCTTTTCCGATCCTCCTGTATACCTACATAAAATCAGCTCTAGACTATGTATAATACCTAACACAATGTAAATGCTATGTGCTCAGTTGCTCAGTTGTGTCTGACTCTTTGCGACCCCATGGACTGTAGCCCATCACACTCTTCTGTCCATGGGATTTCCCAGGCAAGAATACTGGAGTGGGTTGCCATTTCCTTCTCCAGGGGATCTTTCTGACCCAGGGATCGAGTCCAAATCTCCTGCACCTCCTGCATTAGTGGGTGAATTCTTTACCATTGTGCCACCTAGGAAGCCCCAAATGCTACATAAATAGGTATAAATACAATGTAATGTAAATAGCCACCAGTGCATGGCAAATTCAAGTTTTCCTTTTGGGAACTCTTTAGACATTTTTTTTCCAGAATATTTTCGACCCATGGTTGATTGAATCTGCAGATGCAGAACCAGAGAAACAGAGGCTTGCTGTAGCAATGCTACAGATCATACATGTCTTTTTACAACAAAGGGTTCCAGCAAAAATGAAAGATTCTGAAAAATGATGGATCACAGTGACTTTCAAACCCGGCTCAGTGCCAGATACTCTCTCTTTCTGTGACAAATCCCCCTTCTCTTAACCCCAGAGCTCTGGCTTCCTTTAACTTCACTTCTCCTAGAAAATAAAGACACTGAAGGAAGAATCGTGGTAGAGGGACCAGGCCACCTTCTCCGCTGGACACAATAAACCCGGGGTCCAGAGCTCACAGTATGTCTAGAGGCCCACACACATTATTTGCATTTTCATTTCTTTTCAAATCAGAAGAAAAAAGTAGTATAATAATAACGTACAAAAATGACTGCAGCCTGGATTAGATATGTCTTTAAGCCAAAGAGTGTGTGAGTGCTAAGTCGCTTCTGTCATGTCCAACTCTGTGTGATCCCATGGATCGCAGCCTGACAGGCTCCTCTGTCCATGGGGATTCTCCAGGCAAGAATACTGCAGTGGATTGCCATTTCCTTCTCCAGGGGACCTTCCCGACTGAGGATTTGAACCCATATCTCTTACATCTCCGGTATTGGCAGGCAGGTTCTTTACCACTAGCGGCCTCTGGGAAAACTGTAGTAAAATACAATTTTTACTACATATTGGTGGAAGATGGGGCCCAGGAAGGCATCATCCGCCCCAGTCGTGGGAGATACATGGCCTCTAGAAGACAGATCTGGGTTCAGATCCCTGCCTTTGCCTTCTTGGCGGCCTGTTATTTGTCTCTGTGTCTCTGTCTCTGGTCAGCTCAGCGGGGACTCAGGTCCCCCCAGGCACTGCTGGGAGGCTTAAGTGAGCACGACTGCTCAAGGCTCTGGTCCACAGGAAGGACAACACCAGCCCTCCTCCCCCTCCTGCATCCTTTTGGCACAAGCCTCCAGCCAGATCACACAGGCAGACATTTCACAGGGCACTTAGCCAAGATTTGCTCCTTGACCTTGCCTCTAAATTTCTACAATCTCCTGCCAGATAATTCAGCCCTGCTTTGTTCCCTCTGTGAGGGATTAAACAGAAATCAGAGAATGGTTTTATAATTACCCCCTACTTTTCGGTGGAAAAACTCCCAGTGTTGACATAAGCTGATGTAAATGCCGGAGTCCCTGCCTGGACCTTACCCTCTCTCATATTTATGCCCCAGAGCTGAGAAGCAGCCAGACCTGACAAAAAAAGTAGAAATGAGTAGAATGTTCAGCTGGATTCACTGGAACTATCTATCCCTGGAAAGGTACACCTTTCAGAAACACACAAAAACTTTTAAACTTCCAGGTGAGTATTTGCTGTTTTCGTTGAAAAAATAAGAATATGGCATTAGTAGAACCACTTCAAATCAAGAACCTACTTAAAATAAAGCAGAACTGATGGGCCACCTTAAAGCCATGGAGGTAGTTCTCTGTATGAAAGTATTAATAGCTAGAATTCATTTGGGAAACTGTGTAGAATGTGTGTGTGTGTTCTTGTGTGTGTGAGTATGTGTGTAGAGAGAGAGCAATAATAGACATGTACATACACACACGTGTGTGTGCATGCTAAGTTGCTCAGTCGTGTCCAACTCTTTGCACCCGCATGGACTGTAGCCCACCAGGCTCCTCTGTGCATGGGATTCCCCAGGCAAGAATACTGGAGTGGGTTGCCATGCCCTCCTCCAGGGGATCTTCATGACCCAGGGATCGAACCCGCCTCTCATGTCTCATGCACTGGCAGGCAGGTTCTTTACCACTAGTGCCACCTGGGAAACCCTACACACACACACACAACCAGTTAAAAGGAAATTAGGATAAAAGAGTGGCCTGGGACCCTAGCCCCACCCCCAGCTGGATCACCTGGACTAAAATCAGGCTGCGCTCATGCTTCATGTAAGAAGCAGCATGCCTCTTACACTCTTTCTCCAGTGAAAGGGGCCTCACCTGAACATAGCTCCCTCTAGGTCCGCTGACGCCCTTCCTGAGACAAAAGGGGCCATAAGTCCCCAGGGACTCTGAAGGCCTTGGGTCTTGTGTAGTTGACATTTCTGGACAAGTCCTGCAAACATTGGACACCCATATCTAGACTTCTGAGTGCCAACCTTTGGATTATTCCACCTTTGACATGGTTGCTCTCAGGCTCTCTTATAAGAAGGCAAACTTACAAGGGGCAAGGTGATTCTGCTAGGACGTGGACCCCTGATGCATATGCAGCAAAAAGCCAGACTCCTTTCTATTGGGAGGATGGGGTGCTCACACCTCTTGTCAACCCTGGCTTGATAAATCTGCCCTTTCCCTATAGGACATACTCCTTATCCCATACTATGTAACATCCAGTTAATCCCACATCTTGAGGAATGGCCCAGAGGCAGCCATAGATATAGGCTGAGATACTGCTGCTGATCTCTGTCTGAGTGGTGGGGCTGTAGGCAATGGATATTTTTTTATTTCTACTTCTTGGACTTTATCAATTTTTTTCCTTTCCCTTAGAATGGGGGAGGGGATAGTTACCACGTAAAATGAACGTGGGGACTTCTCTGGCAATCCAGTAGTTAAGACTTTGCCTTCCATACAGGAGGTACAGGTTCGATTCCCGGACAGGGAGCTAAGATCCCCACATACCTTTCTGCCCCAAAACCGGAACAAAAACAACAGAAGCAATACTGTAACAACTTCAATAAAGACTTTTTTAAAAAGGATCCTCTACATTTAAAATAAAATAAAATGAGTGGGAAACCAAGCACATGGCAGCCCCTCAAAAGAAACCAATCTACTTGGTGATGTGGTCTGGAATTAACCACCCATTCCTTCAAAGGTGTAATCTATGAGATACTGGTTTTAAAGGAAAGCTAATCTCTGCTTTCATTTTCTCACACTAAATGTTGCTGAAAGAGAAAGCAGTTTGTGTCTCTTCGGGTTAGCAGATACTACTCTCTGTTATGAAAGAGTCTCTTAGAAAATGTCTTGTTGCATCTTGACAAGGTTGCTTTCCCTCCAGGACTCTCAGGGAAAGCTATTTTTGTGAGAAATAATAAATCAAGCTAAATAAAAGGTGGCCTAAAAAAGGATTTATACTTTCATTTGTGAGACTGGTACGTGGCAGTACATGAATCAAAGTCACCTCATTTAATTGACTGTCCTAACAAGGGTGGTTATCTGGCTTCACAGCCTACAGGAGAGAAGAGAAGTGGAACAGGGAAAGGATGAAGACAGCATGTGAGAGGCTTAGTGGGTAACGATGACAGTGGTGAGTGGACACAAATAAACCCCTGCCTGGCTTAGAGGGTAAAAACCGAAGTGGTATCGAGATATTTTAATAGCAGATATCAAGAATTTCAAACAAAATATGTGTGGTACTGTTGGATCAAAATTAAGAAATTGAATTTGTGTTCCTTTGTTTGTTTTATGAACGGTGCCTGGTACGTGGCAAGCATTTGCTGTAGGGATACTGAATGGATAAATGACACAGATCCCTGACAGGAACACAGTGAAATGGCCACACAGATTTTGCTGGAGCCAGTAGAAATTCTATTTTCTTTTTGGCAAGTCATTTAGAAAAATGGATCAGATCTTAAAAATGCCATTGATTTGGGATTCGGCAGTTGTATTTCTAAGAATCTGATCTAACAACATAATTTTAACAAACATATTTTCAATTGATAGGCTATCAGCAGTCACACTGGAAACAAATCAAGTTTCCAATAAAGTGGAATGGTTAAATAAACTCAGTGGACTATTACACCACCAGTATCATAGGATGTTTAGGACAACCTGTAAAAAATACAAGAAAATTCTCTAAATTCTTTACATTTATCTATCAATCTATTTATCCATCTACAAATATATATACACATATGTGAACATGTATAATTATATCCATATGTACCAAAGCATATATGTGGTATGATTATACTTTTGAACTAAAAGAATAACTATTATTCCCTATACCAACAGTGGTGGTGGTGGTGGTGTAGTTGCTAAGTTGTGTTCGACTCTTGCAACCCCATGGACGGTAGCCCACCAGGATCCTCTGTCTGTGGAATTCTCCAGGCAAGAATACTGGAGTGGGTTGTCATTGCCTCCTCCAGGGGATCTTCCCAACTCAGGGATGAAATCCAAGTCTCCTGCACTGGCAGGCCGGTTCTTTACCACTGAGTCACCTGGAAAGCCCACCAACAATACTGCAGAGTAATTAAATAGTCACTGAAGGAAAGTTTCACTTTACAGAAGTATTCCAGGTAATAAATGAAGACTGAATGAAAGGATTAGATTAGAATAACACCCAACTAGTTACCTTTGCTGAGTAACAAATTACCCCAGGACCTGGTGCCTGAAAACAAAATTGTTTCTAGGGGTCAAGAATTCAGGGCTGGGGCTTCCCTGGTGGCTCAGTGGTAAGGAATCCTCCTGCCAATTCAGGAGACATGGGTTCAATCCCTGGTCTGGGAAGATCCCAGATGCTGAGGGGCAGCTAAGGCCGTGTGCCACAACTATTGAACCTGAGCTCTAGAACCTGGGAGCTGCAACTACTGAGTTCACATGCCGTAACCCACGTGCCACAACACAAGAAGACTGCACTGCATCTAGAGAACAGAGAAAGCCTGTGCACAGCAACGAACACCCAGCAAAGCCAAAAACTAAAAAAAGAAAAAGACTTCGGGAGTGGCTCAGCCAGAGCTTCTGGTCAGGATCTTCCAGGAGCTGCCATCAAGATGCCATGTGAAGACTTGACTTCCAAGCACACTTGTGGGGCTGTGGTCAGGAGGCCTCAGTTCCTTTCCCCTAGTCCTCCTGACGTGGCAACTGGCTTTGCTCAGAGCAAGAGGCCCAAGAAAGAGAGGCAGAAGCCATGTTGCCTTTTAAGATCTTGCATCACAAGTAACTTACCATCACTTCTCTCATATTTTAGGGGTCAGGTACACTAACCCTGATACGAGCCGGAAGGACATCACAATCATCCATGGCTACTGACGTCAGAAGAGAGACAAGACCAGATATGAAGAACCACTGAAGTAACAGAAGCAGCCATGAAGTAGTCTGGTCAAACAATCTGAACTTGGATCTGATGAAGCCTCTGCTCCCATCTACATCAGTAGGAACTAGAGGAGCCTAAGAAACTAGGACTTCCCTGGTGGTCCAGTGGGTAAGAACCCGCCTGCCAATGCAGGCTACACAAGTTCGATCCCTGGTCTGGGAAGATTCCACATGCTGCAGGACACCTAAGCCTGCAAGCCACAACTACTGAGCCCACCGGCCAAAACAGCTGAAGCCCACACACCCACCCCAAGGAGAAGCCTGAGCGCCACAACTAGACAGCAGACCCTGCTCCCACAAGTAAACACAGCCAGTGCGAAGCAGTGAAGACCCCGGGCGGGCAAAATAAAACTCATTAATTAATTTACAAATGATTGAGTCAGATAATCTGAAGTTTGACTTGGGTAGAAGACACCAAATAAATGCTCTTATCTTCTTTGCTTTAATTTTGTAACAGACGTTGTCAAAAGATATCACCATCTTACCTTCATGATTAATATTCCTGCCCTAACTCTTCAAGCTTTTAGTGACAAAGTAGATCCATTTACTTTCTTTTGGTGTGATTCAATATTCTTATTTCCACAGCATTATTTAGACTGAGACAGAATTCACATATCATAAAATGCACCCATTTAAAGCACACAATTCTGTGGTTTTTAGTATATTCACAAAGTTATGCAACTATGACCACTAATTCTAGAACAATTCCGTCACCCCCATAAAGAAATCCCATATCCATTAGCATTCCCTTCCCAGAGCCCAACCCCTTCACACATGCCCTCCCCCTTACCCTAGGCAACTATTAAATCTATTTTCTGTCTTTATGGACTTACCTATTCTGGGTATTTCTTATAGATGAAATCATAGAATCTATACATTCTTTTGTGACTGGCTTCTTTCACACAGTATGATGTTTTCAAGGTTCAGGCACATTGTAGCATGTATGAGCACTTTGATACTTTTCATGGCTAAATAATACTCCATTGTGTGTATAGACCACATCTGTTCATCTCTTTTTCAGCTGATGGGCATTTGCACCGTTTACACTTTGGGACCATTATGAATAATGCTGCTATGAACATTTGTGCACAAGTTTTTGTATGGACATATGTTTTTCTTTTGGGTAGATACCTAGAAGTAGAATTGTTGAGTCCCATGGTACCTCTGTGTTTAAATTTTTGAGTAACTGCCCACACTTACATCTTCCCTGTGTCTGCTCCACTCAAGGTCTTACTGGACTGGCTTGCCTTGTTCACATGTTCCTCCTCAACCAAGCACCATGATGGCCAAGAGTCTGTGAGGAGCTGACTGGCCAGTCTATGTACTTTGCCCAACCTTGGAGCTGGAGAGGAACTCACTCACCTCACATACAAGCCACAAGCCACAGAGGACTGGCAGTGAGGAAGTGGGGTGGCCCTCACAGGAAATGTGAGGAAGGGGGAGCAAAGGAGGGAGCAAAATGCAAAAATGCCTGCCCTGCTGGCTTTCTATGAGTACAGATCTAACTGACTCAAAGAAATGACGAATTGAGAACAAGACATAATCTACTATGACCTTTTTGCCTCTGTCTGGCACTTTGTACAATAGCTTGCATGTCGTCAAAATAATTTTTAATACTTCCACAATTATTCCTGAAGCAATAAATCTAACTCCAAGAAATACGTAAAACAAGAAACACCAAAAAAGCAAATGAAAGTCTCCCTACTCTGAGCAACCAGGGTTAAAATTTCAGTGATTTACATGTTTTTTTCTATACATATGTAAACATGTATACAAACAAAATATTTATTAACCAACTAGAACATTTCAATTTGACTGGCTCTCAAATTATACCTAATTTGTTATTTTGGAAAAGTCTGGTTTTCCGCCATCAGGTTGATATTTAAATGCAGGACCTCACTCCATTTCTTGCTTTATGTTGACATAATAGCTGTTACTACCTAGTACCTGTTTATACTTTATTTTGTCCAACATTTTTAAATGCTTCCATTTGTCATGGTATTTTTACATGGTGTGATATGTGGAATTTACTTCAAAAACTTTAACAGCAGTACAAGAAGTGGGTAAAAGTATGGATAAAAAAGATGGGCTGTTAATTGATAATGGTTGAAGCTGATGATCATACCTGGGGGCTCAGTACTCTACAGGGTCAAGTTTTGTATATGTTTAACATTTCCCATAACAAAACGCTTAAAAATAAACATTTTATACACGACTGTCCTAGATGTAAGCCAAATTTTTTAGAAGTTCTTACTTTGCAATTTTAATTTGAGCTGAAAAAATCATTATACCATCCTTTTCTGTTATAAAACATAAAATATATATCATTGGACAAATTTTCTCTTCCTTTGTCCAAGAGGTACCGTGAAAACATATATTTATGTTGGAGTCCTATGTGGAAAGATTGTCCTTGTTATACCAATGCAAAATGAGTATTACAGAATCATGTAGCAATGAATGCCCAGGTAGACCATTCAATTTAATGCGATGCAGAGCAGACTCCATGTTGACAAATTAGCTACAGAACAACCAACTATGAAAAACTGTGCCACATCAGAGGGGCCCAGGCATCAGTTCTTTGTCAACCTGCCCATCATGAAGGCCAATAGGAGCCATGCACCCTGAAAGCATGTGATGTTACTCAAGCTGACAGGAGGCCAAGCCACGATTTAGCAAATCTTCAGCAAAACCTATGTGATTGCCACAAATGACTCTGTATTATTTCTGTAATGCTGCCTTAAACAATGCTATTCTTTACTGTTTCATTTTTAAAAAAAATAACTCCCTGTTTTAAGATGATTAAAATCTGCTCAGATTCTCTTCGGCTGACTTGATCGAAATACACAATTTAGTCATCAACACTGAAAACAGTATGCATTATATCGCTCTTTTTGAATATCCTGATAGCACACTACTTCTGTGGTGTGTCCCTGGAAAAGATTTGATTTGGTTCATTTAGATACAGGAGATGGGGGAAACAGGAAACTATCCTTAGGAAAAGAATATCCTTAAGATTACTGTTTACAATGAGATGCTAAAGATGAAGTCATCAGTTTGGAAGTATTGAACAGTGTACTGGAAGAGTAATTTCTCAACAACATACACTGAGAGGTGTCCACGGAATGCCTCTAGATGTGTCTATGAAGGCAATTAGGCTAAAAAGTGGACAGCCAATTGTAGCGTGTTCATTTTCCCCTGTCAAGGTCCACATCCTTATGAGGTGGCAATTTCCACAGTAATCTAGGAAATTGAAATGAAATAACTGTCATTTCTAAGTCTTCAAAAAAACTCATTACTGGCTCTTTCAAACTATTCTGTGCCTTTTAGAAAATATAGGAAGAGGGCTTTTCTGTTTCATAGGGGATCCTTGATTCCTCTCTCAAGTCTTGAATCGCCAATATCAGCCATCAGCCTCACAAGCATATTTAATGTCTCAATTTCAGTCTCTCTGAAGAAGATACTTCAACAGATGGTTGAAAAGGAAATAGGACAAGAATCAAAGAAGATGGTTTCAAAAGGAAGCTTAGAGAAACTAACCCAATGCATGGTAACTTCATATGGCTAAAAAAAGTGCCAGTCAGCTGGCTGGTGGATGAAATAGAATAAGGTCTGTGCATCACCGTGGACTGATTTTCCTTAAGGAAGTAGAAAAGAGAAACAGCCCCTCCCAGAGATCCAGGCTCTAGGCTGGGTTCTAGAAGCCTGATCTCAGCAATCAGAGAGGTGGAGCCCACCTTCAGGCTGAGTGCTCTGGAACTGAAGGGAAAAAAAATCAGGAAACGAAAAGATAATATGTAGGAAGCACCAATCCGAAAGAGCCAAAGAGGAAGGCAAAATCCACTTCCAGACAAAAGGTGTGAGGAATGAATTCTATTTATTTTTCTTTCATTTCTGAGACAGTTCCTGGAGAGATTCGTGGTGGCTGCACGAGCTGAGAAGGAACTTTCTGTGGCAGGAGGAGGAGGCAACAACTAACTGCTATCCTAGCCATGCTGAAATTTCCAACCTACAGCACTTCTCGCTCGTGTGGTCTGTGCGAAGCCACACCATGCCCAGTGCTATTCTAATCAAGCAATGAAGGATCCGTGGGAGAAGCTAAAGGGATTCCATCACACTTACAAAACAGACACTTAGTCACAGCTGCTCTCCAGTGAAGTGTGGGTACTTAATCACAGCTGCTCTTCAGTGAAGTGTGGGTTTTCTCGACCCCCTTCCTGCATACAATAGGCACACACCTCCGGGGGAGGGTGTGACAGTCTGATCCAGGGGCACACTGGGGAACGGTGAGGACCAGATAAGGAAAGGCGGCGTTCCCGCCTGAGTTCTTACAGGCTGAGAAAAGGGAGCCCAGAAGGCAGCACGAGCTTTTTTGTTCTGGTGTCTCACACACAGGTAGAGAATAAACTACTGTGACCTAGAATGAAATGGCTGTAAAGGGCAATATGATCAGCTTGAAAAACAGTTGCAATATTTACTTTTTAACAGACTGCATAGTGTTTTGCTTCCCTATTTTAATTTCAAAAGGAAATACTTCCCTTTGGCTTTAATGTAGGTCATTGTAGCAATGAGAAGAATGATATATCTGATTTATATAATGTATACACATAAAAATAGATGAAAAGAGTATCTTTGGTGCTGAGGAAGGAAATTCCTTTCCCTGAAATCCCTTGTGCTTTTAAATGGCATGCAAACCTCCCCTAAAACCCCCTCCCAAAAAACAAACCAAAAAAAAAAAAAAATGGTGTGCATACTAATGAAAAACTCTCCACAATTCCTACCCACATATGGGCATGTGTGGATGTGAAAAAACCCAACCATGACCTCATACAGCAGTAATGTATCATGAATGAAATATGAGATATTGAGGGATTACAGAAAACTGTAGAGGTCAAAAAAAAAAATCAGTCACTACAAAATGGGCAAGAGGGTTTTGAAATCATGACTTTCCTTTAGCTTCATTATTTGAAAGCCCAAGAACTCAACTATTTGGAGTCACAGGATAGAGAGCTACTGAATGTATTTTGAAAACTGAAACTATCCCACTGTTTGCCTTCTGCTTACCAAACAGGATTTCACATTATCAAATACCCTTTCCCTGAAGACATTAAGTGATTTTATACAATCTAAAAGGCAATGGTAATCAAGTAAGGAAAAAGCATGTATCACTCTCAAGTCATAAACAGATTCTACAAATGGTGCTTGATGCTATTAGCATGGGGGTGATGCTAACGGTATAAAAATAACAAGTACAAACTCACTACTTGTTCGTTATTGTATTACTTTAGTTAGTTTCAGATAGTTTATGTGGGTATTATCAGAATCTGAAATCTCCTTCCTAGATAATTCAAGTCCTTTAGAAAGCAGGAAAAGCACTACAGAATTTCTCTAGACTAGGGGCAGCAAGACAGCCTGCAGGACACATCCTACCCACCACCTGCTTTTTGTCAAGATGGTTGTACTCGAACCCAGGGCTATCCAGTCAAGTCTATGTCGTCTGTGGGGCTTTCATTCTCTAATGGCGGAAGCTGAGCAGTTGCAGCAGTAACTGTATGGCCCAGAAAGTCTACATTGTTTACTATCTGGCCCTTCACTGACTGATGCACTAGACATTTCATTATTTATCCTCACTGTCCCCAAGGTGCAAAAAAAAAAAAAAAAAAATACCAGCTAAGTAACATCTCAGTATTTGGGTGTCATTTACCCGAACATAATTCATGGGATTTACATTGTTTTGATAGAAAGTCTGCAAATGGGGCCGTCAAGCAGTCCTCCCCTGGCTGTGTTGCATTTTGCTTTCTCCACCAAGACATGGAGTTTGTTTTTTCTCCCTCTGAATCTGGAGTGGCCCTGTGACTTGCTTTGACAGCAGAATGTGGTGGAAGATGCCCAGTGGTTTCTGCTTTGTTCTCAGCACCATGAGCCACCATGTCAAAGTGTCTCCCCTGCTGGAGAGGAGCCACCAGTCCCCAGACTGACCAGGCACCCCAGGCTTGAGTGAAGCCATCTGGGAGGTTGCAGCCCCACCTGAGCTCCCAGCTCAAGGCAGTCACGGGGTAGCACCAGCCAGCACCATGGGGAACTGTGTGACAATCTAGGTAACGGGCAGAGTGGTGAGAAGGAATACTGTTGTTTGAAACCATCAAGCTTTGTCATTACACAGCAATCAGAGCACTCAACTTACTGTTCTGATGTCCCATTTGGTATTTCAAAACTTAAAGCTACTTTGAAAGAATTCTAAAACAAGCCAACTCCATCATGTGGTGTTTTTGTTTTTTTGTTTTTTTTTTTTTATATCTTCAAAACAAGAAACATTCTGTTCAGATGGCAGTGTGAGCAGGTTGGATGAAAAATGTCTCTCCTAAACTACAAGTAAGACATGGAGAATTATCTAAGCAAGAGTGAAATCACCTGGCAACAGCAATAAGACATAAAATATAATCATACCCTAACGTTGCAAAGATTTTTTTTTAATCCATCATCTTATATCAGGGGTTTCAGAATCTCATGTTTGAAGAATACATTTTTCCCCCCATTCTACTTGTCTTATTAAACAGAAAATGGGTCAGGAGAAACAAACACTTCACAGAAACCAAAACCACAGCTGTTGAATAAGTCAGCTGATAAGAGGTGACTTGTAATTGACTAGTGATAAAAGGATCAAAGTTGATATCTCCTCCCAGAAAAAAAGAGAAAATAATTGAGAAGAGGAAGGCTATGGAGAAGAAACTGATACAGACGTGAGAAGAAAAGTCCACCTGGTGTCACAGAAAGGTAGAGCAGGGGATTAGATTTCCCAGGGAGTGTGGAAAAGGGCGTTTAAGCAAATATAATTTAAATATCATAGAACAGGGGCTTCCCTGGTGGCTCGGCGGTCAAGAATCCACCTGCCAATGCAGGAGACTCTGGTTCCATCCATGGGTCAGGAAGATACCCTGGAGAAGGAAATAGTAACCCATTCCAGTATTCTTGCCTTGGAAATCCCATGGACAGAGGAGCCTGGGGGGCTACAGTCCATGGGGTCACAAAGAGTCAGGCATGACTTAGAGAACAGAAGGACTTCAACTAACCTTTGAAATACCCTTGCCTCAAAGAGGAGCGGAGAAGGCAATGGCACCCCACTCCAGTACTCTTGCCTGGAAAATCCCATGGACGGAGGACCCTGGTGGGCTGCAGTCCATGGGGTCGCTAAGAGTCGAACACGACTGAGCAACTTCACTTTCATGCATTGGAGAAGGAAATGGCAACCCACTCCAGTGTTCTTACCTGCAGAATCCCAGGGACAGTGGAGCCTGGTGGGCTGCTGTCCATGGGGTCACACAGAGTCGGACACAACTGAAGCGACTTAGCAGCAGCAAAGAGGAAGCTGGAAGGAAAAAAAATTCCAACATGACTGTGGCACCTGCTATAGTGGTGGGAGGATGGATGATATCTTTCCCCCTACTTTTTAATTGTGCTTTGATATGTCTCTGCCTTTCAGTTTTTGCCTTGGTTTTATTTGGGGGGCTGAAAAATGTTAGTATCGTGTGATTTAAAAAAAATAGGGGTGGGTTGGTTTAATAATAAAAAATAATAACCTTATATAGATGAACCTCTCTGCAGGGCAAGAATAGAGACACAGACTAGAGAACGGACACGTCGACACAGTAGGGGAAGGGTGGGTGGGACAAACAGAGAGTAGCGTTGACATGCATACACGACCATGTGTAAAACAGATAGCTAATGAGAAACTGCTCTATAATTAGCACAGGGTGCTCAGCTCTGAGCTGTGATGACCTAGAGGGCTGGGCGGGGGGGTGCTGGGAGGGCAGTTTCAGAGGGAGGGGATACATGTGTATATATATATATAGGTGAGTCACTTCGTTGTACAGCAGAAAAAACACTGTAAAGCAATTTTACTCCAATTTAAAAAATAAAAAAATAATAACCTTAGCATTTTTAGAAAATGATTTTTGAATCTAAGTAGGAGGAAGAAAATTAAGCATAAAAAGAAATATATTGAAAAAGAAAAACATAGCCTTATTGATCAATCTAACTGCAAATTTCTTGTGGGAATCCCCCCTCCCCCATAAAAGTGGTCACTTTGACAAATAAAATCAATTTTAGAGAGGAAAATGCCTCAAAAATAAATTATGAGCGTTAAAATGAGCCTAACAGCAGACTTCCCTGGTGGTCCAACGATTGAAACTCCCGTTGCCACTGCATCGGGCATACCTTCTATCCTTGGAGGGTAACTAAGATCCCACATGCCACGAGGTGCCATCAAAAAGCGAAAAACTAAATAAAAATAAATGCGCCTAACGACAACTACTGAAGAATAACTCTGAAAATGTAAACAAACAGGCAGGCACAATTTGAAAATGTGGACTGGGTTTCGTAAACTTTACCTGTAAAGCATCAGATAATACATATTTAAGTCCTTGCAGGTAAAAGACAAAGATAATTAAGGCTAACAAATGCACGGGAGCGGGCTTTCTAGAAGCATTTTCACACGTAACCAGTGAGAGTGTAAATCACAAAAATGCGTCTGGAAAGCAATTTGGCAAATGTTTCAAGAACTTTCCAAACGCGTATAACGTGTTGATACCTGTAGAGCAGACAGCGCTGCTATTCGGCTGCTGCTGGGACCAGGGGTTTGAGAAGGGGCTTCTGAAGGAGGGTGGACCTCCAACAAGGATGCTTCTGGAAAGTGCCGAAAGAAGGCGGAGGCTACAACCCGCTGCGGCTGCCAGAACGAGGTGCCCTCGCGTCCTAGACGGGAAATGCGAGCGCAGCAGGACGAAGCCCCGCCCCTCTCTGTCTTCCCTCTCCAGTGCCCTCTACTGGCGGAAACAGGAAGCAAAGCCAGCACAGGAAAAAATGCGGCTTGCCAAGCCCCATTTTCAGCAAAACAGAGGACAGCAGAAAGCGGTGCATTTGAAACTGCCAGATAATCACTGAAAAACTGGCAACACTTGAAACCTCTTTATAAAAATTCCCTTAAGAGTACAAGATGTGCTGGATATTTCCCAAATCAGAGCCTTGATTCCAAACATCTTCAAGGACAGAACAAGCTTCCCTGGTGGTGCACAGGGTAAGAATCTGCCTGCAATGAAGGACACGTGAGTTCAATCCCTGGGTTGGGAAGATCCCCTGGATCCGCACTCTTCTTGCCTGGACAATTTCATGGACAGAGGAGCCTGCGGGGAACTACCGTCCATGGGGGTCACAGAGAGTTGGACATGAGTGAGCAAAAATAGACATACAGATGTTTCTTTTAGAGTGATTTCTGGGTGCAAGCAGTTTGCTGCTGCTGCTGCTAAGTCGCTTCAGTCGTGCCGACTCTGTGCGACCTCACTTCATTATTATTTTAATCATGATTTTGTGAGCTTCTGACTTGGAAGTTTTACACTTGATCTTAGCCAAAAGGCCAAGGAGTGATGGCTTGGAAGTTTTAAGGACAAAGATGTAGCTTTCCAGTAGTTTTACTTTTCCTCATTTTTCTATACAAAATGCATGATGGAGTATTATTTCTGTTACTTCTAGTACAAACCTGCATTTCTTATTGCCAGTTATAAGACTTTTAAACTAGCAGCTGTATTACAGAGCATCTATAATGTAACCTGGCATAAATCAAAAAAACCTCAGGCAGCTCTCAGATATGGTTACACATTGAAAGCACTAGGGTGCTGCTGACATCATCCTGTCATGATCTGCCGGTCTGGACTAAACCCAAAGGACAAAGGGCACACACAATTTGTTGAGAAGAGTATTTATTGGGAGGATAGGCTTCTTGTGGACTGATGCACTTTTGACAGGGGATGTATAAAATCTAAGAACATTTAGCTACTTACTTCATAAGCAACAAAGAGTATTGTTGATTTTCTCCTGGCTACAGAGAGAATATTGTTTGACCTAACCCTGATTGTACCATGGTTTAGTTCAGTTCAGTCCTTCAGTTGTGTCCAACTCTTTGCAACCCCACGGACTGTAGCACGCCAGGCCTCCCTGTGCATCAACTCCCAGAGTTTACTCAAACTCATGTACATTGAGTCAGTGATGCCATCCAGCCATCTCATCCTCTGTCATCCCCTTCTGCTCCTGCCTAGCATCAGGGTCTTTTCCAATGAGTCAGTTCTTCGCATCAGGTGGCCACAGTATTGGAGTTTCAGCTTCAGCATCAGTCCTTCCAATTAATATTCAGGACTGATTTCCTTTAGGATGGACTGGTTTGATCTCCTTGCAGTCCAAGGGACTCTCAAGAGTCTTCAACAACACAGTTCAAAAGCATCAGTTCTTCAGTACCATGGTGTATTTACCATATCATGTCTCAGGATGGTAAAAAACAGGTTTTAAAATTTGTCCTCCCTCTCAACTGAGAAAACCAAAGAACTGGCTTGCCCTATAGACTAAGGAACCCATGGCTCCTCAGAAATTATCTAATGTTTGAATTTGAAATATTTGAAATATTTTTCAGGTGACCAATCAGCTCCTTTCCATAACACTTGCTCTGGAAACCAATGAGTGCTTTTTACCACTGTGACGGTTTTATTTCTAATTTCTATGAGCCCATCAAAGAACAATCCCCAGTACCACCTAAAAACACTGTTGTGGGGGAGGGCTCGATGTGAGATAAGGTAACGTGGAGAAAGTTTCAAAGAGACTTCAAATTTCCGTCCATTTTCTTTTCTTTAGCTCCCTGTGTTTTAAATGTCTCACAGGACAGCCTCCCTGAAATTTAACACCCCAGAACTCTAGTAAAGCCAAGTCTCTGTCTAATGGGGTAACTTTAGACTCTAGAAAATAAAAAACCCACGTGTCTGAGCATCCAACAATTCTGGCTGTATGACCTAGAGAAGGACTGGCATTTGAATACAAGAACTCTGTACAAGGGCTAGTTCTTTGCAGCACTGTTAAAGGGGGGCTTGGAAACAATCTGAATGTCCAACAGTGGTAAAGGAATTAATACAGGACAGCATATCCACATGACAGATTTTTATACAGCAATTAAAAGAACTCAGTGTGCCTACGTGAGAACACAGACTGATGCAGTTTTGTATAGGTACAAATGTATATTTATACATGTATGTATATGTATATATGTAAATATGAATCTATATGTTAAAATGTGATGAAGAGTATAAAAGCAGAGAGTTTCATGTGCACAGTATCTGTCCACACTACACCAAACTCAGAAGGGTCAAGGATTGAGATCCAGGTAATGGTGAAAAAAAAGAATTTTAGCCAAATCCAAAATATTTTAGTTCTTTTTCAAACAGTGGCTGGAAACAAATCTTACAAAAGAAAGTCAATTTTATGGTGAAAGTATATTTTATTATATTCTCAAGTTTTCTGCAAACTTTAAATTTTTTACAAAATAAAATCCAGGTTGTGCTAGCTACAAGATCTGGGATCTTGGGGTGCGTTGCTGTCTTTGTCCATTCTCTCACTTGGTACCTGATTAGAAGCAAAAGCACGTATGCGTTCCTTTGGTTAGCTGATGGCTTCTAAACATGCCAGAATTTCAGCAATTTCAGCCAAGGCAATGAACTTTGAGCTGTTCCATACAGAGTGTGCAAAATGAATAGGCACACTGCGATGTTAGCTATTGCTGGATAACTGACCACCACCAAGTTCAGTTCAGTCACTCAGTCGTGTCCGACTCTTTGGGACCCCATGAATCGCAGCATGCCAGGCCTCCCTGTCCATCACCAACTCCCGTAGTTCACTCAAACTCATGTCCATCGAGTCAGTGATGCCATCCAGCCATCTCATCCTCTGTCGTCCCCTTCTCCTCCTGCCCCCAATCCCTCCCAGCATCAGGGTCTTTTCCAATGAGTCAACTCTTTGCATGAGGTAGCCAAAATATTGGAATTTCAGCTTCAGCATCAGTCCTTCCAATGAACACCCAGGACTGATCTCCTTTAGGATGGACTGGTTGGACCTTTTTGCAGTCCAAGGGATTCTCAAGAGTCTTCTCCAACACCACAGTTCAAAATCATCAATTCTTCAGCACTCAGCTTTCTTCACAGTCCAGCTCTCACATCTATACATGACCACAGGAAAAACCATAGCCTTGACTAGACAGACCTTTGTTGGCAAAGTAATGTCCCTGCTTTTGAATATGCTATCTAGGTTGGTCACAACTTTCCTTCCAGGGAGTAAGCGTCTTTTAATTTCATGACTGCAATCACCATCTGCAGTGATTTTTGGAGCCCCCAAAAATAAAGTCAGCCACTGTTTCCACTGTTTCCCCATCTATTTCCCGTATGGGACCAGATGCCATGATCTTAGTTTTCTGAATGTTGAGCTTTAAGCCAACTGTTTCACTCTCCTCTTTCACTTTTGACCACCCCCAAACAGTGACTTAAAACAATAAGCATTTATTTTTAGTCCATAATATATGGGTCAACTGGATGGTTCTGTTAACCTAGGATGGGCTTGGCAGATTTTAACTGACTTGTCTATGCATCTGTGGTGGGCTGGTATAGGCTGGGGGTTGGTTGGTTGGTCTAAAATGGTTTCACTCACATGTTGAGCAATTGGCTGGCTTTTGGCTGAGTGATGAGACTAACTAGGCAACATGTCTCTTATCATCCAGCACGTTAGCCCAGGCTTGTCCACATCTAAGGAAAAGAAGGGAAGTGAATCAATTCTGGCACATTTTCTTGGCCAAAGCAAATCCCCAAGCCAGACTAGTTGGTGATTTCTATGTAGGAAAACAGCTCTCTCGTTGAGATCTACTCAGTCTTACACACGCACACACACACACAGCCAGACCAAATTCAAGGGGGAAGGAAAATTGATTTAAAATTGAAGTACAGTTGATTTACAGTATTAAATGTTAGATCCTACCTCGTAATAAGAGAAACTGCAAATTTACATTTTAGGGGCTAGGGAAACGGAGATGGGGTGTATGTAAAGTTTTAGAAACATTCTTCATTCTGTCTACCACACTATGGCTTCTTCTAGACCACCAAATTAAAACAGGGTTTTAATGCTATGATTGGTTAAGTTTTATGAACTACAGATATAAAAGATAAAATGGATTATCATGTAAGAAAAGAAAATCTTACTAGGTTTTCCCTCTAATAGAGCATTTTTGTTTTCAGTTTTTGTACTACCCAAACATGTTTAAGCAGCCTTCATCCTCTGACTCTAATAGGTGTGTTTCTATACAGCTCACAAATCATCTCACTCAAAATTATTTTGTGGATAATAATGGGTAACTAATAGAGGCTGACGACCCGAAATTGTCTCAAAAGTCACCTTTATGACAGTGAAGATTGAACAGTAAATAGAACCTGCAGGCTGGTGTAATTTACCTTGTGCCAAAGCAGAGCTCCAAAATGACTTATTAAATCATTCCACTGAAAGTTGTAAATCTGAATGAGAGAAGTACAAATCAATAGAAAAACAGTCAAGCACTTTACCACTTATGCTTTTTTATGACCTTTTAGAAGGATAAAGGTTGATGTCGCAAAGAAATTCCAGAACAGGAAGACTTGTAAAGACGACCTGGCTATGGTTTGCATTATTTTTAATTCACATTACTTTTGCTGTCACTAAACTGTTTGTTAATCTTTTTGGCTTATATCAGAATATCCATGTATCATTATTCCTCATGCCCTGCCATGCAGAAGAATTTGGGAGTCAGAGAAATTTGAAGATCTGCCAACTTCCCATTTGCCTATAAAGGACATTGTATGAAGGCATGGCCCTGGGTCTCCTGACCTTCCCGTGAAGTGTAAAGTCAGTGGAGTGAGGAAAGGAGCCTTGCCTGCCTTGGGCAATGATGCATGAAAGAAGACATGTGAATGATTAGATCAAATGGCCAGCCATTCAGCTCTCAAAAAGGGATTTCTGTGGAATATTTTCTTGAGTTTTAGGCATAGCCAATCCCTAGATCTCCACGCTTTAACTGAGATGTAATTCACATGCCATAACACTCACCATTTAAAAAATATAAAATTCTGTGTTTTTTAGTAAACTCACAGAGTGGGGCAATGATCATGACTGTCTTAATTCCAGAAATTTCCATCACCCTGAAGAGACCTCAGCCCTATTAGCAGTCAGTTCCAATCCCCTCTTCTCCCCATCCTCTGACTACCACTAATCTACTGTTTCTATAGTTTGCCTCCTCTGGACATGTCACAGATGGAATCCTATGTGGTCATTTGTGTCTGCCTCCTGCTAGACCCCTTTTGATGAAAGAACATATGAACCCAGTGTTACCAACTCTTGGGGGATCCCTGCTCTCTCCCTGCCTGACTGGAGGTCAATCCCAGCCTGGCAATCCACCTCCACAAAAGGTCAAAAGCATACATCCATCTCCTCAAGCTATAAGTGAATGGTTGACATTTTGGCCACAGTCATTTATGGTGATGAAAGAAAGGATTACACTGTAAGTCCCCCAGCAAACATGCCCCAATCCTCTTTTGCTGAAGCAGACCCTTCATTGCTTTTCCTTTGGTCCTCAGAAATATCCACCATCTCCTGAGACCACAATCAGACTGTTCAACACATGAACTCTTGCTTATTCACTCATTTATTGTAACTGTATTTGTTGGTGTGTGAGGACAGATGTAATACGTACGCTTTCGATGCCAGAGGTATATTGGCAACATTTCCAACCACAGCAAGGTGACCTGGGCTGGGCCCCTACTGGGTGCGCCAGTCTACACGCAAGAGGAGTAGAGCTGGGTTAGCATGTCATCCCACGTGTTGAAGACACTCACTGGGGACATACATTCTGCTTACTGGTCCCACTATTTACACCAATCAGAGGGAAAGTTGAAGCAAAGAAATCGTCATTTACAAATTCACTTTGAGTTTAGAAGATGTATTCCAGGAAAGAGAGACATAGAAAATAGCATTGTTTTTATTGCTAAGTAGACACAACATAATTCAATCAGCTTAAAAATGCACTAAGGCTTTGTCCCAAATGAACATCTGGAGGAATCTGGCTTAAGCATAAGAGAAGCAGAAGCTAAAAAAAAGTGTCTCTCCAATTATTAACAAAGAAAGAAAGAAAAAAAAAAAGATTTAACTGGTGTGTTGAAGAGTCTAATTTCATTCGGGTGTAGACATGACTTCCCCAAGTTACTGCTTTTAATCTTAATCTATTGAAACCCCTTTTCCCAATGGATATCAAGTCTCTTAACATCATCTTGCTAGATTTTATGTAATGATGGAAGGCAATAAATATGTTGGCCCCAAACCAGCCCAGAGTCAGGCAAAAAGACAGTGATGGGCTGCAGCAACTTCAGGGAACCACCTCTCAGTAAGGCAGCCAAGGTAGGAAAATAAAAGAAAGGAAAGGAAAACAAAAGTCCTTAACAAAAAAGGCACAAAGGGAAAGTAAAATAAATACAAAATTGAGGAATCAAAGTTACCTTACTGTTTTCCTACAACAAATAAAGAGAAAAGGACAAGACCAGAGTAAAAACTCTCTCCTGGTTCTTTCCAATAAGATCGAAAATCATTTATTTGAAATGGCCAAAAATAACATTTTACAGAAAAGGAACCATAATATTACACAACCAAGTGTAGCTATAAAATCTCAAACATTCAGGCAATGCTTTATTTAAATCACCAAAAATAAGGTTTTATAGAAAAGGAATTGTAACAAGCAAATGTATACCTGCAACTTTTCTTTTGCCATCAACATCGATTCCCTCTAAAATATTCAGGGACTACTTTGCAGTTTCCAAGCAAAACTAGAATTTGTGGGACAGAGTTGCTCAGCCTTATCACAAGAATGAAAACAGTTTGCAAAACAATTTTGTTTAATGCTAACAAATAACTAAAAGACGTGGTTACTGCTAACAAGTATCTCCGTCTACTGAAACAGCCCAACCTAATCACATGTTCATTAACAATTCACTGTGAACACAGCTGCTGTTTTCTTGCCATCACAGATCACGTGTATAGGTGGCAAGGGTTAGATGCTGGAGGCCATCGAGGCACCGAGGAAGTAATTCTTAACAGAAATAACTACAGTAGGTAAGCAACTCAAACAAATGGGCCCACCTCTGCCAAAGCCCCCCAGGGTGGGTGTCACATTTACTTTCTGCATAAAGAAGGCCCACTGACTCCCTAGTTCTTTACTGGGAACCAAGAACTAGATAGAGAAACTGTTCTTCTAGGACCATCGAAACCTTAATAAATTGCCCTGGGATTCTTCGTGCTGTAGTGCGCCTCACAGGCAGCAACATAGGCGGACTCTGGGAAGAAGTCGTCATGGTACTCTGCTAAAAACCTGGAAAAAAAAAAATAGCCCCTGTGATCACCAGAGTAAAGACTAAATACCAGGAAGCAAAACGGGAATTTCCACAACTGTAACATTTCACTCTTTTTGTATTAGGTAGAAAAAAATAATATAATCTTGATTTCTATATACTGATTATGTTCACTGCACATACCCAGCTTCTATGTTAAAGACTGTTTCATTGGAATCCTTTCACTATCAAGTGTACAAATTTCTATTTCTATAGCTTCTAAACTCCACTAGGTGGCAGTCTTGATTATCTAAACACTTCCATGCAAAAAGGCCTCTGAGTATTTCTACATTTTCCTGTTTTAAAAAACAAACTATAAAAAATAAATTATTAACTCAATAAATGTCACCTGAGAAATGCACAGTACTTACATGGGCTAAGTTAAAACAAAACTGAATGGTTTAATCAGTAAAGAGCATTTTGAGTTCTACTTTGCCGTTGCCAAAAGATGCTGTAAGTTCCAGCTTAGTAGTAAAAACGTAAGACTGACTTATGCCTGACTATGGATTGATGTTGAAACATAGCCAGTCACTGAAGAATCTGCAACACAGACACTGTCTTGACTCTGAAGTATCAAATATTTCACCATGAAGGGCTCAAATAGGCTCACATGGGCCGCATTAACTAGTATGCTAATTAGCTTCCTGTTTGTTTCCCTGGCCTCCTCCCAACTGTCCTTATTCCTAAAAAGGTAAGGATATACCTCTGCAATACCTTCTTCAGTAAAAACCAAGTCAAATTCATTTGAGGTAACTCTTTCTTCTTTGATTGTACCTTTTTTATAGCAACTCTCAATCCACTGATTCTGTAGTTGACACGTTTGGATGTATTTTCATAACCCATTACAGCTGAACAGTATGGGGATTGGGGCCCCAACCCTCTACAGAGTTGAAAATCCCTGCATAACGATTTTATTAGTTGGGCCCTCCGTATTCACTATTCCTCCCAGTTCACAGATGCAACCAGCCACATGGATCATGTAGTGCTAAGTGTTTACCATTAAAGAAAATCCACATGTAAGTGGATTTGTGCACTTCAAACCCATGTTGTTCAAGGGTCAGCTGTACCATTTTATTTGTAAATCTTTGTATGTAACCTCCTAAAACCCTAATTTCTATTTTGTTTTGGGCATAGCTCAGAATTAGAAGGCTCTCCTGTGCTAACTAGTGGCTGTCTCATTTTGGCATTATTTGATTTCAGTGTAACAAAATGTTTATACAAAACAGAGTTGTAGGTTTGTTTGAGGGGAAGGCTGAAAGAGATTAGGGCATTTTTGAAACTTTTTTCTATAAAATGTTTTAAAGTTGAATTCCACTCATTTGATACATTATTCAAAATACCCAGACAAAGACTCATTTCTCTGGCTGGAGTGTTCTCCACTCCAGTAAATCCTACTTGACTAGCTCTTACATGTTGGGACCTAAATACAAGGAGAAAGTATCCTCTTAAAGAGAAAGAAAAAACAAGGTCAGGTACATGGGACACCCTGGGTGAGGCAGAGTGACAACAAGCCTGGAACGCCAGGAGAAACCAGTCAGTAGACATCTAGGTGGGAGAACTGGGCCATAGGCATAAAGGAGGCTGGGGTCTGCAGCCCCAGGTATGCGGAGGGCACAGCCTCAGGGTGAATGATCCAACCATATAATAAAATGGCTCTGTCAGGTGAAGAAAACGCTACCTTTCTCCAAATTCACAAAGTATCAGCACAGACTATTCATCATTTCTCTTAACTCCAAAGGAGACACCAAAATCAGACCTACAAATGTAGGTACATGGAACAAAGAAAAGTCACATGCTTAAGGTACTCTTGAATAAAATACATAAAATTAAATAGTTATCAATCTCAATCACTTCTTTAGAAAATTAATTTTCTACTCACATGGCTATCCAACTGGATTCTTCCAGTGACACAAAAACATTTTACCTCCATACCCTTTGTTTAGAAACCAGATAAACTATGAAAAAATGAAATAGCTCCAACTCCCCATATTACAATTACTATTAGAACCAACTATACTTAGGTAATACTGCAGAGCTAGCTTCTACATCTGCTGAAGACAAGTTCAAAAAAGTCATATATACGGTGGCAGAGTAAGTTTTGACAAAGTAATAACAATACCTCAGAAAGAGATCAAAGTGCTTCAGTAAAGCCTTCAGATTCTTCTCAGAAAAGGACATCTTTCCAAGGATTTCTGGAAGTTTCACTGCATTAAAAAGAAAGCAAAATCATTTACAACTGGCAGAATCTGGCGATCAGTAGGAGATCCTCTGGGTCCCTGTGATCTTATTCAAACTGAAACTAACATCTATGCTGCCAAACAAAACCAAAACTCTTACTGAACATAGAGTAGTAAGTACAAATATTACAAACACAATTTGTATGAAATTTAAGATTCATTGTTTTTAAGAGATCAACATTCAGTGATTTTTCTTAGACCCCCAAATTACCACAAGATGTACCTAAGCCTACAGCTGTTAAAATTAAAGTGGAAAATAAAAAAGGTAAGAAGAAAGCAGGGCAAAGGATTTCTTACCAAACAAACGCAGCAAGTGTTGTGCCCCATAAATGTAAGAGGGTGGAGGTGGTTGGTCACCTGGGGGATAACTATCAGGTACAAGTTTCCAGGAGAGGACCTGGGAAAAGCACAGAGAATGCTTTGTTGTTATATCTTCACACTCCGTTACCCACAGATCTGTACATTTGGAATTCCAGCAGAAATACACACACTTTGACACTCCCAAGCCGGCAGAAAGACACAGCTCATCAAGTGTCGCGTTTCTACCCTGGAGCTTCCCATCCATTTGGCACCTCTGGAGCTGCCTCACAGCTGGACCAGAAAATGGGAAGAAACCAAACATGGAACAGGACAATGACAAGAAGCCAATGTGGAGGTCCTAAAGCCATCCCACCTTCTTTGGCAACATGGAGACAGTCCTAATCACCTACAATTAAGACAGATTGTGTGAAGATGAAAAAAAAATGCCACTGTATCAAATAAACACAAACTCATAAAAATAAACAAGCAAAGAGGACTTAAAACTGGGAAAATATTCGATTTTCTAATTTTCAATAGCTTCTACCTGTAAATTAGCTGTAACTGTTTTGTCATTCTGCCCCTTCTCCTTTCTTGGAAATTCTGCTGTTTTAGACAATGAAGTAATAAAAGATGTTTTGAGAAAGGTTACCACTGTGTCAAGATTCTCTAAGATTCTGCTATGTTACAGTCACTCTGGAAACTAATTTCACCCACTGAATCAAGTGAAAATAGACTTCAGCCCTGGAAACTGCCTGCTTTTCCTTCACTTTGAATTCCAGAAGTGTGGGTGGATTGGGGGCTTTTGTTAAAGTAACAGTTGAATTTCAAAACTCTCTGATGAGCTTCCACAGAAATATTTCAGCAAATTATAGGTCTATTCTACCTAGTTGCTGCTTTGCCTTTTGGGATCTGCCAAGTTTAATCTGGAAATAGTTGGGTCAAAGGAAGACCTCTATAAGACAAAGCAGAAGGATGCCAAAATGAGCCCAGAAAGGCTGATGTATTCAATTTAATCAAATTAAATTTTAGAAATTAACAAGCACCACCATGGTTCCATCTGTCTCCATGCTGAAGGCCCAGGCTTCAGCCCGTGCCTCACCAACCCCACGCTTCTGTGGTACACAAGCCTCAGAGCAGGAGTAAGTTTCTGCCCCTTTATACTATCCCTAGCACCGAACTCCGTGGTGCACACAGCTACAGCTCAGCAACTGTTTTGACAGTGACACTCAAAGTGAACATGGGGGAATCCACCATCACTGGAGGCACGAAGGGCACGCTCATGCAAAAGCAGATCATGTGGTTAGTTAGCGAGCCTGGCTACTTCCCTCCCTCAATTCTGCAGCTCAATGTAGTGAATCAGCTCTCTCAAAGATGCATTATGGGTGGAAATAACAGGTTTCCAGTGGAGGAAGTCTCAACCAGGGTGTGCACAGGAATCGCCTGTGATCTCAACCAGGACTACACCAGTCCAGATCCTCCCTGGTGCAGTTGGGCAGCAAATGGCATTGGGAGAGTGAGTCTCAGGTGGTCAGGATGCAGGGCCCTGGGGAAAACATGCTGCAATGGAGGCTTTATGCAGACAGAATGCACTAAGGTCTCATCATGAGAGCCTGTCCAACCCCAACCACTTTTTCACTAGACCTTGTAGCTGTAACTATCACCACTAGATGGCGGCGTTGCAACAGTGACCAGAGTGGGAATGGCTGTGCCTCAATATTCAGATGTTTTCTGTGGGTCCCCAACTTTAGGGCACCAGGGTCCAGTTTTGTGGAAGACAATTTTTTCACGGCCCCAGGGCGGGGGACGGTTTGGGGATGATTCAAGTGCATTAGATCTATTGTGCGCTGTATTTCTATTATTACATCAGCTCCACCTCAGCTTATCCGGCCTAAGATCATGGAGGTTGGGGACTGCTGTAAGAAACAGGATTCTTCTTGAATAAAAACACCTGCAGGCTTTCTAGTCTGAAAAAAGGAAAATTAGGGACTGCTTGCACTAGGAATTTCCTAACCCTCCCTTAACATCACTGGAACACGAACTGGGTTTTCTAGCAGAGGTCAGTCAACTTATAACCCTTGAGCCACAGCAACCCCCTCATGCTAAAAACAACTGTTTTTTAAATGTTTTTTTTTTATTAAATGAATACTACTTCACGACATATAAAAATCATATGAAATTTGATTACTAGCATACATATTCATTGGAGGGACTGATGCTGAAGCTCCAATACTTTGGCCACCTGATGTGAAGAACTGACTCTGGAAAACACCCTGATGCTACGAAAGATTGAAGGCGGGAGGAGAAGGGGACGACAAAGGATGAGATGGTTGGATGGTGTCACCGACTCAATGGACATGAGTTTGGGAAAGCTCCAGGAGTTGGCGATGGACAGGGAGGCCTGGCATGCTGCAGTCCACAGGGTCACAAAAAGTTGGACACAACTGAGTGAACTGAGACTGAGCACACATGAATGAATTTTGGGGCCACCCAGCACACTCATTTGTGAACTATTTACACTACTTTCACAAGCTGATGCACAACCCTGAAAGTATTTACAATCTGACCCTTGATAAGAAAAGTTTGCTGACCCCTGTCACCAAACATCGTCTCATAAAGCCATCCTCCTCTGTGCACAGAAACAAGGAAAGCCCACTTGCTAGGCAAGATTCATACAATATCCCCGTGGACTAAGACATCTCCTGAACTCCTGAAAACTCACTATGTATCTCAGTTAACTGGCCTTAAAAACAGTTTCAAACTGAAGCTTTCCTGTCTGTAAAAGGGAACTCTGCTGGTAAGGTTATTCTCAAGAACCTGAGGTAATTTAGATCAAGCGCCTGGCACAATGCTAGCATACAGCATGCCCTCAAAGGGATGGCTATGAATATTGCTGTTAAAGATGGGTTTTATATTTTTAAATGGTTAAGACCACAAGTAGAATAATATCATATAAATGAAAAATTATCTGATATGCAAATGGCAGTGTCCATAAACACAGCTTTATTGGAACACGGCACACTCATTCATGTACACAGTGTCTGGGGCTGCTTTGGAGCTGGGGAGTCTCAACAGTGACTATGAAGCCCACAAGGTTGAAAATATTTACTCTCTGACTTTTTGCAGAAAAACTGTACTGACAACTGTTCTACAAAATAACAATACTCCTATTTCAATGCTGTTGCTGCTGCTGCTAAGTTGCTTCAGTCATGTCCGACTCTGTGCAACCCCATAGACGGTAGCCCACCAGGCTCCCCTGTCCCTGGGATTCTCCAGGCAATACTTGGACTTATTTGAAATAAAAGAGGAATGGAGGTGCAGGGCTATAATCTCATTTTAGATACCACAAATACAATGTTACACATCATACAAAAAATTCTGTTAATATCCACAGCAACAACCTAGATGTCCATCAGCAGACGAATGGATAAGAAAGTTGTGGTACATACACACTATGGAGTATTACTCAACCATTAAAAAGAATACATTTGAATCAGTTCTAATGAGGTATATGAAACTGGAGCCTATTATACAGAGTGAAGTAAGCCAGAAAGAAACACCAATACAGTATACTAACGCATATATATGGAATTTAGAAAGATGGTAACGATAGCCCTGTATGTGAGACAGCAAAAGAGACACAGATGTATAGAAGTCTTTGGACTCTGTGGGAGAGGGCGAGGGTGGGATGATTTGGGAAGATGGCATTGAAACATGTATATTATCATATGTGAAACAAATCACCAGACCAGGTTCGATGCATGAATACAGGATGCTCAGGGCTGGTGCACTGGGATGACCCAGAGGGATGGTATGGGGAGGGAGGTGGGAGGGGGATCAGGATGGGGAACACGTGTACACCCGTGGTGGATGCATGTTGATGTATGGAAAAACCAATACAATATTGTACAGAAAAAAATAATAATAATTATTTTAAAAAATTGAAAAAAAAATACCTACAGCAAGAGTAACATAATGTTTCTTCCCAGCAAACGGGATTTCCTCTTGTAAGACTTTTTAAGAAAACACAAAAGGAAGGGTTCAATGGGGGTGAACAACAGAAACTAATGCTTTACCTCATTTATTTCATTAGTTCTTCTGCCTTCAAAGCCAGCAAACACCGCACTCCCTTCCTTGCTAGGGGTCAGAGGAACAGGCGAGGATGATCTGCTATGAACAGGTGTCTCTTTAAAAGGAAAAGACTTTAATTAGTCACCAATTAATTATCCACTAATTAATCATACAGCTACTGAATTAAAGATTGCTGAAAGACCTTTACAAAGAGCAGAGAAGTTATTAATTTTTACCAATAAGACTTCCCTGTCAAGAATAGTACCTGGAATATTATTTGATGGAAAAAAGGAAAGAAAAGGAATCAAGTTCAGAGATATCCCTAGTGGCTCACAGAATTCACCTGCAATGCAGGAGACCTGGGTTTGATCCCTGAGTTGGGAAGATCCCTTGGAGAAGTGAATGGCAACCCACTCCAGTGTTCTTACCTGGGAAATCCCATGGACAGGGGAGCCTGGCGGGCTACAGTCCAGGGGGGGGTCGCAAAGAGTTGGACACAACTGAGCGACTAACACTTTCATTTTCACACTTCACTGGGATAAACTACGTACAACATGATGAAACTTGAAAACATTGTATGTTAAGTGAAAGACGCCACGGACAAAAGGCCACATATTGCATGATTCCACTGATGAACTCATGCCTAGAAGAGGTAGATCCATATGTACAGGACGTTAACTAGTTCAGGGCTGGAGAGAGGGACTGCAAACAGATGGGTGAGCCAGCGCGAAACTGGTCAGTACCAGGAATCCTGATTGTAGAGCTGAAGGCACAGGAGTTGCGGGGGCGGGGGGGGGGGCTCCCATCTCCCGCTGGACTGGGTTCAGGAGCACGGTGCCTGACCCAGACCAAGCACAGAGTCGGCATCACCTCTCCCCGGCATGGCCCTCCTGTGGGCAGTGGACCTACTCTTTTCCAGGTGCAGGAACAGCTTGGGCATGCTGGCAGACGTGTCCTGCTGCCGGCGCTTGGGCTGGGGTGAGGCGCTGCTCTCAGACAGCCTGTCGCAGTTGGCAGAGTGGCGCGTGGACCGCCTCAGAGACTGAAAGGCTTCCGGCTCGCCTTTGCGCCTTTTGGGGGTGGTTGGTTCACCTGAGGTTGGCTGACTCTCTGTGGACTGTGGTGTGGATGGATTCAGCAAAGGTGGGCTTGGAGAGAGCTCCTCCTGGTTCCTACAAAAGGAAGGGGAACGCATCACACGCGCCCGGTACACAGAATCTCTGCCAAGCCTGGAGGGGTTCCTCAATGTCCTTCTTCAGGCAGAAAACACAGCCTCCATTCCACTCCAGGAGGCTTAGAAACTTTCACTTCCAGACATGCCAAAACAAATACTTTCTTAAAGGTACCTAAACATTATTATACCATTTTCACCCTTTAACTCTTCAAGGCACCCTGGCATTAAAGGCTGTGATACCCTTTGTCCTTGTTTTGTATCAGTGGTTCGCAACTCAGGGGTGATTCCACTCTGGGGGGAACACAACTCAGGGGTGATTCCACTCTGGGGGGAACACAACTCAGAGGTGATTCCACTCTGGGGGGAACACAGACACCTTCTGGAGTCAGTTTTGATGGTCACGACTGGGAAAGTGCCATTGGCATCCAGTGGGTGGAGGCCAGGGATGCTGCTCGCTATCCTACAGCACGTAGTTCGGCCTCCGTCACCAACAATGATCCAATTAAAAACATCGGTCGAGCCAAGGCTGAGAAACCATGGTGGTGAGACTAAGAATACAACGTCATCTCGTGACAACGTAACTACTGATAGGGCTAGAATGCCACAAACATTGCCCACATTTTGTGGAAACACGCGGTCCACTCTAGACACTGGGAACCTTGAGGTTTGGAGGAGGGTGTGGGGACATCAACATAGGTCCCCGCTGGGAAGGAAGGCAGCCAAAGAAGAGACGGTCATAATGCAGACAGACAATTACCAGGCAAGACCTGAGGAGGAAGCGGATCAAGGGGCTGAAGGCGAAAGGAGGGCAATGCTTAGTGCAGCAAGTGGGAAGCTGTCAGTGACTTTGGGGAGCAGAGGGAGGCAGGAGACCAAGATAGACAGGAAACATGCAAGAGGAGATGCAGGGGTGGAAATCATGAAAATAGACCAGTCTCTCGGGAAGATGGGCCTGAGGCAGACAAGGAAGTAGCTTACACAGATAGAGGCATGGACTCAGGTGCAGGGGGACTTGTTGAACCCAAAGAATGGAGATTTGGAAAAGCTTGGTCACTGAGGGAAGACTGTGACACAGCAGAGCGGGAAAGAAACTAACCTTTATTTGAGGCCTAAGGCAGCCAGCCCTTCATGCACTTCCTCATTTAATAACTACCTACAGAAGCAAATGTTCTTTCCATTGTTGACAGGAAAAGCTAGAGACTCAGATGACACCTCACCAAGTCACAAATTCAAACCCACACCCAACCTTCTCAGGCCACGCTCTCTTCACCCCAATGTCTTTGGAAAGAAGGGCATTGGCTACTCTAAAGCCAATTTCTGTACACTGAAATCTTCACTTGGTAAAAACTTCCAGAGACATTTGAAAGTGAATGATGACTCAAACTTACCCAAGAAGAAAGAAAACCACCAGGACAGACAGTGGTTTGCCATCTATTCCCTCCTCCAAACGTGTTGGCCCCATAGCATCCAACGGAAATCTTTAAAAACAGATCTAGCTATTTGATTTCTGATAGCTGATGGTTGAACTACAAGCTAACTTACCTATTAGTGCTTGTGGTACTTTCCTTAATCGGAAGAAAAAATTTGGACGAAGTCACCTTTTTATACTGAACTTGTTCATATGGATAGAGCAAAACCAATGGGAGAGTGTAATCAAAGGTTATTCTTAATCCATCCACCATCTCCTTACAAAGGTCAACGCTGGAAAGATTAAAGAGATTAGAGATGCAATAAAATAACAGAACTTTTCAAAATGTCACAATGAAGGTGCATATTTCTAATCAGGAAGAGTGTTAAACACTGTATATTACACCTAAGTGTGCAAAACACAAAGTCTGTAGGTGCTAACGATAATTAAATGGGAGCACAGACCTAGAATATAGAGTGCAGTAAGCAAGTATTTGTAACTTACACACTGAACACAAGTAAATATGCTCAGTGCCACACAAGGAGCCCAAGTAGCCTGTGCTCCGGAAAGTAGACACACCCCAGACACCTGCAGCTGAAGGGGTCGGTTGGTCGTGATGAGCTGACACATCTGTTTCAACTGCAACAATCTACTTGTCTGACTCCACTCCTATGGGGTCACATTCCCAAGGCAAGCTATGAGGACAATTATTCAGATTAGGGTAAAGACCTGTTTGTAAACAGGTTTCAACAAAATTCTCATTCCCCATTCTGGTACTTTTCAAAGCAAAAAAAAAAAAAAAGAGTTTGCTCCCTAAATTACATCATTGAAAACTTCTTCTAGTGTTGAGGCAGTGCATATCCTCAATGAATTCACATCACACTCCTAAAGAGTTACTGAACATTCTGGAAAAAGACAGTATTTTGAAACTTAACTGGTTACTGTATGAATTAAGTGTAACAGTATGTGAACTGTTTCATAGTAACTGAAACAGAGACAGTGTTACCTGTTCTAAATGGAAGTTTATTCTCTAACACCCAGAGTGAACCATGAAATGCCAACCCTCCCTCCCCTACTTACTTCTTTTCTGCTGGGATATAATGCACATTCATGTTGGCGTGTGGCATAACATGATGGTGACGAGGCCTCTCATTGGCTGAAAAGGCTGCATTGATAGCAAAATGCTTCACGTACGATTCCAAAATAGTGATAATGTTGGTCTGGCATGGAAGTTTCACTAACTGTTAACAAAAACAAACATTTGATGTACACATTCCATTGGATAAACATATATTCCAAGAAACAGTGGTCTTGTGTACATCATTTTTGAAGCTCAAAAATAAAGTCAATTGTGTATGAAGATAATTCTTTAGGTAAATGTGCTTTGAAACTCTCTGACTTTTCTTCTACTGATCATATCCCCATGTATATTACAATGATAATTTAAAGTTAATTGATAACTAATTTTAAAAATAAATGCAAGCAATGATTCTCAGCTTAGGGACCCATTAGAACCATTTGGGGAACCTCTAAGATATCCACAGCTGCCACCCCCAACGTCATAGATCAGTTTTCACCTTAAGCTTGAAGCCCAGGCATCAGGACTCTGCAAAGCTCTCTAGAAGATTCTAACAGGCAGCCAGGGCTGGAAAAGTCTGAGCACACTTCCATCAGGAGAACACTACTGCCAGAGAAGTGTAAAACCCAACTCAGCACAGAACCTGAGTTTCATTCCGCCAAGGCTCTCAACTTTCTGTGACTGCAAAATATGGCTCTACTACAAATCCATGTTTTATGTGTTCTCCTTGTTTACCCGTTTCCTCCTGTTGATATAGTAACAATCATCCTCAAGCTTCTTCTTCAGAACGTCAGGGATTTCTATAGTTATTGTTCTTTCTTCCATTTCCTTTTTTGTGTGCAGCTCTGGTCCTTCCTTCTGCAATATCACAATTCCATTTTAACTACCTAAAACAGAGAGTCTACACCCAAAGGAGGACTAACATAAGCACAGGCTACAATGAAACAAACCACTTAAGCCTTGACATTTACACCAGTAATGATGTCACATGTTCTAATGAGAAGTATATTAAAGGCCAAAAGTTAACTTGTTTTAGGGCGCTAACGACATTGCAAATGCTTATTTCTTTTCTTCCCAATTTAACTTTACCAGTGGGATTCACGTTAACTTTGTATTCAGCAAACAGAAGATGCTAAACTCTTGATACACACCATTTAAAAATTAATCAGCACTAATTTCACAATTAGTGAAAGTTCACAATTTCACTGCAAAGAAAGAGGTGAAATGGTTTGTGGAAACATTTCATGGGTATAAAAAGCCACAGAGAAGTTTTTACAATAAAAAGGGTTTTTTTCCCTTATATATGAAGTACAATTTTATCACATTTGGTTAAAAAGATGGATTTTTACAAAACATTTCACAACTAGAAAATTTTACCACCAAAATATATGCCAAAGAGTTTTTACAATAAGAACTGTATACCACTTCAGTCTTTTCTTCAGTATCACCCTCTTCACTTATTTCTCCATCCTTTTCTTCACTGTCAGAGGAACTGCTTATTGCTAGGTAAAACAAAAAACAGCAGTCAAACCTGCATTACACACTTCCTTAACCCTTACATCTACAATTCCTTAGGATGGCATGGGTGTCCTACTGCTAGTAATAATAAACTACTGTCCAGCATAAAGTTTAAACGTCAAACACAAATATTGGACCTTTCAGAATAGAAATTTATTTTGAAAAAATACAATACCAACCTCAAGGGGTGCAAAAACCACACAAGTAAATGATGTGCAAGTGTTTAGTCACCTAGGATCTTATTGTTCGCTGTCACATTCACAAGTGGAGCAAGGTACCATGAAGAAAACATGAGAATGGAGCTCTGAGGCGCTACTATAAGACACTGATTGAGAAGGCAGGGGTCATGTGCAAGACCCACCAGGTCTAATTAGGAACTTTCTGACTGCTACTTGAATTATCAAAAACAAATGAGCAAATGTTTTATGAAATGAGCTTACAATGTTTCCTTGTCTAAAGTTTCAGTGAATCTTTCCCCTCAACCCTGCAGTATAAAAGAACTAGGTAAAACTCCTTTTAACCAGAGACGATAAGTCAAGCCACTCACAGTTTTCATCGTTTTCATCTTTTTCGTCAGCAGGGAGGCTTTTTAAGACAGAGTCCACACCAGGCAACCTGCAGCGCTTCCTCTTTCTTCCTGTGCTTCTCCTGAAATGGATAAAGACCACTGAAATGTTGACTGATATGGGTCTTGAGGTTAAAAAAAAAACAACAAAAAAATGCAGTAACAATAATTCTTAAGTATCGAAGATATAATTACATTTTACAACATAAGTGGTAACCTCCATTATTTCGAATACAATAGAAACACTATTTGCTACTACGTTTCAAATATGTTACATGACTTGATAAGCCACGTTTATCAGATTTTTAAACTTTTCTCTGACAAAAATTCTAAACCTTAAAAGAAAACACATTGAGCAAAATTCATGTTTTTGGTATTCTTACAGGCGAGCTACAGCTTTTTTGGCCAATTTCCGCTGTAATCTCCGATTTTCATCAGTGTCACGAAGGACATGATCCTCTGCTGCCCATCTATCCCAGCTAAAGAAACAAAAGAGGAAAAGGGTGTAAAATTCAGTATTTTAGTTTGACATGAAACAAATGTTAAAAGCACCACACAGGAACAGAAGTGTCTCAAAATTACTTATCTTTCAGAAAACTATTTAAATATTTTAAATCACAAAAAGAGAAACCACAACTCATTCAGACACAGAAGCAATGAGAATCTCCAAAAGCAACCATAGAGAATCCAAATATAGTCGACTCAGAAGTAATCAGAGTAGGCAAGGTTTGACAAAAAAGCAAAAACAGGAAATGAAACTTTCCAAGGAGTGTTTCTAAAACTTAACAAAGAAGTTTGCAATGTTCCTGTGCACAGATGATCAATTTTCAGTCAGGTTTAACAAGTACACTCACCTTCTGTTCCAACCATTAAAATGGATCAGATATTCTGGGATCTTTCTGCCTTTTTCGTCTTTCCCAACAATAACATCGACGATCTGAAACCAGAAAATACCGTCCACAAACAATAGAACATACAGAATATCAGAAGCTGGATTAGGAAAACTAGATCATGGGCTTTTTTGTAAAAGAAAGGAAAGCATTCTCTCCTTTTTTAGACGGAGAGCTGGGCTGAAACATTTTCCCTTTCAATTCCATTTTTTCCCCTGAGTGGATGCCTCAAAATAGGAAACATCCCTCCAACCACCCCCTGATTGGTCTCTGAGTGTGAGAACGGGTGTAGGTTCTGAAGCCATTAGTCAGCCGAGTTGTCACTAAGAGTCCCGGCCTGACAAGCGAGCCTCTGCCGATAGACCTCTGGGAGTTGTAGTCTCCTGGGCTCCGCAGGATCGTCTGGCCAGTTAGGCTCGGAGATTCTGCCACCCCGCCTAGCGGTTGTCCCCAGGGGGAAATTCGGGGGCAAATGAAGGGGCGTGTCACCCTTGGGGAGACTCAAGGCGGGGAGGGAGGAGGCACGGCAAACATAAACGTGAGGCAGGGGCAGCGGGTTGGAGCCCCAAAGTAGAACGGAAAGCCCAGAGGGGCGCTAGGGCCAGCCCCCACCCGCGACCTGCGAGACACACTCCTTCACGCCACCTAGACCGGAGGAGCCGCTGATGTGGCTCCATTTTCTCCCAACCTCCGAAACTTAGGCGGACAGGCAGGAGCCGCGACACGGCCAACTGAAAACCTAAGTGGTGCAAGGCCCTGGAGGACGAAGACACCCACTCAACCTGGCTCTCAGAGAGAATCCAGGCCTACGGGAGGGGCCGAGCCCAGACCACAACCGGCCCAGGGCAACGGCGTCGCCAGTTGACAGCCAGCCCTGCGGTACAATCTATGGATTAGGACGGGGGCCGCTCGATCAAGGCATCGCGCGGGAGCCCAAGCGGCCCTAGACAGCACAGGACGGGGAGAGTTAACCTCCAGGAAGAGGCCTTGAGCAAGCGGCCTCCTGGACGCGGAGCCCCCGCCGCCCTCAGGTGCGCAAACCGACGCCGCGGCTCCTGCAGCGCGACACCGCTCGCGCTAGGATTCCGACAGCGCCGGCGCAACCCCCGGCCCAGGCCGGAAGCGGAAGCGTCCCAGCCCCGACTCCCCATCGCGGCGTCCCGCGAGCGCCCCCTGCCGCCCGTGCGGCGCCGCGCAGGCCGAGGAGCCGCGAGCAAGGAGCGCCGAGCCCCGCCACTTCCCCCGCTCCACGGCACCGTCAGCACCCGCATCCGCGTTCGCCTCCCGTCCCGGGGTTCCCGGCCCGCGCCTCCTCCCTGCCCCTCCGCGGTGGCACCTTGGCATCGTACAGCACTCGCGCCTTGGTGGGGTCAGGCTCGAAGCACAGCACTTTCTCCCCTGAATGGAATTTAAATTTCATGCCCTCGCTCGCGCTCATTTGCTCATCGTGGCGGAGGGCGAGGCTCCGGGGCGGGCGGAGCGCGCGCGGTGGGGGAGGGGGGTGGGGGCTGGGAGGTGGCGCGCGGCAGCGGGGGTGGCGGGGAGGGAGCGGGGACTGGCGGAGGCTGTGGCCGGCCCGCCCTCGGCCCCGCCTCTGCCCGCCCCGCGCCACCGCTGGACCTCCGAGCGGCCAAGCGCGCGCGCTCCCGATCGAGCGCGTCCCTGCGAGTCGCCGCCGGGCTCCCGGGTGGCTGGGAGTCGGGCAGCCCGCGGCCCCTCCAGCCCTCCTGGGAAAGGCGGCCGCAGCGGGCTGCGCCCACGAGGTCAACGCGCCGGACGCGCGCCGTCTTGGCTCCGGGGACCGGAGAACCTGGGGTGGGCACTGGCGGCGGGGAAGCTCCCTGGCCGCGCCGACTTGGTCACCTTAGCAGAACGCGGTGGCCACCGCGGGCAGGACGTCGGGCCGGAGTCGGGTCTAGAGGGGCAGTGGGCTTGATTCGGGGTGGGGGTGGGGGTGGGGGAGCGAAGCGTGGTGGAAGAGAGATTAAAGCATCGGGGTTATAGCGGGGCCAGGATGAGCAGGTGGCAGCTCTGGAGCACGCCGGTGACAGCGGGCGAGCAGTGGGTGGCGAGGCTGATGGGTCTTTACCAGGGTCGTTAACATCTCATGTCTCAGCTTCCCCCCGTGGTTTTCCAACACCCACAACTGGCAGAGATGCTCCCTCGAGGTCTGTCTTCTCCAACACACTGAAACCTCCCTACAGGTGAGAGTTGTTCTAAGGCCGATACTTGCAGGTACCGACAGAGAGGGGATGCTCAGGACGAATGGCGGATGCTGGGAGACCCTTTCTTGAAGGACAAACCTCTACAAACAGGAAAGATGGTGCTGGGTTTGTTTTCTTTTGAGGAGTGGAAAGCCTTTAGGCACTGTAGAAGACTCATCTGCAAACTGACTGAGGTGGTGAACTGCCAGTCCCCCACACTCTGGGCTCTGTTCTTGCCTCCAAAAATGTACACTTGCCTCCTCCTTCACTGGGCTCCTGATGCACATCCTTCACATTTCAGTCTGGACACAGCCAAGGGAAAACCCCTCCGCCTTCCCTAGACGATGATGCACCCCTCTAGGGATTCCCTCTCAGCCCTCTTGTATTTACTGCCCTGCAGTAGAAGGGCTGTTTACTTGGTAAATGTCTCCTGAAGTTCGGGAGGGCAGGGCTACAGGGAATCTCATCCAGCTCATCGTTACATACTCTTGCTTGTATGTCCAACTGCGACCCCCTGGACTGTAGCCCGCCAGGCTTTTCTGTCCATGGGATTTTCCTGGCAAGAATACTGGAGTGGGTTGCCGTTTCCTCCTCCAGGGCATCTTCCTGACCCAGGGATCGAACCTGCATCTCCTACATTGCAGGCAGATGGTTTACCGCTTAGCCATCAGGAAGCCAGGCCTGCCAATGCATACTCTTGGCACACAATGAATAGTGATGAATTGGTTGACTAGATTACAGACTTATGAAATAGAGAAGGAAATGGCAACCCACTCCAGTATTCTTGCCTGGAGAATCCCATGGACAGAGGAGGCTGACGGGCTACAGTCCATGGGGTCACAAAAAGCCCCAGCTTAGCAACTAAACAACAACAACAGTTGTTGGGATAATACAGTGGAGAAAGCAGAACTGGAGCTATGATTCCTCTTCAGGTTGTGGTTTATCTGGGATGAGATCTTGACGATGGTGTTCCCCATAAATGGCAGGGGGACCTCTGGGCACAAATAATTGCATGTCATACTTAAGCCATAATTTAATATTAATGTTTTTCTTTTTCTTGCTGGTAAATGGAGATTTCCTCTCCAGACTCTAAGCCCTCAGAGCAAAACTTGGATGCTTTCTTTTATTTCTCTCCATTTGTACCCCTTATATCCTTGAGCAATGCCTTTTCCCCTATCTTCCTAAAAAGTCCAAGAATGCACAAGGCTTCAGGATCCTAAAAGTTACAAATCCCACTAATGGGAGCACCCCCTGGCAGCCCTCATCCAGATTAGGACCCCTAGAGAGGTCTTCATGTCTAATGTGGGTGGAGCATCCTTTTCCTCTTGGGTTAAAGGTAAAGAACATGGTGGGCTCTGGGATCTGGTCCTACACTTGTCGGTTCCTAGTTTGTGTCTAACCTTGGACAACTGAGTAGTCTCTCTGGGATGCAGTTTTCATACAATTAAAGTGACAATAATAGTGGCTTCTACCTCAGGGTTGTTTTAGGAATAAATCAGTCTATTCAGTGTATATGCCTTTGTGCCTAAGAAGTGGTGGGTCAATGCTTGCTATTAATATCAGGCACTTCGTGAACACTTCTCCTTGTCCCGATTCATTCAACATATATTTATTGAGCCTCCTGTGTGCTGGATACTAGACACACAAGGTAGGATACAGATACCCCTGGCCTCAAAGAGGATACATTTCAGGAGAGGCAGAGCAGCATGCAAGCAAATACAAGCCTCGTGGGTAGTCTGATAAAGCTGCCCTGGAAGAGGACGGACACAAGGGCTTACATCTCTTTAGGAGGAGGGGAGTGTCAGAAAAAGCTCCAGACTGGAAGTGCTCTTGTTAAACAATAAACTAAAGATATTAAACATTTTAAGAGCAGAAATCTATTGGAATCTGGCAGCACCACACCAGGCGTGGTTAGGAGTGCTACACTGTCAGGAGCTTCTGAGAGGCTTTTACAGAGATAAGGCAGAAGTAAGGAAAGTGCTGATTGGCTACAGCCTAAAGACCAGTTGGCTGTTTCTGATTGGTTGTCCTTAGCATCTTGATTTCATAACATTGAGGAACTTACTTACAGGCTTAGATTTTGGTTTGCTTACCTAGGCTGCCAAGGCATTAGGGCCACCTCAGTCTGATGGCCTCTTTGTTTAATTGATTAAACCTATTCGCCCTTTTGGTCATCCTCTCATGCAGGAGAGTTTGACTGACAATTTGGTGTTAGTGCCGCTCTCACTCACTCACAGTTAAGTTGCTCTTGTCTCATTGTGAAACTCACAGGTTTTGATGTCAGATCCGTGGAAGATCTGTTTTTGATGTTCATCTCATTTTTCATCTTGTTCCTGTTTCTCCAAGTGCAGTGAGACCACCTGATACACTGCTGATGGCTGTGAACATGCATTTAAGACTATCGAGAGAACACAGCACACCAGGGGCTCTACAATGCTGACTATAGGAGGATAATACCAAGAACCTGAAGTATACGCTTTGACCAGGGCCCCCAAGAATCAAACCAATTGGTATCAAATATATCAAAAAATGTACTAGAAGGAGCATCAACCTGTTTTAGCCAAGTGGCTTGATTAATTTATTGCATTTGCTCTAATACCAAAGGGGTTGATCCAGGTACAGCAGGAGATATTTTCTATGGCACAGACGACTCCTTATTCAGCCAGCAAGTAATCTATAGCAATTATAGTATCTAAACCACCTTAGCGAGATAGTCTTGGGACTTTGTTATGTCACTATGGCCTTAGCCCCAGATGCATCGATAGTGCTCAGAGTTAAGGGGCATTGTCTTCCCAGTGTTAACAGAGGGAAAATGAAACTAGCAAGAAGGCAAAAGGAATAAAGATTTCATATTGGGGATGAAGATCTTGATCCATGATCTTGGGAGAGCTGTCTCCCTCAAGATGCCATCTGCTTCTGGGGAGGAACCTCCCTAGTCAATTTTACCTCTTCAGCTGGTGTGCAGTTCCAAGGGTCTGGAAGAGCCCGTTTTCAGTGGGGGATGTGTACCCAGGTTCAGGTCCCTAAAGTTTGGCTGCCATCTGAGTAGTGAGAAAGACTTGGTATCGTCCCTTCCAAGGAGGTTCAGGAGTTGTCATTGTTCTCAGTGATTCCAAGTCAGAAGAGTGGGAGAAAAGTGGAAACACTAGTTTGGAGAGTTGTAACAGGTATTGGAGGAAACTAAAAGAATTCAGGATCCAGTTCAGTTTACAGGTACAGTTGTTTCCTTTCACCTTTATTATTTCTAAGTAGTTTTAATTACATATATTTATTAAAATTCTTGACCCTTAGAATCCTTTATTTCTAGTGAAAACTAAGAAGTAAGCAGTGTGGACTATGATACTAGCATTCTGTGGATTGGCATGTTTATAAATACCTTTCACAATTGCTAGAAGTATATTCTTCCTTTTAGTAATTTTTCAGTGTGGCACAAAACATGTTTCCTGGTTAGCATCAAGTATCTTTAGTTCCTCTGCCAAAGAAAGCCAAAAGTGAATAAACCTGTGTTCAGTAATTAATATTTCAGTATTTTATCTTACTTGAAAATGATCTAGATGTTTAATGACTTTCATTTAACTTATCTCATACAACTTTAAGGTTTTAAGTTACCAAGAAGACTTTGGAAACTAATCTTAGGTAAACATATCATAAGGTATGATTATTGTTGAAAAGTACACTTTTAAACTATTACTTACATCTCCTTAATTTACTTCTTTTCAACAATTATGTTTACTCATGAAAATTTCATGAGACATTGAACAGCCAGCCATCATCTTAAGTTACCATTCTTGCTGACAAAACAGAGATTACATAATTTTACTTTACATTTACATAATTTAACTTTAGTTAACTCTGGTAGAATAAAAATGTTCAACTTAATACTGATTAGTCTAAAGAGATGCCTGTTTTAATTAAACCAACACAGTTAAACTAGGTTTCATTTACCAAAGATTATGCTAGACCATGTGAACTTGAAAAACATTTGGGTTGGTTACTATATTTCTTAGCACACACTTGATCTATATAAATGTTTGTTTTTTCAGCCTATTAGAGTTCTTTACAAATTAATTTTGGCTATACTATCCAAAGGTAGGAAAATATCACACATCTATCACATACATAAACATACAGACAGATGCAGAGATCTTATAGGCTTTGTTTAACATTTTTAGCCATGGGATACATACAATAAGGCAAAACTCACTAGTTTATAAAATGGTTGGATCTAAATTGCATATCAGGTAGACAGAATAAGTTAAGGTTACTTGCTCAGATGGCTTATTTTTTTACTGATATTAGTGGGAAAAAGTTTTAAGATCCTTCGTCCACTCACTCTCCAAATACCTGCTGTTGCTGCTGCTTTTTCTTCTTTTTTCCTGATAAGCATGACTTCTCTGAAGTTTGCATTTCATGAGATGCCTCTGGGTTCCTAGAGAAAACTAGGTAAAACATCATTTACATTTCACAGCTATCCCTGGGAGGGAAAGGATCGATAGCCAATGTGTTTTCCTGCCCTTGTGAATTTGGAAAGGAAAGGACAACATGAAATTTCCCCTTCCTCTCACCCATGCTCCACAGATCCGGGAGATCTGACCTTGGTAAGAACTGTTACCCTTTGCAAGGCTCCTGCCAGTTTTCCCATAATGCTGTCTGCAGGATTCCAAGCAAGTGGAGCGTCCCAGTGGGTCTCATCCTGGTCACTAGAAACCATAGAGGAGGAAAAGTAACTCTCTCTCGACCCTTCATAGTGAGTGCCTGGCTGAGACCCTTTTCTCTAGGGTCTTGTAACTGGATAAGGTCATCTTAGGTGGTTAAAAGTTCTCCACTGCGGCCACTGTAACTCAAGATTATCTTTGGTAAAATTAACTTCATTTTTAAAAATTTGTATTTATTAATTTTAAATTTTTTGGCTGTGCCACCAGGCAGGTGAGATCTTCGTTTCCCTGCAAGGGATCAAACCCTCGCCACCCCTGCACTGGAAACTGAATCCCAACTCCTGGGCCAGCAGGCAAGTGTCCAGTAAGGTTGATTTCAAGACAACATTTTATTAACCTGAGGCCTCATACCAGACCCGGTCAAGTTTCTAGGTCAAACCCAGTCGGTCCTGATGGTGAGTTGCATGACAATGTGAATGTACATAGGGCCACTGAACTTTACAGTTAAATATGGTTAAAATAGTATGTTTTATATTATGTGACTTTTAACCCCAATTGAAAACATTAAAACAAAAACAGTCCATCCTGCACCAGGTTTCTGGTTTCTATTCATAAGTTGAACCCAGTCCGTCCCCAGACCCATTTCACTTTCTAAGTTGGAACTGGTTTGTCCCTGGACCTGGTCCAGTTTCTGATTTGGACCCAGTTCTTTGCTGGACCCAGTTCGCCATCAGACCTCATTCGGTTTCTAAGTCGGACCTGGTCTGTCCTGGCCCAGTTTTTAAGGTGGACACAGTTTGTCCCTGGACTCAGTTCAGTTTCTAAGTTGGATCCAGTCTGATTCTGAGCAGTTTCTGGACCCAATGTGAGAAAAGAAACGTGTGAAGGTCCAGGCTCTGAGAGGGACTCGCCCGTCACCTCGGGAGGTGAGTGGACCGCCCATCAAGTGACTTCATAGGTACCTGTTGGCTCACTGCTCCTGGGGGCTCTCGGGGCTTCTTTGGTTCCCTGTCCTGATACCAGAGCTGTTAAAAGGTAAACTGAGGCATATTAAAAATTCGTAGAGTTTCTAAGCAAAATCAGCTAGAACTGGGCAGCACCAAACCGGTGTGATAAGGGGTGTGCTGCTGACGGGAAGTGTGGGGGCTGTGGGAGGCTTTTTAAAAATTTATTTATTTTAATTTATTCTTTAATTGGAGCGAAATTGCTTTGTAATGTGTTGGTTTCTGCCGTACAACAGCGCAATTCAGCCATAATTATAGATCTATCATCTCCCTCTTGCGGGAGTGGGTGTGAGGGCTTTTATAGCGAAAAGGCATAATCAAAATAAGGAAATTATTGATGGGATGTAGTTTCAAGCCTAGTTGGCTGCTTGGTATTAGTTGTCCTTAGGTTTCAATTTGGTAACCTTGAGGCATTTACAGGCTTAGATCCTGCTTTTGATTTGCTTATATAGGCCTCCAAGGGGTTAGAGTCACCTCTATCTAATGGCCTCCTTGTTTAATTAATTCAATAAGTTTATAAGGTATCTTCCTCCTTTTCCAGGTTTTGGGTTTCGCTTTTTTTGTTTGTTTCGTTTCTGGCAGGGCATTAGAGGATTAAGATAGCCATCAAATATCTTATAACAGAATTTTTAAAAAATTTCTTAATAGGTCATCTAGATTGAGCTGCAGAGATCCCTTCTCTTGGCTGTAGCAAGGTATGTCCACGTGCCAAATTTATGCATTGTTCACACTTGGCCTTTGGCTGGCCCAGGTGCGTGGCTGCTAGCAGAGCCTCAGTTTTGTGCAGGTCTTTGCCTCCCAAATCCTCAGAGAATCATCCTGCTTCCCTCCTCCCCCCCATTACCGAAAGAGATGGATATGATATAAATTCTCCTTTTACTCACTGGGTTTTATTATCTGGGCGGGAGTGTCGATGAAATGCTGCAGTCGGTCTTCCTCCATGCTCTGAGAATGAAGGCAAAACCTTAGGGCGGGGTCACTCAACTGGGTCCCTGATACCTTTTTGCGTGTGACTCCCCAAAATTATCCAGCCCTGCTGCCTGACTCCAGGCTTCTTGTTATGCTGTAGACTGGTGCAGCTGAAACTATCCTGATCACGCCTCTTCTGCAATTGCAGACAGTTAAGTTTTTGGCACCTAGCATGATCTTTGTATTCATTGTAACGTTATTGCTGAAATGCCCCCCAAGCCCCGGACTGAGAATGTATTAAAAAAAAAAAAAAGGCATAAAGACATAACTGATGGTGAATTTGAAGTAGTCCTTCAGTGTATTCAGGGTTAAATAGACTTTGTGAATGAAGGGTAACAACCGTTTATGATACAGTTGCAACTGAGATTTGCTCTTTTAAGTTTGGAGAAAAATTTGAATGCATATCTGGAACAGCCTGTGGCCTTAATACTTTTGATGTTGAAACTTTTTCATTATTTTTGTCTCTAGTGATATGCAGACTTACATTCTAAGAATGTGTTTTGTGGTTAAGGAATATTCTGATACAAACTTGTAGTGACTCTTTTACAAAAGTGGCAATGCGTCTTAATTTTTAATCCCTAAGTGCTGCTTGTCAGGTCAAGTGGGGAATGACCTTTGCTTCTTGGCTCCCACCCTTGGTGTTTCGAATGATATAGAAATGTCCTTCCAAGGTGAAATCCAGCTCTTTACATGTGGTTTCATTATGAAGAGTTCCAGAGTGACACTGTCAATGACTGCCAGCCAAAACTCACCAGGAATACACTTTTTCAGCTTAAGTGGAACCAGTTTATCTCTTTCCTTCAGTCTGGGAGAAGGTACACTGTGGGGAGCCTTGTTAGAGAACTTGGGCTTATGTTGAGTGATCTGGGGAGTGATTAAGGAAGTGGAGCTTCATTCTCTGGTTCAACGCTGTCTGGAAGAGGGGATCATACGACTGGGTATTTGAACACATCTTAACTGGGAGGGGGATCCAACTGAGGCTGAAGCTGTAACTGACAAAGACACAGCCGTCACTTCTTTGCATGAATAAGGACTGTTTTGTATTTTGTGTTTGGACAGTATTTGAGTTTTGTCTGTTCAGGCATGATTACAGAGTGGGTGTCTTAGTGACCAAGGTCCCTAAACTGGCCTTTTCTGCTATTCTGTGACATTGTTTAACGTCAGTAGGAGAACAACCAGGCCCAGTTGTGAAGTCCTGACCAGTTCCTAGGTGTCAAAAGCTGCTTTTCTTCTTTTTATTTTTCCTCAGTGGCTAAGGTTTATTGGGGCTTCCCAGGTGGCTCAGTGGTAAAGAATCCACCTGCCAATGCAGGAGACAGGGTTCAATCCATGGGTCGGGAAAATCCCCTGGAGGAGAAAATTGTAACCAGCTCCTGTATGCGGTCTCACAGAGTTGGGCACGACTGAAGCGACTTAGCAGCAGCAGCAGCCAGTATTCTTGCCTGGAAAATGCCGTATAGAGGAGCCTGATGGGCTACAGTCCATGGGGTCACAAAGAGTTGGTCATGACTGAGTGACTAAGCACACAAGCACAAGATTTATTGAGTGTTTCTGCTGTGGTAGGCATGGTACTAAGTACTTTACACTTCAGACTGCATCATCCTCACCACCTTATGAGATGGTATTCTGATTATACTTATTGAATCGATATAGAAACTGGGACCTGCATAGGTAACTGGCCTGTCCGAGGTTGGGGTGTGAGTTCAGCCAGATGCCAGAGCCCATAGTGCTCTTAACCACTCCTTCCCAGAAAACCATAATACTGTGCTTGGGCAATCAGACTTAAGTCAAGGTCACTTTATAAATAATAAGGCTACTAATATATATGAGGTCTAGCTTGAATTTGAAACAAAGCACAAGTATGAAAAAACATAACAGCAGCACATCTGTATTAGGAAGCCTTTTAAAATTATGCTGTATAATGATACTTATTGACATGGAAAATTATTAATGGTATAGTAACAACAAGGAGAAGGCAATGGCACCCCACTCCAGTACTCTTGCCTGGAAAATCCATGGACGGAGGAGCCTGGTGGGCTGCAGTCCATGGGGTCGCTAAGAGTCAGACACGACTGAGCGACTTCACTTTCACTTTTTACTTTCATGCATTGGAGAAGAAAATGGCAACCCACTCCAGTATTCTTGCCTGGAGAATCCCAGGGACAGAGGAGCCTAATGGGCTGCTGTCTATGGGGTCGCACAGAGTCAGACACAACTGAAGCGACTTAGCAGCAGCAGCAGCAGCTGCAGCAACAACAAAAAGCATTGCAGAAGGAATTTGGATTTCTCCTCACCCAAGGAGCTTTTTAAACCTGCAGTTTAGACCCCCTGTGACAAAATACTGATGGTGGGCCTCCAGCATCTGTGCACGAAAGAATTCAAACTCTTATTGAACAGGTTAAGCCTAGTGTTTTGAGGGGTTAACTGAGGCAGGTATTTGTCAGGCTTTCCTGTTGTGTGATCAAGAACATTCATGGCCAACACCCAGCTTACATTTGGGTTCTGATGATTTCAGAGCTGTGGAACATGGCTGTTTAACATTCTCTATGGACTTTACCCTTCTACAAGGTAGGTACAATTTTTTTTTTCTGGCCACACCACATGTCATGCAGGAATTTAGTTCCCTGACCAGGGATCGAACCTGGTCCCCCTGCAGTGGAAGTGCTGAGTCATAACCTTTGGACCGCCAGAGATGTTCCCCAAGATAGGTACTATTTTCTCCACTTATAAACAATAAAACCAAGGCTCAGTGACCTTTAGGGACTTGGCCAAGGTGGCACGTCAGTAAACCTGTCTTCCACTCTGATTGCAGTTCCCATGTCCTGCTACTTTCTCAGTTTACTTGTTAACTTCCCATTGAGTTTTACAAGCTTTGAAAAAGGCTTGCAAAAGTCTAAAGAAGTTTTAAATGTCTCTGTCTTTATGCCGCCATGTAATCTCTGCTCTCTGCACCTGTGACATATCAAATTAGGGCTTGCATAGGGAATATTATTTGCATGAAAAAGGACCCTGAGCTTACAGTCATAGAATCATTTCAGTCTTCAGGATATTGAGTCATACCAACTACAATAGCCAGATTATGAGTCTCCTTACAGTTAGAATTTCAGAGAAATTTACAGAAAATAGTTTTATACGAGGGCCAAAATATCAAATCAGGTTTTCTTAATTTGACCTAATAATGAGAGTCTCCAAATGCCAAGACCTCTGAAATATTAAAACCTAATTGAAGTTTGCATAAAAATTTCAACAGAAGCATTGAATGTTTTATCTCAAATTTGTTTTACTTAAGGCTCATGTGATGTTTCTGAGTAAAATAACTATATTCTTGACTAATTTCAATAAAATGACAGTGTTATAAATAATAAAATCTGCTTCTGTTAATTATATATTGTGAATTGGTGAATCTTGACTGGGGAACAGAATTCATATAAGCTATAAATTTTGCTGTTAACCATATTCTGAAACTTATTAGTTTTTTGATCATTTAAATGTTCACATTCCAATCAGTGGATCTAGAAGAAAAGCAGTGTTCTTTGGTTTTATCATGTTTGAAAAATGACCCTTTAGTCCCTGTAATTAATTTGTTTTTTAGATGCTTGGAGAGAACATGGTAAAGAGAATTGAGATACAGTAAATATTTATTATTAGCTTTAAGTTCTCCCAGGAGTCATGGCTATAGGTTTACTTCCCCTTTCCTTGAATCTATGAGTATTGTTTATAAGATGTCATGTTGACATTGTTTTTAAGACTCTAAGGAAGAAACTACCATATGAGTATATGATGAATGGATCATGAAAAAAGTGGCATAATCATCAGATTAAAAATCATTGGCCTAGATTATCCTGCATTATACTAAAAATGGAAACTTTGGGCTCAAACGTAACTGAAAATTATTTTCATATTTTATTTTTCAGAGATTAATTACTATAACTATGATATTTAAAAGAACATTCAAAATTCTAAGGATGTACAGTGACACATAGGATTCAGCCTCCAAGCTCTGTCTATGTACACAATACTCTCCAATGAGGATTATCATTCACAATGATGATTCTGAGGTATTGTCAGATCTGTTTCCATGCTATCCAAAAGGTCGGATTCTTGGCATCACTGTCATGTAAATTGTGTGACAGTGACTGTATCTGGTTAGCCTCACAGGATTTGCCATATTCCTTATTCTGGTAGAAGGTCTCTCTTTTTAGTCACAGGCTGGGCACATGGTCAGGGTTGACCCAATGTAGTATTATCTCATCTCCCCACCAAGGTATTAGGCAAAAAACCAGTCATCTCAGTTGTTGTTCAGAGCCAAATAGAATCGTTCCCTGTTCTTTCTTGGTACTTGGACACAGAGAGAAAGCAACTAGACTGGGACTGGGGCGACATCTTCCCCACCTGATGGAGAGGCTGATCTTCATAACAGTGTACAAAGCTAATTCATAAAGAGAAGCAGAAACAAGTTGAAATCCTGATGGGAAAAGTGTCCTGATTATGATGTTTCCGAAATTCTCAGATTCTGCAGTTTTTTCCTATGATAGCTGGGTAGCTCACTCAATCTAAGGCAATGCATTCTGTTTTCTTTAATCTGGGTTTTCAGATGGGTTTCTGTTACTTGCAACCAAGAGTCCTAATGAACATAACAGTCAACATGCTAAGAACTTGCTGATGTGGCCATTATTTTATATGTAGCAAAGGTGGAAAAGTGAGCCAAGTTATTTAAGACACAGTTTTTAACAGAGTTTGAAATTAATATGAAGGATTTATTCCACAAACCTTGAACCAAATTTTGTTTTTCATTTTATTAGCATCCACTTAAAGTTTTAATAATGAAAAATAAGTATTAGCTGTAATGAGTATTCTAATCTCTCCTTGGGTTTGCAAATGCTTTTCTGAGTGTGGTAACACTCAGTCCTGACTTGTGCATGCTGTTATGTAATTGTTGGTATGTTGCAGGAGGAGACTAGAAAGGATGATGAAAGACCAGTTCTCAAGTAGGAACAGAAAGATGCAAAAGGGGCTGAAATGTGAAACTAATTCTGCTTTTCTTTACTCAATACTTGGTTTCCATTGGAAGAAAACAGTAACTAGTGAATCTGATTCTCAGAAGGGCTGTAACTTACAGCTGGTGAAGTTGCACAGACAAGATATGAATTATTTTGTGGCTATATAAACATGTTACTAAAAAGAGATTGGACTCTGATTAATGCATTAGATGGTCAGATCTGCAACCCTAGTTCTTCATGGTGGTATTTCCCCAGATGGCCACGTCAGCCCCACTGATGGGGCCAGCTGGTGACCTGCAAAATCATGACTCCAGACACTTTACTCCCACGTGTCAGAGTCCTGTTTCTAAACTGCCTGCTTGCCCTGTACCTATGGAGTACCCAAAGTATCTCAAATGTAACAAGTTCAAGGGAAACTCGACCTTTCTTCCTAAACTTCTGCTGTGAATCTTAGTGGCTAAATCACCATCCACCCTCTTAGTCAAATCATATACCTGAATACCAACTGTTAACTTTTCCCCCTCACCCAGTCATTCAATTCTACTTTCTAAGTAGCCCTTCAAATTTGTAGTTATTCATGACACCCTCTTCCTCTCAACTCCCTCAGTAATCATACACCAAGTCCTAGCGCTTAAATAGCTATCCAATGTATATCTTTTATTCCATCTGAGCTGCTGCCACCCTCATTTGAGCCACTGTCATCTCTTCCTGTGTAATGGGACCTCCTTGACAACTCCTATGTATCTTCAGGGCCTTGCACAATTTCAAGTAAACCATCATTTCTCCAAAAATGCCTGTCAACTGAACTAATCAGTTGGTCAGTTAATTAGTGAATGTTCAGCCTTCAAAGGTCTCAGAACTTGGCATTGTTCTTGGTATATCTCAATTGCTCCAGAATTGCTTGTTGAATAAAAGAAAAAAGAATCTTTAGCCTTCAAAAGTCATCTTGATCTCAATTTAATTTAAATTGAGAATGTATAATAGAATATTACTCAGCCATAAAAAAGGATGAGAATTTGCCATTTGCAAAAGCATGGATGGACCTGGAGGGTATTATGCTTAGTGAATTAAGTCAGACAGAGAACAATGAGTACTATATCTTGTCACTTATATGTGGGATCTAAAAGATAAACAGATGACTATAACAAAACAGATCGTAGATATAGAGAGCAAACTAGTGGTGACCAGTAGGAAGAGGGGCAAGATAAGGGTAGGGGATTAAGAGGTATAAGCTACCATGTATAAGATAGGCGAGATACAAAGATGTACAGCACAGGGAATATAGCCAATATTTTATAATAACTTTAAATAGAGTATAATCCATAAAAGTGTTGAATTACTATATTGTACACCCGAGACTAATACAATGATGTAAATTAACTATACTTTAATAAAAATTTTAAAATGTGGATAAACAACATTAATAGCTTTGATAGAAACCCAAGTCTATATATTTTTATTTTCCTTTTATTTCTCAAAATGTAATAAAAAGGGAAGGCCTAAGCAAGAAAATACAGATAGACAGATTTTAGTAAAAGTTACATTGATACTCAAAATGGAAATCACATCCCGGAAATTTATCAAGTAGTAACTGTTCATTAGGAAAAACAAATTCAAAGTTACATTTTATTTTCAAAAAAAGAGGAATCGAGTCTTAAATGAAGCAGGCTACCCAGGTAATGAATATTACAGATGTGAGGATTAAAAAATCATTGCAGAAAAAAAGGAACGTAGAACACTGCTGCTGCTGCTAAGTCGCTTCAGTCATGTCCGACCCTGTGTGACCCCATACATGGCAGTCCACCAGGCTCCGCCGTCCCTGGGATTCTCCAGGCAAGAACACTGGAGTGGTTCGCCATTTCCTTCTCCAACGCATGAAAGTGAAAAGTGAAAGTGAAGTCGCTCAGTCATGTCCGACTCTTCGTGACCCCATGGACTGCAGTCCACCAGGCTCCTCCATCCATGGGATTTTCCAGGCAAGAGTACTGGAGTGGGGTGCCATTGCCTTCTCCGGTAGAACATTGCACTTAGCAGTAAATTTGGAAAGCTCTTCCTCTGAGATGGAGAATGACACAAAAATGCCCATTATACCTCACTCCTATTCAGTACTGAGGTACTCGCTAGAGCAATAAGGCAAGTAAAGAAGTGAAAGAAAACGTTTGAAAAGGGAAAAATGAAGTTTTCATTATTTTCGAATGACACTTATCTATGTAAAAAAAAAAAAGAACAAAACTAACGTTCCATCAGTATTTAAGCTATAAGAATTATTTAATGAATACATTTACTAAGGTTACTACAACTATGTGCCAGCAATAAGCAAAAATGAAATTTAAAATACCATTTACAGTAGCATAAGAAAAGCCCAATACCTAGAATAGAATCTAATAAAAGGTACAAAAAACACACAGTTGTAGCCACGGGTTCCAGGAAACAAACTCACTCAGAAGGACAATGCAGATAGTGGAGTGCAGTTTATTACACTGGAGGGCCCAAGGCAGAGTCTCCTCTTGGCCAAGGACCCTGACCATATAAGGTATACCCTACGTGTACATGCACAAACCCACCTCCCCAAATTCCCCGACAATCAAAGTTAACCCATGATTCATATGCCTTAAGCCTAGGTAGTTAACAGTGGACTATTATCAATAGGCCTGTGGTCATACCCCAATAAGCATAATAGAATGTATGATTCTATTCGGTTACACAGATAATTAGGGTATTCTTTTAGCAATGGAGAGCCCTGGGGCTCTTCCTTCCAGGGTCCTGGTTTTCCAGTTGGTATGTCGTTTCCATAGATACTGGGCATATAGCTCAAAGTCCACAGTCTGGCCCAAGATGGAGTCCTGCTTTCAAGATAGAGCCTGTTCTGTTTCCTCCTTCAACACCATTATTAAGATAAACAGACCTAAATAAATGGAGGACTATATCGTGTTTATATATTGGGAGATTCAATATTATAATTTAGTTCTCCCCAAATTGATCTATAGATTCATAAATACAGTGTACTCCTAGCAGTGTTTTAAAAAGTTGACAAGTGGATTCTAAAATGTACATGGAAATGAAAAGGACTAGAAACAGTCAAGAATATTTTGAAGAATAAGAAAAAACCTAGAGGAATTAGAAGATATTGGATATCATGACTTATTATAAACCTACAGTATTTAAGAGACTGTGGAATTATGTAAGAATAGACAAGCAGACGAATAGAGAGTCCACTGAGAGACCCCCACATGTCACTTGAATTATGTAAAAGCAGTTGTTTCAGTGTGGTGGAGCAAGGATGGTCTTTCTAATAAATGATGCTGAGTCAACTGTATGTTCATATGAAATAGGTATCTTGATCCCCTAACTCAGCCATCTGCAAAACCAATCTCAGGTGGATTGTAGGCACACATATGAAAGGTAAAAACAATAAAATAGAAGAAATCTTAGGAAATTTTCTTCACGACCTTGGAGGTAGCAAAATGCTTTTAAACATAAAGGGCACTAATTAAAAAGAAAAAAGTGTACTACATTGAAATTAAGAACTCTTGTTCATTAAAGGGCAGCATAAAAATAGTGAAAAAAATGTGGTCACAGTGTGGGAGAGGATATTTGCAAAGTGAGTGACTACAGCAGGGGCATGCAAATTACCAAGATTTTATCATATGCCTGCAAGTTCTTTAAATGGAAATGACCCATGGCTGATTCTTGTCAATGTATGGCAACAACCACCCCAATATTGTAAAGTAGTTCAGTTCACTTCAGTCGTGTCTGACTCTTTGTGACCCCATGGACCGCAGCACACCAGGCCTCCCTGTGCATCACCAACTGCCAGAGTCCACCCAAACCCGTGTCCATTGAGTTGGTGATGCTATCCAACCATTTCATCCTCTGTCGTACCCTTCTCCTCCTGCCCTCAATTGTTCTCAGCATCAGGGTCTTTTCAAATAAGTCAGTTCTTCGCATCAGGTGGCCAAAGTATTGGATTGCTATTGCTGCTGCTGCTGCTGCTAACAGTCGTGTCCGACTCTGTGCGACCCCAGAGACAGTGAAAAGTGAAAGTGAAGTCGCTCAGGTGTGTCCGACTCCCAGCGACCCCATGGACTGCAGCCCACCAGGCTCCTCCATCCATGGGACTTTCCAGGCAAGAGTACTGGAGTGGGGTGCCATTGCCTTCTCCCAGTATTGGATTAGCCTCCAATTAAAATAAATAAATTAAAAAAAAATTTTTTTAATGGAAATGACAGATAATACCAAGTTTTGGCAAGGCTATGGAGCAACTGGGACTCTCATACCTTGCAGGTGGGACTATAAATTGAAACAACTACTTTTGCAAATTGTTTGGAAGGCTTCAGTAAAGTTTAACATGCAGTACCCTATGACCCAGCTGTTGTATTCCTGACTCTATGCCCTCCAGAAATGCATACATAAGTTTACCAAAAGACAAGAAGGTTCATAGTTGTTGTTCAGTCACTAAGTCATATCCGACTCTGTGACCCCATGAACTGCAGCAGACCAGGCTTCCCTGTCCTTCGCCATCTCCCAGGAGTTTGCTCAAACTCAAGTCCATTGAGTTGGTGATGCCATCCAACCATCTCATCCTCTGTCACCCCCTTCTCCTCTGACCCTCAATCTTGTAATAGCACCTAGACTATCAGCTATACAAATATTCAATTGTAGACTGGATACATAAACTGTAATATATTAATAAAATAAAATACATCACAGAGAACAAACAATAAAGGTGAATCTCTCAAGGATATGATCATTTTTCTACTTTTAAAAATTGAATTATAATTAATTTGTAATATTGTGTTAGTTTTAGGTGTTTGGCAAAGTGATTCAGCTATGTGTATATATATGTATATAATTTTCCATTGTAGGTTATTACAAGAAATTGAATATAATTCCCTGTGCTGCCAAGTCGCTTCAGTCATGTTCGACTCTGTGCGACCCCATAGATGGCAGCCCACCAGGCTCCCCCATCCCTGGGATTCTCCAAGCAAGAACACTGGGGTAGGTTGCCATTTCCTTCTCCAATGCATGAAAGTGAAAGGTGAAAGTGAAGTCGCTCAGTCGTGTCTGACTCTTAGCAACCCCATGGACTGCAGCCCACCAGGCTCCTCCATCCATGGGATTTTCCAGGCAGGAGTACTGGAGTGGGGTGCCATTGCCTTCTCCTATAATTCCCTGTGCTACATAGTAAATACTTGTTGCTTATGTATTTCATATATAGTAGTTTATATTGTTAACCCCAAACTTCTAATTTTTCCTTCCTCCTTTCCCCTTCAGTAACTGTAAGTTTATTTTCTATATTTGTGAGTCTCTTTGTTTTGTATATAGATTCATTTGTATTATTCTTCAGATATCAGATGTAAGTGATATCATATAATATTTTCTCTTTGACTTGACTTGACTTAGTATGATATTCTCCAGGTCCATCCATGTTGCTACACATAGCAATAGTTCATTCATTTTTTATGGCCAAATAGCATTCCATTGTGTGTATACTCACCACATCTTCTTAAACCAGTTAACTGTTGTTGGGCACTTGGGTTGTTTTCCTGTCTTGGCTGTGGTAAATAGTGCTACTATGAACATTGGGGTGCATGTATCTTTTTGAATTAGAGTTGTCATCTTTTCTGGATTGGGGGTGGGATTGTGGGATCATGTGATAGCTCTATTTCTAGTTTTTTAAGGAAACTCTGAGCTGTTCTCCGTAGTGGCTGCATCAATTTACATTCCCACCAACAGTGTAGAAGAGTTCCCTTTTCTCCACACACTGTCTAGCATTTATCATTTGTAGACTTTTAGATGATAGCTATTCTGACCAGTATGAGGTGATATCTCATTGTAGTTTTTATTTGCATTGTTCTAATAATTAGTGATGCTAAGAATCTTTTCTTGTGTCTGTTGGCCATCTGTATGTATGTCTTCTTTGGAGAAATGTCTGTTTAGGTCTTCTGCTTATTTTTTGATTGGGTTGTCTGGCTTTTTTGTTACTGAATTATATGAGCTGTTTGTATATTTTGGATATTAATGCCTTTGTAGTCACATCATTTGCAGGTATTCTCTCTCTCAAGGTTATTATTGAATGAAGGAAGCTACATACTGACCAGTACTGGTGGATAATTTCATTTATTTACAGTTCAAACATGGGGAAAAAGTATATGGTGGTTAAGAGTTGAGATAGTGTTTACCCTTGGGAAGAGGGACAAAAGAGGATATTCTAGGTTCTAGGAATATTCTACTTTGTTATGTGGTCACTAGTTACTTTTGTGAAAAGTCACTGAGCTGTGCTGTACTTTAAAAATTTGTGTATGTCAATTTAAAAAATTACCTAAAGAGTTTGCTTATCAGGCATGAAAAATAAGGTGTCAGAGAAGAATTTTTAGAGAATGCTTAGAAATCAATAAGTAAAAAGATTAATGACCTAAAAGACAAAAAACAGGCAAAGAAATACACCACTTAACATGGGAGAAATTTAGCAGAAACATTTGAAAATATGTATAACCTCATTAGTGTTTAGGGAAATGTATCTCCAAACAAAAATTTTAAATTTCACATTCTCAAGTTGGCAAAAATGTAAAGTCTAGATAATGCAAAGTTCTGGTAAAGGTACTAGGAGATGAGATTTCTTAAATGCTAGTAGAAGTACAAATGGGAAAAACCACTTTGGAGAACAATTTGACCATAGATCATAAAGTTGGAGATGCACTATTTTTGATTCACCAGTTCCATTTTTAGGGAGCTATCTAGAAAAATTCTTAACTTTATGTAGCAGAGACAAGTATAATAAGAATGTTCTTTATAGAATTGTTATTTCAAAAGCTTATGAAAATTATTTAAATGGATGATAAATGGAGAATGGATAAAATATATAGCATATATTCATATAATAGAATACTACACAACAAATAAAATTACATAGAGCCATTGTATCAAAACCGTAGTAGTTAGTAAAACATGATGTTAAAAAGCATAGAAAATAATACTGTAAATGATATTTGTATGCAAATGCACAGACACAACAAACTCATAGTGATGGTTCTTTTTCCAGGAAAGGAGAGAAACAGGGCGAGGGAAGGGGCACATTTCAGGGAGGGGGTTTTCCCATTGCATAAATGTGTAACTCATGATTTTTTACTTAAAAATTACTGAAACAAGTAGTATACAATATAAAGAATTTATACAACTGTGTGGTAAGCATGCAAGTATTTGTTATATTATTTTCTCTAACATTCTATGTAGCTGTGATATTTCATAGTAAAGTTTTAGCCAGAAGAAAAGGTGAAACACTGGGCTAGTTTCCACAGAAGTAAACCCCTCTGAAAAGGAGAGCTAGTTATACATGTGTGTTGATGACACTTAACTTGATCAATATCTTGTTCCTATATTCAAAAGTACAGTCAAACGCATTGGGGATTGTTTTCAGATGATAATAGCTGACAGTTATACAATGCTTTCTTTGTCAGACTCTTCCTTTTCCTGCTCCCTTCTTGTCGTTCTGTTTTCTCGCCCTCTCTTCCATCTTCCTACCCTTCCTTCTTTTGCTCTTTCAGCCTTTAAAATTGTAAAATATTGCATTTATTAAAAAAAAAAAACTGCATACAGCTTAACAAACTGTTGTGAAACAAATTCTTCGAAAACCAAGATTGAGGTGCAGAAACATAGCATGGTCAGCCCCCAGAAAGCCCCCTTATGCCAGATTCTGTTCCGAGGGGCACACAGAGGCAGCATGAGGTGGAGCCTGTATTCTGCGCGAGGTCATTTGGTTCCATAGTCTGTGTGATGTGTTTGTATACACATACCTTTCAGTTTCCTCATATGTAGGCTGAGTAAGATATTCATATCTGACTCATAAAATTGTTGGAAAAGGTTAAATAATATATTGTTAAGTGCTTATAACAGAGCCTGGTACATATAATTCGTCTCCTGCAAGGAAGTAAGGGCCAGAAAACTCACGAAAGAGGCGTGAAACAGAACACATGTACAGTTTCCTGATGTAATATTGAAATGAACACGTAAAAGTTTAGGAAAGAGCACACAGTTCAGAACTTGAGAGTCCTAAAGAGACCTAAAGCTTTCCTACCCCCAGTACTTTTATGTAAAGGAGAAAAGTATATTTTGCAATGGATTTGTAGTATAAATTCTGCATTTAGAAAGAGATGTGCATCCTAGGAGAAACACAGCAACAGAGAGACAACAGGAATAGGAAAGAAGATTATGCATTGTGGTCATTGCTGATCACTATCTCATCAAAAAAGAAATTAGTAAGCATCACATCCTAGGGGAGAGACTAAGGAGATGAAACCACAGAAGCACGTTCCTGGCCTCATGAAACTAGATACTAGTCATATAGATGAATTTATAAATTCAGTGAAAAAATAATGTAATGATAAAGGAAATACAGGGGGCCAGAGGAGCAATTTCACGTCTGAAGGTCACAGAAAGGCCTTCTACAGGAGAATTTATGCTGAAAGAGAATGATTGTAGAGGAAACATTAGTTGTGGAGCTGAACAGAAAAGCAGAGGCAAAGATTTAGAAGATGTGGCCAAAGCTGACTTTGTCTAAAGTCTAGACATCAGAGAGCACTTTGGGGGCTGCTCAATGCCCAGTGTAGTCTTTCTGACCACAGCAGACAATGGGAAAACGTGGTCAGGTACGTCACATTAGCTCGCCACGTTTTCTAAATGCTTATGTTGGATCGTGGCTGATCTAAGTCATTTATCTTATGAACAGCTCTGGGGCTTCTCACTGAGATTGATAGATTAAATGTGATAACGTTATAGTTTATTGAATCTTTTCTACCATTTTTTCATTGTTTATATCCCAAAGGAAAAAAATACAAATAATACTGGATTTATTTTATAAACAGAAAGCTCCTAGATTCCCTATAAAGACAGTGTCTCTGACCAAATAGAGTTGTGCTATCAAACTTCCCTTTTTTGGAAATCTTTAACAATTTTCATCCAACAATGTTTAAAAAACAGTTTTTAGGATTATAATAAACTGATGTTGTAAAATAGCACTTGGGACAAGTCATGCATTCTTTTCTCATTGTTTAAACTGTGTCATTTCAACTGGACCTAAATATTAATTCACTTTTATTAGTTTTATAACATTTTCCAGGCAACTTTTAAATGGGAACTGATTATTTTGCAGATAAGTCTCTTACAGACTTGAGACCAATGGACCTTCCAAAAGGATCATGAAAACAGCAAAATGTATAGTGTTCTAATTTTTAGTTCTTTCATAAGTGAGGATGATAAACTTACAGAATGGCCTATATATATATTTAAACTTACATAATTAGAATTTTATGCACAACTGACTATCCATATCAATGTTGTTTATACTAAAATTTTAAGTTTCAAGGGGAAAAAAACTGTGGTTGATAAACTCTGAGTTATGTAATTATTCTGGAAGACAAATGGGGATAGTGAGCTTTAACATGAATTTGCTGGAAGAACTCAAAATAACATAAATCTAAAACCCGCAACATCCCTATTTCTTCCTAATGGCCCTTTCTTTAGCTTTGAGGACACATTAATCCTTTTAATTTCATTTTCCAATGTACAAACTGAAGGTAGTCATGCCTATTATCTTCCAAATTAATAGCAATCATCCACCTTTTAAAGACTTTATAAAGGCAGTAGTAAAGGACTAGGATTAAAATTTGGAGAAAAAGGTCAGGTTGTACTGGACAAGCAAGCTAGTTCCTAGGAAGCTATGTTGTGTGAATGTGAAAGTTGCTCAGTCATGTCTGACTCTTTGCAACTCCATAGACTATACAGTCCATGGAGTTCTCCAGGCCAGAATACTGGAGTGGGTTGCCTTTCCCTTCTCCAGGGGATCTTCCCAGCCCAGGGATTGAACCCAGGTCTCCTGCATTGCACACAGATTCTTTACCAGCTGAGCCACAAGGGAGCCTTATGGAAGCTATGCTGGGTATGTTCTAAATTTCACTGAATGTCACTGCTCTGCCTAAGTGACTTTATTTCATTTAGCAAGCAGTATATAGGCATTTTATATATACAGGCTTCCCTGGTATATATGTGGGCTTCCCTGATAGCTCAGTTGGTAAAGAATCCATCTGCAGTGCAGGAGACTCTGGTTCAATTCCTGGGTTGGGAAGATCCACTGGAGAAGAGATAGGCTACCACTCCAGTATTCTTGGGCTTCCCTTGTGGCTTAGCTGGTAAAGAATCTGCCTGCAAAGCGGGAGACCTGGGTTTGATCCCTGGGTTGGGAAGATCCCCTGGAGGAGGGCAGAGCAACCGACTCCAGTATTCTTGCCTGGAGAATCCCTTTGGACAGAGGAGGAAAGAGGAGCCTGGCAGGCTACAGTCCGTGGGGTCACAAAGAGTCAGACATGGCTGAGCGACCAAGCACAGCACACATATAGGCATTTTAACCACACCAGTTTATTAGTATGTATGTATTAGCAGTATGTATGGGGCTCCAAAATGGTTTGAATTTTCAGAGTCCATTTGAATTGATCCCATTTCTGACATAAAGAGGTTTATTAAAAGGATTTAGGGGACAATGAAATAATTGAAAGGGATGGGAGAGTGAAAGTCATGCAGTTGCAACTGTACTACTGATTTCAAAGTTACACAACCATAGCCAGGATCTGGAGTTGCAGAAGCTTTGGCTGCCATAGCCACAAGTGTCACTGCTTATTCATACCTGTGAAGCTGGAGAGTAGACCCTAGGAGATGGAGGCCAGCAACCACACAGACTCATAGCTGTCTGACTGTATGCAGCTTGCACAATATCTTTTAAAATTAGTCACAACTGTTGACATATATACATCACTATGGGCTTCCCAGGTGGTGCTAGTGGTAAAGAACCCACCTGCCAATGCAGGAGCCATAAGAGACGCGGGTTCAATCCCTGGGTCAGAAAGATTCCCTGGGGGAGGAAATGGCTACCTACTCCAGTATTCTTGCCTGGAGAATCCCATGGACAGAGGAGCCTGGTGGACTATAGTCTGTGGGGTTGCAAAGAATCAGACATGACTAAAACTACTTAACACACACACACACACACACACACTCTACTATATATGAAATAGATAACTAATGACAACCTATTGTATAGCACAGTGAACTCTTCTCAATGCTCTGCTGCTGCTGCTAAGTCACTTCAGTCATGTCCGACTCTGTGCAACCCCATAGACAGCAGCCCACCAGGCTCCCCCGGTCCCTGGGATTCTCCAGGCAAGAACACTTGAGGTTGCCATTTCCTTCTCCAATGCATGAAAATGAAAAGTGAAAGTGAAGTCGTTCAGTCATGTCTGACTCTTAGCGACCCCATGGACTGCAGCCTACCAGGCTCCTCGGTCCATGGGATTTTCCAGGCAAGAGTACTGAAGTGGGGTGCCACTGCCTTCTCCATCTCAATGCTCTCTGCTGCTGCTGCTAAGTCACTTCAGTCGTGTCTGACTCTGTGTGACCCCATAGACGGCAGCCCACCAGGCTCCCCTATCCCTGGGATTCTCCAGGCAATAACACTGGAGTGGGTTGCCATTTCTTTCTCCAATGCATGAAAGTGAAAAGTGAAAGTGAAGTCGCTCAGTCGTGTCTGACCCTCAGCGACCCCATGGACTGCAGCCTACCAGGCTCCTCCGTCCATGGGATTTTCCAGGCAGGAGTACTGGAGTGGGGTGCCATTGCCTTCTCCGCTCAATGCTCTATGGTGACCTAAATGGGAAGAAAAACTAAAAAGGAGGGGTATATGTATAACTAACTTTGCTGTACAGCAGAAACTAACATAACATTGTAAAGCAACTATACGCCAATAAAAAGTAAACAAAAATTGAATTGTTAGTCACAATTGGACTTTTATATAATATAACCCAAGGACTAAGTGATAAAAAACAACCACTGTTTACACATCTTGATATAAAATAGGAGGAGAGAGAAAAAGAAATATGGTTAGTATATAAAGATATATACATAGAATGACAAGGAAAAAATATCTGTAGCTACAATATTCCTCAACTTGGCAACTAATCATGTGTATATTTGGTGTTTACAAATGTCTTTCCTTTTGCCTTTGAATAGTATTTCAGCTGGTTAGAATTGTGTATATGGTGAGATAATGTCACCCAGTCTGGTGATGAACTTACCACTGCCATGAAAACCAAACAGGTTAGAATTCTAATCCCAGTTCTCCATCTTGGTGCCAAATACTGTTTTAGTCAATTACATGCAGAAATCAATAACAACAAAACACTAGATATTTCAAGTAGAAAGGAATTTACTACAGAAAATTAGGTGCTAGGAAACTCACTGCAAACAAGGCAAGAGCTGAATTCAGGAGGGCTAATGGTTTAAAGATCACACCATAATCACCGTGATTAATAAGTCAGGAAGCAGTTACTGTCGCTGTCACCACCACAACTGGGCCTCTTATTCATGGAGCTAGTAAGTAGACCCTGGAATGTGGGGTGTACAGGTACTGCAATTGCTCATGTCCACTTCACTTTTCAGACTCCAAAGCATCAGGAAGATGTCTCTTTTTATTTTAAATTTCATACACATATAGCTTACTAATGAAATCTAAATCATGTCACAAATCCTAGCTGTATGAGAGTCCGGTAAATGTAATTTTTAGTCCTCTAAACCCCCATGAATACAAGGTAGGAACAAAGAAGGGCATGAGGAAGTTCTGTGCTAGCACACTTATTATCACAGACATTTATTTATGTTACTTCTTGGCTTTTGTTATTACACTCAGTCTTAGGAGGAGTATCTTTATGCACACACCATTTCTCACATATCCTAGGAATTGTATTGTTGGCTTAAGAGATAATGCACGTTGAAAATTTCTATTAAGCACTGCCACTCACACAGAGTGTTCTGTGGATCAGAAGTATTGGCATCACCTGGGAGATGGTTTGAAATGCAGCATCTCAGGCCTCACCTTCAACCCACTGAACCTGAGTCTGCATTTTCACAAGATTCCCGAGGGTTTGTGTACACATTTCAGTTTGATTAGTACCTGGATAGGGATTGTACATATTGAATTCCCAGTGGCAATATACGTATGGTGTTCTCACAGTATCTCCACTAAGACTGTGCTCAGTCTTCTTAATATGTTTCAAATTAATATTTGAAAATAGCATTTCTTTTTTATGAATGAAACTGAGCATCTTTTCAGATTAAATAAGATGATTTTACATCAGTTTCTTTGAACATACATTATACATCTATTGAATTACTGGTCTTATCAACTTAAGAATGTCTTTAACAGGAAGAAAACTAACCCTTCATCTTTGCAAATATTTCCCCCATTTTGTCATTTTCCTTTTTGTTTATAGATTAATTTCCATACAGAACACACACATATTTTTATCCGGTTGATTTTGTTAGTCTTTTGTTTCATAAATTAGAGATTATTGTCCTATGTTTAGAAAAACTTCTATTGCCTTGAAGTTATTTTAAAGACTCGTGTTTTGTTTTGTGAGGATAAAATCTTTGATTGATCAGAATGTATTTTGCTGAGAGGTATGAAATAAGGATCTAACTGGATATTTAGCATTGATGACTACACATCAAGAATTCTTAGCCTGCATTCATGAATGCACAGAGCACTTAAAGTCCTGAAATTGCATGTGTAGTTGTGCATGGATTTTCAGTTTTCTGAAGCAAACATCTGTAGGGTTCATTAGATTCTAAAAAAAAACAAACTAAGAACCATTTCTCTATGTGTCCATTATTCAATCGGTTTCAGTTACTTTCTGAATATATATTCATTACCCCCAAGTGTCCAGTTAGATCCTTCTCTTTACCTTCAGACATGGGCATACCGAAGTTAGTGGGGCCCAGGGTAATCATCAGAACCCTAATAAGAGAGGCAAGAAGATCAAAGAAGAATAAGATGGAATGACAGAAGTAGAGATTGAAATGATACACTTTGAAGATAATGGAAGGGGCCAGGAGCCAAGGAATACAGGTGGCCTCTAGAAGTTAGAAGAGTCAAGGAAGTGGATTTTCCTCTGGAGTCTACAGAAAGCATCAGCCTTGCTACAGGGACTTTGGTTTTAGCCCCTTAAGACTCATATAGGCCTTTTGACCTCTAAATCTATAGCAAAACACATTTGTCTTATTTTAAGCCACTAATTTTTTGATGATTTATTACGATAGCAATAGGAAGCTAATACATGATATACCATTGGGAAGGCAGCAACAAAGTAGCTCAAGAACTTAACAAATTTGCTAGTCTCATAACAGGTGATATCATGGCCCAGATGATACAGCATCCAAGCCCGTCTTAACAGGATACATTTATGTAAAGTTAAAGGAAAAACACACTGGACTTGCAGATCAGCTCTCTTCTGTTACCCTAAAATTGCAAACAACTGAGGCATTACTGAAAAGATGGATGGAACTGAAAGAGATGGAAGTCCATAGAACTTTGACTCTTTTTTCCCATCTGGCACTCTTACCTTCTTTGTCTTAGATTCTCAGCACCTTGTGCCATACAACACCTTTCTGTCAATGTATGAAATGTCTAGTTATGTCCCTGTTTCTCAAATAGGGGGAAAATGTAAGCAAAGATTCTCAAGCAGAAGGGAACATAGCAGTGAGGCATGCCCAAAGTTAAGAACACACTGAGCATTAGAAAACTAGAACTGAGTTTAACTTGAGGGCAGAGGAGAAAAGTGGAGAAACACTAGCCAAGGCAGGTTTGAATCTAGCATGTGCAATATAGTCTGAATGTTTGTACCTCCTCAAAATTCCTTTGTTATAAGCCTAATGCCCAAAGTGATATTATTAAGAGGTGGGGACTTTGGGGAGGTGACTAGGTGATGAAAGCAGAGCCCTCATAATTGGGATTAGTGCCATTATAAAAGAGGCTCCAGAGAGCTCCTCATGCCTTCCACTATGTGAGGACACAGGGAGGAGCCAGCAATCCAGAAGAGGCCTCTCTGCAGAACCTGACCATGCTGGCACCCTGATCCTGGGCTTGCAGTCCCCTACAACTGTAAGAAATACATTTCTGTTGTTTATTAGGTGCCTGGTCTGTGGTATTGTGTTGTAACAGCCTGAACAGATTAAGACACCACCCACTTCTTGAAAATGGGCACCTGGTGGAGCTTGGTCCCATGCCATCTGAATACCTCACTTCCAAAGCCACACTAAGATAGTGTGACTATGACAGTATGGTCAGACAACCAGAATTTGTAAACCAGGGTCAACTCATAACTCCAGCCTCTTGCTGCCCAGGGGAATCTGTGGAGCTGAAATCGACAGACTCCTTTCAAGGCCACAGGAAAGAACCTTTAGTAACACTTGCTTCAGAAGATCTCTTTCCTTAACCCCAGTCCCCTGCTCCTTAAAGCAAAGAGTTCTATCATTCTCTAACTGTAGTCAAGGACAGAATTTGTTTGTTTTTAAAAGGCATTGACAGACAGTGTTAGCTAAGCCAGATGCCTTTTCATGTTTGGTGAAATGCAAATAGTAACAAAAATTGTTAAAGGGATGTTGAAGAGTTCAAAATGACTGAGGATAGTCATCACCACTGTGGAGGGGCCTCAGAGTGGGTATAGGTAGCAAGAATATCTAAGGTGACTTTGAATGGAGCTGTATTTTGATCATTTTACAAATGAAAATGTGCCAATATAGTCATGATATAATTAAAAATAAATTTGTAAAGAAAATATCTGTATTTGAGAAGCTGAATGTTGAGGAACTAAAGATAAAAAAGACCCCCAAACCTCAACAGTAAGAAAATAGCACTGAAATCAACCCAGATAAAAGGAAGCAAATGATGCCTTTACATGGATGAGCATAAGCCACCTAGAGATGGAATATCAAGGGAAAAAGAGACATTAGATACTAAGATGATGAAAGAAGAGTCTGGAATAGAGTCAGGGCATACCACGAATATACAAGGAGAAGCAACTCTGTTATTCGTCTTCATTCCTCTGGTTCTAGAATAGTTCTTTGTAATTATGCATGCCTACATGAACACACATTGCATCTGTTTTCTCTTATTCTATTATCATGTAACATATAATATAGTGACTCTGCATCATAATATTTAAGTTATGGGATATTAAGAGAAAGAGTAAGCGTCACTTAAGGACTTATCTCCTCATCTGGGAAAGGAGTTCGTATGTTTTTGGTTGTACACAGGATCATGTTAAGTAGAATTATGACCTTGTTAGTTATTGTGTTTGGAGATTAAGCATGGTTAAAGGAGATACATATTAGTGTCAAGCTGACAAGGTGTGGCCTTGTGATGGGTGATTTTATATATCAACTTGACTGGAACATGAGATACCCAGATATCTGCTTAAACATTGCTTCTGAGTGTGTCTGTCAGAGTGTTTCCGGAAGAGATTAGTATTTGAATTGGTGGACTGAATAAAGCAGATTGCCCTGTCTGAGGTGGATGGGCATCATCCAACCAGTTAAGGGTCTGAAGAGAACAGAAAGGTGGAGGAAGGGGGAATTCTGTCTCTGCCTGGCTGCTTGAGCTATCAGTCTTCTCCTACCCTTGGCCTGGGATGTACACCATAGGTACTCTGGCTTCCCAGGCCTTCGGACTCAGGTTGGAATTTATACCACTAGATTCTGGGTTTCCAGCTTGCAGATGGCAAATCCTGGGACTTTTCGTTCTCTATAATCTCATGATTATAATAAATCTTATAATAAATCTCATTTTAGATCTCTCTTTCTTACCTTCTCTCTCAAGATAGATATCTAGAATGAGATTTATTATAATATTTGCATATATGTACATAATACCTCTATATTCATTTCCCCTATTGGTTCTATTTCTCTGAAAAACCCTGACCAATATAGAAGGAATGTATAAATACTACTTGAGCTTTTATAGTCATTGTGGCCCTGTGTGTCTATTACTATTCCTATACCATTTATTCATTCACTTCTTAGAATTGAATCAAGTTCTCAATGAATCCTTTTGTTAATTTCATAAAAACATACCTTAAGTGAGTCACATTCCATTGTCCTAACTTTAAGCCTAATGTACGCATATGGAAAATAAAAAAAATTATGTTGATTAAAAAATAAAGTATAACAAAAGACCTGAGAGAATCAATCAGTAGAGAAAATGGGGAAGTATTTTGGATATGATAACACTTTGTGTAAATGTGATCTGTAATTATAGTATTCAGTCTCATGTGACAGGCTGAGACTGAGTTCCTGAACTGCTCTTGGTGGTGGGTCCAGTTTCTGTAGCTGAGTCGTTGTCCCTCACAACCTTTTATTTTGTTCCCCTTAAGCAGAGCCTATTTCTTTCTCCTTGGGAGTGTTGATGGATGTGAACTGGTCCTTTGTTTTCTCTTACAATGTGTCCTTCCTCATCAGTGCTGCCAATTTGCAAGAAGACGCGGAAGCTGAGGTGCCTACCAGCATATTGTGACCCTAAGTTTATTGAAATGAAAAATTATAAAAGGCCCAATGTGTCCTAATTCTGCCATATATTATGCTTTTGTAGCAAATAATTAAAGGGTCTTATGAAAATGGACAGTTATTTGAGAATTATAAATAATTAATTATCGCTGATAAACTTTTAGCTGGAATTGTCTTATCAGATTTTCTATGCAGTTACGTGGAACTGTGTTGTGACAACGCAGGTAATAAATGCATAAGTATTGACAGAACAAGGAAGGGAATGTCTGGAATAAGAATGGCAAATCTAAGGCATGTGTGTTATCCTCATTCACTTCCCAAACCTGTGGCCAACATCAGACTCTTACCACTTTAAGCCAGATAGAACATCAGAATCCTCTACACAAAGTTCTAGGAAAACACTGCATGTTCATTGGTGTTGACCAAAGACTTGAAGCCTCTTGTCATGTCCAGGAAAATGTAAGGGTATCAGAGTGGAGGAACATAGGCAGGGGTGACAGGAAGAGGCTGAGGAGCTGGTCAACATGTTATTGCAAAGGGATGCAGTACAGTAGCCAACTAGGTGATTGCCTTTCCATATTCATAGAGCCAAAGAGCATCACTTCTCAAAATTTAAGTATCGGTACATAGAAATCAGCTGGGGATCAGAATCAGCTTCTGATTCGATAGGTCTGCACTGGATCCCATGATTCTGCATTTCTAACAAGCTGATAGATGTTGCTGACAGTGCAGGTCCAAGGATTGCATCTTGAACAGTGATGATGGAAATTTACTTACAGAGAGTTAACTCATCTGTTGGGCACAGGACTCTGTACTCTTCCTCTGTGTTGTAGAGGAGAGAGACTAGAGTAGGAGTCAGAATACCCAAGTTCAAGTTTAAGTCCACCACTTATTTTGTGACCTAAGTCTTTAAGGCCAATTTTTCTTATTTGTAATATTGGAACAGAAATACATACCTTATGCACTACTCAAGGGGATCAAATAGTTATCTTTGTATGATATTTAGAAAAGGCTCATTAAGTGTTAGTTAACTCTGAACCTGTCACAATCACTAGTATTCCAAGAAGACTCAGAATTTCTGGCTACACACCACCAAAGTATCTAGAAGAAAAATTTTATCAGCCTTCCAGATGGCTGTCGACATGATGCCAAGCATCCAAATATTTGGACTGCATTCAAAACATATTCGACAAGCATTTTTCTCCCTTTCAGATGGGTGTTTTGGCTTCAAGAAGACAGAGTGAGGGGATTTTACGTAGAAAGATGTTATCTATCTAACTTCACTGGCTCTTTTGTATACTTTGGAGCAGCTTACAGACATCGAAGAATGGTAATGCATGCAACATGGATAATCTCAGTTTTCAGAAAGCCTTTGATAATGTTCCATCTAATGGACTGCCTAAACCCAAGACAGCGGGGATGCTTGATAGAACCATGGGAAAAGGAAAAATTGGCTAGAGAACAAAACAGAAAGTTTAGAATAAGACAGAATGGAAAATAGATAGAAGATGGGGTTGCATTCAAAGAGTAGGGGAAGAAGTCCAGATGTTTGCATTGTGACTGTGACATAGATTGATGTGCAAACTTCCCAGGTAGCGCTAGTGGTAAAGAACCCATCTGCCAGTGCAGGAGACATAAGAGATGTGGGTTCGATCCCTGGGTTGGAAAGATCCCCTGGAGACGGGCATGGCAACTCGCTCCAGTTTTCTTGCCTGGAGAATCCACATGGATGGAGGACCCTGGGGGGCTACAGTCCATGGGGTCACACAGAGTTGGACATGACTAAAGCGACTTAGCACATGAGCTACAGAAGAGGCAGTTAAGACTGTAGTTTTACCATACAAGAACATCAAGTTTGATGGTGATGTGAACTTTATGACACTCTTAACATTATAAGGCCTACATATTACACTAGAAAGACAGTTAAGGATACTTGAAATGAAACCACTTCTGATTTAAGAATTAAAAATAGCCAGCTTCAGCACAAGACTTTTAGTAGAAATTTTATGTCTTTAATTACTTTATCTTAACCCTGGGTGAATAAGAAAAACATATTCTTTTAAATCAGTGGTTCTCAACTAGGGGCAATTTTGCTTCCCCTTGACCTCCAGGGCCATTTGGAGATATGTGGACATTTTTGTTTGTCACATCTGAGGGGGAGGCTCCATCTAATGGGACAAGGCCAGGGATGCCACTAAGCAGCCTACAGTTCACAGCACAGCTTCTTAACAGAGTTTTGCAGCCCAAATGTTAACAGTGGCAACATGAGAAACCTTGTACTCTGAAGTGCACAGGAGGGAAGAATTCACAAGAGAAGAATGTTCTGTACAAAGCATCTGTCTGAAAAAATCATTTGTTGAATGAAGTACTCATTATCACTGAAGAAAAGTGATCTAATACTAGAAACAGGAGGAGGGGGAGAGACAGAAGAATAGCAGAAATATAAGGAGAAAGATTCCTTCTCAGGCGAAAACCGTGAGCAAAAGACATTTAACCTTGCTGTGAACTTTTGTGTCCCCCTCAACTGGTGTTCCTCTTGGGTCTTCTGCTTAATTCACTTCAAATGAATTGGTCTGGAATTTGCTACAGAACAGGATCTGTAAAAAAACTTCTGTTACATTCTGGCATGCAGATGTTTGAGTCTGTACATGCCAACCAGTCCCTTACTGACATCATTCTCTTTTAGAGAAAAATGTAGGTTCAATGAGAGAATGAAGAAGGTAGTTGGAACAAAGAAGGAATTCCAAAAGTTTTAAAAATGTATAAAATTTTCCTTTATTTTATGTAATATAAGAGAAGAAAGTAATTCTTCTAACTAGATGTTCCTAGAGGCACATTAAAAATAAAAACAGACTTGCTTTCAATAACCACATTCTAGGACCAGTGGAAGAGGCAGCTACCATATGGTGTGCATTGAATGATTTCAGGGGTTCTGGAGAGGACTCCAGGCCCTGTTGTCCACTCTAACTCTTGTCATTTCACCCTAATGGCCACTTTAGAAGTTTTGCTTCCTATCATGGCACAAAACATTCTATTCAAGGTTCCTCAAGCAACTTACTCAGCTAACTCAATTTTTTACTTAACATGGTGTGTGTGCTTAGCTGCTCAGTCGTGTCTGACTCTATGCAGCCCCATGGACTGCAGCCTACCAGGCTCCTCTGTCCATGGGGATTCTTCAGGCAAGAATATTAGAGTGGATTGCCATGCCCTCCTCCAGGGGATCTTCCCAACCCAGGGATCAAACCCAGGTCTCTCACATTGCAGGCAGATTCTTTACTGTCTGAGCCACCAGTTAACATGGGGATGAACCAGAATAGAATGGAACATAGCTCATAAGTTGAAGAGAAGTGGGAAAAAAGAAATCTGGCTGAAAATAGCAGGAAAAGCTGCCTTAATTTGCATTTTATTCAAAATTCAGACTTATTTGTAAGAAGGCAGAGCCCTGAATCATTCAGAATTCCCTCTTTCTTAATTCATTGGAAAGCAAAACATACCTGTGTCAGGGTCTTGGCTAGAAAAATGATGCTTATTGACCTCTGACTAGTTCTACTTAGGAGCTTGTGATGTATACCTCCGGAAGTTTGTCTGGTTTCCCAATATGAGAGGGTTTATCTGGTGGAAGGGGTGAATTATGTTGACTAATGTCATGTCAGAGCTAAGGACCCTTGAAGCAACTTGAGAAGAACTCTACAACTAAGCCCGTTTTTATGCACAGATATTCATATAAACTGGTAGTGTCTTGAGTTTCAGCATTATTGTCATCTTTCTTGGTTGCATTATTTATAAAGGTTAATTGATGAGCCCTATAAATTAATCAATTTATTTTTTGAATTGGTTTGTGAGATACGTGTATGTATGGGAATATAGACACTATATATCTTAACAGATAAATGTGAACATTCTTTTCATCCTTTTTTCATATTCTATTTTAGATTTTATTAAGGTATTAGTGAATTTTAAAGGTCTATATTCAATATCAAATAGGGCTAGGTATGGGGCTTCCGTGGTGGCTCAGTGGTAAAGAATCTGCTTGCAATGCAGGAGCCACGGGAGACATAGGTTTGATCCCTGGGTCAGGAAAATCCCCTTGAGGAGGGTGTGGCAACCCACTCCAGTATCCTTACCTGGAGAATCCCATGGACAGAGGAGCCTGGTGGGCTACAGTCCACAGGGTCTCAAAGAGTTGGACTCGACTAAAGTGACTGAGGACAGGGCTAGGTATAGGACTTTGCAGGTGGGGCTCAGTGGTAAAGAATCTACCTGCCAAGTAGGAGACCTGGGTTCTATCCCTGGGTCTGGAAGATGCCCTGGAGGAGGAAATGGCAACCCACTCCAGCCTTCTTACTTGGAGAATCCCATGGACAGAGGAGCCTGGCAGGCTACGTCAATGGGGTTGTAAAGAGTCAGATGCGACAGAGTGACTAAGCAACAACAGGGCTAGCTATGCTTCCCTTTATTACATTTTTGTGGATCCCAGCTTATCATTGAAAAATCCTCATTTTTGTTTGAAAATGGGAAGGAGCAAAAAGACAATGGTGAATCGGTACCACCACTTATCCTCAACTGACCCTTTAGTGAAAGGGGCCATTAAATGCATCTTATATCTATCTACCTATCTATATATATCTACCTTGTATATATATCTTATATTATATATATATATATATCACCATATACAAAGGGGGAGGATATGTTATATATATCTTATATGTATATATTTAAAATGATTCTCAAAGGACACAGATGGCCAGTGTAAGTTTCCACCAGCCCCAATGCTAAGCAGCCAAGAATCCATTGAGGTGCTAGTCTGTCTGGCAAATGCTGTGTGTAGTTTTATCAAAGTGGTAGAGGCGAGATACTGGGGTGTCCTGAATATAGAGAGAGTCCCTCACTGGCTCTCCAAATTCTGGTGGTTGTTTAAAAATCCATTTTGCATATGTGCAAGCTTTGGGGCCATTTTCAATCACTTCTAAGACTCTCTTTTCTTCCACTTATTTCAGAACATTTAAGAGGGTCATGAGTAACATTGATAATGTGGAAACTTTACAAATGGAAGCTGCTCAGTTTGCATTTGTCGATTGTCATATTTCAGTCATAGATCATCGTCACCATAAAGCATGACTTAAGTCTCAGTATGTGAAGTTGACAATTAACTTTCCGCATGTGAGGGATTGATTTATGACTTTGAGTCAGTCAGTCAGAAGAAATGTAGAAGAATAAGAGAAAGCATGCAAGAATGAAGAAGAGAAAGTTACAGATTTCAAACAGCTTAATAAGGAAGATTAAATATCTATTTTTTGCCTTGTTCTTTATCTGCAATAGTCATTTTGTAAATGTTCTGTTGGCACTAACCATTATACATATTTTGGAAGTTGATGTATATGTTTTATGGAAGAAGCTATCAGGGACTTACCCCTGGATTATCCTCTAATGTAGTGTACTCATAGACAAACCCACATTGAGGGCATCACTATTACCAAGCATGTGTAAAGTCCTGACCCTGGAGGGTACAAAAGATGCCTAAGAAAGAGTCTACCCTCAAGGAAACAGCACTAATGATGGTGGCAAGAAGACATACTTCAGAAGGTTAGATGGCAATAAAAATGTTTTCCTTCTACACCAAGACATGTTGTTGGTGACAGGTACAGCCAATACTTCTTTACTAGGCAGAAAAATGCAACCCTCTCCCCGCAAAGATCTCTGCATCCTCATCCCTGGACACTGAAATGGTACCCTGCACAACAAATCACTCTTGCCAGGTATGATTAAGTTAAGGCTAGTGAGATGGAGAGATTATCTTGGATTATCTGGGTGGACCCAGTGGTATCACAGGGACTTTCTAATTTGGAGGCAGGAAGGTCAGAGGCAGAGCAGAAGACGTGAGGAGTAAAGGGGATCAGAGTAAGACAGGGCCCTGAACCAAGGAACTCAGATGATCTCTATAATCTGAAAGAAGCAAGGAAACAAATTCTCTCTTAGAGCTTCCAGAAGGAAGCAGTCCTACTGACCCATTTTGCATTTCTTACTCCTACAATCACTTTGTGTCATTTTAAGCCACTGAGTTTGCAGTAAATTTTTACAATAGCCATAGGAAGCTAATGCACTTGCTATAAGAATGCACCTCATTTCAGTGAACCCCGAAGTCCACAGCTGTCAAAGGGAGGTGAGACAAAATCACTATTAAGTACTGACACATCATATTCTTGACTAATTAAATATCTAAATATGTGTTCTTCAGTGAATAAGACAGAGCAGAGGAAAAGCAGCCCAAGTGCAGAGAGGAGGAGGTGGGAGGCAATGCTTAGTTTTTCTGTCTGAATTTGCAAAGTAAGGAACGAAGGTGGTATGATTTTCAGGACTTCTCCAGTTTCAACTCCATATGAGGTGAAGTATCAGAGAATTGTGCTCCAAGTCTACCAAAGCCATTAATTGTTGGTTTGATTCTCAATAATGAACAAAGGTGTTTTTTTGTTTGTTTGTTTGTTTGTTTTTACTGAAGTCAGTTTTACTCAAACTGATGTTGTGTTGCCATTATCAGGTAAAATTGCAATGTTACGACACAGATTTTTTTCTATCAGTCTACAAAATTTTAGTTGATTATTTTTTTTTTTGCAAAAGAATAATCTTGGTTTATAGAAGACCTTGGGGTGGGGTGGAAATGGACATGAAAGATCAAAGCAGAAGTACTAATTTAGGGATGATGGCACAGTGAAGGCAGCCAGTTCCTCATTGTGAGCCAGGCATCTCTTCCTACTGAAATTCACAAGAATAAGATAGAGTAGTATTACTGCAAGCACCGTAAAAAGAAAATAAATAAAGTAGGAAAGTCACTTAAGAGTGAGAAACCACTTGGTGTTCAAAGAAATATATTTTTATTTTTTAATTGCTATCCTAGGATCACTAAGGGACATGGACTTCTTATCTTAAAGGTCCCAGGAAGCTCAAACTTCAAGAACAGAGGATAACAAAGAAAAAGATCCCTGTACATATAAAATGCCAGATATTCAAGTGGCATTGGAGGATCCAAATGAATACCTCAGTAATGGTACAGAGACAGTTTTCACCAGAGAATCTGGCCATGATGGGAACTTCAGTGTGAGATGGCAGGGAAAGTAAAAAGGAAACAAAACACCCCCTCCAAAAGAAGAGAGAGAGAAATTAAGGCAAATAAAAATGATTTATGCAGGAACATTGTTGGGAAAGAACAACACTTCAAGAACTGAAGTGAAAGAATCCAAGATGCCACCTCAGTGTGTTAATTGCCCCCTTAGTTCTAAAATCAATTCCACACCCTAACTGAGCTCTTTCCTGTGCTTCTAGGTTACAGTAACAGTGATGGTTAATAAGAACCAGCCCCTGTGCTAAGTACCCCCCCATACATTATCTTCCTGTGGAAGGTAGAGAGACAGACGAGAAAATCAAGGCCTAAGCTACTTGCCTGAGACCTCAACACTTCCAGTATGGAACCGCTCTCAAACTAAAATCTCTCTGGTTCCAAAGGTCATGTTTTCAAGCCCCCCACTATACTGAAGTTAAATTCACACGTGGCTGCAAGAATATTTCCTGGAAATGTCTTGGCCCTTATCCCTTCCATTAGTGCTTCTCTCCCCTTCTGTCCATCTTTCCAGCTGTAACTCCTATTAACTGTACGTTGGAGCCCACCATTTCATCTGTCTTTTTTCTTGGCTCCTATTGTGTGTATTAGTCACTCCGTTGTGTCCGACTCTTTGCAGCCCCATGGACTGTAGCCCACCAGGCTCCTCTGTCCATGGAATTCTCCAGGCAAGAATACTGCAGTGGGTACCTATTCCCTTCTCCTAGGGATCTTCTCAACCCAGGGACTGAACCTGGGTCTCCCACATTGCAGGCAAATTCTTTACCATGTGAGTCACCAGGGAAGCCCCTATTGAGAAATTTTCAAATATTTATCCTTCTGGTCTCTGGTTTTCTCGTTAGCTCTCTCTTCTAATTCACAATTATCTATTCAGCTGTATCCACCCTACTGTTCAGCTTATTTACTGAAACCTTTATTATAATCATCAAATTGAATTTATCTATTATCTATCCTTGTTATTTCTATGAAATTTGATTTCCTTACATGCTTTATAAGTTTTATCTGTGAGCTCATTTTTAGAAGAAATGATCTTCTATAGCAGTCCTTTAATCAGCCTATTATTCGCCTATCATGGCCATCTTTGTCAGGACTCTACGGGGTGTCTCATAGCCCTTCATCTCTTTGGCTGTGGAGGCATGAACAAGAGACACCCAGGGCAAGTATGCAGCAGATATGCCTCACAGTCATCCTGAAGGAAGTCTAGCAAGTGGTTTGTAGACTAGACTGGGAGTTGGAAAACTATAGCCCATGAGCCAAATCCCCCTCTTGATTATTTTTGAAAGTTGAGTGAGCTAAGAATGTGGCATTTTAAAATGGTTGAAAAATACATAATATTTTGTGATGTGAAAATGACATGAAATTCAAATTTCAGTGTCCATAAAGATTTACTGAAACGCACTGCGCCCTTTTGTGTACATATTGTCTGTGGCTGCGCTCACCCTACAGTGGCGTTGTTGAGCACGCGAAGCAGAGAACACATGGTCCACAAAACCTAAAGTGTTTATTTTCTGGGCCTTCACAGAAAACTTTTGCCAGGCTAGATCATCCCTATTTGAAAGTGAAAGTACACTCCACAGATGTATGTCAAAATTCTCTGCTGATATAAAGAAAACTCAGAGCACACAAAATAAAAAAGAAGGGCTGTGATTACCAGTACCTTCAGATACCAAGGAAATACCTAAAATGCCCCCACTTCGCACCATTATTTTCTCAGGAAAACATGCCATTCCTCACCATGACCACCAGATGGCGACGCCAATGGTGGCGCAAAGGTTCATCGACATTTACGTACATGATCCTTGATTTTCTGTCTTGGAACCACAGTGAGGAACTGGTACGGGTACGCAACAAATGAAAATAAAGAATTAAGTTCAATTTTAAAAGGAACAGAATCCAATATTATTCTTGTCTCCTTGATCCTTCTTTTCACATAATTTCCTTCAGGAGCATGGGAAATAGAGGTTTGCATTACTTCACTGCTCACTTCTTGGTCAAGGATTCCTGTGTCTTTTTTTCCATAGTATGTAGTATCTATCCCTATAGCTTGTCCACAGTTGGGATAACATGTACACTGCTTTCCTTCTATTATTAGCTTAAAATCATTTTGGCATTTAAAGGTATATTTATCAGAATATCAACTTCCATGAGAATATAATGAAAGGAAAACCTACTTTGAACTGACAAACTTATTCCAGTCTACATATCATTGGTGAGAGCTCATGGCATAGTCACATAAGAAGCAAGGGGATCTCCCAAAACAGTGCCAGATGGGGTGGCTGCTTTGCAGTGATCACCCCTCATGATGGAAACGGAGCACAATTGTTGGTGGGCAGCTAGCATCCTGCCATAATGAATATACATCTTTAACTCAAAGCACTTTAAAAAAAGAAAACTTAGTAATTGCTGTAGGTTCAGAAGTGTCTCCTCAAAAGATATGAAGTTCTAACACCCAGTACCTCAGAATGTAACCCTTAGAAATAAAGTCATTGCGGGGCTTCCTTCGTGGCTCAATGGTAAAGAATTGCCTGCCAATGCAGGAGACGTGGGTTCAATCCCTGATCTGGGCGGATCCCACGTGCTTCAGAGCAACCAAGCCCATGTGCCACAACCATTTGAACCTGTTCTCTAGAGCCCAGGCACCACAACTACTGAAGCCCTTGTGCCCTAGGGCCCAGGTTTCACAACAAGAGAAGCCACCCCATTGAGAAGCCCATGCATTACAAGCAGAGAGTGGCCCCCACTCACCACAACCAAGAAAGCCTGTGCACACTAACGGAGACCCAGCATAGCCAAAATAAGTCAATTCATTAAAAAAAGAGAGTCATTGCGGATATAGTTTACCCCAAAGTAGAAAGTCTGTGTATATTCCAGATATATTAGTTATTTAAGTATAATTTAATTGATTTTAAATTAATTGAATTTTAAATAAATTTGAGCAAATTCCAGGAGATAATGGAGTACAGAGAAGCCTAGCATGCTCCACTCCACAGGGTCACAAAGAAATGGACATGACTTGCAACTGAAAAATAACACCAAAGTAAATTTAAAATTAATTTTTTGTTACTTTTATGCTGCTATTAATAGTGAAGTAAGTCATGATCATTATACTGCACAAATAAGGAGAAGGTTAAGGAGATGGAGAAGGCAGTGTGTTCTTTATGGATATTTTCTTTTCACTCATCATTCCAGCATCATGTGGTTCTGCCTTGGTTTTTGGATGGAAACAGAAGGATGTTTTAATTTCCAAATGCACAGACTTTCAGCCTTTCAGATATCTTTATCACGTGTCTCTTTGTTCAGTCCTATTGGCTCAGACATCTCTGGTGACTAGTCCTGACACCATCCACACTTTAGAATGTCACGAACCTGAGGAAGCTTAAGAGACTTCTCTCTCAGGAGAAAAGGCAATCTCACTCCGTATGGAGATCTTAGAATAAAACACTCATGCCAAAGGCTTGTTGATGGCAGAAGGTCTTTATAAAGGAATATATATGTATATATTTTTTGGTTCAGACATATTACCTGGAGCAGAATTTCTCTGCCTGGTGTGATTCTGCACCCACCTCCCCCGGGCAGGTTGACAATGTCCAGGCACAGATTTGGCTGTGACAACTGACAGTTAGTAGGTAGAAACCAGGGAAGTTGCTAAACATCCTACAATGTACAGGCAATCCCCCAGCAGAGAATTAGCCAGTTCCAAATTTCAGTCATGCTGAGGTTGAGAAACCCTGATGTAGAGTAACACGTGTAAAAATAGCTCATATTTAGGTAATCCTTTTATGGCATTTGCTTTATTCTCAAAGCTGAAGTTTCAAATAGAATAATCTTGAGAATTCTAAGAATAATACTAACTTTCTGTGAAATTTGATCATTTGCCAAGCACTGTGGTAACTGCTTTATATAAGCAGGAGTGACTTACAAATTCCCAGATCTCAGTTTTGCTTTTGATGTACAAAATTGAGAATCTAGGAAATAGAGAATTTACAATTTTTTTTACATTAAATTTATTCATGAATAGAACTTAATTTAAAAATCATAGAAACAGTGAATAAATCATCAAAGAAGCTTAATTCCATGAGTGCTAACGCTTTTAGAAAAAAAAAAAACACAAATAAGCATAATGTTACTCCAAGATGAACATGTTGAGAATGCTTCCTCTTTTTGAAGAATATTTATCCCTTTGAGAAAATGTACATGATGCAATGTTCAATTAAAAATTCAGCTATAAAAGTATGATTTCAATTCATAGTGATACTTTTCTTTATAAATGAATGCATTGACAAAAATAGTAGAGAAAAAATGTAATGAATGAAATATACTATAATATTATTGTTTTTTGAGGTAAGTTTCTTCTTTATTTTGGTTATTTTATAAACTTTCCACACTGAATGTGTATTACGCACTACAAGAGGCAGAGGGGAGGAAAACAAAGAGGAAGAGACAGAATGTCCTTGGATGGGAACTCTTAACACATTCAGTGAATAGAGACATGCTTTTGATTGAACTATTTATGACTGATAATATTGGCTTCATTAATTGTACATAATTGATTGTATGGAAAATTTATTAATTATACAGAATAGATCTGATGGGATAAATTACCCTCTTTCCATATTTGAGGAAATTTAAGCAAAATTAATTACTAGTTCACCTAACCAAATGTGCTTTGAAAGTCTTCATTTCCTTCATGCTGTGTCTATTTCTGCTCAATTTTGTTTTTGAAGGTGTGTGAAAAAGAAACATTTCAAATATTAGCTATATTTATTTCAAACATTCTTAGGTATTTGGCCAAATAGAGAAAACTCCCTGTATTTGTATTTAATGGTTCCTTTACCTATGAATCTAAAAACAGATTGTTGAGAGAAATTAATTCCAACTTCCAACTACCTTTTAAAAAAAATTCAGTTTGAGATCTTTCACAACTCAGACTTCTTAGAACTCTGGCTTCTGACCACAGATACTTAAGATAAATAGTATGGAACAGTCAAAAACCATACCTCAGTATTCTGAGCTTTGTACTTGGGAATGCAGCAAGGCACACTCAGATTCAGGAATCTTCTCTGCTCAGTTACAAGCATAGATGAAAAGACTCTGGCCCAAATGTAGGCATGGTCTCCTCAAAGATGAGAAATCATTTTTTCCAAAATTAAACTGACAGGAATTTGAAAACTAGTTACAAATTTCACATTGAGTTAGCAGACAGGCTGTTCCAATTAGGAATGGTAAAAAGAGGCTCATTTCTCATTTCTTTTTATTATTATCAAAAACACTTATAAAAAGAGGCTCATTTCTCTTAATTATTATCAAAAGCACTTAATCAATGTTGTACTCAAGTGGTAGCAGACCAGTGGTTCTTAACCAGGGTGAGTTTTCACCCCCAGGGGCCATTTGACAATGTCTGGAGACAGTTTTTGGTTGTCGCAACTTGGTAGTGGGACACTACTGGCATCTGGTGGGTAGAGGCTAGGGACACTAATTTTGAAATGTGTGTTCAATAGATATGTGTGTTCTTGACATTGATTGTATTTCCAAAGTGGGTTTAGAATTTTTAAGGTATCTGTTACTGAGAATTGACAGGAGCCTTGAAATCAGGGGCTTCCCTGGTGGCTCAGACGGTAAAAGCGTCTGCCTGCAATGTGGGAGACCCAGGTTCGATTCCTGGGTCGGGAAGATCCCCTGGAGAAGGAAATGGCAATCCACTCTGGCACTCTTGCCTGGAAGACCTCCGTCCATGGGGTCGCAAAGAGTCGGACACGACTGAGCGACTTCACTTTCACTTTGAAATTAGGAATCCAGAACATTAACACGCAAGCTATGTAACTTTTAATGTACTTAACATTGTAAAAACTCATAGATTTTTAGAATTCAAAGTTGCATTCATTTGTTCCTACATGGGAATTTTTCTTATATTTAAACATGAAGCTAAACATTAAGTAGGAATGTGTAAGTAGGAAATGTGCCGATCATTAAGTTATTTTCTCTCAGCCCAAACTCAGTCTTCTATATTTTCCTCTTGGTATTGGGGCTGAGAATCTGAAAAGTTCATTTTCCTTTTGCCAGTAGGGTACTGGCAAGCAGGGTACTGCAGGGGAGACTGCAAAGCTGGAGGAGGCGGAAGGGGCTTGCCCTTTACTGTTTGCTTCTCGTTCCTGTCAGTGTCACCCTGGCAGTGACTCTTTACCCGGCAGTGGCAGCTGTTTTCAAGTTCCTAGGTTTTTTCCCCCACCCTCATTGTATGACCTTAGAGGCACCAGCACAGGCCAACCTGTGCCCTCTCTTCAGAGGTCTGGGTATTAGTTCTCTGCTGACCTCCTCTGATCTCCTAGGCTCCAATATCCCCAAACTCTTCTCTTTATTTCGTTAGCCTTTGAGTGGTAACTATTGCTTGCAGTTACTTTGTCTGTCTTACCTCAGTGGGCCCTTTATGTCCCTTTAGTACTCCTATACCAGTTCAACCAGTTCCTTATATCTAATTCTTTCTGTTAAAATACCTGGTATGATTGTCGTTTTCCTGATTGGACCCTGATTGAAAAATTAAATCTTTTTTTTACAAATGATTGCCACAGTATAGTTCTTTATCCTCATCTGCAATATGTAGAAGTATGAAAAATGTAAGTTTTAACACTGCTTGAACTCTGTTAAGAAACAAAACTAACAGAAAATTAACCAGAAAACAGATAAAGCTATAGGCGTTGTTAGAGTCTACTATTTTATACCTGGTTTCTTTGCTGCTGCTGCTAAGTCGCTTCAGTTGTGACTGACTCTGTGTGACCCCATAGAGGGCAGCCTACCAGGCTTCCCAGTCCCTGGGGTTCTCCAGGCAAGAACACTGGAGTGGGTTGCCATTTCCTTCTCCAATGGATGAAAGTGAAAAGTGAAAGTGAAGTCGCTCAGTCGTGTCCGACTCCTAGCGACCCTATGGACCACAGCCTACCAGGCTCCTCCGATCATGGGATTTTCCAGGCAAGAGTACTGGAGTGGGGTGCCATTGCCTTTTCCGACCTGGTTTCTTTTGGCTGACTTAAAATAACATCACATGTATGGGATTACATTCTGTTTCACCAGTGGAAATCTTTTTACAGCGTGTCTTTTGATTGTCCAAATCATTGGACAGTTTTTGGTGGCATCCTTCAGTTCCTTTTCAAACTTATCAAACACTCCCTTAGGTTCATAAGGGATGAGTGATCATAATTATTTTAGCCTACATCACTGGATGCCCAACCATTCTACCCCTATTATGTAGAGCAACCAGACACAAAATAAAAACTCATTATCCTCAGAGCATAGCCCAACTCTGCTCCTGAATGTCAGGACTTTCAAAGAAGGTACTCAATACATTCTGTGAGAGTCTTTAATGCATCTACAAGAGTTGCATCTGATGGTGGTAAATTTTTACTGAAGAAGGCATCAGAGATAAGGTATTATTTGAATTGGATCTTAGGGGATAGACAGAAGTATTCTAGGTGGATGGGAGTGGAGAGGAAGACATGTCTGGGGGAATGCTTTCTGGGGAATTAGTTGTGTGGGCTGCCCTGGAATGCAGATGTGGGGGCAATATATGTGGTTAACCATGCGAGAAACATGGGCTGTGGCTGTGCTAAGAGGAGGGCATGGCAACCCACTCCAGTACTCCTGCCTGGAGAATCCCCATGGGCAGAGGAGTCTGGCGGGCTGCAGTCCATGGGGTTGCAAAGAGTCGGACACGACTGGGTGACTAAGCACACACACATGCCGTGCTAAGGAATAAAATTTGGTCTGCAGCCAAGAGGAAGCCATTGAATGATTTTCATCAGGAAACTGGCATGAATAGGTCTGTGCTTTAGAAAAATACTTCTGGTAGCCATGAAGGAGTCAGATTAGAGAAGGAAATTTGAGGCTAAGTAAGACCCAAGTGGGGAGCCATCTCTTTATCCAGATGGGAGACGGTAAGGCCATGATGGCTGTAAAGATGGAGAAAAGGATATGCAAGCTTTCCAACATTATAATAATAAGAAGAAGAACTTAGGACTTACCTGGTGGTACAGTGGAGAAGAATCTGCCTGCCAACTCAGGGGCTATAAGTTCGATCCGTGGTCCGAGAAGATCCCACATGCTGTGGAACAACTCAGCCTATGTGCCACAACTACGAGCCAGTGTTCTAGAGTCTAGGAGCCACAACTGCTGGAGCCCAAACACCTAGAGCCTGTGCTCTGCAACAAGAGAAGCCGCCACGATGAGAAACCCGTGTACCACAATGAAGAGTAACCTCCACGCACCACAATTAGAGAGAGCCCTGCACAGCGATAAAGACCCAGCACAATCAAATCAATGAAACAGTAATCTTCAAGGAAAAAACCTTAGCACCCAAAGCTGGGAGAAGTGGGAAATGGCAACTGAATGCAAGATCCTTGACAAAATGAGAAATATAGAAATAGTGGGTCTCTGTCCCCTAGAGGCCCTCTTCCTATCACTTTCTTAGCGTGCTTTGGATATGTAAGACATCCAACAAGTATTTGTTGCATGATTTCCTTAATTAGGTTAACCTTCTTCAATTGCTATTCTCAGGCCTCTATTTTAGAGAAAAAAATTTCACTTCAGTTTTATTAATAACATTTGAATTTCTATAGTAGATATAGATAATTACTGTGTCATGTATGAAAGTATATAATGAATGGGAGGCATACTTTTTATTTTCCTCTTTTTCTTCTATTTTTTCTCTTTTTTTTTTGGGAAATTAACTTTGACATTCTAATTAAAAGATAAAAAACAAAAGCGAATTGACAGCAAAGTTTTTAGGTATTTTTTTTTCCATATTCTTTTTTTTAAATTTTATTTTATTTTTAAACTTTACAATATTGTATTGGTTCTATACTGAATGTGCAAATTCCCAAATATGCCTTTAGCAGAAGATGAGAACTTAGTGGTGAAGACTTAAAGGTGTGAGGTGGATCTGACAACACTGTGTGAATATGAGTGTTGTGCTTCTGCGGGGCTCAAATTGGCCTCGGAATGAGGAATAGGAGGAGGAAAGAGCTGCAACATTGGCAGCAGCAGAGGAAGAGGGACACGAGAAGGGGAGGAGGAATAGGAGTAGATAAGTAGATACTGAGTTAACAGAACAGTGGATATTGAGCTCAATAGTTGACTTAAACCTGCTAGAAACCATATTGTGGATGTTAGTCACAAGTGCTACTATAAGGAGTGATATTTAAAAACCAATTTTGAGTTCTGTTTGGAATTCCTGTTGTGTTTGAATGTTTTGTAATTTAAAAAATAGTGTACTAAGGGACTAGATAGTGACTTCTAATGCACAGGTTTCCTTTCTTGGGCAATAGAAAAATTCTAGAGTTAGTATGTATCTTGCACAATTTGTGAAGATACTAAAAACCATTCATTTTTACACTTAAAGAAATTTGAATCATAGTTTTAGTTCATGTTTTAATTGTCATCTTATGTTCTGTTAATGAAATTAGTAAACTTTCATGTGACTTTTTATTGAAATATGGCTGGTGTATAGTATTATATGTTACAGGTGTACAATATAGTGATTCATACTTTTAAAGGTTTATACCCCATTTATAGTTATTATAAAATATTGGCTATATTCCCCATGTTGTAGCTTATATTATACCTAATACTTTGTACTTTTTAATCCCCTACCCCTATCTTGTCCCTCCCCATTTCCTCTCCCCACTGGTAACCAGTAGTCTGTTCTCCGTGAGTCTGCTTCTTTTTTGTTGTATTCACTAGTTTGTTGTATTTTTTTAGATTCCACATATAAGTGATAACATACAGTTTTTGTCTTTGTCTGACTTATTTCACTTGGCATGTGCATGCATGCTAAGTCGCTTCAGCCATGTCTGACTCTTTGCAACTCTATGGACTGTAGCCCACCATGCTCCTCTGTCCATAGGATTCTCCAGGCAAGAATACTGGGGTGGGTTGCCATTTCCTCCTCCAGGAGATCTTCCTAACGCAGGGATCAAACTCATGTCTCTTAGGTCTCCTGCACTGGCAGGCAGGTTCTTTACCACTAGCGCCACCTGAGAAGCCCAGGAATACTGGAGTGGTTTACTATTCCCTTCTCCAGGGGATCTTCCAAACCCAGGGATCGAACCTGGTTTCCTGCATTGCAGGCAGATTCTTTACCATCTGAGCCACAAGGGAAGCCTCACTTAGCATAATACCCCCCAAGTCCATTCATGTTGCTGCAAATAGCAAAATTTCATTCTTTTTATGACAGACTAACATTGCTTTGTGTATATATATATATACTACCACTTCTTTATCTGTTCATCTGTTGACGGACACTTAGGTTGCTTCTATATCTTAGCTATTTTAAATATTGCAGCTAGGAACACTGGGGTACATGTGCTTTTCAAATTAGCGTTGTTGTTTTCTGATACATACCCAGGAGTGGAATTGCTGAGTCACATGGTAATTCTGTTTTTATTTTTGTGTGTGGGTGTTTTGTTTTTAAGTTTTTGAGAAACATCCAGACTGTTTTACACCGTGGCTGCACCAATTTACAGTCTCGCCGCAGTGTAGGAGATTTCCCTTTTCCCCATATCCTTACAAATATTTGTTATTTGTGTTCTTTTTGATGATAGTCATTCTGACAGGTGTGAAGTGATATTTCATTGTGTTTTTGATTTGCTTTTCCCTGATGGTTAATGATATTGAGCATCTTTTCATGTACCTGTATTTCGTCTTTGGAAAAATATCTAATCAGGTCTTCTGCCCATTTTTAAATCAAATTAAAAAAAAAAAGTTTGTTTCTTTATTTTTGGCCATGCTGAGTCTCTGTTGCTGTGTGGAGCTTTTCTCTAGTTGCGGTGAGCGGGGGCTGCTCCCTAGTTGTGGTGCGCAGGTTCCTCACTGTGGTGCCTTCTCTTGTAGAGCACGAGCTCTAGGGCACGTGGGCTGCAGTAGCTGCAGCTCCTGGGCTCGAGGGCACGGGCTCAGCAGTTGTGGAGCACAGGCTTATAGTTGCTCCACAGCATATGGGATCTTCCTGGATCAGGGATTGAACCTGTGTCTCTTGCACTGGCAGGCAGATTCTCTACCACTAAACCACCAGGGAAGCCCCAATCAGGTTGTTTTGTTGGTGTTGAGTTGTATGAGCTCTTTATATATTTGGGGTATCAATCCCTTATCAGTCACATTGTTTGCAAATATTTTCTTCCATTTAGTAGGTTGTCTTTTTGTTTTGTTGATGGTTTCCTTTGCTGTACAAAAGCTTTTAAGTTTAGTTAGGTCCTGTTTGTTTATTTTTGCTTCTATTTCTTTTGCTTTAGGAGATAGATTCAAAAGATTATTGCTATGATTTATGTAAAAGAGTGTTCTGCCTATACTTTTCTCTAGGAGTTTTATAGTATTCAGTGGTGGCTCAGATGGTAAAGAATCTGCCTGCAGTGTGGGAGACCTGGGTTCAATCCCTGGGTTGGGAAGATCCCCTGGAGAGTATGGCAACCCACTCCAGTATAGAGAAGCCTGGTGGGCTACAGTCAATGGGGTCGCAAAGAGTTGGACATGACTGAGCAACTAAGCACAGCACTTACATTTAAGTCTTTAATCCATTTTGAGTTTGTATATGGTGTTAGAGAATATTCTAATTTCATTCATTTACATGTAACTGTCCAGTTTTCCCAGCACCACTTACTGAAGAGACTGTCTTTTCCCCGTTGTGTATTCTTGTCCCCTTTGTCATAGATTAATGGACTATAAGAGTGTGGGTTATTAAAGAGCGTGGGCTTTCTCTTCTGTTCCATTGATCTATGTATCTGTTTTTGTGCCAGCACCACACTGTTTTGGATTACAGTAGCTTTGTAGTATAATCTGAAGTCAGGGTGTTCACTTGATTTTTAATAGATTTTATTTTATTTTATTGCTATTTTAAATAGCTCATATATTTACTTGGTTCAAAAGACAAATATATGAAATGTTATTACTTGAGAAGTTTTATTCCTACGAATATTTACTCTTATTTCCCACCTTTTCTTCACGAAAGGTATTATTCTATACACAATGTTATATATGTTGCATTATCCACTCAACAGTGTCACCTGGGTATCTTCCCACACTGCAACATAGGAAACTTTCTGACTCTTGGATTTACAGTTGCACAGTATTCCATTAGTGGAAGCAAGAAGATTTAGTTCATCAGTCCCCTGCTTCATGTGTTTTTTTAAACATAAAGAAACATCTACATAGAATTTCAAAATGTCAGTGAGTAAAGAAAACACATACACAAATCACACAGATGTATGGCTTCAAATACTTCAGAATGGTTTCAGAATGAACAGAGTAAAGAAACTTATTTGTTAGGTTCTAAAACAATAATTTATAGAAAATATACTATAGAAAACTCATTTGGAATCAAAATACTTACCAGTCACAGAAAAGAAAAATGTCAGTGTCCATAGTGCAATTCTTTTTTTCAATATTTTGAATGAGGATACATTTCTTTTTAAAGTTTATTAAAGGTTCATATAATGGTGCAAATTCTGTAATTTTACATTTAATAGTAAAACAAAGCATTTTGTCATAGAAAATTTATTTATTTTTGAAGTTTTATTGACTTATACTTAGTCTATGTCTAAATTTGAAAGCACAAGCAACATGCTTCCATAGATTGCAGCAAAGTAGAAATGTTTAAAGTTCAAACATGCTAAAGGAGCTAATTTTTTACTTTCACATTTAATAGGAAACAATCAGCCTTTTATGATTTATAATAAATTTAATTAAAAAATCTTATTCAAAGGAATCTTAGATTAATCCTAGATTTAAAAATCCACGGTTTTTAAAACCAAGTGGTCAGTTTTGCATGTGTTCATACTCTGTAACAAAGCTGAGATTCAGATGGCAACCTTTGAAAAAAAGCCAAGAGGTTGAAAGTCAGTATATCGGATTCTTTTCCTATTCATCTTGATAAAAAGCACTGACTTTATATCATTTATACATTCAGCAATTATATCCCATTGTGTAGGAAATAACGAAAAATGAGGAACAATCAATAAAATAGATGGTGTGCCAGAAAGAAAAATCCATTCAGACATTTGTTAGCATGAATGATTTGATCATGCTAACACTAGTTTTTGAATAAGTATTATCTATAATAAAATACATTTCCCAGTGAGCTAGAAGGTGAGATGATCGCAGGTGAATCTTTTGACAATTTCATTGAGTATCTGTTAGTTGTTTTCCATGTAATATACATTGGCAAGTCTTGATGGCCAAATGTAGCATGTATGACTTTTTAAATCTTTGTGATAGTCACCAGAATAATCTCATTTAAAATCTAGCTTGATTTTTAAATGCAACTGATTTTGGTACTTTTAGCAAAATGGTATAAGAAGTTGTTTTTTGAGAATTGTTTTTCAATGTGGCCTTCAAAAGGAAATTTATTTTCTTTCCCTGGTCTATAGAGCAATACCAATCAAAAGTTCCTCTTTTATTGCTCTTGTAACATTCCCATATCACAAGGAACTTTTGCTCAGTCCCTTATAACTGTGCTTTCTAAGTGTTCATTAGCTAATTCAATCTATTATTCAATTTATATATTTTTAAAAGTCTGTTATGTGAAAAGCCATGTACAATTTGCTGTTTGAGAAGCAAAGTGAAAAGTGTATGCCTGCTTAGTATACATGTAGTAAAACAAAATAGAAACACATGAAAATTTAAATAGTAACATATGAAATGGATAATATGAAGTGTACCATTATAAGAGGAGGAGAATGCAGGTAGGATACATGTGATTGCCCAGTACCCGGAGTGAAGAGATACCATGCACAATGCAGAGAAGATCAAGGTGTGTATGGGTGTGAGTTTGGGTGGCTTCACAAAGAAGGAAAGATAGCAATAGGCCATGGACAGAATTTGGGTGAGCAGAAGGTAAGGAAGGTCAGCAGGCATGGAGATACTTAGTAAGAAACCTTGGAGAGGAAGAAGTCATTCTGTCTGGGGGCCAGTGACAATGCAAGTGTGGCTGGGGTCAAACATAAAAGGAGGAAAATAGGAAGCCTGGGAAGCTGAGGTTGGAGTCAACCAATGAAAGGTCTTGAGTGTGGAAATAGGGACAAATTTGCCATTCATTTTCTCCATACTGGGTACCATTTATTCATTCACCAAGAATTTATGGAGTGCTGGGCATGGTCCTGAGGAGCTGGTCATGAAGTAGTGACTAAGATGCTCAGAGTCCCTGCTGCCCTGGAGCCTCTGTTGTGGAAGGGGAAGACAGAAGATAAACCACAAAGCAAATTAACAAGATCATTTTAGCTACTGAAATCATGGTGAAAATAATGAAATAGGATGATGAGAAAGACTATGATTGAGGGCTATGGACACATTTGAATTACATATATGTGTTTTTTAAAGCAAGGAAATAACACTATCAAAACCATGTCTTGATGAAGTTCCATTTATCTTGACTTGATAAACACACAAACACCAGTGGTAAAGAGGAGTCTCCTGGCCTCCTCACCTCTTATGAGTTTTATAAAACATTTACTGAATGGAGCTTTTCTGGAGACTATTCTTTAATTTTGTTTTGTGCGTTAAGAAGATCTCTAATGATAGAGATTTTGATCCAAGTAGAATAGTGAGTTCAAGGCAAGTTGTCACCTTCCCAATGTAGGTCAACAGGAAGTTTCTTTTGGGGGTTTTGGTTAATTATAACATTGTAGAATGGGCCAAGGCTTTGGAAAAGGAGTGTTCCCTTGACCCATCCACTGTCAGTTACTGTCCATGTTCCTTCATGATCATTTCCACTGAATGTTATCATTCTTAAGGAAAAATAAATATTCCTAATGACTATTGGTTTCAGTCTGTGTTTGCACAGGTTACATGAATCATCAGCATTTTAGGCAGTGCAGATTTGCCCAAATGAGTCCCCCCACCCCGCACCCTGTGACCAGATGGGCAATGTTAAGCCAACAGCATAGTCAGCAAAAACTGCCGGTAAATATGAACAGAAATGAGTGTTTCAGATAAGAAATGATCTCCTGGTTGTGCTGCCAGAAAACAACTGCGTGAGTTTAGCATTCTGGCTGAGGATTTCTGGAGCAAGTCAATTTCATAATCTCCTAAACTCTGCTTGAAGATGCAGATCCCAGCAGTTCGTGCTATTGGTCTCTCACCATGAAAGCACATCTTCCTTTCCTTCAAAAGTTTTATTCATTTTCCACCTCCTTTCACCTTGTAGCCAGAAATTCATTGCAGTATAGCATAAAGAAGTGGACTTTGAAGTCTGGAAGACCTGGATTCATAAAACAGCTCTATCTGGATGGCTCTGGGGATCATTTCACTTTTTAAGCCTCATTTCCTCTTTCATGTAGATCACTGACTAAATGCTTACCATATCTGAACTTTAAATAATGTAATGACTATAAACCATAGTATGTATATGTATGTGTGTGTGTGTATAAATGAATGGATGAATGAATGGATACCTTGCACATAGAAGATGATATACAGACAAATGTTTGAAACTAAGCACCCCATTCCTCTGCTTCCCCCTATAATTCCTTGTTTGGAAAAATTGCTATTATTCTGTATGTGTACCCAGGCTATTTTTTTCTCTCCCTGTTTCCATAATGTCTTAGAACTGTGATTTTCAAACTTTAATATGCTACAGATCACTTGGGGATCTTGTTAAAATGCAGATTCTGATTCAAAGAGTCTGAGGTGGGCCTGAGATGCTGCCTTTTTTTTTCTTTTTGTAAGTTCCCAGGTGACACTGTGGCTGCTGGTTCATGGAACATGGTTTGAGTGGCAAAGTGTTAGAAGGGAAATTGAAGAGATAGTATTAGGAATGCATTCAGCTACATGTAATATAACATCTAAGAGTACCTTATCAAATTTTGTTCTCACACATCAAGAAATCTAGAGGTGGCAGATTGCTGCTAGCATTACTTTTGTGATTCCATGATATCTTAATTTTCCCTCATGTTTATTGGTGAGTGGCCACAAAATGGGTGCTGCAGTTTCATGCTTCATTTTCACATTCAAAGCACCAAGAAGGGAGAAGGCCCATGCCAAGCTGTTTTCTTTAGTCACGAGAACAGAAGCTTTTTCAGAACTCTCTGAAAACTGTATCTTATGTTACAAGTATCATCTTGGTGTCACATGGCTAATGTTGCTCCAAGATAGCATGGGAAAATGAGTCTTCTAGGAAGAAGGAGAGAGTGGGTATTGAGTGGGAAACTAGCAGAGTCTGCCCTATGTTCATCTTATCTGGGATAAATAACTTCTATATAGCTCTTCTTTGATACTTAACCTCTTAATATACACTTAAAATATTCGTAATAACTTCTGTAGGCTGAATGTGTATGTGTTCCCCCGAAATTCATAAGTTGAAACCCAGTATCCATTGTGATGGTTTTTGGAGGTGAGGCCCTTGGGAGGTGATTAGGTAATAAGGGCAGAGCTTTTATGAAAGGGATTAGTGCCCCTATAAAAGAGACCCCAGAGAGATCACTTGTTCTTTCCACAGTGTAAGGATACAACAGGAAGATGGCCTTTTATGAACCAGGAAGCTGGCCCTCACCAGACATTGAATTTTTGCTGGCATCTTGATGTAGACTTCTCAGGCTCCAAAACTGTGAGAAATAAATATCTGTTGTTTGTAAGCTACCCAGTCTAGGTATTGTTATAGTAGCCCTAACACACTAAGACAGTAACTCTTCGAAGATTTACTTAGCTACTTTAATTGGTCAACTGCTTTTTATAGCTCTTATATCACATAAGACTAATATGATCTTCAAGACTACAGAAAATATAATTGTGGGTAAATAAAGTCAGCTTTCAATTATTAAAGAAAATATTCAGATTCTTACTGAACATACACCATATCACTTAAGTAATCCAGACTCTTAAATACTTTAATTTATATTTAATTAGGTCTCAGTGAAGGAATTAGATGCTAAGAATAATAGGTCAAAGGGAACATGGGAATGTTAATCCCTTAACTATAAATAGAAGACTAGTGATACACAGTAAACACAGATCAAAATGAAGTTCAAAAGGCATGCCTGAAATAGGCTTTTGCAAATGGGACTTCTAAGGAGGAATTATTTTAGCAAAAATAGCTTCTATTTTAAGAAATCATGCATGCTAGAGTAATGTATTTAGTGGCAAATAAATTAGTGGATGTCTAATAAAATCGCGTGAAAAAGAATTCTTAATATGAAGAGACAAGCAGATTTATTTTCTAGGAAAATTGAGCCAACTCTTAGGAAATGAGAAATACAAATTTAATATTAATATTAAATTAATTTTCATTAATGTTAGATACCAATAATAAAATCAGATTTCAATTACTCAAGACTATATTGACATTTCACCCACTTTATTTACTGAATCAGTCAGTCAATACACATGAGATCTTTAAATAGTCTGTTAGGGACCGTAGACTAAGATTTTAAGTAAACATAATTACCTCTGTGTCCTAGTATGACACGAACCAAAAAAAAAAAAAAAAATCTGTTTCCAGAGATGATGTGCAAAGATATGGTTTTGACTTTAGATACAGATTTGGATTTAAAACATTCACCTGCCACCTTCTTCAGCTGACTGATGCTAGACTATTTCCACACCATATTACTAATGTTGACCACGTAGGATTGTTCTGAAAGTGAAATGAGAGGATAGGTAGGGTGTCAAGCAGTCAGTAGGCCTTCAAAAATGTTCTTCTTTCCTTCTCTGTACCTTTCAGAGAATACTCAGTCTGCTTTCTGTTACTTGGTTTTCAGATACTAGATTATCAGAAAGGTGCTTTGAGGGAAAGTATGGGAGGCAAGAGACTGTGGAAGCCTAACAGAGTGGCTCTATTATTTTAAAGTATTATAAGCCCCCAGGACATCTGAAATAAATACTAAAATAACATCTAGAAGCAAATGTAAATGATTTTTACAATTCCCTACTCTTCGATTGTTTGAAAGTCTCAACCTTTAGCAAATTTGGCCATAGTACAGATAATTAAGAGTTGATTAATTCCATTGACTAGATTTAGGCTCAAGGACAGCTGGTTTGGCTTCATACTTTGTTAAATAACATCTTTTTAAGAATCCATGTCAATTAGTGTCTGAACTTAAGAAGTCTTAACGGCAGAGAGAATTTGGGTGGCAAAGATCATTTCCGAAGAAAATGGGTATGCTACTACTGCAGAAATGAGGAGCAACTTCCTACTTGACGTTTTGGAGCAAACCAGGCACATTCACCATTACAGCAATATCAAAGCGGCTGGTTTCTTTTTCTGTGACACAGTAATCATTACCTATTATGTCTAAGATCATAAAAATGATTGGTTGTATTTTTGATGCAGGATTAAAGCAGGCAAGGGATAGAAGTAGGGCTAATTTACCCGTTATATCCTATGAGCATATGATTAAGGCTTTGGGGCTTTTTAGGGATTTAAAAAATATTTAAGACACAAAATAAAATTTATAGGCTCAAGAATACAAAGTGAAAACTTTAAAATGAATAAATGTTTAATTAAATGTCCACAAAGCTTAACATTATGTCAACTTCAATAATTAATAAACTTAGTATCCATAAACATTTCAGTATATTTGAAAACCATCAGTAAGTTATATTTTCTCACTTTGTGAGAGTTGGTGTGTGTGCATGATGACTGCTGAGAAATTATAACCAGTTCATAAATCAGAAGTTACTTGTAGCCAAATATCATAAAACATAATTATAAAATCATTAAATTTTTTGCAGCAATTGAATTATGCTTCCTTTGAGATGAGGGTTTGTTTTAGTATGTTTTATTTAACGTAGAATGGGGACTCCAAAAGTAAGCAAGCATACTTAGACCAGCCCTTGTAGTAAAGACTTGTTGTTCAGTCGCTGAGTTGTGTCCGACTCTTTGTGACCCCATAGACTGCAGCATGCCAGGGTTCCCTGTCCTTCACTGTCTCCTGGAGTTTGTTCAAACTCATGTCCATTGAATCAATGATGCCATCCAGCTATCTCATCCTCTGTTGCCCTGTTCTCCTCCTGTGCTCAATCTTTCTAGGTATCAAGGTCTTTTCCAGTGTGTCAGCTCTTCACCTCAGCTGGCAAAGTATTGGAGCTTCAGCTTCAGCATCAGTCCTTCCAATGAATATTCAGGGTTGATTTCCTTTACGATTGACTGGTTTGATCTCTTTGCTGTCAAAGGACTCTCAGAAGTTTTCTCCAGCCCCACAGTTTGAAAGCATCTGTTCTTTGGTAGGGACTTGATTGTATATAAAAAAGTATGAGTTGAACACCCATCTTATAGAAATCCTTTAATATAGAAAACTCAGTAATGTGATTAATATTTGATGTGCAATTATGGCTGTTATTGGCAGAAGAAATCTCTAAGTTTTATACTTTAATGAATAATTCATCTTTAAAATCTTCTCTAATCACCTTTCTTTTCCTCTGTCCTTACTGATTCCACATTTTAAGATTTCTCAAATATAAAATTCTAGACTTGGTTTTTATGGAGTGTCAGAACTTACTTCTAACTGACACAATTATCTATAGCTGTGAAATTAAGGCTTTGTCTTCCTGGTATCAACATTGCCCTTTCCCACTGCCCTTCGAAATAGTCCTTCACTCCTTCTCCTTAATCTTCATTCGTTTACAAGTTCATTCAGCATTTATTAAGCCTACTATACCAGACAGTGTGATAGGTTTGGGGAATGTGAAGGTGCCTGCCTCAAAGAACCGGTAATCCAACTACCTAGAATTACTGTTATGCAAACACGAGCACTGTCCAAACAGACATACTCCAGTCCTGCTGAAGCACTGTTTATTGGGGGGAAACTGAAGAAAACAGAAGCAGTGACCAGTGTGCAGGTCTCTAGGGCAATGCACAGAAATCTGGCAGGACCAGACACTAGACCCTAGGAGAGAGGAGAAATAAAATAGAGAGGAAACTTAATCCAAAGGACAGCAGAAATAGAGAAAAAGGAAAAACAGAAAAGAAATATTGGAACAAAGGAAGAGCATACAATAAGATGGAAAAAGGAACCCAAATAGTTTATAATCATAATAATTGTAATTAACTCTCTAGTTAAAAAGCAATGATCAGCAGCCAAAATTTAAAAAAAAATTTTTTTTCTAAGTTGTATTGTTTACAAGAAAGGTCTACAGTAAAAAAGCACAGAAGTGTTGGGATTAAGATAATTAAAAATATTATATCAGATAAATATTAATCTAGAGTTGATATATCCATATATCCTCAAAATAGACTTTGAGGCAAAATATGTTACTAAGAGGGCCACTAAATATCAATAAAAGTTTTAATGAGTAAAAAGTGTTGACAGTTTAAAACTTGTGTTGTCTAATAATAGAGCTTCAAATTCTGTAAAAATCAGATCAGATCAGATCAGTCGCTAACTCGTGTCCGACTCTTTGCGACCCCATGAATCGCAGCAGGCCAGGCCTCCCTGTCCATCACCAACTCCCGGAGTTCACTCAGACTCACGTCCATCGAGTCAGTGATGCCATCCAGCCATCTCATCCTCTGTTGTCCCCTTCTCCTCCTGCCCCTAATCCCTCCCAGCATCAGAGTCTTTTCCAATGAGTCAACTCTTTGCATGAGGTGGCCAAAGTACTGGAGTTTCAGCTTTAGCATCATTCCTTCCAAAGAAATCCCAGGGCTGATCTCCTTCAGAATGGACTGGTTGGATCTCCTTGCTGTCCAAGGGGCTCTCAAGAGTCTTCTCCAACACCACAGTTCAAAAGCATCAATTCTTCAGCGCTCAGCCTTCTTCACAGTCCAACTCTCAAATCCATACATGATCACAGGAAAAACCATAGCCTTGACTAGACGAACCTTTGTTGGCAAAGTAATGTCTCTGCTTTTGAATATGCTATCTAGGTTGGTCATAACTTTCCTTCCAAGGAGTAAGCGTCTTTTAATTTCATGGCTGCAGTCACCATCTGTAGTGACTTTGGAGCCCAGAAAAATAAAGTCTGACACTGTTTCCACTGTTTCCCCATCTATTTGCCATGAAGTGATGGGACCGGATGCCATGATCTTCGTTTTCTGAATGTTGAGCTTTAAGCCAACTTTTTCACTCTCCACTTTCACTTTCATCAAGAGGCTTTTAGTTCCTCTTCACTTTCTGCCATAAAGGTGGTGTCATCTGCATATCTGAGGTTATTGATATTTCTCCCAGCAATCTTGATTCCAGCTTGTGCTTCTTCCAGTCCAGCGTTTCTCATGATGTACTCTGCATATAAGTTAAATAAACAGGATGACAATATACAGCCTTGACGAACTCCTTTTCCTATTTGGAAAAGGAAAATATCTGTAAAATATCTGTAAAAATATCTGTACAATATCTGTAAAAATAGATATTGATAAATTATAAGGAGAAATAACAAACTTACAGTAATTGAAATAGTTTTTACTTTTCCCTCTCAGTAATTCATAGATGAAGAAAACCATAATGATATAGAAGTTACAAGCAAACTTGAATGTATATGTATATATATGCATATATATAGAGAGAGAGAGAGAGAAAGAAAGGTTGATTATAGTAAACAATTGTGCTATATATTCTTTTCAAGCACATGTAGAACCTTATAAAATTTGAATACATACTGGAACATAAAATAATCTCAACAAATGTCAAAGAACATTATCATACATCTCATCTTTTCTGATCACAACTACATTAGAAATCAAAAACAAAACAATAGAAAACAAAAACATACCCTACACTTTTGGAATTTAAGGAAAAAAATATATATAGTTTAAAGGACAAATACTGGAAATTTAAAAATACTTGTAATTTAAATATATTAAAATACTATTTATAAAATTTGGGGGATGCAACTAATGTGATATTTAATAGGAAGTCTATAGTCTCAGATGCTTTATTAGTTCAGTTCAGTTGCTCAGTCATGTCTGACTCTTTGTGACCCCATGGACTGTGGCACGCCAGGCTTCCCTGTCCATCACTAACTGCCAGAGCTTGCTCAAACTCATGTCCATCAAAGTGGTGATGCCATCCAACCATCTCATCCTCTGTCGTCCCCTTCTCTTCTTGCCTTTAATCTTTTGCAGCATCAGGGTCTTTTCCAGTGAGTCCGTTCTTCGCGTTAGGTGGCCAAAGTATTAGAGTTTCAGCTTCAGCATCAGTTCTTCCAATGAATATTCAGAACTGATTTCCTTTAGGATGGACTGGTTGGATCTCCTTGCAGTCCAAGGGACTCTCAAGAGTCTTCCCTAACACCACAGTTCAAAAGCATCATCAGTTCTTCAGTACTCAGCTTTCTTATATTAGAAGACTAAAAATAAGTGAAACCTCCACATTAGAAAGCTAGAAAGAACACAGAATAAGCTCAAAGAATGTAGAAAGATGAGAATAATAGATAACATAAATTAAAAGAAATATATAATAGTTCAAATACAAGCCGTTTATTTTAAAAGATTAACAGTAGTGACAAACAACTGACAAAACTCATAAAATAGAGAAATCAAAAAGCCAAAAGCCCACAAAACGGTATTAAGAATATAAAAAGGACTGACTACAGATGCCGCAGAGATCCAAAAGCTAATGAGAACGACTGGCTTAGACTGTGCACAGGTTTTATGCAAGAGAGAAGTTAGAATAAAGAATATATGTGTAGCATAGGTTGAGTGCTGAGGTAGAAAGGAGGAAGTCTTCTGGTTTTCTCAGAGAACTAAGAAAGAGGGATCTCAGTGAGAATGAGAAAAGCAGATAGGGAATTTATAGCTCCTTAAAAGTAGAAAAAAAAGTGTTAAGTGTTAGTCACTCAGTTGTGTCCAAATCTTTGTAACCCCATGGACTGTAGCCCACCAGGTTCCTCCGTCCATGGAATTCTTCAGGCAAGAATACTGGAGTGGGTAGCCATTCCCTTTTCCTGGGGATCTTCCCAACCCAGGGATCAAACCTGGTCTACTGCATTAGAGGCAAATTCTCTACCGTCTGAGCAACCAGGTATAGCTCCTTGACTATCCCGCAAATCACTGTCATTGATCTTTTTTACACCTTTTCACTAGAATTTATTCCTCTTAAAAAAAGGTACAAGTATTTCCTTTGACAAAGACTTGGGAGGCATGTAACTTAGTACTCATGATGCCTTTGGCCAGAGCATTTGGGCAACCCCTCTCATGCTTAGCACCATCATGGTGCTAAGTACTTTGAGAACATATTTAATTTTTCAACTCTGTAAAAAGCCACTTGGATCACCCTGATAAGAAAGATGAGTCAAGGTGAAAAATGTATTTTGAACCAAAATAATCTATAACTTTACAGAAACAAGTGTTATTTGCTTCTTAAATAGCATTAGAAACCCTTTGTATAAAGGATTTCCACATATTCCAAACAATGATAATACACACCATCTCTATAGGTGGTTATGTTGGAGTACTCATTCAGCTGGCAGGTCTTTAAAAAGAAAATTTGAATTACCTTACTTAGGATAATTACACATTTAATGTTTTTTTTTTTTCTTGATTGAGGAAACAGATTAATAAACCCACCTAATATTTCATATGTGCTCAAAAATGGAAATTATTTTGTCAATGTTTAATATCTTTACTATAATATATATGTTAAAGAGAACATATAGTCCCTACTCTGAGGAGTATATTTCTCGATGATCCTTTAAACAAAACTAGCAATAGACTGGGGTATGCATTGATTTCTTTAACTATTTAAGATTTACTATATGAGTGATAGTTAAAGAAACTGCACACATCTATAATAATCAAAGGATTTCTCTAATTCCAATTAGATGATTAATTGACTATTCTTTATTAAAGTTTTTTCTGTGTTTGTCCTTTAAGAATTGGGTAATCTTGTCATGAGTTGGATTAAATAAGCTGGGAACTGGGGGTTAATTTTCCTTACACCGATGGTACCAATATCATCAGTGGTACTAGTTCAATTTATGTCACTACTGTTCTTTTCCTGATGCTTTATAATACAAAAGTGTTTTTCTGTAATCAAAATGTGACTATAAATTCAGTGGGAAGTAGAAAGTTTATTAATTTAAGTTTATGTCATCATAAGGCTTGTGCACAGAAAGAATGAACAAAAGATTACATGAATATATATTCAGTCTAGAAACTGATTTGTCTGAGTACCATATGCATGTTGGTAGAATAAACGTTTGCACCCCATCTTCCTTTTTATGCAGCCAAGAGCTCACAGAGCAGTGCTTTTCCATTTGGATTCCATCATTTATTTTGTTTATCACTTCCTGGCCCTTTCCCACGGGACAGCACCAAACTGATGACTCAGGTTTCAAAAAGCCACTCAATAGGTCAAAGATAAAGTTACTTCTCTTCTCCTGCTAGCCCCCTCCTCCTTGCTTACTTTATCTTCATGTGAACGCTGTTGAACTGCATCACGAGACACACACGCACGTGTGCGTGCACGCACACACACACTAAAAAGAGGAGCAAGCCTTTGCAAAACAGTGAGTACATGCTTAGCCCCCAGTCAGATATTTGTGCATCAATCTTTCTTGTTCCTGCAAAGACAGAATAATTGGCATCATAAAGCCATCAAGTTCAACCCAGGTTTCTAAGTTCAAGTCAGAGGCTTGAGTTCTAGGCTCAACACTTGAAATATGTCTTGTGAGTAATTTCAACAGTTGATGTTCTATCTGTTTCAAGACTTTTTTCACTGGTCACTCACCTGCCCCCACAGCATGGCAAGTTACATATCCACATAAAATATGATGTGAAACCAGTGCCAGATCCCAGGAAGAAAGCTAATTAGAAGCATTATAAGTAATAGCTCTTGAAAAGACTTTGGTGTCAGTCTTCTTAAGTGTACTTCTGGAAAAGTGCGTGTCAAACTATTCATGGTTAAACAAATGTATTGCTCTCTTTGAATACAAGTAATTTTGGAGTTTTTTAAAACTTAATTTTCCGCATTTTATAAATATTTTCCTTCAGCTTAAATTGCGGAACATGCTAACTCTAAATTGTGTCAAAATAGCAATATTTCATAAGTCCAGATGTCCTGTTTCACATAAAAGAATGAAGATTTTACTTGTTTATTTTGGCAGATGAATGAAACAGGTGACCCTTCCATTTGGTCCCACAAAAGCAGTTAACAATTTCTCTTCAGTCAAAACAGGAAGGGAATTTTGGGGGCAACCCTCCGGCATGGGGACCATCTTGCCCTCAGGCCTTTGATCACAAACTGCTATCACATGTCCTCCATCCAACCCCATTCTCCAGAGATGAAATAGGGACCGAGGGTGTTCAGTAATTGAGAAGGTCCAGGTTATATTAACCATAGATTCACAAGATTGGATTGATCCCCCAGACACACGGATGGCTAAGGGAGCTTCAACAGATCCAATGACAAGAGTTACGTGGACTCAGGGGTTGGCCATTTCTCTTCCTTAGCACTCTCCATCCCTGCCTAAATCCTACCCAGGGGTTGCAGGCTTCTGACAGTAAGTGGCAGGCACCACTGTCTACCTGGGAGCTGGTATTCCCACTGTTTGTTTAACAGAGTTAATATCTGGAGGGAAGTGAGTCCCTTCTGCTTGCTCTCTCACAGCCCTCTGTGGTATCGTTATCTGTGACATTCTGATAAGGCTCAGAGTGGAGTGGGCTGTGGGGATCAGCCAGCAAGTCCAAGACAGAGCAGGAACTAGAATCTTTGTTTACCCCTGGCCTGTTCTACATCATTGCCTTCAGAAAGAAGCCAGCAATTGCCCATCAGATGCCAGAACATGATATTGCTCCATGAAGACAAACACTCTGTTGCCCTATCCATCTATTGTTTTGTGAGACCAAACTTTGAATGTTCTTTTGCATTTTTTAAGCTTTTAGTTTCAGTATTTAGACCTTAGATCCACAAATGAGTTACTAATGTTCTCCAGTGTATAATATATGATCCCCTTCATTATCATTTAAGCATTTATTCTTCCCCTTTATTTTCCTCTCACATTACACTACGCTGACAGGTTCAATATATGTCTTTACATAGGCATGTAGTCTTGAAAAAATTTCTCTCATAGTCCACTGTTATCATCAGTCTGGGTGATATCTCTTTCCAATTTTATTTTGTCTGTTTTCTTCTTCATTCTGAACCCTGTCTTAGGCATACATCCTAACATGGTTAATATATATCTTTGAATAAGAATATATTCTAGGAAAATATTCATTGTTGTTTTGCATTTTATATTTAAAATTTTAATTTACATAAATGATGTTGTATTCAAGATCTGATTCTGTAGATTTTGCTTAACTCTGTCATTTTAAGATCTGTCTTTTTTGTGTACTTTCAGTTTACTGCTTCTAATCACTGCTTTGTTTTCTATGGGTGACTTTCATTTTGGTGTTTTTAATTTATTTTGAGGTCACTTGTACACAATGGTTTTAGATAGTGGTCCAAATTACTTTTACTTTATAAATAGAGCCAATTTTCAAAACATTATCCAAGAAACATTATTGTCATCAGTTTTGAATGAAATTAGGCTCCTCTCTCTCCCCTTATTTTAAAGAAATTTTAATTGAAATTAATTGAAATGCTTAAATATCTTTCTTTCTTTCTTCATTTGGCTAGGTAAGCCTATTTAATTCAGTTAAATGAACATTTCTCAAGCACCTACTCAGAGCTAAATATGCTGAGTACTGGGAAAGTGAGATGAATTGAAGCCAATGTTCCTTTTTACTTTACAATCTAGTAGGGGAGACACTTCCACACTAACAACATAATGTAGAAAATACAGTAATGAAGGCACATACCGAAGGTTATAAGAACCATGAAGAGACTTCATAGAAGTGAAGTTCAACTGGACCTTGATTCTTGAAGCAGGTGTAAGTGTTAGACATTTTTAAGGAGGTTAGAGGTCACATTCCAAAAAGAAGAAAAGGCCTCTTTAAGATACCAAGATGTGACAAGAGGTGGGTTTTAATAGCAGCCAGGCAATGCCATTAGGAGAAAGGAACGGTGTGAGTATGAAATGCCAAGTTAGATTATGACTGGTTAAGATCACACATGTTTCTGAGAGCTGGCAGTGGTCATTGTGGTGCTCAACTGGGAGAGGATCCTAATAAAGTTTAAATTCTTGGAGTAAAACTTTGGGCCAGATGAATGCAACTGAAAGAGGAAGAAGCTGATATCAGGGAGACAAATTAGGAGACAGTTGTCAGAATCAAGGGTGAGACAATGAGGGCTTGCTTCACAGCAATGGCGGCGGGGAGGTGGAGGAGGGGATGGATTGGAGAGGTATCCAGGAACAAAAAACATTTGTAAACCACCAATGGCTCTGGAAGTTGAGCAGAAGGCCTCTGAATTGATGATTGCAGTGTGTCTGGTTCTTACTTGTTTAATATGGCCATGACCTAATAAAACTATGGTGCTAAGTTTTAAGGCTGCAGTCCTGTATAGAACTTGAGAAAATTTCTCTCTGCCTTAGGAAAATACTTGATGGGCCTCTGGGCTCTGTGAAGGTCTGTTCCAGGACCTAGTCACAGA